>NC_000070.6:31050000-32250000 GCF_000001635.26 Mus musculus
TTCATTCATTCTTTCCTTCTAATCATACCTTTTCATTTGTGGAAAAACAGGTCTACAAAGAATAGATGATGGACCCAAGTACACAGGTCTCAGGATTCATGCTGGAGGTTTACCCAGGAGGCATATGTGCGTCACATGGACTCCTCATCTATGAATAATGAACAGAGGAATAATGAACAGGTGTTAACTTGGACAGCTCCTTGAGATACAACCTAGACCTTGCAAAACAGAGGAGACTCATGCCTTTTCTCTAGCTTCTAAATTTATTATCATTAGAAAATTTTTATCCAGCTCCTCCTTTTAGCCTCCATGGACACTACATTAGTTGGCTGTTAAGATAACAAGAGGATATATACCCTTGGAAAGAAAGAGATTGAATCCCAGATCCTACATGCAGCCCTGTGCTGCAGCTGCCTGCTTAATGAAATGGCATTACATATGTGATGAGGGGTTAGTATCCTAGACTTTCTCCCAAGCCGTGCTCTGTGCCCTTTTCCTGAAGGTCTACATATCTGTAAGAAGGAAATGCATTCATATTCACAAGTAAATATAAAGCAGACTCGTGATGCCCTCAGAACATTAGCCTCTTTCCTTGTTCTGTGAATCAACAATTCCGGGGATCAAAAGTGCCTCATTGCTTTCAGAGACAGTGACTAATAGCAAGGCATATACTGTTTCTCCTCAAGGTTCTGCTTGGTTCCACAATATAGAACCAGAAGCAATTTGCTAAAAGAGAGTCCTATTTAAGCCTCTCTTACATAAAGTGATATTATGTTAATAAAGTCTTTTCACCTTCCTTAACAATGTGTCTTAACACTGTCTAGAACTGGACTCTATAATAAGAGGTTGGATCTGTGACATATGTGCATGTTTATGTGAATATGAATATATAGCCAATCCTTTTGCAATTGAAATAAACAGTTGTTCAAGAATAATACCTTATAAGGTTTTAGTGACCAGCAAAAACAAACAAACAAACAAACAAAAAAAAACAAAAAGCAAAAAAACAACTTTAGGATTAATTATTGAATAGCATATTTGGCCTAAGTGAAATAATGTGACCCCGTGAGGAATGAAGCACACTAAACAAGACAAGGGGCACAGGTTAAAACAAATGCTTTGAATCTAACATGTCTGTGATCTTGGCTCCTCTACTCCACAACCATCTGTGAAATGAAGATGGCAGTATCTACTTAAGCTGAAAGGAATGCTAGAAACCATGTTACTATAATGTACTCATAAGGGAAATGATCCATAAGTTATATGTAAAATTATCAAGAGCATGTAGTATAATGTGGAAGGAAAACCAAACACTTTTAAGGAAAAAGAGAAGACCTGAAGTCCAATTTAATATTTAGTAGCATAATGAAATTAGAGGTTAGCAACAATATTTAAAAACTGCAAACTACTATTGTCCCAGATATCACATGAATATAATAGTACTTATTTCATAAAAGTGTTGTAAGTTCTAAGATTAAGTGAGCTTGCTAATATTAAATATGATAAGAACATTATGGAATAGAGTCCATGTTCCATAATTGGTAATGTCTTTGGTGTTCCTGACATACAACTGAATTGATTGCTCTTGAAGGAATTTGCCAACATTAAAAATCAAACATGTTTAGAACAGACATAGAGAAATCATATATATATATGTATGCCTATATCATACATGCATATATATACTATATATGTCTATATCATACATGCATATATATCACCAATGATTATAGAAGAAGAAATCATTAACTTGAGAGAGTGTGGGAAAACATAAAAAAGAACAGAGGGAGAAGTAGACATTCAAAAACCATGAAAAATTCACATCCAACTAACTTAGAAAATCATCCCATAATTATTCCTAAAGTATTGTTGATGGTCACAAAAAGTCGATTTCATGAATAATGGCTTCCGGATAAATTAGGACATTTCTATCCCTTTTAAATCACCCCCTCTCTTTCTTTCCTGTTTGCTTGTTCACCTTCCTCCAGCATGGACAAAGTAGCTGGCAGCTGGAGATGAGGGAACAGGAACACTTTATCCAGGTACCATTCTCTCCCCTGAAGGCAAGACCCTCACTAACAGAGCTTCCATTCCCCTGCTTCAAAATGCCTCTATTTTGTTGACGGCTCTGCCAAGAATTCCCCATTACTTCTATTTCATTGCATTTTCATTGTCCTGGCCCCATGTTGTGCCATGCCAAACACTGATGCCAAAAGCAAGAGGTCCAGTGGAAAAGAATTCATGCCCAAAGAGCCCCAGAGCCCCTCTGCTGAGAATCTCCTGACAGCCTGGCCAGGGTGGAATGAAATTTCACTAGCAGCTGCAGCAGCAGTTCACGGCCCTGTGAGAATGTGACATCTCACTCTTTCATTCAGAAGGCTTCCTGCTCTGCGCTTATTTCACTTTGCCGCCTCCGGGACTCAGATGCTTTCATAGAATTGATGCACACCCCTGGGAAATTTATTTGTCCTCTGATATCATCCATGCTAATGCTCCCCTCCATTAGCCCAGATAATCAAGAGTTGACTATACATAGAACTGTGGGGGATTACAAAAGCACTTATAATCTAATGAGAGAGTGAAAAAGACTGAAAGATTTTTTACAAACAGGAGAGAGAACTACAAACATACATAAACCAGCTTATATTACTTTAGCTAAGCAACGGAATTAAAGGAGACATGCTAGGGAGTAACTAGGACAGATGGCGCTAAAACTAGGACCATGTTTAAGTGTCCCATAACATGCTTATGTGATACCAATCAAAATAGTATTAAAAAAAAAGCCATGGTCAATAACAAATATTTCTGTGGGAGGAAATTCAGGTAGGGAACTATCATCCTATTGGGATCTGATCTCTCTGATATTAGTTTTAAGATAATTGCAATCCATCTTGGACCCACATGAAAATAAAAGCACAAGCCAGGGCCAGCTGTCATTATCGGCAGTAGCCTGTCCATAGTGTACTTTAAAGAGCGTTGTAGGTTAGAAATGGTTTGCATGTATCTCCCAAAGACACGTGTATCTGAAGCTTGCTTGCCAGTGTGGTAAGGTTAAGAGGGGGTAGCACATTTCAAGAGGTAGGGACTTATTGTGAGGTCATTAGGTCACTGGGGGCACTGCTTGTGGAAAGGACTAATGGGATTCTCATAGGATCTAAGATAGTTCTCATGAGAAGGTCATTACAAAATAGAGTGCAAACAACCTCTTGGGACTGTCTGAACTCTTCCTTCATAATGTTTTGTCTCTCTTGCTTTCACAGACACAGCATAACATCAGCACTGAGCTTCTAAAACTAATCTCAGTGAGCATCTTTTTCCCTATTAACATTTCTGCAATCAAATGTTATGTTGTAGCAACAAAAAGTAGACAAATAGAAGCATTTATGAACAGAGCATTAGTAGACCATTCAAGTCATATATACTTGTACAGGCTCAACACATGCTAATAGAACAGATCCCTGAAAATGCCACATTTCAGCACTTTTCATGGGTACTAAGTGTGGTGGTTTTAATATGCTTGGCCCAGGAAGTGGCATTATTTGGAGATGTGGTCTTGCTGGAGTAGGTGTAGCCTTGTTGGAGCAAATGTGTCACTGTGGGCATGGGCTTTAAGACCCTAGCCCTTGTTGCCTGGAAGTCAGTTTTCTCATGTCTACCTTTGGATGAAAACGTAGAACTCTACCAGACCCACATTTACCTGGATGCCGCCATGCTCTCACCTTGATGATAATGGACTGAACCTCTGAACCTGTAAGCCAGCCACAGTTAAATGTTGTCCTTTATAAGTGTTTCTTTGATCATAGTGTCTATTCACAGTAGTAAAACCCTAACTAAGACAGAAGATGGTACCAAGGACTAGGATTTTGCTGTGATAGGCCTGACCATGTTTTTATTTGGAGGAATGTAGACTTGGGGCTTTGGATTTGGAAAGTGGTAGAATGCTGTAAGTGGGGCTTAATGGGCCAGGCTAATATGAATATGGAAGACTGTTGCTGAGAGATCTACATCTTCATCCAAAGGCAAACTGGAGAAGGCTGCCGTCCAGGCTGTAAGGGTTAGGGTCTCAAAATCCACCCCCACAGTGACACATTTCCTCCAACAAGGCCACATGTCCAAATAGCACGACTCCCTGGGTCAAGAATATTCAAAGCACCACACTAAACTTTATCAATTCTTCCTTTCCCTTATTTATATATAGTTACAGACAGTGCCAGTTCAATGAAAGTGATTTGGCTAATTTTCTAGTACATTAAATTTCTTTGTAGAAAAATAGAAAAATAATGTCTTGGAGTGATTAGCTGCAAATTAAATGAAGTAACAGTAGCCACTTCAACAGCAGGTATTTTGTTGGTTTGGTTTGGTTTTTAGTAAGATTCTGGAATTAGCATGTGGTGGAGATTCTAGATAACTAATGGGAATTTATGGAAATAAATGCTAGTTTTCTCCTTTTCATTTATAGCAAATAGATGGTCTACATTCACAGAGAGAGTTGTATCAAATTCCTCTATAATGCTGTCCTCCAAAAAGTATATATGGGGTTATTTTCATTAAATAATTTTGAAGGAAAGCTGAGCACAAACACCTGAGTGGGTCCTTTGGTGAGAAGAGGAGAGGTACCCAGAGCATATATTAGTGGGATTTCAGTTATTGTCTGACAGTTCCATCACCATAGTAATAGGCTTCTACCTCCAAGAACAACAAAAGCCCTGCTGAAACTATGATAATTTATTAAACAAGATGAAAATATCCTATTAAGGCAGAAAAAAAAAAAAAAGCTGGTCCTGGATGAGATGTCTGAATATTAAGCAAACGCGGAAGCTTTGGGGTTCTCTAACAAGAAAGCATCTGCTCAGCACCCCACTGTAGTCTAAATTAGAAGATAAGGAAGAGAATTAATTTCTAGCAGACATGACTCTACAGTCATATTTCTTCCATAGTGGTTAGGAAAATTCAATAATCCAGTCTCATTAGGCAAAGGGGGAAATCAATCTCAGGTTTCCACAAAGGCCTCATTATACCTTCATATACACACATTTACTTTGTTAATTAAAATAGAGCACACTTGTGTTCCTGTCAATGAAACAGTTGAAGAACAGGGAAGATCTTGAGAGTGAGCGTCCACTCAAACAAATCATGTGTTAAATTGACAGAGTGTCTCTTATAAATAATACTAGTCTGATTCTAGACTACCAGAGTAGGTGAAGGGTTACAGATGACATCATTAGTGATAGGTTAAAAAAAAACGCTAAAAGATGTAGGTCACAGGCTGCTAAACTTGCTAAAGATGTGAGCACACTCTCTGCAAAAGGACGCCAGCAACAGGCTACACACTGCTGTGTTGAAGAGGAAGCTAGTACTGGTCAGCTCACCTGTCGAGATCATCTTCTGAGAGTGTTCTGAACTGTTTACAGTCATCAAAGGCGGCGGCCAGTGCTGAGGGCTGCCGCTGACTCTCAGTCTATAAGAACATGTCCACCAAAGGAAGGCTGTGGACAAACACTTAAGAGATTGCTCTGGTGAGAAGAGGACAAACACCAGCAACATCTTCAGTGGGGAGTATAAAATGTATTAACACACACACTTCAACAGCCTCAAGAGCAGAGAGGAAGCCATGGTTGCTGCTGGGAGTAAAATGCTAGATGCTTTCAAAGCCCTGGATGCACCAACAAGATTGTATTCCTAGGATCTTCTTAAAGCTGCATTTCTTCACTCATGTAAACACTGCTAAGATGGAGCTGCATGGTAATTAGTAGCATCTGTTTGTGTGTTTATAATACTTGGTGTTAATTTTTTTGATGATTCATGAATTTTACAACTATGCTATTTTATTTTTATTTTGACATTCTGTTATGGATGTAATATTTCATTATAAATTTAATTTATTTTTTTCTCTAATGCCTATATTTTACAGATGTAATAATAATTATGCTGATCTCTTTGCGTGTAGTTTCTAACTGAGTCCTCTTTACTAATACATCTGCTTATAGTTTTCCCACTGACCAAATAGATTGTCTGTGTAGTCTTTCTGAATGGTCAAGCACTTTAAATACAACACTTTGTTTAATACATGCTTTGAAAATGTTTCCTTTCTCATCCTTTATTCATAATATTTCTCAAAGAAAAAGCTTTAATACTTTTTCTTCAACTTGTGACTTTTAGTATAAAGCGTTTGTTCTTTTTGTCGAGTCTAAAACTTCTTTGTTTAGTTCAAGACCCAAGCAATCTCCCAGTTTACCTTTAACCTGTAGGTGCCAAAGTATTTGAAGTGAATGTCTTGTAAATTATACAAGATTTTGTTTTTCCCATTCTACTAAACTCTTAATTTATACATTAATACAATTCATATTTAAGGCATTTATTGATCTATTATAGCTTAAACCCAACATTGTATTTTCCTATTTATTATGTCAATTCCTTAAACTTCTGCCTTCTTTTCTTTTCAGTGGGTCAGTTTAATATTGTCTCAGAATTTTATTTTAATTTATTTATATGAATAATGTTCTTGGAATTTTCTTAATGATATCTTCAACTATTGTAATATATATAATTGACATCGCAGTACATTTTCCCATATCCAGTGGGTTACATTTTAACTTGTGTGGTTTGCATACATTTAATTTGCTTTAGTCTCTTTATAAATATAATTGTCCTTTGGATATGTATTGTTTTGTTTAGTTTCATACATGAATATCACTTTTTTATCATAAACTTCCAACTCCACCTTTTACCCCCCTACATTCTCTTTTTTTAATATCCTCATCTTATCTGTCAAACAACTTGTTCCTGAAGAAAATTGGCTCTTCCTACCTTAGCAGCTATCTCTGCCTGTAGCTTTTTAGTTAAGGGTAGCACCTTGTGAGCCCATGTCCTTTCCAAGCCGAAGTGTAACTAATGTAACATCCTGAGCATATCCAGAATATATTGACTCACAGAAGCATTCCTAGTCTTCTGGCTCTTCCTATCTTTCTGTCATCTCTTCCACAATGGTTTTTTTGTGTCTTGCACGGAGAAGTTGTGCTATAGATGTTCCTTTTAGGTATGGGCATTCCAAAGTATGCTCATCTCTGCATGTTGACAAACCATGATAATAGATAGCCTCTCTCTGCTCCAAGAACAGAGTTTCTTAGGTGGAGAATGAGAATAGTGTTTTTTTTTTTTTTTCTTGAAGACAAGGTTTTACTGTGTAGTCTCGCCTGTCCAGGATCTCATTCTGTAGACCAGGATGCCCTGCAACTCAGATTCACCTGCCTCTCCCACCCAAGTGTTGGGATTAAAGGCAGGAGCTACCACCTTCTGCCAAGTATCACATTTCTGTGGGTATAAGGATAAATATCTGGAAGGGAGTTTTATGCTGTATCCATTTATTTTAAAAGGTAAGTTCTCCTTTAGGGTCTATGACCTTTCCAGCAATAGATTCTTGGCTAGACTTATAACACCAAGCCGAGTTCCTTCTAACTGAATGAGCCTTACATCCAATCACAGAGATGTTGATTTTCCTCATGGTAGTTGTGCCACTATGCATACCTTTAAAAAACATATGCATGTATTGTACCATTATATGCAAAAGTATGCAAGACACCACAGAGGCTAGAATAATGGGTCATGTACCCTGCAGCTAGAGTTACAGCTAGTTGGAAGCCACCCAGCATGAGTTCAACAAATCAATCTCAGGTTCTCCATAAGAGCAGCAAATGTGATTAGCTGATACAGAATCTCTTATGTCCCAATTCTGAGCATATCTTTATGGGCTGGTCATTGCTGTATGGTAGTACCCAGCTTTACAAATAGTTAATACTATTGATAACTTTTCTTCTGTTATAGCTTACATATCACCTTCTAATTGTATGAGAGGCTTCAGAAAGGAATCTTCCAGGTCAATACAAGTTTTATATTTCCAAGTCTCTGTCACTGAAGTGTGTCTTCAGCAGTAGGAACATACCCTCAAGTTCTGGCAAGGAACCAAAAGCAACAATACTAGCCAATATTGTTTTGAGATGGAATCTTGGACCACAAGAACAAAAAAGGAAACAGAAAAACAACTAAAAGGGAGCTATCTCTTTCCTGGCACTAGGCATTTTTGTCTGATAATCTATGCCTTCTAGGGGAAGATTACACTCCTATTTGGGGTAAGTTATATGTATATATTAAACTATATGTATTTATCTATTAATATACAATAAATATTCATATATTATATTAAACTCTATAGTTATACATAGGTATATCCATGTATAGTTATACATAGGTATAACTATAGAGTTTAATATATACAAATAGTTTACTAATATTTAATGTGAAACTTGTAAGATAATACATTTCTCCATAGCTGTCTGAAACACCTTTTTTGGTACGTGATGAGCTCTCTAACAGCCCTGATCACGACAAACATGTACCATCAGGTTTGGCCTTTATCTTTCTCTCTCCTTTGCTCAAACCCATTAGATTTCATTCCTAACGTTTGTCTCCAAGGCTCACTTCATTATTAGGCAATTGCCTTCTTCGTGAGACTAAACACCAAAGTCCAACAGTCAAAATTCATTGATTGACTATACTGTCTAACCTGTAAAATCAGGACTTACTGACTCACCTTAGCACAGACTCCGCCTTTTCTCCTTAAAAACCTACTCCTCCACTAAAACACATGCTGCTGCTTGCTTGCTGACTTTGCCCATCCAGAGGCAGCCATCCCCAACTCCTGCCTGCTCATCCAGCCAAGGTAATAAATATCCTTTGAGCTGAGAGCATTGTGCCTAGGTACATTCTGTATCAACGCCAATGGGTTGTCCAGTCTCTTCAGTATGTATCTATTCCTGCATTTCTAACTCTGATAGATCCCTCATCATCCTCCCCACTTCTCTTCCCTACAGTACCCTAATGGTCCCTTTCTAGTTTATATATTCTGCATTTACTTCAATTATTCATTTAAGCCTACATATTTAGAGCTAGGATCCAAATAAAAGAGAGGATTATTTTCTCAGTCGGGGCTTCATCATTCAGTGTAATTTCATTTTAGGTCCATCCATTTACCTGCATGTTCCATTATTTTGTTTTTTATTTGGAGCTGAATAGAATTCCATTGTGTATCTACACCACATTTTCATCATCCATTCATCATTTAATAGACATACAAGCTAATTGCATTTTCTAGCTATTGTGTATAGAACAGCAACTAACGTGGAAGTAGGAGAATGTAGAGTAGGTAGAACGTATGCCCATGAGGAATCTCTGCTGATTTTCAGAGCAGCTGAAATCTCATCCCACCCCAGAGCAGTTGCATCAACAGTAATTTTTCCCTTTATCCCATTCAACAAGGCTTTTTGTCATTAGTTTTCTGTTCTGGGGTGTGTGTGTGTGTGTGTGTGTGTGTGTGTGTGTGTGTCTGTGTGTGTGTGTCTGTGTTTAAAATTTATTTTCTATGCATGAGTTTTGTGCTTGTCTGTCTGTATGTTTATTCCATGTGTACCTGATATCCATGAGGGTCTGTAGAGCATCAGATTCCCTGAAACTGAAATTATGTATAGTTATATCCAAAGCCACCATCTGGATGCTAGAAACTGAACCTAGGTCCTCTGCAGTAGTAAAGAGTGCTCTTAATCAGTGAGCCATCTCACAAGCCATTCTGATTGTGATAAAAATGAAATCTCAAAGTAGCTTTAATTATATTTTCCTTATTGCTAAGGGCACTGAACATTCAAAAAATTATTTCTTAGCACCTCTAATTCTTTTCTCTAATTTTAATTCTTGAGAATTTTGTGCCTAGTATAGTTTCTTATTATTGTTTTCACTTCTTTATATATTCTCAATATTAATCCTCAATCCTCTCTTTATATAAAGCATATTAAGTATATCAAGTATATATTGTATACTATATATATATATATACATATGTACATATTCAGGGCATATATCTACACATATACTCATATACTCAATCTGAGTATATAGTTATACATATATACACTATATATATACACACACATATATATATATATACACTATATATAATGTATGTGTTTATATTTTTTGAAGAAAGAAAAGGATAGACAGGTAGATAGATAGAATAGATAGATGAATAGAGAGAGATCTGATTCTTTTCCACTCTGTGGACTTCTTCACGCTATCAATTGTTTCTTTTGTTATATACAAGCTTTTTAGTTTCATAGCATCCTATCTGTGAATTGTTGGTTTTAATTCCTGAGTAAGTGAAGTTGTAGTGAGAGTTCCCTGTACCTACATCTTGTAGGATATTTATTGTGCACATTTTCTTATAGCTGCTTTAGAGTTTCATGTTTCTCACAGAGGTTTTTGATCATTTGCAGCTGAATATAATTATTTCAAATAAGTTCATATATATACATTGAGCACCAAAGCAGTTTGTGTTAAAAGTTTGTGTGTACAACTGGACAATGTGCAGAGAATTAGAGACTTTGGAGCACTCAGTTGTAAATGTGATATTTTCAACTCCCTCCCCCGAAGGCTCAAGATCTATATAGGAGAGCAGGCAGAAAAGAACCAGAGGTAAGGGCATCCTACAGACACAACAGCACTGATACACACCTGACACTATCCATCAGTTCAAACCAGTCAAAAAAGGAAAAGGAGAAACAAACACCTTTAATCAAGAAGTTATTTATTTCCTGAGATTTCCTGGGAGAGGGAAAACTAATTCTGACCAATAGAATATCAGAATATATCAACAATGCTCCAAGACATGCCCTATGCCCAGCAGTAGTTGACAAATACAAGACAGACTAGATTTTTTAAAACTATTTATTGATTCTTTGTGAATTTCACAGCATGCATCTCAATTCCACTCATTTCCCTTTCTCTTCATATCTGCCTTCTACTCTTGCAACCTACCTGATGTCGAAAAGATAATTAAAAATTAAAAAAAGAAACGAACATGATCTCATTGTCAAAGCTGTAGTGTGTCACGGGATAACCTATTGTCTACACATACTTATTTGCAAATGTTGTTTGCTGTGGGGACAGGTCTAATTAGGCCTACAATCGTAGGTCTCTGGCTTCTGTTACACCATCAATACTGGATCCTCACCAAGACTGCTCTCAAATGTCCCGCTGTTGCCCTGTCATGGAAATCTGGCAGCTTTGGATCTTCAAGATCTGCCCCTTCAATCTCCCCAGCAGTTCAGGTATGGGATAGAGTTTATGGTGGGCCAACACAAAGCCCTGTATCCAGGCATGGGTGGTCGATGTATATGTCAGTCTGCTATCTTTCCTGCACCCAATACCACCAGACCGAGCTCTCCAGCACTGGACCAGGCTAGTTCACTTAAAGCAGCAGCAGCTGGCAAGAGCAAGGTCAACTCTCCCACATTCATAGCCTGGTGGTGGGCTTACCCAGGCCAAAGCCACCAGGGTCGGATTTGCTGAGCTTCCCAGATGAGGTGAAGGGCTATAAGGCACTTGCCTACCAGGGGTGGGGTCAGGTCTCTTGATGGTAGTGAGGGGAGTAGAGGGAACAGGTATCTTTTCCTCACCAAAGCAGAGGAGAGAAATGGCAGAGCTAGCTCTACACAGTCCTTGGACATTAGCATGGTCCCAGGCCACAGCCCATACCAGAGACTTTTGTGTAACCTTTGTTGGAAATATGAGCCATGGATATTGACACAAACCCTTTGTGCTACATGGGCATGGATCTAGACATTGTCCTCAGTGGAAAGCATAACCAGGACCTTACCATGGCCTCAGGTGGCTGTGTAGGCTACTTATATCAGGCTATCATTCCTCTCCACAGTCAGTCACTAATTCTCTCTTGGTAGTGCTCAAAATGTTTCTCTTTCTCTCCCATCCCTCTACCACAGAACAGAACATCTTAGTGGGCTCTGCTTCAGGCAATGCTATGCAGCAGGGCATGTGGGCTTCATAATGTGCTTTTCATTTTTGTTTAGGATTTTCTTATTTTATGGTTTTGTTTTTCCTCTCTGTGTCTCTGTGTCTGTGTCTGTGTCTCTGCCTCTCTCTCTCTCTCTCTCTCTCTCTCTCTCTCTCTCTCTCTCTCTCTCTCTCTCTTTCTCTCTCTCTCTCATTTATGGTTTTATTTCTTATTTTTTTTGAAAAATAAAAAGATGAGCAAAAAGTTGGGTAGGAGGTTTGTAGGATCTGAGCAGACTTGGAGAAGAGAAACAGTATGACTTTGAAAATACTTTAAAATAGAAAGTATGTTTGTATGTGAAGTGTCAAATCAAATGTGGGGAAGTCACAAGAATTAAGACGTCCATTCTTCTTTACTCCAAACTGCTTTTCTTTCTGGAATCTTGAGCCTTCCTACATTATAATTTCCATGTTGTTGATGAAACACCAGTGAGCCTTTATATGAGGATTGGGGTGCGAGTAAGAAATCACCCATTCATTTCCTTTCACCTCAAATATCTAAGAAATTAGTCAGATCTACCATGCTTCCCAGTTCTGTTTACTTTCAAAAGGTATCTGGATGTCTGATTTTAGAATTTGTGGTTCAATTTTTTTCTTTACATTTTTAAATAGTTGAAATATTTTCAGTGCTTTCTTTTGTTCTTGATGGTGTCCAGAGATAACACTCTTGCTATGAGCTTGTGTTTTTCCTACAAATAAACAAAACAAAAACAAAACCAAAAACCTACATCTCGTCTTAGAACGCTTTCAGCTCCTTTTGGTTTAAGTTCTCTCTCACTGACCTAACAATGTCGGTGTGAATTCTTCGATTACCTTCCTAAAGATTCACATGGCTTCTGAAGTGTATAGGCTTGGGTCATGTCTTTTGACACATTCGCCAAGTTTTGCCTCTTCCTTCATCAAATTCACTCAGTCACTGTGCTCTGTGCTGTACCAGGATAATGAACAGGCTAAAAGTTCATAACTTATTGCAGTGCTTTTGGATGCTGCTCCTTAAGTTAATTTATTTTCTGAATGCTCAGATAGCATAAATTATCTTGATTCACCTTCATCTTCATTCGTTCTTCTTCTTATTATTTATTTTTATTGTAAAGATGATAATGATTATTTACAATCCAGCTGTTACCCATCTCCCACTCCCCCTCCCACAGTTCCTTATCTCATTCCTCCTTCCCTCTGTCTCTGAGAGGATGCTTTCCCACCCCCAGGATGTTCCTGGGGCTTCAAGTCTCTAGAATGTTAAATACATCTTCTCTCACTGAGGCCAGACCAGGAAGTTCTATTCAGTATGTTCCTAATCTTGTTTACTCAACAATATTCTCTTATTTTTGTATTAGTTGGCTTTCTATCTTCACAATGAATACATAAGGTGATAATTTTATACTTTAACACCCCACTCTCAGCAATGGACAGATCATGGAAACAGAAACTAAACAGAGACACAGTGAAACTAACAGAAGTTATAGACCAAATGGATATAACAGATATTTATAGAACATTTCATCCTCAAGCAAAAGAAACACCTTCTTCACAGCACCTAATGGTACCTTCTCCAAAACTGACCGTATAATTAGCCACAAAACAGGCCTCAACAGATACAAGAAGATGGCAGTTATCCCATGCACCCTATCAGATCACCACGGACAAAGGATGTTCTCAAATTTTGAACAAAAAAACAACTGAAAACACGCATACACATGGAAAGTGAACAACACTCTACTCAATGATAACTTGGTCAAGGAAGAAATGGAGAAATTAAAGACATTTTAGAATTTAATGAAAATGAAGACACATCATATGAAAACTTATGGGACACAATGAAAGCAGTGATAAGAGGAAAATTCATAGCTCTAAGTGCCCCCAAAAATAAACTGGAGAGAGCATATACTAGCAGCTTGACAGCACACCTGAAAGCTCTAGAACAAAAAGAAACAAATTCATCCAAGAGGAGTAGATGGCAAGAAATAAACTCAGGGCTGAAATCAACAACGTGGAAATAAAAAGAACTATACAAAGAATCAACCAAACCAAAAGGCAGCATTTTTAACAAATGGTGCTGGATCAACTGGTGGTCAGGATGTGGAAAAATGCAAATGAATTCATTCTTATCTCCTTGTACAAAGCTCAAGTCCAATTGGATCAAGGACCTCCACATAAAACCAGATACAGTGAAACTAATAGAGGAAAAAGTGGTGAAGAGCCTCGAACACATGAGCACAGGGGAAAAATTCCTGAACAGAACACCAATGTCTTGTGCTGTAAGATCAAGAATCAACAAATTGGACATCAAAAAATTGCAAAGCTCCTGTAATGCAAAGGACACTGTTAATAGGGCAAAAAGGCAACCAATACATTGGGAAAAGATTTTTAACAATCCTACATCTGATAGAGGGCTAATATACAATATGTACTAAGAACTCAAGAACTTAGACACCAGAGACTCAAATAACCCTATTAAAAATGGGGAATAGGGCTAAACAAAGAATTTTTAACTGAGGAATATCGAATGGCCAAGAAGCACCTAAAGAAATATACAACATCCTTAGTCATCAGGGAAATGCAAATCAAAACAACTCTGAGATTCCACCTCACACCAATCAGAATGGCTAAAATCAAAAACTCAGGTGATAGCAGATGTTGGCACAGATGTGGAGAAAGATGACCACTCCTCCATTGCTGATGGGATTGCAAATTGATACAACTACTCTGCAAATCAGTTTGGTGGTTCCTCAGAAAATTGGACATAATATTATTACCTGAGGACCCAGCTATACCAGTCCTGGGCATACAGGCAGAAGATGCTCCAACATGTAATAAGGATACATGCTCTACTATGTTCATAGCAACCTTATTTATAATAGCCAGGAGCCGGAAAGAACCTAGAAGTCCTTCAACAGAGGAATATACACAGAAAATGTGGTACATTTACACAATGGAGAACTACCCAGCTATTAAAAATGATGAATTCATGAAATTCGTAGGCAAATGGATAGAACTAGAAAATATCATCCTGAATGAAGTAACCCAGTTACAAAAGAACACATATAGTATGCAGTCACTGATAAGTGGATATTAGCCCAAAAGCTCAGAATACTCAAGATGAAGCAAGACCAAAGTGTGGGTGCTTCAGTCCTTCTTAGAAGAATAACAAAATACTCACAGGAGCAAATATGGAGACAAAGTGTTGAGCAGAAACTGAAGGAAAATCCACCTAGGGATTGTCTCACCTGAAGATTAATCCCATATACAGTTATCAAATCCAGACACAATTGTGGATGCCAAGAAGTACATGCTGAAATGAGCCTGATATGACTGTTTCCTGATAGGCCCTGCCAGAGCCTTACAAATATAAAGGCAGATGTTAGCAGTCAACCATTGGACTGAGCGCATGGTTCTCAATAGAGGACTTAGAGACAGGACTGAAGGAGCTGAAGGGGTTTGCAGCACCATAGGGAGAACAACAATATCAACCAAGGAGATGACCCCCCCCCCCAACTCCCAGGGACTAAGCCACCAACAAAGGAGTACACATGCCTACAGCTGCATATGTAGCAGAGGATGGCCTTGTCATGCATCAAAGGGAGAGGTCCTTGGTCCTATGAAGGCTCATCAGATGCCCCCGTGTAGGGGAATCAAGGGTCAGGAGGTGGGAGTAGGTGGGTGGGTAGGTTGAATAACACCCTCATAGAAGCAAGGTGAGGGAGGATGTGATAGGGTGTTTCTGGGAGGGAGGGAAACAGGGAAAGGGGATAGCATTTGAAATGTAAATAAAGAAAATATCCAATTTTTAAAAAAATAATCAATTTATGATAAAGAAAAGACAGTTTCAACTCACAGATTTGCTGACTCCACTACATAATGAACTTTTCCTACTGCTTAAAGCCCATTGTGAGGTAGCATACTATACCAAGAAGCCATAGAGAGTGAAGTCACTCCTGCCATGGACAGGAAGGGAAAGGATAGAGAACGGACTAGAATCCTTCAGTCCCCTGAAAGGAACATTTCCAGTGATCTAAAGATAGGCTGTACTTCTTAAACTTCCCACCACTTCCCATTAGTGCCACTGTGAGGACAAATTCTTTTACTACATGGGTCTTAGGGGGACATTTAAGATTCAAACTGGAGAAATGCTCTTTTATAACTATTTCTTGGCTGAGGTTTTCTGGTGTTTTATTTGTTTCAAGAGAATAAAGGATGATTTTAGGAAGCATTTTTATTGTAAAAGCCTTAACATTTTAGCTGGGTAATTTGGAAATGTGTGTCAATTTATGTTTTCATATGCTCCCTGCCCTTTCCAATACATGCATGCTGTCATTAACCTGTAGTTCTTGGTACAATTTGTGATTTTTCTTTATTGCTTAATATACACTTCATATGAAATTATATACATGAGCCTATCTAAACATAAAGGTTTTTTTTTTTGTTTTGGTTTAGCAAGTGGCCCAGGAAACTATTTACCCAATATATCTTGCCATCATCACCCCATCCTCCCAAAAATGAACACACCAAAAAAAAAAATAATAAATAAATAAAATCACACTGACTCATTGTCTCTAAGAAGGAAAGTGTCTGGTTTTACAAATTATGAACATGATATTTCTGCACATTTTAGCTTAAATAAAATACATCATATAATTTTAACAATATTATCCAATTCTTTTCAACTTGAAACCTAACCAATTGTCTGACCCAACTTCGGAACTGTCAGTGAGGCGGGCTGGATGTTAGGCAAGTGACAACGGCCATAGTGGTGATTCATCTCCATAATCATCTCTTCTGGATATATAGAGGATCAGACCAGTCTCATTACCATGTTCATATTCTTGGTATTCAGGAAAGATGCTCAACCTGTCACTTGAGATAAGTGCTGGTGTTTGAATCTGCCTTTTAAGGATTTAATAAAGACATGGAAGTATGGGCTGTCTTTTCAACTCTAGCAATACATCCTAACATGCATAATTATACACTTTTTGGTCTCGAACAAAATGCTGATGTTCCTATAATGTGTAAAACTCTCTCAGTGTCTTGGTGAAGTAAATAAATTCTGGGCTCTTTTAGAAAATGTAATTATGAAGTAGTTCATTCTAAATCCAATTCAATATTCATTTTCTCAAAAGGTTTTAGGGGCTCTCCCCTGTTAGAGCAAGGAATTCATGATACCTCAAGTTTTGTTAAAGCACTGAGAAGATAAATCAGTGTTTAAAGCCCTGATTGTCTTGCATAACTTGAGCACCCATATAAAAATCCAGGCTTGGCAATACACATCAGTAAATCCAGTGCTGGGGGATAGAGGCAGACAGATCCTAGGAGTTCAATGGCCAGTCAAGTCTTGCAAAATCATCTAACACTCTATTTAGTGAGAGACTTTCAAAATATCAGGTGAGGAACAATAAAGAAAAGTATCCCAACATCGGGTTCTGGTTTCCATACATGCCTTATTTGGTAGGCACACAACCCATGTATCACACACACACACACACACACACACACACACACACACACACACACAAACACTTGCTCTCAAAGTCCAGAATGAGAACAAGTGTGTTCCCTTGAACATCATGTCACATTCTTCTTTCTCTGACCTCTTACATGATCATATCAAACTCACCCAAATAATCATTGAAATTATTTAAAAATCAACCTTAGAGGTTTTATAAGTGTATAATTAATGCCTGAAGATAATCTTTGTAATTATATTTATTATAAATTAAAATGGATATATTCTCATACAATTATGCAGAGATGAAAGGATTATAAATAGCATACATTCTTGAGCACTGCCCTAAGATACTGAGTACCACACCCCTAATGTGTCATTTGCAAAAACCTATACATAAACAGTACTTTCAGCTTATATAAACATTTCAGGAATATGAAGATGGAATATTTTCTAATTGTATTTATGACATAACAGAATAAAGGTAGTAACAAAACCAAGAAAGGTATTATAAAATAGGTATAGATTGGTATTCATCGTGATTATAAATACAAAAATACTCCTCTATGACACATTACCTGAGAAAAGGAAGGGAGGGATTTATTTTGGTTCACTATTTCAGTTCATCACAGCAGGGGAGGAATGGCTATTATTGGTAAGAGAATTACATAGCAAATGCATGTTTATGTGGCAGTAGACTGGAAACAGAGAGCTCAGGGCCAGACCCAGAGGCAGATATAATTTTCAAATACCTAACCCTAGGGACCTATTTCAGCCACACCAATCCTCCTAAAATCTCCTGGGTCTTCAAAACAGTGCTACAAGCCAGAGACCATGCATTAAAAGCAGGCTCCCTTAGAGGACACTTCAAATTTATGCCACAATTCTTCTGACTCCCAAGGATGATGGTCTTTTTGCAATGTGAAAATCATAATCACAGAAATTGGAATGTAATTCAAAAAATGCGAAAGTCTCTTCTAAAGGCCAAAGCTTAGTTGGAAGCCTTTGTAAAATAAAAAAAGAATATTACATCCTTCCAACAAACAATGGCATGGAATAAGTAGGCATCCACTTACAAAGGGGAAAATAGAAGCAAAGCAATGAAAGAATAAAGCAAGACAACACTGGATCCCAAAAAGAATATTAAATCCCATAGCTCCACAATTGTTATCCAGACATCTCATGCACAATGTGAACTCTTAACAGGCATCAGTAGCCTTCTATGGTTTGATCATGTGCACCACATGTGCAGTTACTCTGGAACCACCAAGAGTTCCACTAAGTACCTGCAACTTTCTGTAGCAGAAAGACAATGTTCTTTGCATATCCAACATCCAGAGTCTATATTGAAACTTAGGCTTCATCATTAAAACTTCATGTCTAGCCTGTTCAGGGATCTCTGTGCAGGGGATCTCAGCCTGTAGGATTTATCAAACTTTGCAAGAATTTGTCCTGGAGCTTTGCTGCAAAATTCCATGATGCCATAAGTTGTGAATTCAGCATGTCTGCAAATTCCAAACTCTAATGATATTAACCATCGGTAATGATATTGAATACTACCAACTACTCAATATGTAGCTGGATACCATTAGCATAGCTGCAGTAGCCTATAAAGTGCCTACATTCTCAACAAAACCATCTCCTTAATGTGTCAGAGCATGCTAAACAGAATTATGCATAGTGAAAAATACACTGGGGAACTGTAAGACAGGCTCCAAGAAATAAGGCAAAGGGAATTTTGCCTCAAGTGCATTTTGTTTCCTGGATTGTTTTTGGACACAATTTCATGCCTCCTATTACAAGCATTTACATTTAATTTATAAGACATGTTTATTCTTGTGAGATGTCAGATCATGAGTATCTGAAACTGAACATGATCTGGTCAATATACCCTGCATCTAGATACAGTTTTCTGCCATGCTTTCATACTTTCTCGGATATTATCTATAACCTACAGCATGTGCCAGACATTTGTGTTTAAATTGGTCTGTCCAGAGAAAGTTCAGACCTACTCTGTTAATATTTAGTATGTGCTTACTAATATTTATTTACATGTTTTCCCAGACGCAAACAACCTTCCTCGGGTCATTGCATTCTTTGTTACATACATGCATAAGAGTACAATAAATCTGAAGTCATGTTGTCTACAACTTTAGACTGTAACCTGCACAGTTCTTTCAGATCTCCAGGTTCTAGGTCTTTCAAAGACTGATCTGTATAGTTAGACTGAAAGGTCGACATCAGTGTCCCTTTTCTAAGGACATACTCTTTCAACTCTCCTTTTAAAGTAACTTTCTTGTTTTTAAAGGGGGTTGCATTTTTATGTCCTGCATAAATTAAGGGTTGATTTTTGTCTCTCCAGGAAACACAGGTATTGGCGAATCATCCAGTGAAACATGCATGGTCCCTTATAATGGCTTCCATCTCTAAAAATTATAGACTTTTGTTGTTGCTTACTTTTCTACATTTCTAACTCCATTCATGCTCCTTTCTTCACCATCCTCCATATTTTGTCTTTCTGCTCTGCTTTTTGCTCCAGTTTCCTGTTGAAAACCTGGCAAAAATAAGCAAATCATAATGATAGCTTAGCCTGAATATTATGTTCTGTTGAAACATCCTCTACCAAATTAACTACAACATTATTTTTCAGTTCATCTTCATTCCTTGAAAATGAAGAAAAAGAAGACAAAATTGAAACTAACACCACCCAACTCTAGACCATATAAAATGTGCATAATCAATATAGTATCATAAATGTGAACAGAATTCAGAAATGTGATCACAAAGCTAAAAGCTACTGAATTTTAAAAAGAAAATATGTAATTAGAACCTTTTAATTATAAAAGCAGAGAACTATCCCATGTACTGAGAGTAAGTGACTAGTTGTGATCCCCAGCATATGAACCTATAATAGAAGAGATAAAAAAAGATTATCTTAGGGTTTCTTTTGCTGTGAAGAGACACCATGACCATGGAAATTCTTATTAACTAGGATATTTAATTATTGCTGCCTTATAGTTTCAGAGGCTTAGTCCATTATCATCATGGCAAAAAGCACAGCAGCATACAGGCAGATATGGTTCTGGAGAAGGAGCTGAGAGTTCTAACTCTTAATCTGTAGGCAGCAAAAGCAACTGTGAGCCACACTGGGGATATTTTTAGAATATAAGAACTCAAAGCCCACCCCCACAGTGACATACTTTCCCCATAAAGGCCATTCCTACTCTAACAAGGCCATAGCTTCCAAAAGTACCATTCCCTATGGCTAAGCATTCAACTATATGAGTCTGTAGAAGCCATTCCTATTCAAACCACTACAAAAAAAGGCAATGTAATCTCAAGATATGTGGTGAGTTAATACATACTTTCTCATTTGAGGGTGGAAAATATCAAATAAGAATTAGAAAATGAAACACAATGGACCCCAAGCCGATCAGCATTACAAATGAATAAACACTTACAATGAAGTTGATGGGACAGGGAATGTCTAATCAGGTTTACTTTGAGAATACACTGTCACTGGTTTCCATTAAACTAACGTGACTTCTCTTTGTGGAAATATTTTTGTCATATTTACTAGAAGTTCTTCTTGGAGGAAAATAGGAGCAATTCTGACAATAAGCTTAGTACCTGCTAATGCTGGAAAATAGGTACATGTACTAGAATTAAGTCATAATTTTAGTGAAATCATAATTTTCAAATACTGGAAACTAAAATGGATTTGTTATGTAATAAGGAAAGAAAAATAATCATCAGAAGACAAGAATAAGCAGTGACATAGACAAGATCCTTAGATAAATAAATAATCTCCACGAAAATATTTATTAATTAAAAAGGGGAAAATAGTAACTAAAGTTTGAAAGCACAGCAAATCTTAACTCAATATTAAATAGACATCAACATTGTGGAATCTGCTTGAACACAATCAAATACAACTTGTCTGGGAAGAAGTATTTTTCCCAAAGCATATCCATAATCACATTTAAAAAAATATTAAGGAAACACAACGTCAGCAGTCTCAACAAAACTTAATCGGCACTACTAAAACTCACCATGTTCAAGGAAGTCCAAATACTGCTCACAAACTAAAAAAGACTGCAGTGGGTTCAATGAGGAATACTCACATATTCTCTGGTATTAGATCAACTGGCTACCAAAAAGGTATAAGGTGGTGTAGGAGAAGCAGCCTTGCTGGGGGAAGCTTGAGGCTGGAGGACTGCATTGAGAATTTAAGGTCACCCTACTTGCATTTTGCTCTTTGGGTTTTGTGTTTGCTGCTAAGGATATGATATCTCATCATCCCACTCTGGTTGTCCTGCCTACTGCTTGATTTCATACTTCCCTGTCATGGTGTATGCATCCCTCTGCAACAACATGCCAAAACAAACTCTTGTTTTCTACGAGTTGCCTCCATAGTGATATTTTATCACAGCGACAGAATGGTAACTAATATAAAGACTAATTTGTGCAACCAAGAAAAATTGGAATCCTGGATTCTAGTAAAGACTGTGTCCAGTGGTAAAAACTCCAGTTAACGCCACAAATTAATTATGCTTTGTAAGAATTCTGAGGCCATTGGAGAACTGATTGAAACATATATGAATGTTCCACTCATTTCTCAACTCTTCTGTAACTCTGGACTTAAAGTGAGTTTTTACCTTGCATACACCCCAGGACATTGACATCATGGTACTCTTCCACATCACAATAACTGGACACAGTATTCCTTGACCAGATGGCACAGCAATTTCCTGTGTCTGAAGATGTATTTTTGAAGTTATCTAAAACTAATGATGGGGAATGGCAACATTAAATAGCTTAATTATTCTTTACTCTTAAAGTAACATCGTCTTGAAAAATCCTCTAAAGTGAGTGTAAGAAAATTCTTCTTCTATGTATGCCATTGAATCTTCCTTCTTTATGATTACATTAATTCAGTAGAAAGCCAGGCCAACACTGGGGAGAAATTTGAAATTGTTTTATATTTTGTACACTCATTCCTTACACACTGCAGGAACACATGAACAAAAGCTAAACAGACACTTGGTTAACGTTCATAGGAACAGGACTACTGAGCTTTATGGCTACACTTTACTGAGAAAACCTTCATTCCCTAACCCCAAGCTTAGGCCATATGGTCAACCTTAGTTTACAACCCAAACAATAAATTTTGCATGCGATTTTCAGGGCTTCAGTTGATTTGTTTTATTGAAAGTAATAAAATTTGTAATTAATTTTTAATGTTGTAGTTGAAGATCAAGAGAAATGTTCCTTGAAGTTTCCTTGAGTTGTTTTCAGATGGTTTTGAGTGCCAGAGCTATTGTCCTGTTGGAAGCTCAGTAAGAACTGATGGGATACCTTTTAGCCTAAGTAATTACCTTCCAGGGCTATACACCTTCAGCATAGGACAGAAAGCCAAGCCTTGTCATGAGAGCATAAATTACGTATGTCCATTTGATCAAATAGTAGTCAGTCTGACAGCTGGATTCAAGGCAGGGACAGAAGAAATCAGAACACAGTGAAACACAGGCCAGTAAAAAAAATACTTCTGAAAAATTGTAAGCTTGGGTTTTGTAAAAGTTGGAGATTATACCATATTAAAGGAGGAGGTAAGGAAGGGAACTAAGAAAGCAAGAAGCCGTTAAGAAAACAATTGACTCCATATTTTCTTGGTTGGCAGTTCCGGGTCTGTGTGTCTTTATGATTTTTACACCCAACAAGGCTTAGCAAAGCAGAAACAAAGCAAAATAATCATAATAGATTTATTTTCCTTGAAACGTTTTCAGTACAAATAACTTCAGGACCCACATATCTCAAATATCAAATTAAAGGCTTTTTATTCTTTGCTGCCTACAACATGCCTCTGACATGCAGAAGTAAGAACTGGAAAGTCCTGTCTACCAGATCTGCTGTGAAACCTGAACCTGAAAAACAATGGTTACAACAGATGTGTTTTTTGCAGGCTTTGTGTTTGATCTCTTAAATCATGCTCATTACCAGAGGCTGAGTAAAGGGTCTGAGACTGTAGAACTTAAGGAGAAAGTGTGGAATCAAATAATCCCATAGTACCTAAAATAACTGTTACAATTTCCAATGATCTAAATTTGGGTAACTTTTACTCTGAAATTCTAGTTTCCAAAGATGCTTCAGTTTTAAAATGAGGGCAGAGAGGCATGTGCAATAAAACCACACTCTTTTCTTTCTACATACAATTTAGTAAAGAAGCCCTTAGACATTAGGACCCAGAGCATACCGCCCAGAGGATGCAGATGATACAGATGAGAACTCCAAGGGATGTTTTCTTCCTGACATCTACTAAATAATTTAGAACAATATTTCAGAAACCTAACCTATTATTTAACCCATTTGAATTCAGATTTTGATAGAATTTATAACAGATTTTCCTTATTTTTCCATTTCCTCATTTTGAAACTCAACAGTTTCTTAAAGTGATTATCTATATGCTTGCCAGCTGGTATTGAACTATTTCCTACATTTCCACTCTCCTCAAAAGACAACAGCAACATTTCTCTCAACACTTTAAAAAAAAAGTCTCAGGCTACTACCTGAGTACGCTGGGTGCTACTTCCTGATTTATGGAAATGTTTAATAGTCTTTTTTGCTTCATTTGGAAATTATGATTGTGACTATTAAAACTTTCTTCTTGACCTTAGGATTTAAAGAAACAAAAACAACAACAACAAAAAAAGTCCTTTTGTTTAAAACATAGTTAAATGAAGAGTGGTTTTAAAAGTTTTGCATAAGAAGAAAATAGATATAACTAAAGGGGAAAAATCACCCTGATTGAGGTTACTCAGACCCAGAAAGACAAATACAGCATATACACTTATTTTAGTCATTGACTAAATGGTAATCAAGCTACAGTCCTGAGACCCAAAGAGATTAGATAAAGAGGAAGGGTGTTGGGGACAAACATGGATCTGCTTGGGAAGGGGAAATAGAATAGATTGTATTGATAGACTAGGGATGGTGGGGATGGGAGCTGGAAAGATCAGGTGCAGGTGGTTGGCTAGAATTGGGGAACATGTAGTGGTGTAGAAACAGTACAGTGGAAATCCCTGTAATCTATGAATGTGACCCTAGTGAGGACTCCTAGTAGTGGGAGATATGAAGTCTCAGCTGGTCTTCTCTTGTAATCAGTCAAGGCTTCCTGTGGCAGAACTGGGTAGCACTCAGTTAAGTGGTTGGCTAATGGAGTGTCATTGAAATTTTCAAATAACCCAACCTATTACTAAGACAAAGGGCTGCTCTCTACACATTGTAAACAGGGCTCCATTGCCAAAGAAAACATCCAAACAACCCATTGAACTTGGAGAAGTTAAGCTGGGACCTACATAGAGCCTTCACCTCTAGGTCCTTATCTTTTTGGTGTAGGAAGGTACTGTACATGCTACCAACCACTAATAGATAAAAAGGAAAAAATATCAATGAAATGACTCAAAATGGTATTTTCCTATAATCATAGATAGGTGGCTAAGCCAGTCATCATCAGAGAGTCTTCTGCCTGCAGTGGATGGCAACAATTACAGAGACTCAGTGCCAGACATTATATGGAGTGAGTCTAAAATGGAAGTTTTTCATCAAATCACTCGCCCTGTGCCTCAGAGCTCAGGGAATCCCACTGAAGAGGAAGCAGAAAGGTTGTAAGATCCAGAAGTGATGGGGGACACATCTTAATCAGCTAAGCAAGACACACACAAGCGCATAGAGAATGAAGCAGCAAGCACAGGATCTACATCAGATGGTTTGTGTATATATTCTAGTGATTAGCTTAGTGTTTTTACAGGACTCCTGACTATGGGAATGAGAGGGTCTCTGATGCTTTTCCCTGATCTTGGGATTCTTTTTCTCCTGCTGAGTTTCCTTGTAGTTTTTGCTTCATCATATTATATTTTATGTTGTCATGTTTGGTTGTAATCCCTTAGAAGCCTGTTCTTTTCTATTGAGAGACAAAAAGGGAGTGGATACAGAGGGGGGAGTTGAAGAAGAACTGGGAGGAGTAGGTGGGGAAACTGTAGTCAAGATATATTGTATGAGAAAATAATCTATTTTTAATTTTTAAAAGATTTAAATGTTTTGCTTGAAAATTGAATTGCAGTCTTCTATTATAATCACTAAATTTAATCAATGGATTGTAGGATTCTATGATGAGCACTGATATTTAAATCATGTTCTTTTATTCTACGAGTTCACCCCTTCACCACTTCATTTTGTTCTCCTCTAGGAAACCACAATCATATAAAATTCAAGGTGACAAGGAGCTTAGGGGTAGAGGGTTATATGTGTCAAAAATTTGTATGTCATGTCTTCATTAAGGATACACAGAGTCAATATACCCTGTCATGGAAAGTACAGATATTTATACATAAACATAAACTTCATGATCATTGTTTGGAAGAAAGCCAATCCAGAAAATAAATTTTACTCATCTTTTTACTGGTGATTCACAATCACTGCACATGTGAGTTATAATTCAGGAAACAATATGGTTTTATTTACAAGTAGCTAGCACCATATAAGGTTGTTATATATTCACAGGGAAGCTCAGTCTTTAGGAGGGACAGGGTGAGACTACCGAGTGGTTAGCCTCATCTTTTCAGAATAGAGAGGCAGGACAAATTTCTCCTCTCCTCCAACAGGTCCATTCCTCAAATCCATTGTTAAACATATGCCATTTTATTCCAACTTCTTAAAAGAACCTATGCTTCCCTTAGGTTATTCTCAAAGCACAAACCACTGCACTTAGAAGCCATGGAACGTATCAGTCTTTACTCATCTGACTTTTTCTAACTGAAATGAGATCCAGGAGAAAAATTTGTTATACTGAAAAACAGTTTTCTTCTTCAACTTAAGTTACAATGAGATAATAAAATATAATCAAAGTAAATGCAATTGTGGGAAATAAGATGTTCTAAGAGGTGAGAAATATTCCGTAAGATAAACTCCTTTAAGAATCTCTGAGCTCAGAATACAAATGATGGATTTTCAAAGATTCGCCCATCTAGAACAATGGTGGAAAATGGTGCTATGTTAAAAGGTGTAAAAACATGCTAGCTAAATTTGTCACTCTATGCTTCTGCTGCACGTGCACCATCTGGCTTTCTTCCCTCTGCTTTCTACTTTGAATTAAATTGGAAAGGGGATGTTTTAAATGTGGCTAAGCTTGACAGACTGCCTCCTCTTATATTGTTTTTACTGAGTTTCTTCCTTATTTAATGGTGAGTAGATATAACTAATTTTGAATACAGAATAAAGGATTTATTCACCTTTAATGTTTGATCTAAAAATTCTTTTATATGGTGGATAAAGATTGCATTTAATAAGTTTTCCCTTAGGTGTCAATTATTTTAAATCCAGAGTCTACTCATTTCTATAAGAATGTAGTGGTTATTTAGACCACGAGTACCTTTCCAAACATCAAAGGCCTTTAGAAGCCTGATGTATGAAGTGGAAACTATGTTTTTTCACAATGGTTTTGAGAAGATCTTTTCAAATCAAAGGCAGCAGAGCCCACTACTGGTATAATTGTTGAAACTTTTTCTCTAGTCAAGTAATTGGATGTTGCTTGGAGCTAAACTTCTTACACGATAAAAGCCAAGTCTCAGAGCATATAAATAATAGGAATTCTAAATAGCTTTCTAAACCTAGAGGTTTGGTTCGTCAGAGTGTTGTGGTCACATTCAAGGTCAACACTTAGATGCTCCAGCATAAAATGGCATCTTGAAGACACATTTTTTGAAATATGCTATCCCCTTAGTTAAAGATGGACAATGTGGGAGGTAAGTTTGCCAAGAAAGGAAAGGCCCATAGAACGCAACACTAAACAGTGACTCGGGAGATACATGAATCTCTCTTAACTACCTTAATCATGTTTTACAAATATTAATCAATATAAGTTTAACCAATAATAGGTTTCACTTGTTATCATTCCATCAATAAAAGTGGCACAGGGTCATGCTTTACCTTTGTCTTTGTACATGAGTTACTTAGCTTTTTTGTGGTTGACCTACTAATTACTGCAGCCTGGATATTTAAAGCAACCTGAATTTACCCTTTGGTATCCTCAGATGCAATGGGTCTGAACTTTGGTTGTTGTGCTAAAATCAAGGTGATGGTAAGACTTTGGTTCCATCTGAGGCCTTGGCAGATGAACTGTTCTTTGTTGCCTCCACTTTCTTTTGGGTTTTTCAATCCATTGGTTTTTGCTTACACCCTTAAAGCCCCATACATAGACTCTCTACTTCTGTGGCCACCTTGCTTTCTTCTGTGTTGGAACATAGTCATAGGGGTGAATCATGGTGTACATTGCCTTAAAGAACTGTGAGAGGGTGTACTGGCTAGTTTTGTGTCAACTTGACACAGCTGGAGTTATCACAGAGAAAGGAGCTTCAGTTGAAGAAATGCCTCCATGAGATCCAACTGTAAGGCATTTTCTCAATTAGTGATCAAGGGGGAAAGGCCCCTTGTGGCTGGGACCATCTCTGGGCTGGTAGTCTTGGTTCTATAAGAAAGCAGGCTGAGCAAGCCAGGTGAGGCAAGCCAGTAAAGAACATCCCTCCATGGCCTCTGCATCAGCTCCTGCTCCCTGACCTGCTTGAGTTCCAGTCCTGACTTCCTTGGTGGTGAACAGCAGTATGGAAGAGTAAGCCGAATGAACCCTTTCCTCTCTAACTTGCTTCTTGGTCATGATGTTTGTGCAGGAATAGAAACCCTGACTAAGACAGAGGGGGTCCAGAAAAGAAAAAAAAGGCAGAAGGTCTTTTACCTCAGGTGCATTTTGTTCCCTGCATTGTTCTTGTGAATGATTTCATGCCTCTTATGACAAACATTTACACTCAATTTATAAGACATTTTCATACATGTTGGATGTCCGAGCATAGTTATAGAACCCACCTCACTGAAAGGATATGAGTGCAGTTCTCAGTTACTCTGAATCTAGATATGGCCATCTGCCTTGATTTCATGATTTCCCAGATATAATCTATAGTACGTGCCAGGCAATTGTGCTTAAATTTGTCTGTCATGAGAAAGTTCAGGAAAAGGACTGATCCTTTAGTATATTTAGTATATGATTAGTAATCATATGATTAGTATATGATTGCTAAAGTCTGTTTACATGTTTTTTTTCTGATCATGTTTTTCTGAACTCAAACAACCTTCCTTAGACCATTGGTTCCCTTGTTACATTCATGTTTAAAAATATACTGAAATTGAAGTCAAGTTATCTATAATATTAGACTGTAGTCTGCCCAATTCTTTCAGGTACTCAAATCTCAGAGACAAACTGCATACATCAGTGAAAGTTGATGTTCCTATTACTATTCCTTCCACCTTCATCTTCTTAGATATATGAAACTGCAATTATATCTCCTTAAATCAAAATATCTTCCCCATTTTAAAGTCACAATCATATGAGCAAAACCCTTGTGTCCAAAAAAAGTAACATTCACAGGTGCTATAGACCTCGTAAAAAACAAACCATCAAACTCATAATTATGAGTTGATCCTCCTTTGATTTGGAACTTGAAAGCCACCCATCAAGAATTATCAGGCAGGACATGGTGACACATACGTTTAACCTCAGCACTGGAGAGGCAAAGGCAGATAGGCATTATGAGTTGGAGGCTAGCCTTATCTAAAGAGTTAGTTCCAGGACATCCAGGAATACACAGTGAAAATCTGTCTAATGACCCCCCCTCATTCCCAAAATAATTATCAAAGTTACACACAAATATGGACAAAAGTATGTTCTAATTGGGGCTGGAGGAGAGATACTCTCTTACTCCAGTTTTTACAGGGAAGAAAGTAAACTCACAAGAAAAAATTAGTTCACAAGAAAACATTAAAAAGAAAAGTTTCTTTTTAAATAAGCAAATATAAATCATGCACACAGGCTTGCACATGCACACACACACACACACACACACACACACACACACAAATACACTCAGAGGATTTCAGCATAGTAAAGTAATCTAAATGGTGTAAATTCTAACTTAAAGCTAGTGATGACTAAGTTAAACATGCCTCAAAACTTCTACTTCCATCACAGAATATTTTTAAATATTGCTAATGTTTTCTGATTTGCCTGCCACTGTATTTCTAGAAACAACAAAATAAATACATGTAATATGCCTAAATAAAATAAAATAAAAACAGGATTATAACTATGACAAAGGAATTATAAAAATGATCTAATTTTTTCCAAGAACACAAACTTGAAACTAAAGCAGTTAAAAACTTTAAAATTTTCAGTATTTATAACTAGGGTTGGTAGGCAAGAATGGTTAGCACTGAATCAAAGACTGTTTCTCACACACTTCCTGAACTCCTTTGACAACTTTACATTGGCTAATTTAATCACTTTAATTATATGTATTTATGTTTGTTAGATTATAAAACTCTTAGTTCATAGAAAGAGAACTGAATCTTCAGTAGTCTGTCTGCAAAGGCTACTTACTCTTCACCATGAAACCCTATTGAGTTGATTAAGCAGGTGGAGGACAACATCATAACTGAAAGAATCTGAACAAACTATCCAGATGAAAAAGGAAACAATGGAAACTACAGCGATGGGGAGCAAAAGAAGAGTACTGTGACTCACACACAGCTCCCTACATTTTCATAAGGAAAACTACAGAAAGTGTAGAAAAATAGTCTTCAAACATTTACATAGATTCAAATATGAGAGCAAGTGAAAGATATGTGTTCATACATTTAGTTGCAGTAATAACTTTAAGAATAATGAATACAAGAAACCTTCACACAGAGATATTAATAAAATGCAGAATATCAAATAGAATCATCCTTCAGCTTATGGGTAAAATATAAGCATGCTAAGACCAAACCAAGTACAAAGTGCTAAGCAACAGCCCAGACTTGGAGGGAATTACAGAGGTGGTTAAACAGATGTGTGAAAGAGAGATGCTGGAAGGGAGCTATGAGCATGAAGGGAGAAAATTAAGTCAAGTGATGGAAATGTTATGTGCTTTCTACAAGTCAGCATTTTACTTACAAGCGTAAGTCAATAAATGTAGAATCTTCTTTGTGATGCTAAACAAACAAAAAGAGAGATGAGATACTTATCAAAAATGTTCAATGTAATATAAAAAATCCTTGGCATAAATAAAACAAAATGCTTAGGATTTCCTAATGGGGCAATGTCTCTTAGCCTAAGCATTCAAGTCTTTGTATGATAACACATAGCATTAAAAGAAAACAAACAATAACAAAACAGCAGCAACACACACAAGCCAAGAAAAATCTGCCTTCATTTACTAGAGAGCTACAAAGAGGGAGAGGGAATAGAGAGAGGCAGAGACAGGGAGGTAAATGGGGTAAGAGAAGGGAAAGAAGAGGAAGAAAGCAGAGAGAAAAAGAGGGAGGATGGGGAAAAACGGGGAGGAGAAGAGAGGAGGAAAAACTAGGAGAATGGAAGAGAAAGGAAAAAGGACAACCAGGATAGAGTGGGAGGCAGATGAGAGAGCAGAGAGGAGGTAGGGAAAGAGGAAGGGAAAGAAAAAGAAGAGGAGAGGGAGAAGAGGGAAGGCAAAGGCCAATGGAAGGGGAAACAGCATCAACAGTCACAGCAGTAGCACAAAACTAAACATCATCATCAATGAATCCAAATGTTCTTGAATTAAGAACCAGTAAGTCAAACAACTCAAGTCCACAACCAGTAGACAATTTCTTATTACCAAAACATTTAATTACTACGTTATACTAAGAAAATACAAGGATATAACAGAAAGTTGGAGTAAATTGTTGTGCATAATGAATCTAAATCAGAACCTGGATTCCTACCTGGGCTATGTAAACTGAATGCAAAGCAACACCTAAGGGAAACTTTTCTGACCATTCTTACTGCCTCTAGAGGCAAGAAAAGAAAAGGCCCAGACTTCCCTGGGAGTGCTTCCTACATTAAAGGTTTCCTTAGAGAGGAAGAACCAAAGAAATAAAATCCTTGCTACAAGGTATTCCCCTCTATCTCAGAAAAAATAAATTCCAAGGTATTTTATATTATTTGTGACTATTGTAAAGGGTTTCATGTCCCTAATTTCTTTCTCAGTCCACTTATCTTTTGAGTAGAGGAAGGATACTGATTTGTTTGATTTGATTTTATATCCTGCCATTTGCTGGAGTTGTTTACCAGGTTTAAGAGATCTCTGGTGGAACTTTTAGGTGCACTTACGTATACTATCATATCATCTGCAAATAGTGATATTTTGACTTCTTCCTTTCTAAATTGTATCCCTTTGATCTCCTTTTGTTGTCTAAATGCTATGGCTAGAAATTTGAGTACTATATTGAATAGGTAGGGAGAGAGTGGGCAACCTTGTCTAGTCCCTGATTTTAGTGGGATTCAAGTTTCTCTACATTAAATTTGATGTTGGCTACTGACTTGCTATACCCTGCTTTTATTATGTTTAGGTGTAGGCCTTGAACTCCGGATCATTCCAGGACTTTTACCATGAATGGGTGTTGAATTTTTTCAAATGCTTTCTCAGCATCTAATGAGATGATCATGTGTTTTTTTTTCTTAAGAGTTTGTTTATATATTGAACTACTTTGATGGATTTCCATTTATTGAACCATCCCTGCATCCCTGGCATGAAGCCTACTTGATCATGATAGATGATTGTTTTGATATGTTCTTGAATTCAATTTGCAAGAATTTTATTGAGGGTTTTTTTTTTCTTTTTGCATCGATATTCATAAGGAAAATTGGTCTGAAATTCTCTTTCTTTGTTGGGACTTGTTTAAGGTATAAGTGTAGTTTTGGCTTCATTAAATACATTTTGTAGTGCCCCTTCTGTTTCTGTTTTGTGAAATACTATGAAGAGTATTGGCATTAGGTCTTCTTTGAAGGTCTGATAGAATTCTGCACTAAAACAATCTGGTCCTGGGCTTTTTTTGGTTAGGAGTATTTAATGAATGCTACTATACCTTTAGGGGTTTATGGGACTGTTTAGACAATTTATCTGATCCTGATTTAACTTTTTTACCTGGTATTTGTCACGTAAAATATTCATTTCATCGAGATTTTCCAGTTTTGTTGAGTATAGACTTTTGTAGTAGGATCAGATGATTTTTTTAAAATTTTCTCAGTTTATGTTGTTATGTAGCCCTTCTCATTTCTGATTTTGTTAATTTGGATTCTGCCTCTGTGCCTTCTGGTTAGTCTGGCAAAGGGTTTATCTATCTCATTGATTTTCTCAAAGAACCAGCTCCTGGTTTTGCTGATTCTTTGTATAGTTCTTTTTGTTTCTATTTGGCCTATTTCAGTTCTGAGTTTGATTACTTTCTGATGTCTATTCCTCTAGGGTGTATTTGCTTCTTTTTGTTCTAGAGCTTTCAAGTGTGCTGTCAAGCTGCTAGAGTATGATCACTCCAGTTCCTTTTTGGAGGCACTCGGAGCTATGCAATTTTCTCTTAGCACTGCTTTTATTATGCCCCATACGGTTTGGTATGATGTGTCTTCATTTTCATTAAATTCTAAAAAGTCTTTAATTTCTGTCTTTATTTTTTCCTTGATCAAGTTATTGTTGAGTAGAGTGTTTTTCAGCTTCCATGTGTATGTGGGCTTTCTGTTGTTTTTGTTGTTACTGAAGACCAGCATTAATCTGTGGTGATCTGGTAGGATACATGGGATTATTTCAATCTTCTTGAATCTTTTGAGGCCTGCTTTGTGATCAATTATATGGTCTGTTTTGGAAAAGGTAGTATAAGATGCTGAGAAGAAGGTATATTCTTTTGGTTTAGGATGAAATATTCTATAGACAAAATGTCAAATCCATTTGGTTCATAGCATCTGTTAGTTTCACTATGTCTCTGTTAAGTTTCTGTTTCCATGACCTGTCTATTGCTGAGACAACATCCTTCACAATAGTCACAAATAGTATAAAATACCTTGGTGTGACTATAACCAAGCAAGTAAAACATCTGTATAATGAGAACTACAAGTCTCTGAAGAAAGAAATTGAAAAAGATCTCAAAGATGGAAAGATCTCCCATGCAGGATTGGCGGGATTAATATAGTAAAAATGTCTGTCTTGCTGAAAGAAATCTTCGGATTCAATGCAATCCCATGAAAAGTCCAACATAATTCTTTATCGAGTAGGAAAGAGGAATCTGCAAATTCATTTGGAATAACAAAAAACCCAGGACAGTGAAAACTATTCTCAACAATAAGACAACTTCGGGTGGAATCAACATCCCTGACCTCAAGCTGTATTACAGAGCAATAGTGATAAAAGCTATATGGTATTGGTGCAGAGAGAGACAGGAAGATCAATGGAATAGAATTGAAGACTCATAAATGAACCCACACACCTATGGTCCACTTGATCTTTGACAAAGGAGCTAAAACCATCCAGTGGAAAAAGACGTCATATTAAACAAATGGTTCTGATTCAACTGGTGGTCAACTTGGAGAAAAAATGCAACCCATTCTTATCTCCTAGTGAAAAGCACAAGTCCAAGTGGATCAAGGACCTCCACATAAAACCATATCCATTGAAACGAATAGAGGAGAAAGTGGGGAAGAGCCTGGAACACATGGGCCAGGGGAAAAAAAATTCTGAATAGAACACCAATGTCTTGTGCTGTAAGGTCAAGAATCAACAAATTGGACCTCACAAAATTGCAAACCTTCTGTATTGCAAAGGACACTGTCAATAGGACAAAATGGCAACCAAAAGATTGGGAAAGGATCTTTATCATCCTACATCTTATGGAGTGCATCCACTACATACAAAGTACTCAAGAACTTAGACTCCAGAGAATCAGATGACCCTATTAAAATGGGACCCCATGAAACTGGAAAACTTCTGAAAGGCAAAGGACATAGTCAATAAGAAAAATATGCAACCTACAAATTGGAAAAAAAAAAACTTCACTAACCCCAAATTTGATAGAGGGTTAATATCTAAAATATATAAGAACTTAAGAAGCTAACCACCAAAACAAAACAAAACAAAACAAAACAAAACAACAAATAACCCAATCAAAAAATGGGGTATAGAACTAAACTGAGACTTCAAAACAGAGGAATCTCGAATGGCAGTGACACACCTAAAGAAATGCTCAAAGTCCTTAGTGATCAGAAAAAAGCAAATCAAAATGTCCCTGAGATTCTACCTTGTATCAATCAGAATGATTAAGAACAAAATCTCAGGTGACAAAGCATGCTGGTGAAGATGTAAAGAAAGAGGAACTCTCCTCCATTGCTAGTGGGATTGCAAACTGGTACAACCACTCTGGACATCAATCTGGAGGTTCCTCAGAAAATTGGAAATAGATCTACCTAAAGACCCAGCAATAACACTCTTGAGAATATACTCAATTCCACAGGGTCACATATTCCACTATGTTCATGGTGGCCTTATTTGTGATAGCCACAAGCTGGAAACAACCCAGATGTCACAGGACAGAAGAATGGATACAGAAAATGTGGTTCATTTACACAATGGAATACTTCTCATTACTAAGAATGAGGACATCCTGAGTTTTGCAGGCAAATAGATGGAACTAGAAATATCATCCTGAGTGAGGTAACTCAAACCTAAAATTACATGCATTGTATGTACTTAGTCATAAGTGGATATTAGCCAAAAAGAATAAATAAATAAGTAAATAAATAAATAAATAAATAAATAAATAAGAATACTCAAGATACAGTCCACAGAACTCAAAAAGTTCAACAATCTGAAGGGTCGAAGTGAGGACACCTCAGACCCACTTGGGAGGGAGAAGAAAGCTATCACAAAGGAGAAGGGAGGGACATGGAAGAGAAAGTGGATGGAGGGATGGAAGAGGGGAACCAAATCTGGTCTTTGGTGATGGAAAAATGACTGAAGCCCTGAGGACCAGCAGAAAGAATGGAAACAGGCATCCTCAGAAGGTAAGAGGTGGGGGGGGGGGGGGAGACCCTGCAGAATATACCAGAGACCTGGGAAGTGAGAGACTCTCAGGATTCAGAGGAAGGAACCTTATATGAAATGCCCAAAAGTAGAGAGAGGGAACTTACAGAGCCTACCTCAAGCAAAAAGACAGGGCATAAAATGAGGGAGGGGTGTTGCCATCTCATAGTTAAAACTCTGATCCATAATTGTTCCCATTTGAAAGAATTGCATGGCTGGAAATGGAGATGAGCCTGAGGAAAAGAAGGTGAAGCACGAAGCCCAAGGAGGGATTGAGCTCAAGGAGATGTCCCAAGGCCTGACACTGTTACCTAGGTTATGGAGAGTTCACAAAAAGAGACCTATCATGACTGACCTCTGAAAGACCCAAGAAGAAGCTGAAAGAGTCAGATGCATATATTTGCACTCAACCAATGGACAGAAGTGCCTGACCTTTGTGGTTGAATTAGGGAAAAGCTGGAAGAAGCTGAGGAGGAGCAAGACCCTGTAGGAGAACCAACAGTCTCAATTAACCTGGACCCCCAAAATCTCTCAGACACTTGATCACCAACCAGGCAGCATACACAAGCTGATATAAGGTCCCAACACATATAAGCAGAGAACTGCCGGGTCTGGGTTAAATCAGAGAAGATGTATCTAACCCTCAAGAGACTGGAGGCTCCAGGGAGTTTTGATGTCTAATGGGGTGGGGGTAGGAACATCCTCATAGATATGGGGGGCAGGGAGGAGGTACTTGATGTGGAATAGTCAAAGGGTGGACTAGGAGGGGAATAAAATAACACTAGGAGTGTTAAACAAGCAAATAAACAAATTAATAAACAAACAAACAAATGATTAAACAATGATATCAATTGTAAAATCTGTGAAACTCAAAATAATGGGGTAGAGAACTAAACAAGGAATTCTCAACTGAGGAATATCTAATGGCTGAGAAGCACCAAAAGAAATGTTCAACCTCCTTAGTCATCAGGGAAATCCAAATCAAAACAACCCTGAGATTCCACCTAACATCAGTCAGAATGACTAAGATAAAAAACTCAGGTAACAGCAGATTCTGGAAAGAATGTGGAGAAAGAGGAACACTCCACCATTGTTGGTGGGATTACAAGCTAGTACAACAATGTTAGAAATCAGTCTGGCAGTTCCTCAGAAAACTGGACATAGTATTCTTACCTGAGGACCCAGCCATACCACTACTGGGCATATACCCAAAAGTTACTCCAATACATAACAAGGACACATGCTCCACAAGGACACATGCTCCACTATGTTCATAGCAGCCTTATTTATAATAGCCAGAAACTGGAAAGAACCCAGATGTCCTTCAACAGAGGAATGGATACAGAAAATGTGTTACATTTACACAATGGTGTACTACTCGGGTATTAAAAACAATGAATTAATGAAATTCCTAGGCAAATGGATGGAACAAGAAAATATCATCCTGAGTGAGGTAACCCAGTCACAAAAGAACACACATAATATACACTCACTGATAAGTGAATATTAGGCCAAAAGCTCAGAATACCCAAGATACAATTTACAGACCACATGAAGCTCAAGACGAAGGAAGACCAAAGTGTGGATACTTTGATCCTTCTTAGAAGAGGAAACAAAATACTCAAAGGAGCAAATACAGAGACAAAGTATGGAGCATAGACTGTAAGAAAGGCCATCCAGAGACTGCTCCACATGGGAATCCATTCCATATACAGTCACCAAAAGCAGACACTATTGTAGATGCCAAGAAGTGCATACTGACAGGAGCCTGATGTAGCTGTCTCCTGAGAGGCTCTGCCAGAGCATGACAAATACAGAGGCAGATCCTTGTAGCCAACCATTGGACTTAGCAAGGGGTCCCCAGTAGAGAAGTTAGAGAAAGGACTGAAGAAGCTAAAGGGGGTTGCAACCTCATAGGAAGAACAACAATAACAACCAACCAGCCCTCCCTCTCCCCCCAGAGCTCCTAGGGACTAAACCACCAACCAAAGAGTACACATGGAGGGACTCATAGCTCCAGCCACATATGTAGCAGAGAATGGCTTTGTAGGGCCTCAGTGGAAGAAAAGGCCCTTGGTCCTGTGAAGACTTGATGCCCAGTGTAGGGGAATGCTCAGGCAGGGAGGAGGGAGTGAGTTGGAGAACACCCTCATAGAAGCAGGGGGAGGGGGAATGGGATAGGGGATTTCTGGGGGTGGGGACTGGGAAAGGGGATGACATTTGAAATGTAAATAAAGAAAATGTCCAATTAAAAAAAGGAAAGAAAAATAAATTCCTAGTCTGTTGCACTATGACAATGAACAAAGAAGGGGGAAATGGAAATAAACTGGTGAGTACAGTTGTCTGGTTATCATTTATTGCCATCTACTTACCTGCATATGGAGGGACATTGGTGAAATAATTCATTATATATGAATATCACAGGTAAGATTCCAGGAGGAGCAGAAAGCTTATGTAATTACCTAATGACAAAAAATAAAAATAAACTCCAAAAATAAGGAACTGAATAGAGACATCCACAATACACAAATAACAAATTAGTTGAACAACAATCAACTGGTACTGTGGTACAGAGTAATGAATTGACAAAATCAACGACATAGAAAAAATTTTAACAAAACTTTAATCTCAGCATATATAAAATAATCTGCATGAGATTATCAGATTTCTCAACAAATTTTAAAACTTTGAAAGAGTTGAACGTGCTGAAAGAAAATAGCCACTATGCCTACTATTGCTAGATATATTTTTCTCAAAAATAAAAATATTTATCTTCTTGAGATAAACAATATATTAAGTTGACCATCACCACTCTTTGGACTAGCCCCTGTTAAAAAAATTAGTTAAAGCAATTCTCATAATTGAAGTGAAACTATTTTCCACAGCTAAATTAATATGCTCAAAGCATTGATTTATCTATATTTGTAAATATAAATTTTTACAAATTAACATTGTTATTTAGTAAGAATTTACTTTCAATGTTAATACAAATGTCAACACATTGAAATGTATTAAATATCTGATATGAAAAGAGACAAATGAAAGAACCAAGTTCAGTACAAACTTTAAAGGAAATAATGATTTACTCGATATAAGCCTCAAGTTAGTCATCAATGAATACTTGGTCATAGAACCAAATATGTAATATATGAAATATAGAAACAACCAAAATATAGAAAGAAACATTCAATACTCATCAAACAACTCAAGATAAAATAAAACTAGGAAAAAATGAAAGGGTCAAAAGAGCCACAAATTAGTTGAGGCATGTTTTAATGGCAACGATATGCTCCCATTCTTCAATAACCATATTAATGTAAGTTAGGTTTAACTAATCAAGTAAATGACAGAAGTGACAGAGCAGTTTTGAAACAGAATTATAACATATTGTGTGGTTGTTTTCTACAAAAATTATCAGTTTACAACTCCAAGATGCCACATTAAGTGGATTTAGGAGGAGGAAGAAGACATTCGACAGTAACAAAAATAACAACTAATGGAGAATGGCTGTACTTAGACAAAATAAACCCTCAGAACAGCCTACTTGTCCTGGTGTGAAAGCCATGTCAGCTAATTATTTCAACTGTTTTCCAATATAAGCATCCCACACCAGAACATCAAAAAACACAAAATATTTAACACATAGGAACATAGAAATGAACAGTCACACAACAGTAACTGACATTGCACGATTTTCCCTGTCCAATCACATTAGGAAAGTGGGAAGTGTGTGATTGGACAGGGAAAAGAGAGGCAGGGCTGAGAGTTGCAGAGAGAGGGAAAAGTAGTCAAGATATTATTATTTTCAGGTGAAATCATAGTATACATCACCAACCCCAAAAGTTCTACCAGAAAACTTCTCCAGCTGATAAACAATTTTAGCAAAGTGACTCAATATAAAATTAACTCAAACAAATCAGTAGCCTTCCTTTATACAGAGGATAAACAGTCTGAGAAACAAAAATAGGAAAACAACACCCTTCACAATAGTCACAGATAATGTAAAATATCTTGGGATAACTTTAACTAAACAAGTGAAAGATCTGTGTGACAAGAACTTCAAGTCTCTCAAGAAAGAAATCAAAGAAGACCTCAGAAAATAGAGACATCTCCCATGCTCTTGGACTGATAGGATTAACATAGTAAAAATAGCCATCCTACCAGAAGCAATCTACAGATTCAATGCAATCTGCATTAAAATTCCAACACAATTCTTCAAAGACATGGAAAGAGCAATTTTCAATTCCATATGGAAAAATATTTAGCCCAGGATAGTGAAAACAATCTTAAAGATTAAAGAACTCCTTGGGGAATCACCATCCCTCAGTTCAAGCTGTACTACACAGCAATGGTGATTAAATATTGCATCATAATGGTACAGAGATATACACATTGATCAAAGGAATAGAATTGAAGAACCACAAATAAAATCACACCACTATGGACACTTGATTTTTGACAAAGAAGCCAAAAATATACAATGGACAAAAGAAAGCATTTTCAATAAATGGTGCTGGTCTAACTGGCAGTTTGTATGTAGAAAAATGAAAATAGAACCCTATTTGTCAACTCACACAAAACTCAAGTCCAAATAGATCAAGGACCTCACCATAAAAGCAGATACTCTGAATCTAATAGAAGAGAAAGTGCAATGGAGTCTCAAACTCATGGACATGGAGGGAAATTAAGGTCAAGAATTGATAAACTTGATCTCGTGAAACTGAAAAGCTTCTGCAATCAAATGACATAGTCAATAGGACAAATTGGCAAAGTACAGATTGGGAAAAACTCAATCAAAGAATAAGGTATAGAAATAAACAAAGAATTTACAACAGAGGAAACTTGAATGGCCAAAAAGCACTTAAAGGAATATTTAAAGTCTTTAGTGATGAGGGAAATCCCAATCAAAATGACCCTGAGATTCCACCATACACCAATCAGAATGGCTAAGATCAAAAACCTCAGGTGACAACACATGTTGGTGAGGATGTGGAGAAAAAAGAACATTCCTCCATTGTTGGTGGGATTACAAACTCTGGAAATCAATCTGGAGGTTCCTCAGAAAATTGAAAATAGATCTAGCTGAAGTCCAAGCTATATCACTCCTGGGTATATACCCAAAAGATACCCCACCATGTCATGAGGGCATGTGCTCCATTATCTTCATAGCAGCACTATTTGTGACAGCTGGAAGCTGGAAACAACCTAGATGTCCTACAATGGAAGAATAGATACAGCAAATGTGGTTCACTTACACAATTGAATAGTATTCAGATATTACTAACAAGGACATCATGAGTTTTGCTGGCAAATAGATGGAACTAGGAAATATCATCCCTAGTGAGGTATCTCAGACCCAAACAAACATGTATGGTATGTACACACTAATAAGTGAATATTAGACAAAAAAGTACAGAATACCCAGGATACAATCCACAGAAATCAAGAAGATTAAAAAGCTGAAGGATCCAAGTGAGGGTGCTTCAATATCACTTGGGTTGGAGAAAAAAGCAGAGGGCAGAGGGAGGGAAGAACTGGGAAGGTTAGCATTGGAGTGACAGGGAAAAGATGGGAACATGCTGTGAGGAGCGGGTGTGGCGGCAGTCCCAAAGGCACCAGGGACTGCAGCTAAGTCATATGATTTGCACCTGACTTCCTCATATAAGCCACAAACATCTTGAGAGCTGTGCAGGTGTACCAGGATGCAGGTGAATCCATTTTGATGGAGATATGCCCCTGCTGCCCTGATTAGCTGAAGCTGCGTGCCTGGTGAGGTGGTGTGGCCTGCTGTGCATGGATGGGAACTGAGAGTATAAGAGAGTGAGAGGCCCAGGGTTCAAGGGAGATATAAACAAGGGAGATATAAACAAGGGAGAGATATAAACAAGGGAGATATAAACAAGGGAGAGATATAAACAAGGGAGATATAAACAAGGGAAATATAGAGAAAGAAGAAACAGGACTGAATAAACGTGTGCAGAAGGATCCTGTAGCAGCGTCGTTCTTCCTGGCCAGTTGAGCGTGCGCAAGAAGATGCTCATGTATTGGGGATGCGTGACCAGGAGTGTAGCCCCAAGTGCCATCAGAATGTATGGAAATATACAATCTCAGGAGGTGGGAGGTGAGGGAACCCTCTAGAATGTACCAGTGACCTGGGAGGTGAAAGAATCTCAAGATTCAAATGGAAGGAAATTAGGTGAAATGTCCAATAGTGGGGAGAGGGAACTTGTAGAATCTACTTCCAGTAGACAGATAGGGCTTCAAGTGGATGGATGGAGTTGCCATCCCATAGTCAAAAACTGACCCAGAATTGTTCCTCTCTAAAAGAACTGCAGGAACAAGAATGGAGAAGAAACTGGGAGAAAGGAGGTCTAGTGACAGGCCCAAATTGGGACCCATCTCAAAGGGAGGCTCTAAGGCCTAACAATATCACTGATGCTATGTTGTATTTACAGACAGGAGCCTAGTATTTCTGCCCTTCGATTGGTCCAACAAGCAGCTGACTGAGACAGAAGCAGACCTTTACCCAACACATGGTCTGAAGTTGACCCCTGTGGTTGAATTAGGGAAAGGCTGGAAGAAGTTGAGGAAAGGTGACCTCACATGAAGTCCAGAAGTCTCAACAAACCTGAACCCCCGAGATATCTCAGACACTGAGCCACCACCCAGGCAGCATATACTAGCTGCTCCCGAGGCCCCAAACATATACAGTAGAGAACACTCTTATCTGGCCTCAATGAGAGAAGATGCACCTAACCCTTGAAAGACTTGAGGCTACAGGGAGTAGTGTGGCCTGGTGGGGTAAGGATGGTGGATGTGGGAGTGCAAGGACATCCTTTTGGAGATGGGGGAAGAAGAATGGGATGAGAAACGATCAGAGGGCAGAACGGAAGGAGGAAAATGACAGAACTGTAAAAAAAATTAAAGATTAAAAAAAGACCAATAGGATGTGGATAACTAGGTTCCTGTTCTTCTAGTGGAATTGCATTCTTTGCATGGCACCCATGTGGGCAGCTCACAACCACCTGTCACTCCAGCTCCTCTCTACTCTATTGACCTCAGCAGGTATATGTTCAGTGTGTGCAAGCATACGCACACACACACACACACACACACACACATATACACACACCAGGGTGATATTAAAATTAATCTCAATAATGGACAAAGTTTTCCAAAGGACTATACTATGTGAAACTTAAAAAAAAAAATCAGCCCGGAATTAGCAGAAGACAGGAAATGACAGGAGTCTAGCATAAATATGTAACATTTGCAATAAAAATTCACTAGAGGACTTTTAAGGGAAAAAAAAAAGAAGTAAACAGACAATTGCTCTAAGGATTAACAAAAAGGATGAAGTGAGATCACAACTGTGGTTGTTGCCTTGGATATTTCAGAAGTTACACACCATAAGACGATACCAGACTTTAAAAACTGGCTAAAATGCAGGAAACAGATAATTGCTAGAAAAATATAACTAGTAAAAGTTCAATCAAGAAAAAAGTAGCCAAAATCAAATATGACAAATAGAAAAAACAAACAAAAAAACCCCCACAAAAACAAATTACAAATCAACTTTTTCTTTAAAACGAAAAGCCCAAGACTAATTAGCTTCACTAGAAAGAAGAATTAGTAACTTCTGAAGGATCTAGGATACTTTCACATTCACTTTATAAGAGTGGAGTCATCCTAATAACAAAACCAAGCATCAGACTAGCTTTGCTAGTGAACATAGATGTAGGGGTGTTCAATAAAACCCTAGTGTAATAACAGCATATGAAGAAGTTCACATACCATGAGCAACTCAAATTTATTCTCAGAATACAATATGTGAGTCAATCAGCACATGATAGATTATAATTTAAAAATTTAAAAAGCAAAGAGACAATTAACTCAGACAAAAGCGTTTGATAAAAAATTCTATTCCTTTGTTATTTTAATTGTCAACAAAATTCATACTGGAGGAACCCATCCAATGCAATAAATGGACCTATAAAACCATGCAGCTTAAATAATACATTATCACTGAAATACCAAGGCAGACTAGATTCCTGTATTTAATAAGATTTGCCAAGGCCCACAACTGAACCAAAGGATATGGGCCTTCCTTGCCATGTTCTGGTGAATGCCCTCTGAACACACAAACTAGAGATGAGTTGTAAGGTCAGGGTCACACTTAGGAGGAAAGAGCGCTAGCTCCAAAGAAGCCCAGGAAGCTAAGGAAGCAAGGCTTGGTGATATGCTCATGAGACCATCGATGTTCATTTTCATCCTTGGTTTTGACACAGTACTAGAAAGCCTAGCTTGAAGTAAAAAGGACAAGAAAAATAAATTAAAGCTATACAAAAAAAATAAATAAAGGTAACATAAGGTATCCATATATGATAGTGATATGATGCTATGCACAGAAATTAATTTCTCAGAAGGGAAATATTCAGGAAAAAAATAAGGAAACCCTAATGGAAGTGCTAAAGTCTCAGTGATAAAAAGGGAAAAAAGATAAATATGGAAGGAAAGAAGGAAAAAAGAAAGGAAGGGAGGGAGGGAGGGAGGGAGGGAGGGAAGGAGGAGGGAGGAAAGGAGGAAAGGAGGAAAGGAGGAAAGAAGGAAAGAAGGAAAGAAGGAAAGAAGGAAAGAAGGAAAGAAGGAAAGAAGGAAAGAAGGAAAGAAGGAAAGAAGGAAAGAAGGAAGGAAGGAAACCAACCCAAAATTAACTTTGAAAACAATTGACTGGATTTGATACAAACAAAGAAACAAACAACAACAAAAATCCTACACAGGGAAATATTTCAAAATCACAGTTATGGTAGCAAATATAAAAATGTAAAATAATTAGCAATAAACTTACTATAAGAGAGAATAAAATATTTATGAATCAAAGAAGTAAATGCATTAAAACAAAAGTCCTCAAATTCATCGTTATTGACAGAAGATCCTGAATAATCCATAGGAGAAGAAATGTAGTTTCTTCAGTAAGTGATGCTGGTTTCCTTGATATGACTTTAAATACACAGCCGACAAAAGCAGAAGCAGAAAATGTAAACACCATCAATCTAAAGCACCGTCTAGCAAATAAATCCATCAATGGAATGGAGAAGTCCACAGAGCTCAGAGTCACATGCCAGCCATGTGTTACAGAAGTGTTTAATATCCACGTCTCTGAACTTCCTGAAACTCAATAGCTCAAAACTGAACAATCCAATTCCAAAAGGAGAAATTACCCCAAAAGCTATTTTTCAAAATAATAACTATTAGCTAATCAGTTTTCCATCACTGTAACAAAATATCTTAGGTAACAACTTCAAAGAGAAGTTTATCTTGGCTTGAGTTTTGAAGGCATCAGTTTGATGAGTGGCCAAGTTGCTTTGAGCTTCTGGTGTATGACACAGTACGATTGTGTGGTACAGAAAAAACACTCACATCTTGGACAGAGAATAGGGACAAACCATGAGCCCACAAGTTTAAAAGACCCCTAGTCTCCTACAGTCACCACCCATTTAGCATATGAATCTCTGAGGAGCATTTAAGATAAAATACAAACTACAGTAGTGTGCAAATAGCTGAATACATGAAGAGGCACTGGCCCTCAGTAGCTAGCACAAACCAAACACGGCTATTAGTAAAACAGAAAAGGCAGACATCGGTTGAGGAAAATGTAGAGCAAGGGCTTACCAAATGTTGGATGCTAAGTAACTTTTCACTTGGTCTCATCAAAAGCAGAAGAGCAATCAAATAGTTAAACAGCTGACAAATGTGGCATTAATAACAGTGTTAATCATAAAAACAATGAAGGACTTACCAAAGTTGAAAACAAGCATCAATCTGAATGAATTTCAAAAACACATCAGGATTTAAAAATACTTTCAGGGTTTAAAAATACTTACAGGTATAATTTAATAATTATTTAGTAATAATGGCAGGCAAAATAAAGTCGTTTCTTGAGACCTGTGCAATATCAGGAAAGCTACATATAAAACTGTGATAAAGGTCATTTCCTGTTAAGAGGTAATGGGAAGAGGGGAAGCTCAGTTGTCAGTGGTACCTGACACACAGGGACACTCAGGAGCGCACTTGGTAGGGCTGTTAGTGCTCTTTCTTGTGTAGGGCATGCTCTCTTATGTCTCATTGTTATTTTCTGTTGGATTTATACTTTTAAAATTATTTTGGGGTTTACACATGAGCGAAAGTGCCCTGAGAAGGCAGCAGAGGCAGCAGATTGGCTTGAAATGGTGTTGCAGTTGGTTATGAGCTACCCAGTGTAGATGCTGGGAACTGAGGTTGGCTCTCCAAAAGCAATGTGCACTCTTAACGCTGACAAGTCCATCCAGGGGTCATTATTTTTTATGCTTCTGTCATTTGTATATTTTTTGTTCTTCCTCATTTTATTTATTTGCATTCTTTACAGTGTGGACCATTTCACAGTGAAGTTATAATTTAATAAAAATACAATTTTACTGTTATGATTTTCCAGAAAACACTTTTTTGTTCATTGGAAACATCTAATCTCAGGTTTGTCTGTATTTTTACAGAAATAACATTTTTTATTGATAAAGGTTAAAAATAAAACCAAAACTCTGACTGTAACAATGGCATGGATGCTGAACTCACTGTCAACACTGGCAGGCTTTTATAATCCTTACTCATTCCAACACTCTTTTTCATGACCAATTTCAATGGTGCACCTAGAACAGGACCTATGTCATTGCTCCCATTCACATTACATCTACTGATTGTTCACAGTACTGCTGCACTCTGTCTCCAGAGAGGATGCCTTTGCACATGACTGACACACATCTTGGCTTCAAAAAAGTCAAATTTTAACTAGGAAGGAAAAAAAAACACTTTGTAATTTCATGATTGATACTATTCATCAGCCCAAAATCATAAGGTATCAATAGAGTGTCACATTTCTTTGGTATCACTTAGAGAAACATGTTTGGACCATATACATGTACTTTACACAAGTGCTTAGGCACAAAGAATTTGGGAACAGAAAGTTTTAACTACATGTAATACCATTTCTTATGTGTGAGTCTAAGAAATTAGTCTGGTTGCTATGATCGTCAGATTATATATGGTCAATAGCATTATAAATTGTTGATAAATGCATGTTAAATGCAAATAACTTGAAAGGTAAAAGAATGAGCAAGTGACACTCCAACAGCATTAATGATAAAGGATAAATTTGAAATTATAAAATGGTCATTTTCTGCAGAAGTTATAAAGCCAGGAAAATGTACTTAGAAGGAAAGGGGGATAACATTTGAAATGTAAATACACAAAATAACGAATAAAAATAAAAAAGAAATAGGATACATGATAGGCAAAAGAGATGATTATAGATACTAGCATGCAAATAAATATATCTTCTGAGATACATGCCTTGACCTTAGAGCATCATTTCTTTATGTGACAGACTGAAGTCACATAAACAAGGAACCCAAACAAGGAACAATCCCAGTTTTCTATTATAATTCAAGTGTCAAAGGTCTATTCTTTTACCTTGGCTATATTAAGGACCATGTTGAGAGCCTTCCATCCACTGAAGTTACAGCCCCACACTTGCAAAGGGAATAATGATCAGACTCAGTTTCCTCCTTCCCCCTTCATCCACTTAGGAACTCAGGTATTAGGACAATTAACAGAAATAAGCAAAGATTCCCTTAAGAAATGCTTGCTATTAGCTCTTTCTTCACATGTGCCTGTAGATGTCCTATCACATGTCAGACTTATAAACAAACCCTGTTCTATAGATTTTACCTGCATTGTCTCAGCCCTGTATTTCACACAGAGATACATTCGAAAGTTACAGAAGTAGAGGGGACAGTTGGCAGCTTTTGGTCATTATTAGCTCCTATTTCCTCACATTGTATCCTTCCATGTATGCTTGAAACTTAGAGCTCAACTATCTCAACTGTAGCCAAGAGATCTCAGTCAGGGCACATTGTAGAAATTCTGAATTTAAAAGAGCATTCATTGTTTCCTCCCCCCACCCCCCACCCCGAATCCCTACTCCAGTCAAACTACTGCTTTTAAGCTCCTTCCAGTCAGATGATTAGTATATGGACCTGGAAGATCAATGAACTTCTAGCAAGAGAAGACAGACTCTTCCTGCCTGTTTCCTTAGAGTACTATTAGCTGATGTCATGGGAGATGTTCTATACTACCCATGCGGTCACGATGGTAGTTCTTACTGCTCATACATGCTTGGTTTTGGAGGGGCTTTGTGCATCTGGCAAATTTCATGAATTTCCTGAGATGTCTGAATTATTTACTTTCTGAGAATTTATAAGCTTTCCTTGAGAATTTCCTGAATCTTAAAGAACTTCAGAGAAAATCACTACATATAACACTGTACTAATTCATATTGTGTAAAAGAACCAGTCAGTGAGTGTAAAAAGGAGGAAAAAAAAAAACCTTCCTTTTATCCTTGTCTGAAGTGGGTGTGTGAAATTTCCTTAGCTGTTATTTTGACAATGGAGAGGTTCTTATTACTTGTTGTGATCAGTGTGGGGGCTACAATAGGGAAATGCCTATTGATAATATGTTATTTTCACTTTCTTGCTGGGCAGAAGCAGAATGTGGAAAAATAAAAATCAGAGGCATGAAGGGGTTGATAGCAGAAGAGTCATAAATATACATGATGTCCTAGATAATGATTGGGTTTCAGATAGGAACACTGTGATCTCTGTGTGGGGCATATCACACATGAAATAAAGATGCTGGAGCCAAAGCCCAGTAGATATTTGAGATATGTGGAAATAAAGTTGACATGAAAGAATTTTTCTTTCTATCTCAAATTACATTACATGTTTAAATTTTAAATTAAAATTCATTTATAAATAAAATCATAAAATGGACATATTTGTGATATGTCATGATGTTGTAGTATATATATAAATATAATGTTTAAGACAAATGAAACTTATCTCTCTTTTATACTATTTATCATTTATTTACATTGAAACCTTTCAAGTTCCTTTCTCATTGCTTTCTGAAATATGCAGTATGTTAAGGTCATCTTAAGCCACCCTACTGTGTAATAGACACCAGAGCTTCCTACTTACCTAATTTACTTGACCAGGCCTTTTATATTTCGTAATCTATTAAAATGACTATGCTTTTACCATCTTACTATCTCCTGCATCCTTCCAACAACCACCATTCTATTTTCAAGTGTTATGAAATTTTAAAAAGTACCTTCTAAATACAGGATAGAAAACTAAGACCTACAATGTGATTATATATAACATGCAAGTTCCCAGTGTTATGGCTACAGAAATTGCATGCTTTTATCTATCTTGAAGAAGTAAGAATAGAAATTGACTTTGGTTCATTAAAAGAATTTAAACAAGTGGATAGTAACATTATGCTGAATAAGCTAAGCTTATTGAAAAACTTGGATATTTGTAAATATGATGTAGATATTGAGCTATATGCAATTTTAGAAGCCTCTCTAAGAAAGTGTATTTGAAAGATGAGTAAATAATACTCCCTTTTCTAGGCCACCTGTAAACAAGCAAAAATGTGGTATATATCATATCTTCTGGTGAATTATAAAATATGGTACAGTGAATTTCAAAACCTGACCATGAGCTCAAAAGAAAGACAAGAGACCACTGTAATGCAAGTTTCTAGACAAAAGTCCAAAATTTGTTCCTATTTCCTGAAAGCCATGGTGTTTTTAAAAAAACAAGGGCTAACATGTGGACATCTTCTGCCACAGGGTAACAGTAAGCTATGAAGAAGAAAGGTGGGGTAGATTACCAATTCAGGAAAAATAAAATGGAACATTGATTTGTTCCTGTAAATTATAGAAATAATGACAGATATTTTCTGTTATAGGGCAAACTAAATATAACTGAAAGTCATGATTTTAATCTGGAGAAATAGGGTGTCTCATCTTGAATAAATAATAAATGAAATTTTAAAGAAAGTTTACTATGAAAATGATCAAACAACAATTTATAAGACTCATTCCAAAACAGAATAAGGTATATTTTGGCTACAATTCCCCCAAATTCACATAGTTACATACAATATTGACAAAATTTTAACCCACTTCGTTCAGTGTCAAGAAGATAAATGTGTTTTCACAATATATGGAATCTGTTAGAAGGCACAGTAGTCACAGAAAGCTGTTGATAGCTTTTACCACACAAAGAGGCAAGTACAGGAGACTGAAAGCTAGTATGCTTTTCTTGATATTACAAGATGTTTGTAGAAGATTGAAGCCATTCATTGGTAGCAAGAGTGAAGACTGGCAAACTTTTCCACCTCTTAAAGCAATATTGTTAAATGATGATCATAGACAGACATACTATTGGCACATGTGATCACTTTTCTATACACATCTACCATAAAACACACATGTGGAACAGTAAGATAAGCTACTATTGTGGCAAAAATTCAAAACTCTGTCAACACCTTGGGTGAAAAAATGCCGGGGCCCAGCAAACACAGAAGTGGATGCTCACAGTCAGCTAATGGATGGATCATAGGGCTCCCAATGGAGGAGCTAGAGAAAGTAGCCAAGGAGCTAAAGGGATCTGCAACCCTATAGGTGGAACAACATTATGAGCTAACCAGTACCCCGGAGCTCTTGACTCTAGCTGCATATATATCAAAAGATGGCCTAGTCGGCCATCACTGGAAAGAGAGGCCCATTGGACTTGCAAACTTTATATGCCCCAGTACAGGGGAATACCAGGGCCAAAAAGGGGGAGTGGGTGGGCAGGGGAGTGGGGGTGGGTGGATATGGGGGACTTTTGGTATAGCATTGGAAATGTAAATGAGTTAAATACCTAATAAAAAATGGAAAAAAAAAAAAAAAGAAGTGCAATTGGACATGCAAACTGTATATGCCCCAGTTCAGAGGAACGCCAGGGCCAAAAAAAAATGGGAATGAGTGGGTATGGAAGTGGGGGGGAGGGTATGGGGGACTTTTGGGATAGCATTGGAAATGTAATTGAGGAAAATATGTAATAAAAAAAATAATTAAAAAAAAAAAGGCTATTGTGATTTCCCCACAACTCTTTGAGGAAGCTATCTTCTGAATAGGAGGTTTTAAAATCTAATAAGTCATTCTTCTAAGCAAATGCATATGTTTTAATTATGGAACTAATTATGACCCCTGAGATTCTCACATGGAACTATAGACAGAACTGATTTCATAAATATTGAAACTGTGTCAGTGCTAACACTGAGAGGCTCAGACCTTAGTGTCCAAACTCTAGAAGCATTACGCTGAAATGATAGTGGTCACCAGGTAAAGCTAACTACATTCCCGTCTCAGTACATGCCCTTTATTTACAACAAATGTATTTGTTGACATACATGTGCTATACCTGTGCATATATAACTTGCATTCTATAAGGAACCAGGACAATAAATATGCATAGACTACCTCTCTGTGTGACTAACTGAAAACCAGTGTCATGGAAATCACTACATCCTTAACTCGCAGCAAGTTAGACTGTAAAACTTATCCTATTATAAAGGAGTGAAAATTGTGATATATATGTTACCTTCCCAAAATAAATTCTGTTCTTACCCCCTTGAAGCAGTCATGATGTTTCTCTAAGACTAGTGCTAGCACAGAAACATCTCATGGAATCCACGGAGTACAGCAAACTAAGCAACAGGAAGGTAGAGTAGATCTTCAATGCTCAGTGATTTCAATGCCTATAGAGAACAGCAGAAAATATTTAATTCAGCCCCTTCCATCATCATCACTACTAAAATTTTCTTTCCACACCACTACAGATACACATCATCACGGCAAGCCATCATCTTTGTCAGCACCAGAAGCTTGTTGGATACCCCTGAATATTGATATCTGAGTTATCCATACTAAGTTATTCTGAGTTATCTATTCTAGTTATCTACCAATCTATTTGTCCATTGTATGCCTCACCTTTCAGTCTGTCTATGTATCTATCCATTATCTATCTATGTATTTTCTCTAATACCCAATCTGTTAGGATCACAGGCACATCTATTAATACAAATCATCAACCTATCAAGACCGCTAATATATTAATCTACTCAATCTATAACTGACATCAGTTTCTTAAATTTCTCCTTCTCTGCCCAGTTTAGAGTCTTCAGTTCATCATTTACATTCTTAACTCTCAAAAACATTAATTTCCTTTAAATATTTTCTCCTTGGTTTTGCATATATTTGGACAATCTTAGCTCTCTGTGTATTTATTCATAGCACACAACCTTATCACAAAATTCAAAAAATATTCATGAGTTATATTTAAAATTTTTATAGGAAATTGTTAATAGTTAACATAGCCTGCCAAATCCAAAGTATTCTTTATTGTGAGTCTGTCTTCTTACTCTGGAGTATGATTATAGCAAAGTCTCTTTTCAAAGCTTTATACTATTGCATCAAACTATCTCCACTCTCATTTATGCAGCTGTAATGAGAAGTAAGAACAAGGCATCACTTCCATGACCAATAAAAACTTCTCTCCCAAGAAATCTCCTATGCCCTCATTCTGTTGTGTCCTTCCTATTTTCAACAAGAACACAGAGTATCTAAAACTTAACAAAAAAGTTTTTTTTAAAACTTTTGCTCTCCTATGCTCTTGTCTTGATTCTATTGAAGAATCTTACCACCATCCACCTTTTAGAGAGGCCACTTCTTATATTTATAACTGTTCTTTGTGCATTCCTTGATTACAATATTTCTGTACCATTTTATTCTGTCAGTGGTAACAAAAGATGCACTTGTGTCTATGGTCTTATACTGTTGCAGCAGTATACTTTCTAGCTCTTACAAAGTGAACAACCTTTCTCTTCCATGCCCTTCTACCATGACGTTTCTGTAACACCATAGTATTAAAGGAAATGGATTTAGATGACTATAAACTGAAGCTTCTGCCATGAGCACCAAAGGATATTTTTTCCTTTAAGCTATATATCAGATAATTTGCCAGAGAAATAAAACATGCTTTCTTACTATGAGTTCTTTCCAATTGTGATTTCTATGTTTACATGAATAAAGTGGTTTTAATCACCATCTTCTGTGAGCCTTAAATCACTGCTTTGCACCAAAAAATAAAAAAAAAATATTTATGGTATTTGAGCGGTTAAATGAACAGACTCTTCCTCATTTTAGATTTTCACAGCCAAGCATCAGCATTTTCAAATGAAGCATTTTTCTGACAATGGCCTTTCATATGATTCATATTCATGGTGAAAAGATGCCCTGGGAGTATAGTAAGGGTTTTACACATCTTGAAGATGCACCCATAATTTTCTTCTATATCTGGACTACGGGCCAAGAAAAATGCTACTTGCACTCCTAGTCCACTGCTGAATTAACTTAAGACCAATGAGATTGAATAACCACCGTTACTACTGTACAAAAAGCAAATGACAGAAGATGTCTGGAGCCCATGGACTGTTTTTGCATAGCAATAACATTCAATGGTCATTTGCTGCAAATGCAACAACCCTTTGGCAGAAAAAGAAAGAAATGAAGACTCATAACTTCAATGATGAAATTCTGGATCAGTCATGAGGAAGTACTTTAAATGAGAAAGTACACTGAGAGAAATCTAAAACTCTGCCTTCTAAGAGCACAATGACCTAGAATGATTACAGCTTTAGGACAAACTTCAGTAGGAAGTATCACTTGCTTCAGGTGCATACTATGTTTATTCTGAGAGATCATAACTGTCCACACATACAGAATAGTCTGTGGTTGGCTGCCTTTGCAGTGTTGGGAGTAGGAGAAAACTTATCTCCGTTCATGTAGAACAGAAGTGCCACATTATATTACAGAATATAAATATAGTGTGTGATGGTGAAGTCATGGCCCTGGAGGAGAACCTTCTGCTGTCACTTCTCTAAACCAGTATAACTTCTAACTGTACTCTAAAAAATCATCTTTATACCCACAGGTATAAAGTGTAGTTTTCACCCTCATCTAAGAAACTTCTTTGTATAGAAAACAGAAACCATTTCATGGATCCACAACTAGTCAAAATGCATAGAACAAGTGACTATAACATACCCAAACTCAATCAATGCACTTAACAATGCAATCAATACACCCAAGGCTTAGGGGAACATGGCAGAATAGAGGACAAAAAGATTTTAAGGGTCAGTAAACTACATGACGGGGTCTTCCATACATGACAAGGAAGCTCTACCCATGAAATCTCAACAATATAGATGACTAAACAAGACATGATAATTATATCATCAATTGACATACCAGTGTGAATAAGGGAATCTTACAGCACTCCAGTAATAGATGAAGAGCTGCAGGCACTTAATGGCTGCTAAGAGAGGAAGAATCAGTGTTCTCCAGATTATGACCCCAGATAGGCTGTGTAACTAAGTGGTCAACATAAACATATATACTTATGACTCGTGTGTGTGTGTGTGTGTGTGTGTGTGTGTGTAACAATAATAAGTAAGGAAAAAGGAATGTCAGGTCATTCATTTGAGAATATATGGAGGGATATGGAAGGAGTTATAAGGGGAAAGAGAGAGGAGGAAATAATGTAAATTCAATACACATTTATGTAAGAACTATTAAAAATAATTTAAAATAAATGATAAAATAAGATCAAATATTTTCCTGTGTTAGTGGATAGTTTTGTCATAATTTTTAAACAGTATCCTTCTAAAACTGTCTCGGGTAACTCAGCAGATTTTCATGGTAAGGACATTTTTCTTTACTCTGTGATTTTCAGGAATAGTAAGCATAGAACAAATGATATAGTACATTGTATCTATTTCTCACTGATTCCTGTTTCATTTTCCTTTTACACTATTGTCTCTTCTCTGGTCTCTGAAGAGATATAGTCCCCAGTACCTAATAAATGTAAACTCTCTGAAATTCCTCCTCAAGTTTCTGTGGTTTCTCTTGCTCTTGTCTATTATCCCCTTGACAATACTCAAGCCAAACAGTTCTTCAACTGGAATCAGAAACAAGAAGAGTTTGCTTAAGTGTTCTTTTGGAGATGGACGATTATATGTTGTCTTTGTTCTTTATCATTGGGAAGAGAGGCCCCTTGGTCTTGCAAACTTTATATGCCCCAGTACAGGGGAACGCCAGGGCCAAGAAGTGGGAGTGGGTGGGTAGGGGAACAGGGTGGGGGAAAATATAAGGGAGTTTCAGGATAGCATTTGAAATGCAAATGAAGAAAATACCTAATAAAATATTGAAAAAAGAAAAAAAAATGAATTTTATTTTTATATGGGTTACATTTTATATGTAAAGAAACTACCATAAGTAGTAACAAAGTAATATTGTAGGAAAATGAAATTACTATAAAAATGGCACATACCATTTTCATTGAAATATAACATATACAATATTTTCCCAATATATTAATATCACTGATATTATATGTAATTATAATGTAATTATAGTGACACAAAGGGCAGCACTTATTATTTGGGGGAGAATGGGTTTATTGAAGCTGATAAGTGTCATTTTAAAGACAGGGTGGAGGGATGAGAGAACAAAAGGGAAGGTCTGTCATCACTTCCTAGAAAGATGCTCAAGGAAAAGGAACATTGCAAATAATCCTCAGAAGATTAGAAAGTGTCTTCTAGTGAGAAAGAATGAAGCACAACTCCCAGCAGAAACAAATTTCATCCCACAAAACCTGGGATGCACCTTTTTACCCAAGAATCTCAGCTCTCAGGGTAGTGAGAGGATCTAGCATTCTATCAAGGGAAAAATATTGAACGAAAGCCTCTCACCTATCATTGGTGTGAATCCAATCAAAGCAACAAGGTGTGGAGGGCCTGGAGTAAGACCTGAACTTGTAGGGTCTGGAGCAGCATCACTAAGGAGAGCACCATTGGAAGCAAACAGCACTATACGTCAAGGAAAGAAACAAGAAAAGTTTTGTATGTACATTATTGGAGTTCATATGATAGGAGATGTGAAAACAGCTGAGTTAGATGAAGAAAAAGAAATGATTCTGAATTTAATACTGAGAACGTAGGCAGTGTTTTATGAACACATGATAGGAGGGAGCTCCAGAGAGTTGCATTGACTGTATTGTATGAAGTGAATGAGGACTTGCAGATCTAGCAACAACGAGGAAGATGCAATTGAGAGATGATGAAGAGGCAGGATGTAGAAGATGACATGTAAGAGTGATCACACAGGAAAAGTGTGGATGGCAGCTCTATAAAGAACTAAGGAGAAATATTTAAAGGAAGCAAAAATGTTGGAGGAATAAGAATGATCTTGTTCCATTCAGTCATAATTTAGATAGGGAAACATATAATTGCTTATTTTTGCCGGAGAATTAAATGTAGAAAGAAGCTTACTCTGGTGCCATATATATTGATTTTCTGGTTCTATGCTTGTGACTTGTGTGTGTGTGTGTGTGTGTGTGTGTGTGTGTGTGTGTGTGTGTACTATAGGAATACATATCTGCATGTAAAATTTTTTTGTAACTCAAAATTGTTGATGAGGGATATACAAGGCATATGGATTATTAGAATGGATAATAATCTTATCTCATCATCCATCTGCAAGTTCTTTAAAGCATAAATCAGGAAGCCCCATCATCCATAGTCATGCCACTGTAAGATGAGAAAATCTCTCCCATCTAAAGCTTCAAGGAAAATTCTGCCAGTGAAACAGAAAATCTGCCCCGTCAGTTGATAGTCTCTCAGAGTTAACAATAATGAGTCTAGCAAATGGGCTTTAATTCATTTAATCTGCAAAGTGAATTTCATGGGTGCTTAGATTCCAAATTCAAATCCTAATGCACCGCTTGCATTGTGCCTTATATCTATGAGTGTTCAGCACAGTGGTTACCAAAATGTCTGTAGCATAAATACATTAAGATACAATACAATGCTTATTAAGATATATGGAAAATGAAGCCAGTTTTCTTCATGAGAAGAGATAATTGTGTCATTGGGTAATTAAAAATACATTGAATGTGCACCAGTTTTTAGTGACAAGTAATCAGAAGATAATAAAATATCTTATAGAATGTATTATATAAAAATCACTATATAATATAACAGAAAAACTCAGCTAGGCTTGGGGATATGACTCCGTGGTGAATATGATTGCTGTGTAAATATAAATACCAAAGTTTTGATCCCTAGGATTGTGGGTGGGCATTGTAAGGTACACATAGCTCTAGCACTCAAGAAAGTGAAATTGGGATCTCAGAGCAAGCTGGCTATATGGAGAAGCCTCATCAGTGAGCTCTGGATTCATCGAGAGACTCTACCTCAAGAGTAAAGTGAAGAGCCATTTGGAAAATAAAATACAGACTTCTTACCTCAAGCTTAAGCCTTCACACACACCCATACATCTATACATATGTAAACACACTTGTACATCAAATCATGTGTATTATATACATATTTAGAAAATTAATAGACCTAGGTACATGATGTTACATCTTAGCCCAAATACTACCACTTGTTAAACAAGAGAAATTAAATTTTAACCTAAATTACTCTTTCCATTTGAAAAAATGATACATATAATGCCTAGCTTGTACAGTTGTTGAGGATATTAAATTAAAAACCCATACTAAAATATATGTGCAAACTACTCAGTATAGAACAATGTGAATTTCAGGCATCTTGTAATCAGCTGTAATTAAAGAGAGACATAGAAAGAATACAGGAATAAAATTAAGTTCAAGATACGAGTGGAAAACAAGACAGCAGCAGCTGTACAAAGAGGTCTAATAACAATTGTGTCCCAAACATATGAGTCAGTATCCCTAAAAGTAGCAGGAATATTAAACATGATTATTCAATAGTCTTTTAGGTTCCATGAGGAAAGAGTCTGTAAGGGAAGAACTGTGAAGTCCACAGATTTCATTTCTAAATTATGATTTAGTGAAAACCACATAATCCAAGTGGTTTAAGGACCAATTAAGTAGTTAACTAACAAAAGTTAGGCTATCATTTTTTTTCTTAAGACAAATTAATGGTCTGAAAACTGTGGCATGAAATTTAGAATGGGCGACTTTTCAAAACGTACTGAAACTTTATGCTGTTATTAATTGGTAAGAAAGAGTATCAGATAATTAAGAGGCTGAAGATATAGCTCAGAGGTTAAAAATGTGCACTAATCTTGCTGGAACTCAGGTCCCAGCACCCACATCAGACAGCTCATATCACCTGTAACTCCAGCTCCAGAAAGATCTGACATCTCTAGTTGCTATGGGAACCTGCACTCGCATATTCATATGTCCCCTAGCCATGTCCGTACATATATACATGTGTGTGTGTGTGTGTGTGTGTGTGTGTGTGTGTGTGTGTAAATTCAGATAACATAATAGAAAGATGTGAACTTAGTAAATGTAATTTTTATATTATTTTATATCATATTGAAAATAATGTATATTAAATGTTTTAAATACACTGACTACAAACTAGCTACAATGCTAAAGTTATGTTTAAAAGGTAAAGTACCTATTTATTAAGAAGGTATGGAGCTTAATTTTAGAAATTAAACATAAAAAATAAAATTTCAGACTTTTGAAATTCAAGGTCGTCCAACGTAGCTGGTCATTAGAGTTACCTGGGAAGACTATACTTTCAGGAATCATTTCTAGAGTTTGTAGAGTTACCTGGGAATGCATAAACTATCATCGAAGACTTTATCCCAAGCTTCTAATTTAATATGTGCAGGTGAGTTCTGAGCCACAAAAATTTTAAAAGCTTCTCAGGTAATTCTAATGTAAAATTAATGCTAAGCATCTGTAACCTCAAGAGAAGATGCATGACCCTTGAGTGGATGCCAGAGCTTCAATTCATGGCCATACTCTTGAAGAACCACCTCTAGAAGTCATTGTGTAGCTAGAATAAAATGACAACAAATTCTATTTTTAATATTAAAATATTTTATTATAAAAATGTATAGAAAATATCTAATAAAAATATCTAATAAAAAATGTGCCATGCCCTGATCATTTTGCAAACACTTGGCTTCTTCAGATCCTGCCACACCTAACCAGATTAGCTCTTCCTTATTCTTTTTGTCATAATTATCTGTTCCATATCAGCTTAGTTGAAAAGAACAAATCACTACCTCTTAGTACAGAGCAGCTCAGGCCACTTTTTTTAATGCATCTGAAATATAAAATAATTCTACACCATAGTCTACTATCAGCATTTGTTATTGGATTTACCATTTATAACACAATCAAAATAAAACAACAATAAATGATGAAGACCACCACAGTTTTCGTTTGGGTGATATGATGTTTGTTAACTGCAGAGTGTGTCTTCAGCTAGTATATAATTTAGCTCAGAGATAACCACATGCTTGTAATACAAAGGAGATTTAAAATGTGATATTTTTTCTGTTAGTTTGTTTCTATTAGAAAACAAGAAAATGCAGAATGTTTAACTCGGGAATCTCTTGAAGGGGTTTAGAGTAGCTCAGTGGTAGTATAACTTTGAACATGTAAGGTGACAGGTTCAGTTCACAATACCAAGACAGAAAATGAGTGCTAGAGTGACAGGAGGAGTAGAGGAGGAAAGAGAAGGAAAAGGATGGATGTGAAGGAGAGTGCACACACATTATTTACACCCAGCTTAAGAACTGCAGAGCCTCTCTGTGACTGAGCCCTGCCTAGTGCCAGAGAGAAGGCTAAGACCACATCGCTCTTCCTTTTTCCTGAGGCGAGTATGACATCCTAGTTATATCCATGAGCATGCTCTCTGGTGGATAAGAAATATGACTTGGATCAAGTCATATTTTCTATCATTTTTATTTTGCTTTCACTAACTTTATAAATAAGAAACTTGAAGATCAATCATTCACAGAACAATTGTCAGGGTCCTGAAGCAAAATGCCAAAGACCATTGCAAATTCCAATGATGCTCTAAAGAAAAACTCTCTCTCTCTCTCTCTCTCTCTCTCTCTCTCTCTCTCTCTCTCTCTCTCTCTCTCTCTCCCTCTCTCTCTCTCTCTCTCTCTCTCTCTCTCTCTCTGTATGTGTGTGTGTGTGTGTATGTATGTCACAGTGCACATGTGCACATGTGGAGGCTATAGAGCAACTTTGTGGAGTTATTTCTCTCTCTTTCTACCATTAGATGGGCTCTGGAGCTTGAACTAACATTACCAGTCTAATATGGTAAGTACCATTACCTGCTCCTCCTTCTCGCCAGCCCTGCCGTGATTATTTTAAGCACCACTTTACTGGAAAACATAAAATACTGAGTCAGAAAATTTTGAAGTGACGTTTACCTGGAAAACTGATAAAGTCAAAGTTCACAGTTATTCCTTATCCTAGTTTCTTTCCTGTGTGCACACAATTGGATGTGTGGTATAATGTCGATGTACATGAATGCTTATATGCCCCTATTCATGCTACAGCACTTGGGATTACAAACATATGGTACTATGCCCATTTTTTATGAGTCCTGAGGATTGACTGGTAATTCCTGGTACCAATGTGTTTCTATCATGATGAAACACTATGATTAAAATCAGCTTTAGGGAGAAAGGGTTTATTTGTAGTCTGTCATGCAAGAAAATAAGAGCAGGAACTTAAGTCAGAAACTTGGATGCAAGAACTGACACAAGAGGAATGTAGTGAGATTCGGACCAGTGCTGTGCAGACGGATGGGTTAAACAGATAAGTTTGATGGGGACAAGAAAACTGGACAAGAAATTAAGAGTTTCCATGGGAACTGGGGTAAAGACTATCCTTGTTACCAATGGCAAAATTTTGTATGTTTTGATTCATGCCTTGAGACGTCCTGGGAAGCTGAGTGAAAGGGTGATGGACCAGCTTAGTGGACATAGATGTGAAGACAGCAAAACCTTCAGGCTACAACATGGGCATTCCTGACAAACTTTACACAAACCCGTGGTGAGGATAATCAGCAAACTAAAGCAGAATGATTTACAAAATTGGAAGTTGCCTACAACAGGGACAAAAAAATCCACTTAAAGGCATGACCAGAGAGGTTGCAAGTATTTGTTTTTATTTATTCTTCTCTCATATATCCTGGCCACAGTTTCCCTACCCTCCAGTCCTCCCAGTTCCTCCTCCATCTCTGCTCTCCTTGATATCTCTTCCTCCTCCCCTCGCCTTTAGAAAACAGCAGGCAGAGAGGTGTCAATTATTAAAGAGCTTGGTCCTGGAAATGAATCCCAATATTCTGAATCAGGACAAAAACGAAGTGAAAATGTCTCCAGGGAATCTATGAGATCTAGAGAGTACACCTGCCCCAGGCTCAGATACATGGAGTGGAAATCTGTTGTAAGAACTTTCAAGAACAGTTTTCTTTCAGGATAAATCCCTGGGATGTCCTATATACGCAGGACTATCTGAAGATTGATTTTTCTGTGTTCAGAGAAAGTGCTCTGGCATTGTTAACTTGATGTTGATTTTGCATGTGTCCAGAAACCAAGAGTTACGAGAAAATGGAAGCCGTTACAGAAATTTCAAACACAAGCCAGCAAGTCAATCAGTACCGGCAGCATAGTGAAGGGCAAGAGGCCTGCAACGTGCTCCTGATGGAGCAAAGCGTAATAAAGTAGGAGGACGGAAGTTTCAATAAAGACCTCAGGACCACAGAGTGGCCAGAGTGTGCAATCTCTGCAGAAGAAACTGCAAGCAGGATATAGAGTCAGCCAAGATGGGCAATGTGGCTTTCAATCAGTAAAGCTCTGGGGATAATACTTGAGCCCCTAGAAACATAGATGCATGCTTCTGCCAACAGTGTGACTTAAATTCTACCCAGATATGGAAATATATCTGATGTTTTCCCTGCTGAATTCCAGTCTGACTGTAAGCCAAAAATCCTCCCTTATACAGTACTGAAATCTTTTGGAAATGAAACCCTTGTTTCTTGTCTATGTCAGCACTGTATTTGGGAAATGCATAAATTCTCTTTTTCTTCTCATTTTATCCAGTTATAAAAGATCACAATTGACCCTACCCTATGGAAAACCTTGGACTTGGACATTCAGCACTCACTGCTGAAAACATAGACTTTGAGATGCTTAAGAATGGAATGAATGTATTTTGCCCTGTGAATTGAACATGATTATTTCATGATCACATGTAAGATGCCTCAAGTTTAATATAAAAATCCTGAAAGTATCTTTCAGTCAGAGTTGCTATATTGCTATGCTATGGATCTTCAGGAAGTAAAGCCTGTGGCAGGTCCTTAATTCATTTGGGATGTATTCTTAAGTGAGAAACCAAACCCCCATCCTCTCTGCAGTTCCTCATCTTTATGTTCTTTCTGACTAGAATTATGAGCTCTCAGTCCAACATACGCTCCTACCATGATGTGCTTCCCTATTCAGAGGCTAATCCAATGATACTGCTGTTACTATTGACTACAGCCTCCAGGACTGCCTACCAAAGTAAATTTCTCTATCTGTCACATATATGCATCATGTACTCAGTTATAGCAGCCGAAATCTGATGGTGAGCCTGACTCAAAGTTCTGCACTTTCTATATAACCTGTCTCACATGCTTCATTACAGTTAACATTCTAGAGGATTATGGAGTACACATAATCTAATCAGTTTAATCACACTGAGGTATGAATAAAAATAATATTCTCCAATAACAAAATTTTAACAAATATGCAAAACAAGAGTCATACTAAGAATAGAGTTATTATTTGTCTATTTTAAAATTTATCTAGACATTTCCCCATGTGTATACATTTAATATAAACATAATATTTTAATATCCATGAATAAAAAGGCATGGTCATCTGGGAGTTAGGGGTACAACTCACTGGCAAAGCATGCGCATAGCATTCACATTGCCTATCTCCAGTTCCCATTATTGCAACAACAACAAAAATAATAGTACATTTTGAAATAAAGAAATTGATGATTTGGGGCATGGAGTATACTCAGATACAATTAACATAAGCATGAATATTTTTTGCATTACTCTTCCTCCAAGTTACTAAATTGATGAACAAAGCTGTAGAGAAATTATCATTTAGCCAATTAGCCAATAGGTCAAAATTCTGGAACACAATATACAAGTAACGACTCCATTGAGTATTCTTTTATTGCCAGGTACATATAATTTGTAAATAACCCTCCCAGTCACATACTAATCTCAGACACAGTCAAAATAACTGCTTTCAAAATAACGTAACCTTTGCAATTCTTGCTGCTTTCATGGGGGTTTGGGGTGGGGCTTCCTCTTCATTTTTTCCCCAGCAATACCTAGAAGAGCAGAGCACATAACATATGCACACAAAAAGTTTTTTAAAACAACAAAAATATTGTCACAGACAAATCTCAGGTAGAGATTTTCAAGTGAAAGTTTCACTGTGGTGTTCTCAAATTCAACCCCAGCAAGGCTATGAGACTAATGTGTTGGCAAGAGAAAGGATACAATGCAATTCATGTTCTTAAGAAGCCTAGACACATCCCTGGCTCACTCTGCAACTGGCATAACCCTACCAAGTTTGTACTGACTGAAACAACTAAGCCCCAAGTTATAACTCATCTCTACATTGCATTTATTCAACAGAGGCTATTTCACACTTTGGTAAGATAGCTCTGTCTGGCCAAGGAACATGCTTGTAGACTTAGCTCTGAACTGTCAAAAGCCTCACTCTTAGCACAAGGGAACGGCTGCTTGGACCCTGAAAGGAGATGGGGCATCCACAGCAATTATTAGAAACACACTCATAGCAAATGGGAGCCCAACAGCACATAACAAATAGATGAGTTTAGGTAGCAAAACTGAAGTTCTTTTTAGAAGATTCCTTTCCCTGAAGTTCGAAGTCAATCCAGTCTTTCTCACTTGTGAGAAAGTCATCTCCCTGTTAGAGTAGGGAAGGGGAGATGATTGGATAAATGCTGGAGTCACTGTTGATTACTTTCAAGTATTTTACAAACTTATGTCTTGATGTACATCCCAAATATTATTTGGAAATTAAAGACCTCGTTAGTTGTTTTAAGAGTGGAAAATTATAGAGAAAACCATGAGATTTAAATTAGAAAACCATAACCAAGAGCATAAATATACCAAAGGAAAAGTTTCCTAAAAATAGATAATAGAGTTTTAATAAGAAGAGGAAATGAAGGATAATACAGAGTGGGAGGGAAGGGAAAGGGATAAATAACACTAAAGATGTTTGGAAAACTAGTATGGAAAGTTATTTTATGCTTACTTTAAAAATAGGCACATATAAAAGAAATCTTGCTAGTTCAGGTTATAATGCCACAGACTACCTAACAAAAACCCTAGGGACAAGCATGGAAAACCTTTTTTCAAGTTGTTGGTTAGAGAATCCAAAAGCCTCCTAACATAAGCTAGTACTCTTTCTAATGATTCCTTCCCTGAACTTGAAGGTAGGACCCTATTGCTGAAGATACTATACTTTAGAAATAGGGCTTGTAGAAATCAAACTGAAACTGAACTGGAAGCATCCCTACTGAAGACTTATTTTTCACCTTTTGGAAAGTGTTGTGTAAACTGCCAAGGGGTGGGGGTGGGGGCACAAATCAATAATCCTAGCTGTAAAACCTATAAACTGCAACAATGATCATCAAGGGCAAGCTAGGCTCAAGGGCATGCTTTTATCTTGGGTACCACCAACAACTGTCTGAGTTAACTTATAGCCCACTCATAGAGAACAATCATACTTAGACTGCAAACCCAGCAAATGAAGCGGTCATGGACTCTAGAGAGGAAACTAATACAATTTTACTAAACCAGTATAGTTTCTTTCTTACTATTTGAAGTTGTCATAATTCTTTTTGTTGTTTTGCTGCTGCTTTTATTTTTTTTGTTGTTGTTTTAAAAACTCTTTTATTAAATTATATTATTTACTTACATTCCAAATGTTGTCCCCCTTCCAGGTTCCCCTTTCCAGAGGGGTCCCCTGCTCTTTGCTTCTGAGAGGGTGTTCCCCCACTCACCCACCCGACCTCATGCCTATAAGTGTCCCGCTTCAATGGAGCATCAAGTCTGCAGAGGATTGGGTGCATCTTCTCCCACAGAGACCAGATGAGACAGTTCTCTGCTACATATGTTTCAGGGGATAGCGATCACCCCACGTATGTTCATTGGTTGCTGTCTTAGTCAACAGGTGCTCTGAGGAGTCCAGGTAAATTGAGGCTGTCTTCCTATGGGGTTGCCACCTTCTTTCAGTCCTTCAGTTCTTCTCCTAACTCTTCCATAGGAGTCCCCGACCTCAGTCCAATTATTGGTGGTAAGTATGTGCATATGTCACAGTTAAATGCTGTGAGAGCCTCTCACAGGACATCTATGCTAGGCTCCTGTCTGCAAGCACAACGTGGCATCAATAATAGTGTCAGGGTTTGATACCTGAGTATAAGATGGATCAAACTTTGGGCTTGTCACTGGATGGCCTTTCCTTCAGTTTCTGCTCCATTTTTGTCCCTGCATTTGCTTTATACAGGAACAATTGAGAATCAAAAATTTGAAAGTAGGTGGGTAGCCCCATTCCCCCACTGGGTTCCTGTTATCTACTGGAAGTATTCTCTTTAGAGAGAATCTTCCAGTGATGAGCATTTTGACTAAGGTTATCCTCATTGAGTCTAGGGAACTTCTCACATTTCAGCTCTCTTGGACTTTCTAGAGATCCCCTCCATTCTCTTGGCCTCTCTGGGTTTCTCTACCCATACCTGATCCTGCCCCCTTTCCCCTCCCCCTCCTCTCTCTCACCCAGGTCCTTCCATCTCTCTGCCTCTGGTGATTATTTTGTTCCCCCTTCTAAGTGGAACTGAAGCATCCTCACTTGGGTCTTCCTTCTTGTTAAATTCAATATGGTTCTCTGAGCTGTATCATGGGTATTCTGTACTTTGAACTAATATCCATTAATCAGCGAGTACATACAATGCATGTATGCATGCTCAGGATGATATTTGTAGTTCCATTCATTTGCCTGCAAAATTCATGATGTCCTCAATTTTAATAGTTGAATAGTATTCCATTGTGTAAATTAACCACATTTTCTGCATCCATTCTTCAGTTGAGGGACATCTGGGTTGTTTCCAGTTTCTGGCTATTACAAATAAGGCTGTTATGGACATAGTAGAGCATGTGTCTCTATAGAATGGTAGAATATCTCTTGAGTATATACCCAGAAGTGCTATAGCTGGTTTTTCAGGTAGAACTATTTGCAATTTTCTGAAGGACAGACAGATTGATTTCCAGAGTGGTTGTACCAGCTTACAATCCCACCAGCAATGGAGGAGTGTTCCTCTTTCTCCACATCTTTGCCAGTTTCTGCTGTCACTTGAGTTTTTTATCTTAGCCCTCTTATTGGTGTGAGGTGGAATCTCAGGGTCATTTTGATTTGCATTCCCCTGATAATTGAGGCTGCTGAACATTTCTTTAAGTGTTTTTTTGGTCAGTTACAATTCCTCTATTGAGAATTATCTATTTAGCTCTACCTCATGGTCTTTTGTAGTCTAACTTCTTGATTTGTTTATATATTTTGGATATTATCCTTCTATTTGATGTAGTGCTAGTGAAGATACTTTCCCAATCTGTACTTTACTATTTCATCTACTGACATGGTTCTTTGTGTTACAGAAGCTTTTCAGTTTTATGAGGTCCCATTTGTCAGTTGTTGATCTTAGAGCCTCACCCATTGGTGTTCTATTCAGGAAGTTTCTCCCTGTGTCAATGCATTCAAAGCTATCTCCCAATTTCTCTTCTACTAGATTCAGTGTATCTGGTTTTATATTGAGGTCCTTCATCCACTTGGACTTTATCATTGTAAAAGGTAATAAATATGTATCAAATTGCATTCTTCTACATGCAAACTGACAGCTAGGCCAGCACCATTTGTTGAAGATGCTTTCTTTTCTCCACTATACGAAGTTTTAGCTAGAGCAATTAGACAACAAAAGGAGAACAAGGGGACACACATTGGAAAGGAAGAGGTCAAGGTATCTCTATTTGCAGATGATATGAGAGTATATACGAGCAACTTCAAAAACTCTACCAAAAAATTCTACAGCTTATTTAAAAAACTCCAGCAAAGTGAATGTATATAAACTAAACTCAAACAAATCAGTACTCATCCTACATACAAATGAAGAGCTGTCTGGGAAAGAAATTAGGGTAACAACAACCTTCACAATAGCCACAAATAATATAAAATATTATTTGTAACTCCAAGCAAGTGAAATATCTGTATGACAAGAATTTCAAGTCTCTCAAGGAAGAAATAGAAGACCTGAGAAATGGAAAGACCTCCTATGCTCATGGATCAGTAGTATTTACATAGTAAAAATGGCCATCTCACCAAAGTGATCTACAGATTCAATGAAATCCCATAAAAATTCCCACTCAATTCTTCACAGACATGGAAAGAACAATTCTCAACTTCATATGGGAAAACAAAACAAAACAAAAAAGAAAATCCAGGGTAGCAAAACTTTCAAAAATATAAGAACTTATGGGTGAATCACCATCCCTGACCTAAAGCAATACTACAGAGAAATAGTGATTAAAAACTGCATAGAATTGGTCTGAGGCAGACAGGTTGATCAGTGGAATAGGATCTATGACCCGGAAATAAACTCATACACCTATGGACACTTGATCTTTGACAAAGAAACCAGTACACATTTCTAAGTGCATTCTAAATACTTGCCTTTCTCCCATAGAGAACTGTATTGACCTCCTAATCTAAGAAGCTTTCTTCACAATAGAGTCCATTACAGAGATTCACAACTGACCAAAATATAGAGAACAACTGGTGGGAATATTTAATCCTAATATATACATTTTAAACACATCTTCCATTTCTAAGGATCACAAATGTCAACAAAGAGGGTCGAGAATGATTGTTGTAGCCAAAGATCAAGATGTCTGCTATAAGACTGTGTCTTTTAAGTATGAAGTCAGAGCTGTGCCTGTAAACTCTCAGAAATATAATTGACTAAAAAAAGACATAAACAATGACAATATCCATTGACATACCAACATAGATGGAAAGACTCACAAAACCCTACACATAGATAAAAAGCTACAAGCAACTAATAGTTGCTGAAAGGGAGAGTAGAATTTTTCTTTGTTTTGTTTTGTTTTTTGTCTGAGACAAACCTATCTGTTTGTTAACCAATACAAGCCTTTATCAACTATACATATGAACAATACTACATCTAAGAGGGTTGCATTAATATCCATGCATGTATGTGACAAAGATTGACAAATGTATATATAAAACAGTAATTAAAGAAAGGGTCATGAATTTGATAGGGATAGAAATTATAAAAGGAGAACGTGAAAATTGTTTAAATACAGGGTTCATATGTGATAGTCTCTATTTCTTTCAATATTTAAATAATAAATACAATTTAAAATATATTAACATGTGCATGTGTAATGAGAGCAGACTCAGAAAGAGCAACCCTATTTACATTTATGTATGCACATATATGTATAAGACGTAAATAGTATAAGGCATATAAATATGCCTTATCATATAAAGCAATAATAAAATTACAATTATGATGCAGATATAGATATTATTTTATACAATATATTGTAATCAGAAAAGTTATCTTAAAATCATCTCTCTCTATTAGAGTCTTTACTCATATGATTAAATAATTATTAACTGTTATATATTTAAATTATAATTAAAACAGCTATATAAATAAATTTACAGCCATAGTCTACTTCATAAAGCGTTGCTTTTTACTTACTCCTCATGTGTTTGTGAGCTGACAAGAGAGGCCATATGAATAGACTAAATGTATAGTATTTATAACCCAGAGACTTAAAATATCATGATAAACTATGTCTTAATTGATCCTGTTCTGTTATCCTAAACACCTTATTTCTGTCTCTTTTGAAGCTTCTTCATTTCTGTCATACAATCCAACGAATTTTTGTGGTTTCCAGATGAATGAATACTAGGTTTAATTTACAGGCTACCAGTGTGATAAAGAAATTGCAACAAAGAAGAACTGAAATTTCCATAAGAAGAAAATGATAAATAATTAGAGCCTACCATTTGTGACACGAAAATAATATTTTTTAAAAACACAAAACCTATCATTGTTACTGTGGATTGTCACAAAACCTTTGGAATCAGCTTCAATATAAATACATTTCAATAAAAATAAATGGGGTTACTATAGTTACAGACTGTCTCTCTGGTGATAGGAAATGTCTTCAATCAGTTATAATAAAGTAGCTAAAGGCTCTGTGACCCCAGCAGCTGTGTAACTCTTCACAGGATGCTCCTTCCTCTGTTCCTGTTATCCTGGATACCATATACTGTGATGCTAAAATTCTATAGAATCTTATTCCACCTTACAACAACTCCTAGATATCTATCCACATCATTGTTTATCTGATTGTTTGCTTTGTACCTGGATATTGAAACTGTCTCTTGGTGGACTCTGTGGTCCTAAACCCTTTGTGCTCTGAAATGTCCCCAACATAACTAACAGGTCAAATATATGTTACTGTTTTCAAAGTATCTTAATAAAAATTTGTAAAATGGAATCTAAACTTTTTGTATAGAATTTGATCATTTTCTCAACCCTTTGAAATCTTTCATCATATCGATTTCAGTCACATTTATTTTGTCATGATCCTGCCATAAAATCTGTGAACCTAAGGCATTTTTATGTGATCCCACTCATTAAAATGATGTCAATCCTCTTCAAAGTCCTTTCCTGTGTTGTATGCCACGTGTCCAAGAAAAGATGTGCGTTGAATTCTCTGTCTCTTTACTTGAGTATCGATGGCATCACCTCTTATCATGTAGACTAAGACATTTTAGAATCATACTTACTTTTTCTTAATAGAAGTTCACACTTCTGTCCAGATAGAGCACTGTGTGTGAGATGCATTATAACAAGCTTGAATATTGGTTAGAAAATCAGGTGAGATAAGTTCAAGTCATGAATCTACTACTCAGGAGAGTCAAACATTGAAGAAATACCTAATACCTTTATGCTTTTGATGTGCTCCTAGTGAAATGAGCCTATCTGTAGCACCTACAGCTTAGAGATCTTTTATCATTTACAATTTCAGTGAATTTTCTGGGTATGAAATACCCATGTTTGCACCTCATCATTGAGCTGTAACCCAGATCAAAAGGGTTTTGTTATTCTTTTTTACAATCATTAGGTGGGATGTATAATAAAGAAAAAAGATAGTAATGCATCCAATTGTTAGTGCAAGAATTGATGATGGACTAAAGTTTATGAGCACTCTGAACTTATAATAGATTAAAAGGATTATCAATTAACAATGACGCTGATATATTTATTTATCAAGATTTTGTTGGAAATCTAAATGTCAGAACCTGTGAATACTCCAGAAGTAAAGAGTAGATGAAATTTTGATATCCAGAAATTTAAGCACAACAAAACCGTAAACAGGTGTTAAAGTAACACAGCCCCAAGAAAGGGAACTAATACACAGAAAACACAGGATGATTTGGAAAAAAAACAAACAAACAAAAACAAAAAAACCCAAACAAACAAACAAATAAACAAAACAAGAAAGGAGATTGGAGTAAAATAATTTGCCAACTTTCTATAGACACATGGGATCACTTATAGATAAAGAATGAGGCAGATCAATTCTAAACAGCAAGAACTCTTACACAAGTATGACGTATAAGACACTGTGATTAAAAACTTACAGATACCCACAAATACATCATAATTAAAATTTGCCACTATAGCTATACTTCACTTGAGATGTAGAGAGAATTAGTAAAATGTTTTAAGGAGTAATAACACAAAAGGAAGTTATAGTGCAGAATGATGATACATGTGTAGATGATATGAGGATAGTAGTGTGTAGAATAAAAGTGTTAGAAAGACTACACAAAAAAGATGAGAGATATTACAGCAATTCAAGCAAAATAGCCATATTTAGGAAGCTTTCAATAAATGTTAGGTGTATAAACCAGCAATTCTTACAATTTTCACCACTCAAATCCAAGGCAGAAGCTCTGCCATTATTTTATTACTTAGAATTGGCCCACAATATAGCTGTATATCCACAACTCAAGGTGCATTTATTGAGCTTCAGCATTTTACAGATGATGTGAGTGGGAAAACTTATAAACTATCACACAAGTCTGCTCCTTTTATGGCTAAGTCAAACACCATTAAATACATCTATCACATTCCCTGTATCCATTCTATCTCATTTGCAGGAAAATAGATGCATCTGAAAATCATTATACTAACAGAATCAGAAAGACAAATGTCTTGTTTCTAACAATTGAGGATTCTAAATTTTATGTAGATTCATATATATATATATATATATATATATATATATATATATATATATTCCAAATCCAGAATGAATTGGAATAAAAGGAGGGAAGACTGAGACAAAAGAGAGTGCGGGGTACATATAGTCAAAATGCATGATATACTTGTGTGAAATGTCTTTATCCATACTATAGACAATGGATACTCACCAACAGAAATTCACATTGAAAAGTATTAAGTATCATTTTAGCCTCTCAGAAACCTCCCAACTACCAAAATAACATAATAATAAGTATAAAGAAATAAGAAATGAATAACAATTTTAAAACTTTAGGACTTGAAAATACCTAGGTTTGTTGGTGGTGGTGGTGGTGGGGGGAGTTGTTGTTTGGTTGGTTGGTTTGTTTTTTTTTTTTTTTTTTGGTTTCTTTTGCGATGGAGATTCCTTTTTTATTTTTATTGAATATTTTTCTCATTTACATTTCAAATACTATCCCGAAAGTCCCCTATACCCTCCCCCCGCCGTGATCCCCAACCCACCCACTCCCACTTACTGGCCCTGGCATTCCCCTGTACTGGGGCATATGATCTTTGCAAGACCAAAGGCCTCTCCTCCCGTTGATGGCCGACTAGGCCATTGCTACATATGCAACTAGAGACATGAGCTCTGGGGATACTGGTTAGTTCATATTGTTGATTCTCAGCTCCTTGGGTACTTTCTCTATCTCCTTCATTAGGGGTCCTGTGTTCCAACCAATAGATGACTGATCCACTTCTGTATTTGCGATGGAGATTCTTATTGCCTGGGACTGTGAAGTAATTTGGTGAAGCTGTGTTTATACCGAAATTTAAGAAAGAAAGAAGCTATTCTATGTTTTCTCTTCTTATCACAGTGAGACTTTGGGCAGGTGGACTCAGTGTCAGTGTTGAGACAACACTAAGTAACTTGCTGCCTCTGGCATTTTAAAAACAAGCGTCTTGATAAACATAGCTGGATATTTCTTGATCAATTATCTTAGTCACTTCAAAATACCAATTAGCCCTGGTAAATGTTAATAATATAAGCAATAAAGAACAGATGGCCAAATGATCCCAAAACAGCTGCTATTTGCCTGTCAAACTCAAAGATGTGAGTAATGTGTCTAAACAAGGCCTAGCCAAGAAACCATGCCGATGCAATTTCCGGCTCGAGGCCCATGCTGTATATCTTGAATCTAAAGCTGCTTAAAGGCATTTACAGGCGCAAGGGCCATAATGGTGCCGATGATCTCCCCAGTGTGGAGCGCTCTGAGATAACAGGCAGGTCACCTTCTGCAGGCCTGCCAGCGAACTTGGGGGATAATCTCTCCAAAGCTCAGAGTAAGCTGCCTGGCATCATTCAGTTCCCTGCTCTCAGGATCTTCAAGAGCTTATGAACCAAGCTGAAGAGAACACTTAATCTAAATGCACTCCAGTGCTCCACACAAATGGGATCCACGCCATTATCAAAGACAAAAGGAGGATTTCCCTGAGTTTATCTGGAATGGCTGCTTATGCCTCACGCATTACCTGCTCTGTTTTGATTTCCACCTCCTTGCTGAGCCCACATCTTGTTCTTGTGTAGATAGAAAGAAAGTAGAGAAAGGAGCAAATGGATTTACAACAACAATAATTTTTTTTTAATTTAAAATCCCTATGGTTCCTTTTGTAATGTAAATAACATGTTTCTACCCTAAACAGCACAATATTTATTTAGAATAATTCATAATTTGCAAATGAAACTTTCAAATGGACAAACAGACCAAATCTTTAAGTGAAAATGCCTATATAGGATAGGTTGTGTGTTTCAACGAACAAGGAATTTAAGCTTATGTTCTAATTTAAGATAATGCAATGTTTCAGTTGATTGACTTCTGACAACATGAACAGAGACCCCGGGAGGTTTTCCTTTTAGTGAAATCTGTGTGGACTGGAAGCAAACTTAAGCCCAAGCAGTTGGTGCAGCAGCTTGGGGAAAAAGAGCTTTTGCAGGGCAGAGCAATAGTGTCCGTAGTAAGATAACTTGATGGAAGTTCCTATCATTTTGGAAACATTTTTTTTTTAAGGATGGTAGAGAAAGGACTGAGTTGTTCTCTCTAGTAACGTGTGGTCAGAATGGGGAAGAGAACAGCAGAGCACTGCTGTGGAATGGACTTGGCTTTCATATTGCCAAACACAACTCAGCTTATTTTATTTCTCTATCTACCTTCTGGCACCCCTTCAACCAGAAATTAAAGAAGATATCAGAAAATGGAAAAATATCCCATGATCATGGATTGGTAGGATTAACATAGTAACAATAGCCATTCTACAAAAAGCAATCTGCAGATTCAACATTATAGCCATCAAATTTCTAACACAATTCTTTATAGAGCTTGAAAGGACAATACTCAACTTCATATGGAAAAACAGAAAACTTAGAGTAGCTAAAACAATCCTGGACAATTAAAGAACATCCAGACGATAGCCAATCTGGTTTCAAGCTGTACTACAAAGCTATGATCATAAAAAGTACACGATATTGATATGAGAACAAGTTGATCAATGGAATTGAATAAAAATCCCATATATAAATCCAAATACCTATGGAAACCTGAGTTTTGATAAGGATTCCAGAAATACACAGTGGCAAAAAGAAGGCATCTCAAACAAATGGTGTTGGTCTAACTGGATGACAGACTATAGAACAATACAAATAAATCCATATTTATCACCCTGCATAAAAATCAAGTCTAAGTGGATTGTAGTGATATGTGAATCCAGCAACATGGTTTTTCTGTTAAGGGATCTCATCCAAAGACCTTTTAGGTCTATGTAATCTGGCTGGGATGACACATCTTTAATCTCTCTAGTTGGAATACAAACAAGCCCTTAGTACATACCTTAAATTCCAAAAGAAGGTAAGTTAGTTTGTAGAAGAAAGCAGCCAAGTTTGATAGTAATGTCTAATTGAAGAGCAGACAAAGTGACAAATCAGAGAAAAATTTGACAGAACAAGTCAGAGATAGGATAACCCTAACTCTCATTAGATACACTAGCAAGATTTTGCTGAAAGGACCCAGATGTAGCTGTCTCTTGTGAGACTATGCCGGGGCCTAGCAAACACAGAAGTGGATGCTCACAGTCAGCTATTGAATGGATCACAGGGCCCCCAATGGAGGAGCTAGAGAAAGTACCCAAGGAACTAAAGGGAACTGCAACCCTATAGGTGGAACAACAATAAGAACTAACCAGTACCCCAGAGCTCTTGTCTCTAGCTGCATATGTATCAAAAGATGGTCTAGTCGGCCATCACTGCAGAGAGAGGCCCATTGGACTTGCAAACTTTATATGCCCCAGTACAGGGAAATGCCAGGGCCAAAAAGAGGGAGTGGGTGGGTAGGGGATTAGGGGTGGGTGGGTATGAGGGACTTTTGGGATAGCATTGAAAATGTAAACGAAGAAAATACCTAATAAAAAATAAATTAAAAAAAAAAAAAAGAACAGGCAGAAAAGAGACACTTGCTTAAGACCAGCTCAGAGTGAGTCAGAAGTGGATGAAGCTCAGTTCAATTCAGACAATGCAGTACAGTTAAATTCATTCAGTGCAATTCATGCAATGTAGTTGAGTTCATTAGTAACTTCTATTTGTGCAGTTCATGCAGTATAGGTCAGCAGAGGCAGTTGAAGCCAGAGCATAAGATGAAGCCAAAAGATTAGAACAAATTGCCAGTATTAGTGGGAAGTCAAGCAGAGCAATTCAGTGAGAAGCCTAGAGAAACTGGTTCAAATCAGTCAGCTTTGGAAGGAGTTTGAGCCAGAATAGCTAAGTTGAACCAGCCATGCAGAGTTCAGAAAGAACTAAAAAGTGTAAGCTTATTCAGCAGTAAAATACACTATCAATGGACAAGATGGCAGCCTACAGAATTGGAAAAAACATGTTCACCATCCCCCTTATCCAAAGGGCTAATATTCAGAATATATAAAGAACTGAAGAAAGTAAACAACAACAAACCAAATTACACAATTAAAAAACAGAGTTGAGTGATAAACAGAATTCTCAATAGAGGTATCTCAAATGGATGAGAAAACCTAAATTAAAAACTTGGCACCCTTAGCCATCAGGGAAATACAAATCAAAACTATTTTGAGATTTCATTTTACTTCTGTAAGAATTTTACTTGCATTTTACTCCTAAATTTTACTTTTCATTTCACTCCTAAAAGTACAGGTGACAGTTCATGCTAGCAAGAATGTCGAATAAGAGCACTCCTCCACTGGGAGTGCAAACTCATACAGCCACTATGGAAATCAATATGGTAGTTCCTAAAAATACTGGGAATCAAGCTACCTCAAGACCTAACTATACCACTCCAGTGAATATACCCAAAGGACAAGGATGCTCCATTCTACCACAAGGACAATTGCTTACCATGTTTCATTTTAACTTTATTTATTTATTTTTTTTAATTAGGTATTTAGCTCATTTACAATTCCAATGCTATACCAAAAGTCCCCCATACCCACCCACCCCCACTCCCCTACCCACCCATTCCCCCTTTTTGGCCCTGGCGTTCCCCTGTACTGGGGCATATAAAGTTTGCGTGTCCAATGGGCCTCTCTTTCCAGTGATGGCCGACTAGGCCATCTTTTGATACATATGCAGCTAGAGTCAAGAGCTCCGGGGTACTGGTTAGTTCATAATGTTGTTCCACCTATAGGGTTGCAGATCCCTTTAGCTCCTTGGCTACTTTCTCTAGCTCCTCCATTGGGAGCCCTGTGATCCATCCATTAGCTGACTGTGAGCATCCACTTCTGTGTTTGCTAGGCCCCTGCATAGTCTCACAAGAGACAGCTACATCTGGGTCCTTTCGATAAAATCTTGCTAGTGTATGCAATGGTGTCAGCGTTTGGATGCTGATTATGGGGTGGATCCCTGGATATGGCAGTCTCTACATGGTCCATCCTTTCATCTCAGCTCCAAACTTTGTCTCTGTAACTCCTTCCAAGGGTGTTTTGTTCCCACTTCTATGGAGGGGCATAGTGTCCACACTTCAGTCTTCATTTTTCTTAAGTTTCATGTGTTTAGGAAATTGTATCTTATATATTGGGTATCCTAGGTTTTGGGCTAATATCCACTTATCAGTGAGTACATATTGTGTGAGTTCCTTTGTGAATGTGTTACCTCACTCAGGATGATGCCCTCCAGGTCCATCCATTTGGCTAGGAATTTCATAAATTCATTCTTTTTAATAGCTGAGTAGTACTCCATTGTGTAGATGTACCACATTTTCTGTATCCATTCCTCTGTTGAGGGGCATCTGGGTTCTTTCCAGCTTCTGGCTATTATAAATAAGGCTGCTATGAACATAGTGGAGCATGTGTCCTTCTTACCAGTTGGGGCATCTTCTGGATATATGCCCAGGAGAGGTATTGCTGGATCCTCCGGTAGTACTATGTCCAATTTTCTGAGGAACCGCCAGACGGATTTCCAGAGTGGTTGTACAAGCCTGCAATCCCACCAACAATGGAGGAGTGTTCCTCTTTCTCCACATCCACGCCAGCATCTGCTGTCACCTGAATTTTTGATCTTAGCCATTCTGACTGGTGTGAGGTGGAATCTCAGGGTTGTTTTGATTTGCATTTCCCTGATGATTAAGGATGTTGAACATTTTTCAGGTGCTTCTCTGCCATTCGGTATTCCTCAGGTGAGAATTCTTTGTTCAGTTCTGAGCCCCATTTTTTAATGGGGTTATTTGATTTTCTGAAGTCCACCTTCTTGAGTTCTTTATATATGTTGGATATCAGTCCCCTATCTGATTTAGGATAGGTAAAGATACTTTCCCAATCTGTTGGTGGTCTTTTTGTCTTATTGACGGTGTCTTTTGCCTTGCAGAAACTTTGGAGTTTCATTAGGTCCCATTTGTCAATTCTCAATCTTACAGCACAAGCCATTGCTGTTCTGTTCAGGAATTTTTCCCCTGTGCCCATATCTTCAAGGCTTTTCCCCACTTTCTCCTGTATAATTTTCAGTGTATCTGGTTTTAAGTGAAGTTCCTTGATCCACTTAGATTTGACCTTAGTACAAGGAGGTAAGTATGGATCAATTCACATTCTTCTACATGATAACCGCCAGTTGTGCCAGCACCAATTGTTGAAAATGCTGTCTTTCTTCCACTGGATGGTTTTAGCTCCCTTGTCGAAGATCAAGTGACCATAGGTGTGTGGGTTCATTTCTGGGTCTTCAATTCTATTCCATTGGTCTACTTGTCTGTCTCTATACCAGTACCATGCAGTTTTTATCACAATTGCTCTGTAGTAAAGCTTTAGGTCAGGCAGGTCAACTCCACGCGCTTGGACCTGTCCCTGATCAAAGGATTACCCAATTGGATCTCCTCAGCATTTTCTTTCTTTAAAGAATGGGTATGGGTGGGATTATTTGGAGATACACTTTGCTGTGGATTAGTGTTGCTTCTTTGGTTGGTCTGTAAGCTTAAGGCCCAAACTAGGAGAGACAAGGTGGTTATTGCCCAGGCACTTGCAGCTCTAGAACATGGTGCTTCCCCTGATATATGGTTATCTATGCTTAAGCAATAGGTCGCTGGCCATTCAGCTCTTGCACCCCACGAGGCTAGTCTCATTGCATGGGATAGAGTGAGTGTGCTTCAGCAGCCCGAGAGAGTTGCACGGCTAAGCACTGCAGTAGAAGGGCTCTGCGGCATATATGAGCCTATTCTAGGGAGACATGTCATTTTTCAAGAAGGTTGAGTGTCCAAGTGTCCTTCTCCCCAGGTAAAACGACACGGGAGCAGGTCAGGGTTGCTCTGGGTAAAAGCCTGTGAGCCTAAGAGCTAATCCTGTACATAGCTCCTTTACCTGCACACTGGGGATTTGACCTCTATCTCCACTCTCATTAATATGGGTGGCCTATTGCTCTTATTAAAAGAAAAGGGGGAGATGTTGGGAGCCGCCCTCACATTTGCGATTATAAGATGGCGCTGACAGCTGTGTTCTAAGTAGTAAACATAATCTGCACACGTGCAGGGGCAGTTTTACCGCCATGTGTTCTGCCTTTCTCGTGATGACAACTGGGCCGATGGGCTGCAGCCAATCAGGGAGTAATACGTCCTAGGCGGAGGATAATTCTCCTTAAAAGGGACGGGGTTTTGCCATTCTTTTTCTCTCTCTTGTTCTTGTTTTTTCTCTCTCTTGTTCTTGCTTTTTCTCTCTCTTGCTCTTGCTTTCTTGTTCTTGTTCCTTTTCTCTCTCTTGCTCTCTTGCTCTCTTGCTCTCTGGCTCCTGAAGATGTAAGCAATAAAGCTTTTGCCGCAGAAGATTCCGGTTTGCTGCGTTCTTCCTGGCTGGTCGTGAACGCGGGTAAGAGTAGATAGATTGCCCTGAATTTCATCCAGAATTTTCAGCCCTGCCTTAACTGCTTGATAACATGTGAAAAGGAACAAAAGGGCTCCTAACACTAGAGAAAGTTCAAGGCCAAACATACCTTGTAAAGCTATTTCCCACTTTACTTCTGATAGACTGTCTTGAATTTCGTTAGAAAGTTCAAGGCCAGACTTACCTTGTAAAGCTATACTTACGGGTACCCTGTTCCCCTCTATTTTATCCGAGGTCCTTCCCAAACTCCTGGGTTACTTTGTGCCTACTTCCTGGCAACTTTATGCTCACCTCTATTTTATCGAGGTCCTTCCCAAACTCCTGGGGTCGCAAGTTTCACTCACCGTGAACTTACCCTGCCGGCAACCACTGACTGCTGAAAGTTCTGAACTTGGTGGGGGAGTCGGTTCCCCGTACGGGCCACCAATTGTCGCGTCCGCTCTCGACCAGCAAGAACAACGCGACCACCAGTCCTTCTAACAGCAGTTTATTCAGTCTTCATCTTTCTTCTTTCTCTTAAAAATATCCCCCGAACCCTGGGCCTCTCACTCCTTTTATACTCTCATCCACGCACAGCAGGCCATGCCGCCTCACCAGGCACGCAGCTTCAGCTAATCAGGGCAGCAGGGGCATTTCTCCATCAAACTGGATTCACCTGTATCCTGGTACACCTGCGCAGCACTCAAGATGTTTGTGTCTTATATGAGGAAGTCAGGTGCAAGTCATATGACTTAGCTGCAGTCCCTGGCGCCTTTGGGACTGCCGCCACACCCGCTCCCCACATAGTCTAATTATCAACAGAGTTGTGTCAACCAGCAACAGATGGGAGCAGATACAGAGATCCACAGCCAAACACAAGCAGAGCACATGGGATCCAGCAGAAGAGGAGCAGAAGAAGAGGAAAGGTTATTGTAGAACCCAGAGGGGTCAAGGATATCATGAGAACACTGCCCATAGAATCAGCTAAACAGGGCTCATGGGGCTAAGAGGAATTGAAGGGATAAATGCACACTCTATATTGATCTCAGCTAGCCTTTTACATATACCTTATGATCGTGTAGTAAGTGAAGCATATCTCTAACTCTTTTGCCTCCACATAGCATAATGTTCCTCCCACTATGTTGCCACTGTGAGCTGCGATATAAGAATTGTGTCCAGTCTTATCTTCTTATCTTATTGTATCATTGAATCATTTTAGATCATGTTCAGTGGCTATCCTGGGAGACCTCCTCTCCCTTTCCCCCTCCCTCTCTCTCTCTTCCTGTCTGTCTGTGTGTCTGTTTTTCTTTTCTCCTTTTTATTTTCTTTTTGAAGGGAAACAAGGGTTATTTTTCCCCCTGGTGTCAGGAGAAGGAAGGGGATCAAAAGGAGTGAGAGGAATTGAGGAAAGTGAAATCGTACTTGTGATGTAATATATGTGAGGAGAATAAAAATTTTTAAATCTTTATAAATAATTTTACAGTCAACTAAAATAATAAAAAACACTAAGCAGGCAAATTGTCACATAAAACCTATTGTTTGTAATCATGAGGCAAGTTTCAATAAAAATTTTAATATCAATATAGTATCAATTATGTAACAATTTTAAAATATGTCTATTGAATATAGATTATTTATTTAATAAATGATGGCAAAGTTGAAAATATCTAAAATTATGCCGGTTTTACTACTTTGTATGCTTTCATATTTGTGCAATAGACATGGTTTAATTAGCTAAAAACTTTCTATAGAACCTTTATGCTTATGTTTCCAAAATTGAACAAGGTCTTAAAACTAAAAAGAGATGGACAAGGAAAGCTTGCATTTTAGGTGTCTTGAAGATTAGTTCGAGAAAATTCAGCTAAATTGTATACTTTTGATGTCTCTGCTTTCAAGTCAGCCCAGACTTGGAGCTCTGGTCTAAATACAAGGACACTGAATACCTCGATTTCAAAGCCTTTCATTCCTCAGGATGAGGTGTTCTGTTCTTTGAAATGTAACATTCCAATTCCCCTATGATCTAATGTTTTTTGAAAAAGAACAGAAGCTTCTTAAATGTTGTTATAACCAAGAAAAAATACAAAGAAAAGGAAGAGGAAAAAAGGAGAAGACGTAGAAGAAGAAGAAACAATTACAAAAGGATAGATCTTTGGTTAATCAGAAATAAAAAGCAAAAGGGCACATACAAAGTAGTTCCATCCAAGAACAAAATCAACAGAAAACCCCAAAGCTGGATCCAAATACAGCATATGAAAGGAGGACCCCAGCCTGGCAAGACCAGAAGAGATAGTTATGAAAATTTTATAACCCAATTAATTTAATTTAGATATAAAACTATTTAGAAATGGGACTGGGGAAACAAAACATAAACTACTAAGGCTTTATTTTTGTATCTGTGAAAGGATGATAAAAATATCTAATTTTAGTTAAAATACTTCAAAATTTAGATAACAATTAGTAAAAAGAAGTCTATGTATTCACATGCACATACCTACATTATATGCAGAGAAATATGCAAGATCATGCTTCATAGAGGAAAAAATGATCAGTTCATCAATTCATCTAATCCTTCTTCAATCACCAAGTGTTTGGTACCCATGGTGGAGGTACTGGTAATGTCTGAATAAACGTAGCATATGAGCCAAAGCCCAACTGCATCTATTTTATATAAAGCCATGTAAGAGAAAGTGGCTATCAAATTTGTTGGTATCAAATTTCTTTCTCCAAGTATTATAATTTTTAATTTGTATTAAATTATAGTCCAAATGTTTACAAGTTGTTTTAATTATCTGAGAAAGTCTTTAAAGTATTTTGAACTTTCCCTGACAACTACTCACCTTACAATTTCCTCACATTTCCCCCCAAATTTTGAAATGGCTCCTTTTTCTCTTTCGTCATTGAGACTGTATTGTTCTGCCATGCAAGTCTTTGGATTGGGGCCTTATTTGCTGTGTGGTCAGTCTACCAAGGGTCACATCATCAAAATAACTGCTTCCTCACCCAGCAGCTTTAAAAAACTAATAGTTCTTCAGATAATGGTAGAATTACATATCCACCCTCCTTCCCTCTATGGAAGAATTTAATCTTATTGAAACTTGTTTTTATATCTGGTACATGTATTCATAATCACTAAGAGTACAAATGTGAATATGTTTTGCTCTATCTGAAAATATAATTTCTTTAAATTTATCCATTACGTATGCCTCTTGCAATCTTTGTGGCCCTTCTTCCACTGCAATCTATAAGCTTTCAGGGTGAATGTCAATGTCCCACTAGAAGTAAGCACCCACAGTCTTTTATTCTCTCTACACCAACCAGGATTATGCTTAATGGACAGAGAATGTGTTAATGGCCAGCTTCTCTGACGAGGGTTGTAAGGTGTGCTGATCTCTGTGTATAGCAATAAGTCACTAGGAGTCAGTACTATGTCCACTTAGCAATATAAGAGTAGCAGGTTGTTCCCCAGGACTTATGACCTATCTAACTACAGATGATTAGGCACTTTAGTGATGCCAGCTATCAGTTCTATTCCATGAAGCAAACCTTTTAGATCTAACCAGAAAGTAGAGGGTTACTTGTATAATTTTTGGGCCACCATTGCACTACTGGGCCTATTTTTTCTGGCCAGTCATTTTAGATTGAGGCTTACTTTCTCCTCTAGCCATTTGCATATTACTGTCCAGCACATGACTTCTAGTCAGTAGAGATGGTGTATGCAGATGAAAATGAACTTCTGTCTCCACATTTTGTCTTTCAAGCATGTGGTGTCATCGGCAATAGTGTCTTCTCATCAAGTTCTACAGGGTAGTCAGAAACATTGGAAACAGCCTAGAATTCATGGTATTGTAGAAGAAACCACTGGCCAAAAATTTAAAAATCTGTGTGTGTGTGTGTGTGTGTGTGTGTGTTATGAAATTTCTGTAATAACAAGTTCCCAAAACTCAGCTATTAAAAATAAAATTATGAAATTTACAAAAATGGTTATAGCTGGAAATAATCATTCTGAGTAAAGTAACCCAGGCACAGAAAGATAAACCTCAGATTTTCTTTCATTTCTGGGGGGGTCAATTTTGAATCTTCTGATGTGTGTGATTGATTTAGAATACCCAAGGAGAGGGAGATAGCAAACAGTATTATAAATGGTTAAAAAGGGAACAGTGGACCAAATTACTTTCAATTGATATATCATTTACTTTTCTAGGTACTGTGACAAAATATAGACAAGAAGTACCTTGACAAAGAAAAGATTTGTTTTTGACTTGCAGTCAGAAGAGATAAGCAGGTAATGTATGGCAGAAGGAAGAAGGGTGGGTGGTCACATAGCATCTACGTTTAGGAAGAACAGAGAGGAGTGGAGATGGGGCCATTGCAGAAAATGCCAAGGCTCATCCCCAGTGACTCAAGTCCTCCAGCAAGCTTTTATTTTCTAAAGGTTCAACAACCTTCCCAAACTGCACCACCACCTGGAGCTGTGTTCAAACATATGAGACTATAGAAGTGACTTCACTTTCAAAACCCACCAATTACTTATAGGAGTTTGTGTTTCGTAAACTAGTGCATATTACATTTTAAAACAAACAAACAAACAAACAAACAAACAGACAACCTCAAAACAACAATTACAAAACCCAGAGACTTTACTTAAAGATGGAAAGGCTAGAAAAAGGAAGTTAAAATAATATGTGTGGGTATATTAACACTCTATAATCTTAAATATAACAGTGATATAAACACAAGCAGGTTTTATAAATAAAATATATTCATAAAAGTGTATTAGTGGACATCAGTGTTTTGATTAATTAATTTATTCTCTTTGCATCCTAATCTCCACCTCTCTCTCTCTGAGAAGAGGGAACCCCCCCTTCAGTATCACCCTACCCTGCTGCGTCAAGTCACTGAAGGACTATGTGCATCCCCTCACACTGAGGCCAGACAAGGCAGGCCAGTTAAGGGAGCAGGAGCCACAGGCAGGCAATAGAGTCATGTATTTGATAGTCAATCTTGCAATTCATCAGCATTATGTTTACATGTTTATGGAAAATAATAGGAACAAGTAATAAGCACATGTATCAAATCATGGTTTTCTTTTTTTTTCCATTTTTATTAGGTATTTAGCTCATTTACATTTCCAATGCTATACCAAAAGTCCCCCATAGCCACCCACCCCCACTCCCCTACCCACCCACTCCCCTTTTTTGGCCCTGGCGTTCCCCTGTACTGGGGCATATAAAGTTTGCGTGTCCAATGGACCTCTTTCCAGTGATGGCTGCCTAGGCCATCTTTTGATACATATGCAGCTAGAGTCAAGAGCTCCGGGGTACTGGTTAGTTCATAATGTTGTTCCACCTATAGGGTTGCAGATCCCTTTAGCTTCTTGGGTACTTTCTCTAGCTCCTTCATTGGGGACCATGTGATCCATCCAATAGCCGACTGTGAGCATCCACTTCTATGTTTGCTAGGCCCAAGCATACTCTGACAAGAGACAGCTATATCAGGGTCCTTTCAGGATAATCTTGCTAGTGTATGCAATGGTGTCAGCATTTGGAAGCTGATTATGGGATGGATCCCCGGATATGGCAGTCTCTACATGGTCCATCTTTTTATCTCAGCTCCAAACTTTGTCTCTGTAACTCCTTCCAAGGGTGTTTTGTTCCCACTTCTAAGGAGGGGCATAGTGTCCACACTTCAGTCTTCATTTTTCTTGAGTTTCATGTGCTTAGGAAATTGTATCTTATATCTTGGATATCCTAGGTTTTGGGCTAATATCCACTTATCAGTGAGTACATATTGTGTGAGTTCCTTTGTGAATGTGTTACCTCACTCAGGATGATGCCCTCCAGGTCCATCCATTTGGCTAGGAATTTCATAAATTCATTCTTTTTAATAGCTGAGTAGTACTCCATTGTGTAGATGTACCACATTTTCTGTATCCATTCCTCTGTTGAGGGGCATATGGGTTACTTCCAGCTTCTGGCTATTATAAATAAGGCTGCTATGAACATAGTGGAGCATGTGTCCTTCTTACCAGTTGGGGCATCTTCTGGATATATGCCCAGGAGAGGTATTGCTGGATCCTCCGGTAGTACTATATCCAGTTTTCTGAGGAACCGCCAGACTGATTTCCAGAGTGGTTGTACAAGCCTGCAATCCCACCAACAATGGAGGAGTGTTCCTCTTTCTCCACATCCACGCCAGCATCTGCTGTCACCTGAATTTTGATCTTAGCCATTCTGACTGGTGTGAGGTGGAATCTCAGGGTTGTTTTGATTTGCATTTCCCTGATGATTAAGGATGTTGAACATTTTTTCAGGTGCTTCTCTGCCATTCGGTATTCCTCAGGTGAGAATTCTTTGTTCAGTTCTGAGCCTCATTTTTAAATGGGGTTATTTGATTTTCTGAAGTCCACCTTCTTGAGTTCTTTATATATGTTGGATATTAGTCCCCTATCTGATTTAGGATAGGTAAAGATCCTTTCCCAATCTGTTGGTGGTCTTTTTGTCTTATTGACGGTGTCTTTTGCCTTGCAGAAACTTTGGAGTTTCATTAGGTCCCATTTGTCAATTCTCGATCTTACAGCACAAGCCATTGCTGTTCTGTTCAGGAATTTTTCCCCTGTGCCCATATCTTCAAGGCTTTTCCCCACTTTCTCCTCTATAAGTTTCAGTGTCTCTGGTTTTATGTGAAGTTCCTTGATCCACTTAGATTTGACCTTAGTACAAGGAGATAAGTATGGATCGATTCGCATTCTTCTACACGATAACAACCAGTTGTGCCAGCACCAATTGTTGAAAATGCTGTCTTTCTTCCACTGGATGGTTTTAGCTCCCTTGTCTGCTTCCCTAACTCTGGGATTGCAAGTATCATGCACACATCCAGGCTTTTTACATAAATTCTGGGGCATGAGTTCAGGTCTTCATGCTTTCACTCATTGTACAATAATGGCTGAACTTTTTCCGTAGAATAAAGAGCTTTCTTAACTTACTTATTTGTTTTTAACCAAAATTTCTTAGCATGGTTTGGTCAATAATTACTGTTATGAATAGTTTTGATAATATAAACAATACCTTAAAATTATTTGATACCAGTTATGATAAGCAATTACATAAGCTTTTAATCTCTATAATTTTAACCATGAAAAATGAGCCACAAAAACCTTATGGGTGTAAGAGAATATTGCTTTGTTATAAAATGCACAGGAACTGAATTCAAATGTAAGTTCACGGGAAATAAGAGAGGCTGTAAAATCCATAAAGTATTAAAAACATTTATGTGTTTAGAGGAAAAATAAAGGTATTGTCTCACCATGGTATTTGCATTTCCTTTGACACATAGAAGAGAACAACATATAATTTCCATATTGGTACATTCTGATTATTATTCCCTATACATTTTCTCAAATCTAATAAATATTTTAAATAACAACTTTTAAAATATGTAGTTACTTTCAGTTTTCTTTTGGTGAGTACACAAATAAAATTATTTGAAATTTATTAATCTGAACAGTTTAGGTTTTAATTTCTTAATTATTTGATATATATGTATCTCCAAGTCAACTTACCTAGCTGTTAAGCCATGGGTATATATGGTTATACAAAAACAAAGTCAGATTTCTCAATACCAAATAATTTAGTCTAATAACAAATAAGGTAGGTGTGTTAGTGTATTGAAAGTAAAATACGAGCTGGGTATGGTGGCACACGCCTTTAATCCAAGCACTCAGGAGGCAGAGGCAGGCAGATTTCTGAGTTCAAGCCCTGCCTGTTCTACAGAGTGAGTTCCAGGACAGCCAGGGCGACACAGAGAAACCCTGTCTCAAAAAAACAAACAAACAAAACAAACAAAAAAGAAAGTAAAGTACAACTGTGTGGAAATAATAATAATTTCAATGAACAGGGTACACAGGTGTGAACAGTCAAAAAAGAGGCCTGGATTCCATATAAATATTAGCAATATTAATCAGGTGCTATGGAGGATATTGGGTAATAGAATTACATCCAGGAGGAAGAAAATGAATATGTGAAAATAATATTTTGAAACATTCACACATGTGTCCTCTCTAGCTCTCCACTGAGTCATGTCTGGGCAGCATTGTCTACACAAAACATGAAAACCAGGTCACCCAGAAAGAAAACTGGAAACTTAGTAAGAAGAATGAACAACAAATTCTAAGTTCCCTATTCCAGAAGATGGTGATTGGGGTATAAAATAATGTGATTTAGATAAAATGCCATCACAATGAAAGAACTCTTTTATGACCAGCTTATTGGGAGCATAAAAATCCTCAGCCCGAGCTGGGGGATGGTTTTACATATTTAGAGAGCAATAATAGAGTTGAGGGTAAATTAGGATCCATATCCTACTCTGTCCCACTCTGAGATAATTTACCTTTGTGGAGGTACAAAGTAAATCATTTGAGGCACAGCATCATCTGAATATAAGGGTGCTATTCTCTTCCTTATGAAGCTTTATTTCATCCATGGACCTTTTGGCATGGGCTAAATGAGGAGGTAAAATAGGAAGATGTAAGAAAGATACAAGAAGTACTCTGTCAAGATGACCAAGGAGAACTCTGAAAACACTTTGCTTTTCCACATGAATCGATTTTTTTTAAACAAGTACAATAAAGATGATAGGGGAAAGAAAGTCATCTGGCACCATCTAAATGTCACCACAGGCAAACTAAAGTCTCTTGGCAACAGGGCATGAAGAGTATGTTTTCTATTAGGCTTAGCTAATCATAGAAGGTACAAAAGATGGCAATGGATGGTGCCTAGGGAAGCTAGCCTGGAAGCCATTCTGATCACAGTTGATTAGTTACACAGTGCATTAGTTACTGTTCTATTGCTGTGAAGAGACACCATGACCAATGCAATTATTTCTAAGAGAAATCATTTAATTGGGGCATACTGACAGTTTCAGAGGTTCATTCCCTTATCATCATGACAGGAAACCCTGTGGCATGCAGGCAAATGTTGGAGTGCTAGCTGAGAACTTCATCCTGAATGTAGTCAGATGAAGAGATTCAGGGCCTAGTGTGAGCTTTTGAAATCTCAGAGCCTACCCTCGGTGACATTCTTCCTCCAATAAGGACACATCTAATCCTTCTAACCCTTTCAAATACTGCCACTCCCTGATGACTAAGCATTAACATCTATGAGCCTATGGGGAACCATTCTTATTCAAACCACTGTAACATTCCCCTATTCCTCTTTAAGGAATATGGAGGAAAGGCACACACACACACACACACACACACACACACACACACGAGACAAGTGATGAATATAAACCTGAGAGGATTGAAAAATATAGCAGAACTAGGAACTAGAAAGAGAAACCTAGAAAATTAAGTTGTCTGTCATGAAGACTGAGTTCCATAAATTGGAAAATCAAATTGACTTATTGAAATAAAGCAAGCTACACTTTTGTACAGTGGAGCTTGTATCTTGAATGCTAGAGCTGCTGCACATGAAAGACACTGTACGCCAATCAGACTGGAGAGTTTGAGTTTATCCTGAAGGCAATGAGAGGAAATTGAAGAACTTCAAATAGAAAGCCGAGAGAAGAAGATTTGAGTGTTACAGGATCCATTCCAGCAGCAGCGTGGAGAATGGATTGATGAATTAAGGAATGGAGATGTGGCAAATCCAGGGAAGGTAGCATGGCAATGAGAATCTTGACCTACTCACAGAAATAAATGCTACAGAACAGGCCTTATCTGTGACAAAAGAGAAAGACAGAAAAACCTTCACTTGGAAGTCTGCACAGGACAGGTCCTGGGCTCTCTATTCAATCTGTCACTGGTACAAGATTCTGACCTCAATGCTATCCCTGACACTCCAAATAGATCAGTGTATTGTTCCCACGCTGGCCTTCAAGTTCCCATCCCTGGTTACTTGCTAGCACACCTTCCACCCTTGCATTTAGAAGGTGCTTGGTTGCTACCTATACACAACAGCATTTCCAAATTATAACTATGCCATTTAAAACTAAATGCAGGGGCATGGGGGAGGCAGTGAGATGGTTCAGCAGGTATCTTGATCTCTATCTTTCTACCTCTTTGTGTCTGACTCTCTCTCTGTCTGCTTGTGGATCAGGAAGTGTTTAGCTACTACTCAAACTCCATGGTGGTCTACTTCCTACTACAATGATCATGAACAAATCCTCTAAAACTATAAGCAATCAACCAATTAAATGCTTTCTTTCATGAGAGATACCTTGGACATGATGTCTTCTCACAGCAATAGAACAATAACCAAGACAGAAGATCAACTACATACCAAGCAGGCAATAACTTGCACATACCAAAAACAGTTGGGCAACACATTCTGGAGTCATTTGGGAAGGGAATAAAGAAAACTCAAAACTAGGTGGTAAGTGATAAGAAAGTAGGAGGGTGGTTTTGAGAGGAGCTGGTAGGGACAGTAAGCATATTAAACATACATTCTATAAAGTTCTCAAAAGAATTAAGCAAAGTATTATTTAAAGGTTGTTTAAATGTGTTGACTAGATGTTTGGTCCTATCTCTGAAGCTTTCTGCTACTTGTATTTAACTGTGGTGATTTTCTTAGGGATGGGCCTTACATACTCATGTGTTTGAATGCTTGGCCATAGGGAGTGAAGCTATTAGGAGATGAAGCCTTGTTGAGCAATGTATGGCTTGTTGAAGACAATGTGTCACTGTGGGAGCAGACTTTGAGGTCTCTCATATGCTCCTGGTATGCCCAGTATGACCATAGTTTCTTTCTGCTGCCTATAGAACAAGATACAGAACTCTCAGTTCCTTTTCCAGTTCCATGTCTGCCAGCATGCCACCATGTCCTGGCATGATGATAATGGACTGAACCTCTGAGACTGTAAGTCAGCCCCAATTCAATGTTTTCCTTTGTAAGAGTTGCCGTGGTGTCATGGTGTCTCTTCACAGCAATGGAAACCCTAATGTCTTTTTTATTTATTTATTTATTTATTTATTTATTTATTTATTTATTTATTGGCCAAATACAAGAGTTTATTCTTTGCTTATGGAATACATAATGCAACTTACTTCCTCATAGTCAAGTTAGACCTGTGCTTGCCCCTGCCTCCCCCCCCACATGATAAACTGTGAATACTTTTTTAAAAATATGTTTTATTATTACATATTTAAGTGATCCACATTTTGCAATAAGGCCACACATTATTCCAACAAAGCTAAACATTCTAATAGTGCCACTCCCTGGGCCAAACATATCCAAATCACCACATTCCACTCCCTGGCCTCCATTGACTTTTATTTAAACACATGAATCTATTGCGCCATAGCTAGCCATACAATAATACAAAATATATTTAACCAAACATTAAATATCCCATAGTCTAAAATAGTCTCAACAATGTTAGGAATCTCTTAATTGTAACCCCCTATAAAATTAAAAAGCAGATCAAATACCTCCGACATCACAAGATATACAATACCATTTCAAAAATTCATGGTGAGGAAAAATTAGACCAAAGCAAAACCAAAAACTCCCTATAAATCTCTAAACTTTGTATCTCCTTGTCTGCTGTACAATTCTTTTCTGGCTTCTTGACTGCAGCACAATTCTTTGGTTAATTCCACTCTCTGTTAGCACATTTACTCAGCAGGTATCCTATGGCCTTGGCACCTTTAACATCTGGGAGTCCCCAAGGCAACTTCAACTTCACAGCTTCTTGTTCCAATGTCTGGGATCCATACATAATCTTCTGGTCTCCTCCAATGAGCTGGGGTCACTTCTCCACCTCTGTCCTATATAGCATTCTAGACCCTGGTTAACTATTCCATTGCTGCTGCTGTTCTTGGTGATCATCCTAATATTAACTGTCACTGGCATCTCCAATATGCTGGGATCTTCCACCACAACTATGCTTCACCAATAGCCTCTCGTAGGCTCTCTTTATGGTTCCTCAACTTCTTTGCATGAGCCCTTCAGTCCTGGACTTTCAACTCTGAGGCAGTACCTTCACCAATAGCCTTCCTAGGCCTCTCAAAGTGCTAAGCCTCAGCTGCTCTTCATGACCCCTTCATGCCTTCAAAACCAGAATAAGCTGGGTGATTCTTAGGCACTACCATGTCTAGCTAAAGTATGAGATACAACCTGTCTCTGAAATACAGCTTCTTTGTGCTCTAATTAAACACTTAATAAAGATTTCACCTTGGTGATATTAGTCTTTTCTCAATCATGGCTAATTTCTTAGCTCCAGATAAACTGCATCAATTGTCCAAGTAGTCTCTTTGATTCTTGACTCTAAAGAAAAAGCCATAAAGCTTTCAAGTACTTCTGGCTAGATCTGGAACATGTTCCCCTTTTCTTATTACATTATCAAAAGCTTTCTTTTTTAAAAAAGATTTTTTATTAGGTATTTTCTTCATTTACATTTCCAGTGCTATCCCAAAAGTCCCCCATACCCTCCCACCCCACTCCCCTACCCACCCACTCCCACTTCTTGGCCCTGGCGTTCCCCTGTACTGAGGCAGATAAAGTTTGCACAACCAATGGGCCTCTCTTTCAATTGATGGCTGACTAGGCCATCTTCTGATACATATGCAGCTAGATACACGAGCTCAGGGGGGTACTGGTTAGTTCATATTGTTGTTCCACCTATAGGGTTGCAGATCCCTTTAGCTCCTTGGGTACTTTCTCTAGCTCCTCCATTGGGGGCCCTGTGATCCATCCAATAGCTAACTGTGAGTATCCTCTTCTGTGTTTGCTAGGCCCCGGCATCATCTCACAAGAGACAGCTCTATCAGCGTCCTTTCAGCAAAATCTTGCTAGTGTATGCAATTATCAAAAGCTTTCTATGTCCCAACTCCTTTGCTACTTAAGCTTGACTGCTTTGGAACATGCTTTGTAAATTGACCTTGAACTCAGAGATCCACACACCTCTGACTCCTGAATGCTGGGATCAAAGTCATGTAATACCATGCCTGGATTTAAATGTTTTTTCACCTAGAACTTTCTCTGTTTCAGGTTGGTCTTGAATTTTTTGTCTTTGTCTCTTAGCATTAAAGGTGTGTAGCACTATGCCTGAGCCAATGCTTTTTATGGCCACTATTCCTCAAGATCCAGATCAAAATCTACGTCTTCCAGCCTCAGAATCTTGATCACAAGTGTGTTCTCCATTTCTGGAGTGTAGTTCATTCCAGATTAAAAGTCCAAATGACAGTGATGACCAGACAATAATGCCTAACATGATATAATTATTCCTTGTTCAACTGTGAACCCAAATACAATATCCTTAGCTGCCTTGGATCTTGTCCGGAGGTCACCACTCTCTTAATTACATTTAATATCCTAAAATATGGGATTCAGTTCTGTTCTACTTCTTGGTGCCCATGTATTTTCTCTTTATTAGCTTGCTACACTTTATCAAAATGGTCTTCAAGAGACTAAATCAGAGAACAAAGTCTCTGTTGGGCTTTTTTGAGACTTCCTTTGTCAATGCAGTTAATATAAATCTCTTCACCTTAGCCTTAGGTAGACTCTTTAGACAAGGGCAAACAGCAGCCACATTTTTCACCAAAATGCAACAAAGACAGTCTCTAGGCTACATAATGAAATTCTTCTCCACTGAAACCTCTTAAGCAAGGGATGCACAATTCAATTCACCCACAGCATCAAGGTCTTCCATATTCCTCCTAAGATGGCCCATTAATTCCCACTTAAAGCATTCCATTCCCTTCCAAAGTCCCAAAATCCACATTCTTTCAAACAAAAGGATGGCCAGGCCTATTATAGCAATACTTAAATCCCTAGTAACACTTCCAGGGTTTCTATGCTCTAAAGAGACACCATGACCATGGCAACTCTTATAATCGACATTTAATTAAGGCAGAGGCAGGGGGATTTCTGAGTTCAAGGCCAGCCTAGTCTACAGAGTGAGTTCCAGGACAGCCAGGGCTATACAGAGAAACCCTGTCTCAAAAAACCAAAAAAAAAAAAAAAATTAGGGTTGGCTTGCAGGTTCTGAGGCTCAGTCCATTATCATCATGGCAGGAAGTATAGCAGTGTCCAGACAGTCACAGTGCTAGGGGAATTGAAAGTGCTACATCTTGTTCTGAAGGCAAACAGGGGGAAACTAGCTTCAAGGCAGTTAGGAGGAAGCTCTTCTCAAGGTCTACTCCAACAGAGACACACTTCCTCCAATAAAGCCACACCTATTCCAACAAGGCTATACCTCCTAATAGTGCCATTCCCTGGGTCAAGTATATTCAAACCACCATACCTCAGACACCAACCTTAGGGCAGAGTAAGAAAAATGTAGTACATGAGAGCAGAACTTCATAATTCAAAACCTAGCTACAGAACTTTTCAGTCTCATGATCTTCACTAAGCATATCTCTATTATCATCTTTACAATGCTGTTACTAGTAGCTTCTTTATAATTCACATAGGTCACACAATAAGGGATTTAAAATAGCAAAAGCATATAGGTGCTAACAACCAACTTTGTGAAGTCTAGATTTGTCATAAACAAGTTTGAGTTTCCAAGTTTCATTTGGTACTGAGGAATTTGTTAGCAAAATTTGCCCTATGTTTGTGTTATTTTAATAGTGTGAACTTTCTATCAAAATCTATACATGCTGGAGAGAATGTGAAGAAAGGGGATCTCTTTTACACTGTTGGTAGACATGTACACTATGGATATTAGTATGGATTTCTTCAAAGAGCTAAATGTAGAACTAGCACATTACCTAGGCATACTATCCTTAGGCCTATGCCCAAAGAACACTATACCCTACAAGAAAGGTACTTATAGTTCTCCATTCATAGATTCTCTAATCATATCAGGTACAAAAAGAATCACTCTAGTTGTTCATCAACTGATGAATAGATAATGAGATTAAATTCTATTAGGCATCAATGAAAATAAAATTTATAGGAAAGCTTTAGGAACTCTGTTTTAGAACAGAGATAAGTCAATCCTAGACAGTCAGACTGTCAGACTGTATTCTCTTCTCCAGGCAAACATTAGAGGGTTGTTTGTTTGTTTGTTTCTTTTGTTTGTTTGTTTTTGTTTTACATTTCTTTGTTTAACCTGGAGTAAGTATGTGCAGAGACCAAGAAGAAGGAAAATACCTGCAAGAGGTTGGAGAACAGCTCTGAATGTGAAGGAAGAGAAACAAACAGCAGGAAGGGAGGGAGAACAGCCCTAAAGGTGGAGCTGAGAAGAGAAGGCCTGAGTGAGGAAAGAGGAAAGCTCTGGAGCTAAGGAATAATAAGGCACTGGTGATGGGCAGAGTTGGGAACTCCACTGAAGGAAAGATTTAGGTGGGCATGGGAGAAGGGGGAGACGAGTGGGGGGTTAGGAGAGAGTCAACCAAACATGAATGATTTGTTAGAAAGCTGCATACTAATATGCTCATTTATAATAAGAAAACAGGGAGCTTGGACAGAGGTAGTCCACATGAGTGCTGCCACAAATCCTAGGCACTTACACCAAAATCTTAGGACCAAGAACAGAATGCCTCCTGATGAGTTGTTGGCCAGAGACCCCTGAGAGTCTGCCAAAACCACAAAAGCTTTTGCCATTGCTCCTCACAAGAGCCAGAAGTTAAGGCCCAATTCTTAAAGGTACATTTTGATATAAAAATGAAGACAAGTAAACCTGCAACTGTCTACTTCAGGAAGTTGGAAGCTTCCTCTGTGCTAGCTAGTTTGAACAACTCCATGCTTGGAGAGAAAAATGATCAATGACCTTACCCAGCTTTGGTCTGAGTACTATAATACTGAACTGCCAGACACAATAGACCATCTGGTAAAATAGTAGTATGACTGCTGTTTGAGTAAACAACTCCTTCCTGACTGGATCAGAGGCTAGATCCACAGGCAGGAATAGGTGCCTGGGACTGTAAAATCAGTCAGATGTCTAAAACTAGGGAAATCAGAGACCTAGTGCGTAAACCTACTGTTGATGTCCTAAATGAACAAGCAGTTAAATACCTGTGTATTGATGTTTTAAATAGTTCACTGTTGCTGTCCTCAGCTTTGGTCAGAAAAGCATCCTCTGTTATCCTTTAGGATAGCAAATAACAGTTGGGAAACAGCTGAGAATATCAAACAGTTATGTGCTGAGCTCTATGTGGGACATCTTATGCCATCTCTTCTGAGACCCATCAGTGAAAAAATGGGTGCTAGAGATGGAGGGATGGCGTTGTTAGAACTGTCTTCTGGGGGGGGGGTGGGTAAGGGGGACTTTTGGTATAGCATTGGAAATGTAAATGAGCTAAATACCTAATAAAAAATGGAAAAAAAAAAGAACTGTCTTCTGTATATAACCTGTCCATTGCAATCATGAAAACACAGAACTTGTGTCTGTTTGCATGAATGAGAAGGAAGGAAGGAAGGAAGGGAGGGAGGGAGGGAGGGAGGGAGGGAGGGAGGGAGGGGGGAGGGAGGGAGGGAGGGAGGGAGGGAGGGAGGAAGGAAGGAAGGAAGGAAGGAAGGAAGGAAGGAAGGAAGGAAGGAAGGAAGACAGAGGGGAAAAGAGAAGGAAGAGAGGAAAAGAGGGACAGAGGAGTAAAAAGATGACAAGCTGAGAAGAGTTGGTGAGGTCTATAGGAGTGAAGGCAATGGAAATGGGGTTGGACTGTGAGTGTAAATTCAATACATTGTATACATGTATAAAATAGTCAAAAATAAAATTAAATAAATAATCTTCAGCACTGGCCTAAATCACTTCACACAAGGTCAAGCTGAATATTGTCCTCTGCATGTAGCACTGAGCTCAGATGTAGAGGCTTAACTTACAACAATAATAGAAGCAAGATAAGAAATAATCCAAATGGAAAGAGAACCACTGCCAGTTGGATTATTTCTGCTGAGCAGAATGTTTTTTTTTTTTTTTCACAGAACAAATTAGAAGTTTTCCAGATGGTTTATCTGAAGTATTTTTCTCTACTCCAGGCAGAGAATAAATTAGAAGCGTGCAGAAAAGGTCATCTTCACGTCTCCAAGAAGCACATTTTCATAATTAAAAGAGTCAAAGTTCAACCACATACAACATCATCTTCATTCAACACAAGTCACATTTGTACACTGCAGGTAGTCCTTTACTCAAGAGTCTGTCAAAAACCATTAAAAGCAAATAAACACTTTTCTGTGGCCATTTTGTTGTTCATTTAATTTTCATAATGCTAGGGGAGGAATAAATGTCACTAATTTGCAGACAGCAATGAGTGGAGAATATTTTTATTCAACCCATTGCTAGCTATAAAACATGCAAATGGGTACATGATTTGTCATGTAGCAACACACCATCAGGGCATTAGAGATGAGAGGTTTTGTCTCTGGCATGATACTTTCACGATAGATAATCATTTTATTTCTTACTGGATCCTCCTGAGAAGGTGAAGTAGAAGAATCTAATATTGAGTTGTTCGGGAGAGATTTTTATCACTTGTCAAATTAAGGTAGCCACCTCTGTGAGATGGAAAATGAAACTAAAAACAAAGCTGGGACCCTAGCAGAAATCCAGTTTGATTTTTTTGATGGCATTCAGTTTCATTGAGCAACATATTCTGGAAGACACAGAGGAAAGCTGTTTTGACACCTGCTGGTCAAGCAGAAATGAATCCTGCAACCATCTGACCTGGCTGGGAACCCATGGTGGACATAGTCCTGATAATGCAGGTTAAAATTGGGGTAGGTACAGTTGCTATGCAGGACTTATACCAGTAAAATAGAACAATTCTTATAGGCAAACAGTTTTCTCATGATCATCTTGAGATAGTTGTCATATTTCACAAAGTCATGTGATGTGGACACATATATAGGCATAGTTAGGTTCTAAGTATGTATTGTTCTTTGTGGAACTCACTTTTGGATAGTGAAGAACTAATTTACAATTGAAGTACTAAGGCATCACCGTTGTGTTATGAAGATATCACCATCCAGGTACTAAAGCCTAATCTGTTTATTGTTATGGAAATATTTCCATTCCCATAATGATCAAATATGGAAGCTTTGAAAACTGTTTAATGATTCTCTATTCTATTGAACAGAAAACAATACTTCTCTGAATTTTGACCAGTTGTGGCTTTCTGTGGTGGTCTCTGTCTATTGTGGTTTCTAAGCATATTCACACAAACACACACACACACACACACACACACACACACACACACACACAGAGGTAAGTGTGTGTGTGTGTAGCAATTTTATAACTAAACAACAAAAAGGCCATAAATCTGAAAGGAATCAGGAGGAGGGGAAATAGAAGAGACCTAAGGGATGAGGAATGTCATATAAGAATATATATATCATACATATAAAATTCTTTAAAAGTAAGAAAAGCAAGCAGTGATATGTTAGTAATAATTAAGTACAAATAATTCAGGAAAACTTTAAGAATACCCCATATCACATGAAAATATTTGAACAATATTTCTTATCAATAAAGACTCCACAATTCCCTTTGCAATATTCAAACCATGATGCAGCCAATAAATCACCTCAAAATTATGGAGTTTGGAGGAAGATAAAAATATACATTTATTATACATGAAAAAATAAGCTTTTCACATATTTCCCCATTTCCTTAATTTCTTCTTTATCTCCAGAATGGGCAAATCCTGACCTTTCTTATCTTTCTGAGTAGTTTGGCATGAGCTTAATTGGCCCATGGCTGTCTTCATTTGCATGAAGAGAAGCATCACTGGAGTGTATTTCCTGGAAGGCAGTGTGTTACAGTTTTTGCTACAAGAACAGAAGCCATGGAGAGACTATATTACCAAAAAGAATATTTTAGATTAAACATTTATCCCATAATTGCTGCTTTAACAGTGGAAAGCTTATAATCAGTAGCCATTCAGTCTAGGAGACTGGAGGCTCCACCTGTCCCAACCTGATGTCTCAAGCCTCCTGGAGTCCTGCAGGTCTTTGGTCTGTAATGAAAGGCTCAAGAAGCTGGATTCTGATGTCAGCAAAGAGTTCCATCTGCAGCAGCAACGAAGTAGATGTGCTTAAGCAAAGAGAGCAAAGGTGGCCAGCAAAACAATTTTGTACTTTCCTCAGACTTCATTTCTGGCCTCCTCACTGCAAGCAGGTACTGCTTACTCTGAGGAAGGGTCTTCCTTCTTAGTGGATCCTTCTTGTAAAGGCCTTCACAGAGGCCCTAAGGAGTGTGTGTCTTTATAGGTCCCAGGTCCAGTCAAGCTAATCAACACAATCAATATTGCCCTACTGACCTAACAGCCCAGGGGTGTACTCCTACAAACAAGAGCAGCAGTCTCCTCATCTCTATCCAAAGGCTCCCTTTTTGAGTAGAAACCTGATATGGTGTGCTCTTGCCTTATTTGGTGCATGTGTGAATTCTTTACTTACAGACAGTGAAGCCAGGGAGAAAGTGCTGGAAGGGGAGGTAACTGCAGCACTTCCTGCAGGCTGCCTCCTTTGCGACAGCTCCACCATCACATTCACGCATCTACACACAAAATATAAGCTACATTATTGGAAGAAGATACATCTTTCTTGGTTGGAGAAACATACTCGCTTTTTCAACACTAAATCTTGGACTTGGAGAGCTGACAGCATTGAAACTATGATGTCCTCTTGCAGCAGATGAAAGACAAGACAGAAGGCAGCAATGCTGAAGTTGGGACAAGTGCTGCAACATGCTACGCTGTTCACACGCAGCTGGGGAAAGCACTGTCTCCACCATTATTTGAACTTAATACAGCTTATCTCTTACAGCAAACTTCATACACTTTACATCTGATTCTCTTTTTGTAGTAGTTAGTTAGTTAGTTAGTTAGTTAGTTAGTTAATGTGTATGGCTATTTTCCTGCATGTATACCACATGTGTGCTTGGTACCCACAGAAGCTGGAAAGCTGGAAGAAGGCATTAGATTCTCTGAGATTGTACGTTCAGACAGTTCTGAGCTGTCTTGTGGGTGTGGGAATCAAACCTGGGTACTCTAGAATGAAAGGGCACTTGACCACTGAGCTATGTCATCAGCCCTATATAAATCTACATGCTAGCAAATATGGATAGTTTTAAAGAGTTAGAAAAGTTCACAATAATGTCTTTTAAAAAGCATTTATTTTAACAATTAATTTTTTTGAGATGTATAAATAAACTCCTTCACTGATAATTTAGATTAAGACTATCTATACTGCTGAGATAACTAATAGATATATTCAAATTTTCAGATGTTCTGTAAATATAAAATTGTTATATTCACTGGAGAGCAATCTTAGAATTGGGAACAAAACACCCATGGAAGGAGTTACAGAGACAAAGTTTGGAGCTGTGACAAAAGGATGGACCATCTAGAAACTGCCATATCCAGGGATCCATCCCATAATTAGCCTCCAAACGCTGATACCATTGCATACACTAGCAAGATTTTGCTGAAAGGACCCTGATATAGCTGTCTCTTGTGAGACTATGCCGGGGCCTAGCAAACACAGAAGTGGATGCTCACAGTCAGCTATTGGATGGATCACAGGGCCCCCAATGAAGGAGCTAGAGAAAGTAACCAAGGAGCTAAAGGGATCTGCAACCCTATAGTTGGAACAACAATATGAAATACCCAGTACCCCCCAGAGCTCATGTCTCTAGCTGCATATATATCAGAAGATGGCCTAGTCGGCCATTAGTGGAAAGAGAGACCCATTGGTCGTGCAAACTTTATATGCATCAGTATAGGGGAACGCCAGGTTTAAGAAGTGGGAGCGGTTGGGTAGGGGAGTGGGTGGGGGAGGGTATAGGGGACTTTTGGGATAGCACTGGAAATGTAAATGAAGAAAATACCTAAAAAAAAAAAGATAGAGGTAAACTCCCTGTAAGAGTTTCTTCTCTTCATGCACCCTGTAGTCTATTCAGAAGGAAGGGTCAGCATTAAGATGGTCTCATTAAAGACATAGCTCTTCAATAGCTCTTCAATAGTATCCACTAGTGTGGGATAATATTAGCAACAGAAAGAAAAGTCTTTGTTACACACCAAATATGACATCGCTACTAAGGCTAAATGTTTCCATTTAAACAAAAACCTGATATTATTTACGTGAGAATACTCTTGTTATTTGTATAACTTAGTTACTTTTTAACCTGCAAATGCAATATAGGGAGAAATTAGAAGCAGTTATTATTTTTTCATATGATAATTTTAATTGTTTTGAGAATTAGTGTATCTTGATCATATTTATCTCTCATTCCATCCCTGAACTCATCTCAGATCCACCCTACACCCTTTCACCCATCCTTCTTTGTCTGTTTGTTGGTAGGTTTTGGTTTTTTGCCTCTTTGAAGACATTACCTCCCAAATGGTGTCTGGATTCTCTGGCTCCTATGATTTCTCTGCTCCCTCTTTCTTAGAATTTCCAGAGCCTTAAATGTTGGAATTGTGTTGTAGCAATATTAAGTGTAAGAAAGAGACTCATAGCACCCAAGGAGCTGAAGGGGTCTGCAACCCTATAGGTGGAACAACAATATGAACTACCCAGTACCCCCAAGAGCTCATATCTCTAGCTGCATATAGTAGTTTATCTCTAGATTTAGCAGTTATTGCTTTCTGTAATGAAGGGTATCCATTGGTTGAAAATGGGAGCTTCTCTTATGAATGTAGTGGGAGCTGCATTTCCATGTGGTGTAAGAATAACTACTTAGAATGCAATTTTATATTGTACTAGTTTAGAGAACTACTACTACTACTACTACTACTACTACTACTAGTAGTAGTAGTAGTAGTAGTAGTAGTAGTAGTAGTAGGTTTTCCTCTAGGTTCTATGGCCTCTCTCGCCACACATAGTTGACTAAATTTAAAGTGCCAGGCATGATGTTCCTCTACTAAGTGTACTCCAACTTGGTAAATGTGTTTATCACCAAGATGTAAGTGATATTGCCCCTTTTGGAATATCTTGCCATCCTTGTCATTGTGGTTTATAGGTATTATAGCCATGTAGGGTTGTTGACTGCTTTTCTCTGTAGGCAATAAACTTGGGTCCTTATGTTATGACGAGGGTTATTTCTCAGTGAGGAGGCTCCCAAGTCAGATCCAGAGAGATTCCTTCAAATTCTGTATTAGAAATGTTTGATGTCTTAGGCAGTAGGGGTTTACCTTTCTTTCCTGGGAGGCACCAAGGGTAACAATAGCTTTTACTGCTTTGAGGAACTCTTCAAATCCTTAACCAACAACCTGAGAGGAAGTTTTTTATGACTGGCATTGTTTTCTTGTTCTCAGATAATCTGTGTTTTTGTTTTGTTTTGTTTTTTTTAAGGAGAATGATGTCACCTCAAGGAGTATGATTTCAATGAAAACAATATATATGTTTATATCCACAGATATGATTAAAGTAATTTAAAGTAAATATAAAATTATATTTTCAATAAAGTTTTAAAGTTTTCAAACATATTTTTGTATTATTTCTCTCCATTCTCCCTTGGAATTGATCTCCCTTCCCACTCCCTTCTACATGTCTCCCAGTCAGTTATTTTATCCCATTCATGGTAAGTATCTCCTATTACTCCTCTCTCTAGTGCCCTTGTTCCCTCCCCAAACCATGAGCCCTTTTGATTTCCATGGTTTCTGCATTTACTCTAGGATATGGATGTGTATCTGAAGATTCATAGCTAGGAATCTCTGATGAGTAAGAACAAGCAAATTTTGTCTTTCTCAGGAGGAGTTAACTCAGTCAGCATAGTCTTTTCTAATTTTATCAGTTCATCTACAGATCTCATGATTTCACTTTTTTTAACTGCCAAATCATATGCCTTTGTGCATATGTATATTTTCACTTTCCATTAATTAACCGAAGAGCATTTATGTTTCCTTTCCTAGCTACTGTGGCTAGAATAGAAACAAATATTCCTGAGCAGATATTTGTGAAGTAGGGTATCAAAGTTTTTTTTTTTTTGGAAACATGCCAAGGAGTAATACAGCTGGATTAGATAGCATATTTATTTTTAGTTTTTTTGAGAATTATCCATTCTCATCTTGAGAGTGACTGCACCAGTTTGTAATTCCTCTTTCTTTGCATCTACACCAGCATTTGTTATTAGCTTCCTTCATTCCTTCCCTCCCTCCCTTCTTCCTTCTTTCCTCCCTTCCTTTCTTCCTCCTCCCCCCTCTCCCGTCCCCTCCCCCTCCTCCTCCTCCTCCCCCTTTTTCTTCCCAGACTGTATAAGGCAATCCAGTTGGAGGAAAAGAGTCCCAAAAGCATGCAAAGTTTGACTCTGTCTTTGGAGTTCCTCTTATATCCTGGATTTCAATTCTCTCTCCTTACCCCTGCCTCATGAATATATATATATATATGATTCAAAGATTCCCACCCATTCTATAGGCCTTATCTTTACTTTCCTGATTTTTCTGTTTGCTGTATAGAACATTTAAAGTTCTGAGAACTTATTGTCAATTATTGCCTGTGATTTCTGAGCAAATGGAGTCCTATTAAGAAAGACTATTCCGATATCTGCATTTTATAGGTTTTGACTATGATTTCTTCTAGGTGTTTTAGCTTTTCAGGCTTTATGTTGAAGTCTTTGACCTATTTGAAGTTGCTTTTTATGCTTGCTGGTAGATAGGGGTCTAATTTCATTCTTCTGCATGTGGACAATCCATTTTCCTAAAACTATTTGATGAAGACACTGTCTTTTCTCCAGTGTATATTTTTAGCATCTTTATCAAATATCAGATGACTATAGTTATGTGATATATATATATATGTAATATATATATTCTATTAGTGTACTTGTCTAGTTTTATGTCAGTGCCATACTGCTTTTATTATTAAAGCTCTATAATAAATCTTGAGTTCTGGAATATTAATCACTCCAATATTGTTCTTTTTGTTCAGGATTGCCATACTGCTAGAGTTTGTTGTTGTTGCTGTTGTTGTTGTTGCTGTTGTTGTTGCTGCTGCTGCTGCTGCTGCTGCAATTATATATTATACTGCTGCTGTACTGTTGTGCTGCTGGTAGTAGTAGTGGTGATGGTTGTGGTGGTGTGTGTGTGCATGTCCAGTGTTTCTCATACAAATTTTAGAATTGTGTTTTCAATTTCTATGAAGAGTAACATGGGTTTTTTTTTTCATTGGATTTGTATTGACTCTGTAAATTACTTTTAATTATAAGGTCATTTTCAAAAATAGATTCTAGCAATCCATTATTATGACATGCCATTCTATCCTCTAGTATCTTCCTCAATCTCCCTCTTTAAGTATTGAAAGTTTTTATTGTAGCTTTTGCTCCCTTCCTTGGTTAGATAAACATCTGTATCTCTGAGGCTATTGTGAATGAATGTGTTTGTGCACTCTTTCTCAGCATGCTTGTTGTTGCTGTTTAGAAAAGCTACTGGTTTTCCTAGGTCGACTTTCTAACCTGCCATTTTGCTGAAAGTCTAGATTATTTCTCGAAGTTTTCTGTTGGAATTTGGGGGATCTATTATGTATTATACATCACATCAGCTACTATGGTGGTTTGAATAAGAATGGCCTCCATAGGCTCTCAGTCACCAAAGAGTAGAACACTTTAGTATTAGGTGGTGTGGTCTTTTTGGAGGAGGTATGTTAGTGAAGCTTGGAGGTTTTTAAAATCCACACCCAGACCAATGTTTTCCCTTTTCTATTCTACTGGTCTGTGTGAATCAAGATCTCAGCTATTGCTGAGTACCATGGATTCTGCCATACTCCCTGAAATGATAATAATGGTCTCAGTTTCTAAAATTGTAATTAAGTCCCTAACTTAGTGCTTTCCTTTATAGGACTTGCTATGGTTATGGGTGCCTCTTCACAGCAAAAGAACAATAACCAAGAAACCTACTTACAGCTTATTTTTTATAAAAAAATTTCTTATGCTGTAATGTTTTATTTCATTATTTTATTAGATTGTTTATATATATTGCATATCCCTCATACATTCATGAATGTACATGATTTGCTCTGGTTTTTATCTTATCTTTGTGTTAGATGACCAGTTTTGATTTTTTTTAACTTAACCATGAACATGATAATTTTGCTACATTCACTGATTAGTTCTAATCATTTATCTAGACGAACCATCCATAGAGATGATTTTCATCCATAAATCTTACTTGCTTTGAGGTATCACTTTCAGCTTTCAGGGTTGTTCTTTGTCTTCCTCTAATATTTAACCAATACTGGTAGCATCACATAACTAGTTTTTACTGTTTTTAATGTTACATTTTGAGCCCCCACCAAATATTTTTAACAATAAATGCTTTCACTTACAACATTTTTATGCAAAGACATGTTACCCTTCCTTAAATTTAGCAATACAGAGATGTGATAAAGAATAAGCCAAATATTCTCCAAAATAACTAAGAAAGAAAATAAGTTAGTTTTCCACAGCTTTGAATGCTTACAAAAGACAGAAAACTCTCAGAGACAAAAAAAAAAAAAAGAGGAGAGAGAGATTTTATTCTTAATAATAGAATGGCTTAGTATTATTGTATTAAACTCTTTCTGTAAGCCTCAAATTCTATATTGTGATATAAAGGATATGTGCAGATAGCACATGCAGTGTGGATGGTTGGCAGGAGAACCCAATGCTTATTGTATCTGCCTTTTTTATAACAATGACTAAAGAAGGCTACGCTCTGCAGGGAGACTATGAATGGATTTCTGCAAAGTGTTATTTCATCTTGCAGAGTTTTCAGCTGCAGAAACAATTCTGAGACACAGTTCAAGTAAAAAGCCATCAGAGTCTTACAAGCTGGGCACCATCAGAAAGATGTACAGGAGAGCCCATGACAAATGGTTTCGATATTTTATGGTACTTTTGGTATAACACAGGATAATATGATGTCAAGTTTTCTGCGAATTGTCATTATAATCTTTCTGTTAATAAAATCTATAAGTTTGGAATATTTTCTCTTATTTCATTCTAAGAGATTTCTTCTAAAAAATGTTAAATGTTTAAGTGCTTTTGAGTCATCTATTGAAATAATCACACAATTGTCTTATTAAGGTCATTAATGCAATAAATTATAGTAATGTAGAAAATGCTTAGCCATTCTATTATTTATAGATGATTATTCTTGACAATACATGGTTTCTTTTATGCATTTCTAAATTCACACAACTAATATTTAGTTTCAAAATTTAGGCATATATTTAAACTTAATATGATTAAAATTTTGCATATGTTACCATTCTTTATAATGACTTTGGTTACATTAGTGTTAAAATATTTTTTAAAAGAGTTCAGTTTTATCTTTTGTAAATTTAAATTTAAATGTTTTTTTAAGAACTGCAGAGTAACTTTTATGTGTTTCTTTTCAGCATTATAAAATGCACTTACAAAATTGCATAGGTCTGTAAAAATTGCAAATTGTCTAGATAAGACACTTTGGGTTTGTTGTGATATTTATTTCTGGTTTTGATGTTATTTGAGTGTTTCTCTTAATTTAAAATTTTCATACAATATATTTTGATTATGTTCTTTCACCTCTTCCAGCTCTCCTCAGACACTCCCCACCTCCCTACCTAGACATTCCTAGCCATTTGCAGTCTCTTTTTTCATCTCTCTCTCTCTCAAAAAAGAAAATGAGTAAGACAAAATATATCAAAACAAAATGAAATAGTGTGCAACTCACACACACAAACACACATATCAGAAACAACACACTCACAAACATACACATTAAAACAAAAACAAACAGAAAAAAACAAGGAGTTTCTTTCGTGTTGCCTAAATGCTCCTGAGTATAAGGTCTGCTCTGGAGTATGGTTGATGAGGCATATGAAGATCCATTGGAGAAACCTGGCAAAACTGGTTTTCCCCTTCTTACAAAGCACCACTTACAGTCTGCTTATTTAGGAGCAATACTTTGTGCCAACGTCTGTTTCTCAGTGCGAGGAATTTTTATGGTTTGACCCTTTGAGGGTCTTGTATGTGCTGTCACTGCCATTGAGAGTCCATAGGCCTGTCAATACTGATATTCTGGAAGAAATGGTTTTCTTGGAGTCATCTATCACCACTGGCTCTTAAAATTATTATTATTATTATTATTATTATTATTATTATTATTATTATTATTTATTTGATTTATTTACATTTCAAATGTTATTCCCCTTCCCAGTTTCCCCTCCACAAAGCCCATATCCCCTCCCTCTCCCCCTGTTTCTATGAGGCTGCTCCTCCACTCACTCACCCACTCCTTTCTCACTGCCGTAGCATTCTCCTACACTGGGGCATCGAGCCTTCACAGTACCAAGGGCCTTTCCTCCCATTGATGTCCCACAAGGCCTTACTCTGCTACATATGCAGCTGGAGTCATGAGTTCCTCCATGTGTATTCTTTGGTTGTTGGTTTAAACACTGAGAGCTCTGGATGTGTGTGGTGGGGAGATCTGGTTGGTTGATATTGTTATTCTTCCCATAGGGTTACAAACCCCTTCAGCTCCTTTAGTCCTTCCCCTAACTCCTTCATTGGTGTCCCTGTGCTCAGTCCAATGGTTGGCTGCAAGCATCCACATCTGTATTGGTAAGGCTCTGGCAGAGCCTTTCAGGAGACAGCTATATTGGGTTCCTGTCAGCAAGCACTTCTTGGCATCAGCAATAGTGTCTGGGTTTGGTGGCTGCATATGAGATGGATCCCCTCCTCTTCTGCATATTCTTCCTGAGCCATGAATTTGGAGCTTTGATGAAGAAATACTATTTAGAGAAGGATGCTCCAATTTTTCCTTTCCGAGATACATCATTCAATTGTGAGTCTCTGCATTACCATCTACTTCATGGAGAAACCTCTCTGCTGAGTGTTGAGCAATGCATTGACTTATGAGTGTAGCAGTATGTTATTAGGAGTTGTTCTATTGTTTTGTTCATTTAGCAGAATAATAGTAGTAAGTTGTCTTCTAGGCTCATGATCTATTTAGTCTCCAATTCTTAGCCACTTTATCAGTGTCAGTTATAAGAAAGTATGCAAACCAGTTTGTGGAGTAGGTCCTAAATCCAGTCAAAAGATGTTTGGCTACACCCTAATCAAAGTAAATATTGGTAGGTATGTTCAAATTCTTAATATTTATCTATTGTCTATTTCTAAGCCTGCAAATATCTGTTTTAAAATGGTAAATATATAAAACAGCTATTAATGTTCCACAATTTTATATATTTTAAAATATATATTTTTAAATATATATTTCGTTATTTAATATTTTTAAAGCATAATTAGTAATCTGTTAGCATTCTCTTCCAAGTCAATCAATACCTGACATACTAAGATGAGTTCTGAAAGTAATTTAAGAGTTAAGTTCCAAACTATGACTCTCACAGGACTCCAAATAGTCCACAACACTCCATTCTAACACCTCATATTCTCTTCCAAGAGCTACATCCTCCTCCACTGTAGTTATCACTATAAAAGAATCTTTCAAGTGCTCTTATCAAGGTCTCTATATGGTTGGTCTGATGGCTTTGAACAATAGTGGCAATTTGTAATATAGTAGCTTCTCTCCAATACTCTGAAAAAAAATCAAAGCATACAAAAGCTATTTCTCCCGGTGCAGTTTAGGATCAAATGAAAGAAAAAGGAGTTTGGTCGAGTCTATAAAGACGACTTTTTGTTTCTCACATTTCTAGTAGACAAATAGGGTTATTTCTGTTTGTTTACTATATAAAGAAATGTGAGAAAACATTCAAACACATTCAATGCAGTGTTTTATATAAAATATTTAGCTATTTTAAAACATTTTTAAAGCAGGCTATGGGATAACAAGGTATGAGAGATTTAATATAAAGTCCACTATCAGAGCTAGAGAGATAGTTCAGGAGTTAAGAGAACTTGGTGCTCTTGAGGAGTACCTTGATTGGCTTCCCACCAAATACATGGCAGGTCCATGTAACTCCAATAACTTCAGACCCAGTAGATCCAGTGCCCTGTTTTGACTTCCATGACTCCTATATGGACATTGTATACATACATGTACTCAGTCACACACACATAAATATAAATAAAATAGAAAGATAAAACATTTAAAGTTTGCTGTCATATTTGATTTCTACTCAGTGTATAAATGTACAATTATCCTACCTAAAATATTTCAAAAAACTGTACAGAATTGAAAATTGGTAAGTTATACATTTTAAATATTATTTCCAAAAGTGAAGTCAATTTTGATCATCAAATGAACTGTTAGTATGCATACTAAACACCTAAGATTTGAATCACTTTACGTGTTTGAATTATGATCGCTTCCGTTAATCTTAAGAAACAGAGCTTAAGGACCTAGAAATCAGAACGGAGTAAACTCATCTAATTCATAAGCTCATGTAAGGCTGGTGAGATGGCATAGCATGTAAAAGGTGCTTGCTTCAAAATCCTGCTAAACTCGAGCTCAGTCTCTGAAACCCATGGAAAGGTAGAACAAGAAACTGACTCCCAAAAATGTCCTCTACCTTCTCATGTGTGCCATGGCCCATGGGAGAAGTTTTATAGTTATATATGTGTATGCACAATATAATAATAATAATAATAATAATAATAATAATAATAATAATAATAATAGTTTCTCAGAGATCATAAATATCTAAGTAGTTACTACAGGTCAAAAATCACACAAACTTGCATGATGACAAAAGCTCACACTGTAATGTGTATATCAATGTTTGATACTAATGCTGAAAATGTATCCATTAAATGTTGGATGGTGATGTCTCAATGTCTCAAATCCAGCAGTCTATTCTTTTGACAGTTCAAGGTGTCCCTTGAAGCAACATTTCACGTCTCATGGTAGCAAATAACGTTTTTCTTGTTTGTAGCTTCAGAGAAAGAATGTGGCAAAGACACTGTCCAGAGAAGAAAAACAGGAAGAGCACAAATCAAAATAATCCAGAAGCTAAATAAATTCATAGACATGGAAACTTGTCTTTTTATGTGAGCTGGAATTTTCTTACATTTTTCTTCTTTTACTTGGTTTGTTTTTTTAACTGGAGATTTTTTTTTAATGTACATGGCCTGAAAAGGAAGAGAATATTATAAAAGAAGCAAGACATACGAGTACCCTCCACTGTCCTGCCCAAGGGTGAACCTGTGATAATGAGATGCAGGGAGACCAGGGATAACTGGAGATTTAACACATAGAATTGATTCCCATGTCTGCTTCTCATCTGGAATACTAAATAAGTAAAGGTTTTATTGCTCAGAGGAGCTTCATCACCTTAGTCAGGACATCCTCTGACATCTGGGGTGCAGAGAGAGTCTGACACTTGTTTCCCAGGATGTTGCTACAGTGAAACACTCATGGAAGCCATCAAAACTTTCCTTCCCTCTAGCAGAAAACAAAAGTAGGCAGTGGCAGAGTAGGTATCAACAGACTTCGTGGTATTTTGTGGGATTGAGAAATGCCATGAAAGAATTAAGCATAGGCACAAGACAGGAACAGATGGGGAAATAGTCAGCGGGGGGCTAGAACAAAAGACAGAGGCAGACTAGTAAGGACCATGTTCTCAAGTTCTTGCTTCTCAGGCCTCCTCAACACATCTATGCCATAGGACCACATTAAATACTTAAACTATGCCATAGCAGGAGAGCAGGAAGGGGGAAAGAAAGAGCAACAGTAGGAGGAACAGGAAGAAGAACGGGAGTTGGTGATTTTTCCTGAAATTACTAAGATAACTGAGAAATTAGAGCACAGCCCTTTCTTGGAATACAGCAAGAGTGAAGGACTTAAAAGTCAAGTTGTATCATGGAGACACACAGAATTTTCTTCATCCCTAAAATCTGTGACTACTTAGAGAGGTAAAGGAGAGTAATTTCTTCAAAGGACATAGTACCTCCTACCAAAACCTGTAAATAGTCTGGAATTTAATTTTTCTTCCACATTAACAGTGACCACTATATATAAGCAGTAAAAGACAGGAGACACAATTCATTACAGAGGACTAATTCTTTGCTTAGCAGAAGCCATGGCTAGATATCAGCACTTCTAATGTAATCTTCCTGATCTTTACACTACAGAGAAATATAAATATAAATAAAAGCAAATGGACCTAGCTATCAATTGCATTATAGGTGAGCAACCTGGGTATTTTATAATAAGCTATAAGCATCTATGCCCTTTGCTCCAAATGAACATCCTATTGCTAATTCCAGGGTTATTTTCCACTGATCGAGCTCTTACAGACCTGTTGTACTGTCCTCATAGACTGGTACCAAAGCTCCACAGAGTTTATCTCCAATAGCATAGCTAGCAAACTCAAGTTAATATCAATGAGGTCTCTAATTATTGGTTACTACTAGGAAATAGTAAAAGGTGGTCAACCAACTGAATCAATATTTTCTAATATATACTATAATATTAATCTAAATATTTTCATTGATATTTTATTTAATTAAAGCATCAATTTGGAAATCGTCTCATGGGCCAGAAAAAAGGGCTCGGTGGGTAAAGAGACTTGCTGCCAAGACTGCCTCCACGAACCTTGTCTCTGGGACCTATGACTCCTATGACTCATGGCATAAAAGGCTCCTATGACTGCCACATGCATACATTTGACACAAACAGCCTGAACAATAAGTAAACACATAAATGTAATAAAAATTTCAAAAAGAAAAAGTTCCCATAACCTACTTTTTAAATATTAATCGTTGTCAGATTTTTTAAGTGGAATTAAAGTGTATCTTCGTTTCAAGAGATGACATGGTATTGTGAGGAGAGTTCCAATCACTTAGATGAATGGAAGATGTACTCTGCTCAACACCGTGCAGTCATTTGGAATACAAATCTGAATTAGCTTAAGCACAGTATGCATGCTTAACTCCTCCATTCCTGAACCTTCTGACAGTCAGTTTGTGAACGTAGCAGTTAAAGAAATGACATGCCACATCGATTTAAATATGTACATGAAGTTCCCTGACAAGTCATGATTGACTCTAAGAAGCTAGCTGACTACTTTGTATACTTCCCAGTCTCTGCGTCCTGCCTCCTTCCGTGAAATAAGCATTGCAAGGGGGAATACCTAGAAATCCTACTTAGAAAGATGAGCATCCCTAAGTAGAGGGACAGCTGCCTCTTTATTCTTTTAGCCCCCAACTTTCTTAATCACTATCATTTAATCTGTTTTCTCTCTTACTTGCTAATATCATTTTCTGCCACAGCAGACAGGGGTTAAAAGATCAGAGATACCCATAATCAACTTGGAGGTCTCTGATTTGTCCCAAGTTGAATTGTTCCATCAACTTCTCCACTAGGTTCAAAGGAACCCATGAGGGAAAGGAAAAGTATTATTATTATTATTATTATTATTATTATTATTATGTGATTAAAGAAGCAAAATTAAGCTTTCAAGAGCCTGGGGAAAGAAGAACCTAATAGTTTCTCCTGTTCTTTATGGCTCAACTTCAGCTTCTCATCCCAGCATATACTCTTCTGTCTTTGATTAAAGCAGTTAAGAAATGACATTATATGATGAGTATGACAAGCATTAACTTTATCTTCTTATGTCAAATTATATTTTAATAAAACCTACTATTAAAATTTATAATAAGAAAACTACACATATTAAAATGTGTACAGCTTGGACAAACTAGTAAGGTATTTAAAAAAAAGATTAATTCCGTTACAATAAAGAATCACAATAAAATGAGATAAAGTAAGAGTCTAGCCCTTGCTGTGTCTTTAATCAGCAATTAACAAATATGTACTGATTATAAACAATGTTTTAAATGATTAAGAAAAGGATTCTAACAATAACACAATTCCTTACAAGTTATTATGTCTAAGGATAGAATGTTCAATCATACAGATTTTAAGTTCATAATTCTCACCAACATGTACACATATATAATTCATATTAGATAATGTAACACACTATATATATCACAAACATGTATGCTACAGGATATGTAGCTATGCTAATCACTTGACGACCTAGAAATATTTCTTAATGAATCCAATGTTTGATTCATTTTTATCTTATTATGTTTGGTTTGGTTGGTTTTGTTTTGACATGTTCTGGAACTCACATTGCTGGCCAGATTGGCCTGGCATTTGTAGCAATTGGCCTGCCATAACCTCCTGAGTGCTGGGTAATTCCTGGCTGATTTTAAATTGCAGATACAAAAATTAACAGGAAAGTAACAGATTATATTCTGTCTCCAATATTCATATGTTGAAATCCAATCTTCAATGTGACCACATTTGAATCAGGAATTTAGAGTGATGATAAAAGGTGAATTAATCAGAGCATGAGTGTAGAATCCTAATTCAGTACGATGGCTCACATAACAAGTGGAAAAGACATCAAAAATGTCTTCTCATGGAAAAGGGGATTGCAAGGAGACAGCTGCCTGCAAGAAGACAGACTTTGGGCAATCAGGCTGTGATCTTGAACATCTTGCCTTTATAACTGGGAAAAAATAAATTTCTAGTTTTTATGCTGCCCGGCCTGTCATACTTTGTTATGGTAGCACTAGCAAATGAAGCCTGTTTTATATACTCTCTAAATCACTTTTCTTTTAATAAGAACTTTTTGTTCTAAAGCACTAACTTTTATTGAGATTTTATTGAGATTATAACACCTAAGTATGCACATAGCTTTTACTACTTCTCCTCTACCGGTCCTTCCCTTTGGCTTTTGCAATCTGATTTCAAGCCATGTATTGCCTCCTTTGGTATTTCCCATTTAGGATACTTTTTCAAGTGCTCCTTGGAGTCTCTTGGGGCAACAGTGCTTTATCGCAACAGTAGTGCAAAGCCCTGCTGTACATCATTAGATGACAGACTAAAATTTTCGAGCATGTTTTTTCTTCATCTTCCTATTTTGCAACACACAGACATTTTCTGGGTTATGACTTCAAAAACACTGTCAATGCAACAGCACCTTAAAATGTTCCTCCTAGTTGGGCCTGGTGGCGCACGCCTTTAATCCCAGCACTTGGGAGGCAGAGGCAGGTGGATTTCTGATTTCGAGGCCAGCCTGATCTACAGAGTTTGTTCCAGGACAGCTGGGGGAACACAGAGAAACCCTGTCTCAAAAACTTAACAAAAAAATATGTTCCTCCTAGATCTGAATACCAGTCAGTTTTACTAAAATAATTTAACAAATCACAGTTTCTTTTAAGATACTGCAATATAGCTAGAATATGCTGAATACTGGTAAACTGTGATTTCATTCATCCACTGTTTTAACTACTGCTTTCCCCTACCCTTTCAACTGTTATTCTTCTGTCCCTTAGGTGTGTGTGTGTGTGTGTGTGTGTGTACACCCAGGCATTTGTTTGTGTGCACCTGCCAAGTAGAAAGTGAAACACTTTTGACTAAGAATGTATTTGACACCAGTTTCCAAACTGTGCTATAGATTATGGTATATATGACAATAGATGCAAAGGAAAACCAATTTATTCAAAAGTCTGCTTGTCCTCTAATGCAAGAAGCAATCACACACAAACCCACACACGCACACACACATGCCCTGGACCTTGTCTATATTAGTAAAGTGTGCTGGTACCAGAGCAAACTTAGAATAAGTGAAAAGTATTATATGTAGATGCCATTATAAGTAGATCCATACTCTATCTGGGAAGCCAACTATCTTATAATAACAGCTCCTTTATATATATTCCCTACAGATTGGAAATGTGATCTGATTCACTTATAGCACTTTCAAAAGCACTGAAATTCTTAGAGATAATTTTAAGATAAAGTGTTAACTAAAGACATAAAAATCTATAACTTCTTAATAAGGAAACAAGGTTACTAAAACATCTCAATTTTTTACTCCCCAAATTTATTTTAAGTGACAAATGATAATTGAATTGTGTTTTATTTCTGGGGTGAATGCGATGGTTTGCTGTATGTTCTAGGTTTGGAATGATTAAATCAAGTTAATTAACAACCTGGCTTCAAATGCTGATAATGTTGTAACAGAACTACTTTAAATTTCATAGAGCAATTTTAAAATTCAAAGTGCAAGATGGCTGTATTAAATACTACTTTTCTTTGAATTAAGCAGTAATAATTGAGTTCTAGTATGTACCAGGCACACATGTCACCTAATCCCCATGATACAAAGGGCATGACAATTATATGTGCTACATTCTTATAGGAGACAGCTCAGGCAGGTCACTGTAAAATGGAGTACCAATACCAGATACTCAGGAGTGATGGGTCATTCATTAGCTGTCAGTTGTGAAAGTTCAAGTCCATGATGTGGCAATCTTATAGACTTGGTCTCTAAAAAAGTGACAGGTCTAGAAAAAAAAAGTCACAAGAATTTAAGTAAAAATTCAGGAACAGGAGATGGAAAGAGAGTTGATGAAGGATGACGCCTATAAACAATACTTCTTTAGGAACATAAGGCCATGCTATTAGGTCTCATTTCATAAAAATATACATCATTCCATTGCTACCATCCTATGATACTGTATGTAGGCTCATGTTTTTCAAAACCTACATTAATAGAGGTTTTTAAGCACTTCAACCTCTCTTCTGGCCCATCTACCAGAGGTAGGGGAAAGGGCTAAGGAAATGGGGGCTGTGGATCTCTTTAGATGTAGTCTTTGGATGTGATTACAATAATCATTATCAGGATATCAACAGTCCAGTCCAAAACATCAAACGTGAATCAGTAGTGACAGTCCAGTCCAGTTGGCAAATGCCAAATACGAAACAGTAACAATAGTTTGATCCAGAAGAAATTGCAAGGCTCCACTGAATTGACAGGAGTCAGCAGAAATGGCAAAGAGCAGCCTGAATACCATGATCTGCATTTCTTTCTATGAAGTCACAGTCAGTGAAAATCAGTGAAGACCAGCAAAGCATTGCAAGGCGAACCAAACAAAAGTGTCCTTTCACTCTCTGTGGGGTTATATTTTTATTCTTCCTAAACGTTATTACCCTCTCAAGCATCACATCAAAACATCACACGACCTTTTACAAGACAGCTTCAAGAAAGCCATCACATGTCTGTTCTTAGCAAAATATCCTTTCCTCCCACGTGCCTGCTTCAGCAAAACATCCTCTCATAAGACAGCTTCCAGCAAAACATCACGTGACACAACTGAGGCTCCAAGGAAACCAGAAATGTCCACTTCAACTATATGTATGGAGCATTTATGGAATACTCATCCAAAATACAGTTGTTCTATATCCCAAGGTAGGAAATATTTAGGAGTCTAAAGAAAAGGAAATCATTCTAAATAGAGGCAAGGACAGAAAACAGAGATGAAAAAGCGTCTACCCCTGTGTACATGAGACGTACATGAGCAATACAGAGAATGGTACAAACAATAATAAAGCTCAAAAAACCCAGCCTTCCTTTTTGTTGTGAAAGTGATAGTGATAAAATATCCTGCTGAGAAAAGATTTTATCAACAAAAATAGTGTAAATTCCAAGTGACTGTGACAATTACAGCTGAATTTTAAGCTAGCTTACATCTGTTACACTGAAAGGAAAGTTATATTCTGCTTAGTCACTTAAAATGGAAAACACTAATCATATCTGAATAGGCAATCTGTCCAAGAGTCTCATTATACCATGAGCAGAGGACACATATTTCTGATATCCACACCACAGAAGACCAATTGCTGATCTTCCTCTATAAGAAATTTTATTCTTTCATCAGGAAATAAAAATTGTGCTTCTCTTTTATCTCTAGTCTTTTAAGGTAGGATTGAGAATTAAACTTAGGGACTGGAGAGCTGGCTCAGATGTTAAGTACACAGATGGAAGACTATAGTTTGGTTCCAAGCACCAGCAGAGACTTAGCAGTAGACACTATGAATGCCGTTCAGCTGGGGTTTATTCTCAGGGCATTCCCACTAAGTATATATCTAATGCTGATTATCTGAGCAAATAAGAGTGACACTACCAACAACTACTCAGAAACTGATCCCAATACTCTCCTACGGTTCACAGAGAACAGTTACACTTGTGAAACTGTGGGCTTTCTCTTTCAGCTATGCCACACTTCTTTTTTCTACTCAGAAGACTAAAAAAGAAATAAAGTTTTCTCCTATGCACTAACTAAAGCCAGACTCAGCTAAAAACAAGACAAAAAAAATCAATGTAGTAACATTTACAATCTCCTGTCAATGTTGAGTTCATAGAGCATGCAAATTTGCTTCTATAGGACTGTGCAGATTAGCATAAACATCCCCTGACCTGATTTGAGTACAGTTCCTTACCGGAGGGATCGTACTGGCAGAATTAAGCAAGTACACACAGAGCATGCCCGCATCCCCATATTAAGTATCATTTGTTTCAAAATGAAATAGTGCAAGTGTGATCCTTTCTGACCCTGGAGATTGTTGGTCAATATTGGTCCATGAGGGCAAATGGAGCAGGGATGATGGCTGAGGGAAGGATTGGAAGCCCTGTGAGTACCTATGGTAATGAAGACATCTGGACCAGGAGACAGATCAGCTTTACTTGGAGTGATTCAAGGTATACATGGTTTTTAGTTAAGGGTGTAGAGATGTTCAGGATGGGCACAGGTCATTGGCTGAGAGCTTGAATTACTGAGATGCCTCATAAGCCTGGAAGAGCATCTTAGGAATCTCAGGTGTTAGCCAAACAGGTTTTGATTGGGAGAAAGGAAGCTGACCCTGTAATTTTAACCAAGGTTACTTGACATTTGGCTGGCAGAGGTGTGTCGAGATTGAGATCAGAGATGAGGAGCCCTTACTAGTAAAGGGAGTCCTCCATTTTGCCACAAGCCCAGAAGGCTATCTGGACAATAGTATACTGTGAATTTAGTTAGCAAGGAAATATGCTAGGACTGAGAAGCGTAGGGTGAGACCATACATAGTGATGAATTGTGTAGGTGAAATGGTTCAACAGGTTATCGTGCTGGTCACTACACCTGACAGTTTGAGTTGAGTGTCCATAACTAACTGAGCCCACAGCTAACCAATTGTTGCAAATTGTCCTCTGGCCTTCACACATGTGCATCATGTCTCAGATGCTCACACACATGCACACACAAAGTAAGTAAATCTATGAACATAATAAAGATTTTAACTCCTGAAACTGAGCTACTCTTTATGATATGAAGAGAAAGTGATTGGCTAGCGGGGGTTCTGCAGGGAAGTAAGAAGGAGGAACCAGGAGCCAAATCTTATTGATATTCAAATAGACTACATAAAGAATACATGGCCAACACACCTTGCAATATGAAATAACTAGTGTTTTCCCACAGCAATTCATGTGACAGATTCATATTAATGTTGATCTTCCTAAAGCTTTGTCTCTATTTAAAACAACAATCATCTGTTCTAGAGACAGAAATGAAAAAATAAAAAGGTTGGAGGAGTATCTCTACCTATCCTCACTCCATTGATGGAAGACTATGCTTTCCATTAACAATCACAGCTGCAAACACTGAAAACAAATACAGCTATGCTAAGTTGTATACATGCTTAGGTGGTGTCTGTGTGTGTGTGTTGGTATGTATGTAGGTGCATATATCTATCTCCCTATCTCTCTATCTCTCTATCTCTATCTATATAAAAGATCTAATGTGAAAGCTTTAGAAAATCCTGATCTACCTGCTAATGTCATAGCATATAGATAGTGACGGTGCATTTTAAGATGGGAGTCATTATTTAGAAACTTAGTAAATCAAGTCAAGTTAAATACCTTTAATTCAAATCGACAAAACAGGTGGAAATAAAAGATAATTTAGCAGAATTCTGATGAATTTTTCTTTAGTTCTCAGTGGAACTCATTTTTTTAGTGAATTAATATTCACACTCCCACAAGTACATGTCTCACAATTTTATTAGCCTAATTTTATTAGTGTTTATCCTTTGGATTTAACTGAGGAACTAAAGTGAGAGGATTTTCTTCATAGGCCTGGTATCAGTGGTTTTTGTTGTTGTTGTTGTTGTTGTTGTTTGTTTGTTTGTTTTTTAACCATACTGGCCAAAGCTATTGCTTCAGATTTGTCAAACTTCATATGGCTGCAAAATATAGCTCCTGGACACTTATATATATATATATATTTATATATATATATATAAAACACTGCTACTGTAACTAAAACAATACATATTCTCATAAACTTATTGAAGCAACACTAATAATTCATATCTCCTAGTCAAGAGGAAGTAGAATATCAATGATTATTAACCACTCAAACACATCTTTCATTATTTTAAGACGAATTCTCTTCAGCATACTAAGGAATCTCCACCCACGCTAGTATAGTTGAATTTCTGCTTATGGTTCCTACATTCATATATTAAAATACTCAGCTAGCCATGGGCTGTTTCTTCTCATCCACACTTGGTCACTGTGGCATTCACAGCACAGCTGTCTAAACCTACCTTGGAATTTGTATTTTCCTCCAAGATCAAAGTTTAGTGTACTTAGCTGTGGGCTTTGTTGATCCATTCCTCTTGAACTTAGTTTGGGCCCATAATTACATGCCCAATATAGAGAAAAATGTCAAGAAAGAAACAGATTTCAATTTCAAGCTTCAGAGGAGTTCTGATAATAAAAATGTGGTGAAAATGATGGAAACTGCCTTGACTGATGGACTCTTGTTTTTAGGGACAACGTTCAGTGTGATGGCTGTGAGAGAGGATACGTGTCAATTCTGAGATTAGGCCTTTGCCAGGACAAGTTGTCATTTTTCAAAAGGAAAAGCTCCTTTTGATGTTGGAAAAATGTCCAGCCATCCTACTTGTTATGCAAAAACTGTGGGATTGCTTTCTGCATGCCAGGAGCAGGGCAAACGCACAACACACCCACTGCTGGGGCCCATTAGCATCTTTTGTCATAATACACAGCAAATGGACCAGTAACTACCCACTGCCAATTAGAGTGATGATGAGCCAACCAAAATAGGCAGGTGAGCAGTCTAAGTGCCCCTGTGGTTTGCCAATTACCTCAATTATCTGCGGTAGTTTTGTTGTGCTGCCGCCATGAATACAAATCCAAAGGACTGTGGGATTCAGGGGAGATAGGTGCTGTGTAGTGTCCAGGTGCAAGGAGGATAAGACGGATTTTCAGAAACTGCATTCCAGCCATTGTAATGGCCAGTTTCACCCAGATAAGACACTTTTCTGCATTTTGTTTGACAATTCTGTCTCCTCTAGGAAGGGCTCCCTGCACAGCAAAGCATCAATTCCGCTCTAGATGTCACCAATCAATTGTACAAATCATTCTCAATGATTCTCTTTAAGTGGACATCGGGGTAGATAGGCAGCACTGAATGAAGAGATAGAAGGAAGCCGAATAAAAGTGCTCCTACTGTTTCTTGGAGATCCACGGAGAAAAGAAAGAGAGCAAGAAAGTCTCAACCACTGCTGCTGCTGCAAACGATGGTGAAAGATTAGAAGAGAATCGAGTGTTCTTCCGTGAAAAGATTCCGACAATCCTGAAACCCTGAGTGCTTGTCTCATCAGAAGTTTTCATACTAGAGTCTCCCTTTAGTGACAGCCCTGCTATACTAAGCAAGAACCAACCCTGTCATTGTCCTCAGTGACTAGGAACACAAGAGGAGCTTGACACTATTTTAAGGATAGTGTAACATTTGTAATAATAAAAAGATGCTAATTTATATCGGGAGCATTTCCAAATAACTTAGAAGGATATACATTCTCGCTACAAATTGAGATAAAATCTGAAGCCATTGCATTCACATGCACTTAAATTTCTTCCTTGAGTAGCACAAGAAACGTAATTTCAGTAGAATAGTGCAGCACTCACTGATAATACATACAGAAGTTGAATTGACTTTAGCAGCCGTGAGAAATCTCAGTGGTACTGCTCTGCCACTGAACTAATAGTTGATCTTTGACAGTCACTGCATCTCTCGTCTTCTTGAACTGTAACATTGGTTTGTCTAAATGATAATAGCATATAATAATACCTTGCTTGGAGTCATGTGGCAAGACTTGATTAATTGTCATGCACAGAGAACATTAAAGTCTTTGGATAAAATGCAGTGCTAAAGTGGTTGGCATTAATATCATTCACCCATTGACAATGCTTTCCTCTGTAATGATCCAACATACTATCGGTTTAAGGCACATGTGAGATACTTTGTATGGTACAGTGAGAGAATGACGGTGTTTTACTGCTTTTTGTCCGCACCGGCATTGTGAAAATTAGTCTACTTTATAGAATATTCAATATAGTTACTAAATTCTACACTGACTATTTTATTATAATAATTGATAGTGTAGTGTGTTCCAAGGATTAAAGAAAAATGAAATTAAAGTGAAAAATCAAAGGGTAACAACTTTATAATACCTCTTTAATTTAGCAAAATACAATTAAATTCACACGATGATAGAACTTACTGTGAATAGTGAAATGACTATACTGACAGAGTAAATGTTACAGAGGGAAGCTGAAGAAGATGCTGACATCATTCAGAGCCATGGGACACCTCTATGGGCTCACAGAAATAAAAGAGGAGACATCCACAAACACTGTGGAAAACAATATACCCCAGTATACTTATCACACTAGAAAACATTCTGGGAATTAGATAAAATGCTCACATCTAAAAGAAGCCAAAAGTTTGGGACTAGAGAGTCAGTTCAGAATTTAAGAGCTCTTAGTGCGCTTCCAGAAGCCACAGGTTCAATATCCACAACTCATGTGGTAGGTCATAACTGTCTCTAACTCTGAAACCATCTCAGGGAATCCAATACCCTCTTCTGATCTCTGTGGTTATCAGAGATACATGTAGTGAGAATACATGCACGCAGGCAAAATAGTCATAGACATAAAATAACAAAAGTAAACCTAATAGTCACCCATATTCATTGTCTTTACTAGAAACAAAATGATGCTAAGGAGAAATCTTTTCCATTGGTATTAGAGCTTAGAAGAACACTCAACCAATACTGTCTCCTACACACTCTTACATCCACACAGGAAAGCCATAAGTACTTGGTTTAAATAAACAATTGAATAGCAATCCCAGTGCACTTCAATTCCAGAGTTAACAAAATACTGTCTCTTCTGCTTTGTAATTCTTATAACCAAACTTCTGGATATGATTGAAATCTAACTGGAGAAAGAAGAACACCATAAGACTTTGAGGAGAGATTAAGTGAAGATAAAAGTCTTAGGCCAGCCATTGAAAACTATCTCAGTCGTACCTAGCAATGTCCCCTTATTGAACTTTGGCATTGCTAAGCATATATACTCCCATTCTCAGGTTGTATCACTAAAAACATGATAGAGCAGTAACATTCATTCAGGTCAATATATCTCAGAAGAATATGAATTCTTGTAAATTAATACAGATGCTATATTTTGTAGCTTATCACCATGCAATTTTTTAATCTTTGAAATACATCTAGTGTCCTAAAAGTATGCTATGTTTGGCACACAAACCAAAAATTGCAGAAACTACCCTGAGGTAGAGGAGCAGAAGATGTAGGCAGGAAATTGAGTCACTTTTCCTCTGTGCAATGTCATCTGCAAGAAGTGGGTGGCAAGAGTAAAGTAGAAATTTGAGATCTTCTATCTGTAACTGTACATATTTATTTGTATTTAATTAGTTTATTATAGTACTATAAGTTGTAAAAAGCACATTCCCTGGTTTACTTGCTGTTGCTATGGAAAAGAATCTAACCAAAAAGAAACTTAGGGGATAAAGGGTTTATATTATCTTACAATTTCATTTTACAATCTGTCATTTCAGAGAAGGTAAAAACATAACATTTACAGTCAAGAGTGAAGAAAGAATATGTCCACCCTTCCTTGTTTGAGGTTAGACTCTGTTTTCTTCCCTATTATAAGGTTCACGCCCTAGGTCAAGAAATGGTGCTGCCCTCAGTGGACACATCAACTAACAGTCAAGGCAATTTACCACATGCATGTCCACCTGATCTGAATAGTTTCTCATGGAGACACTCACCTTGGGTGATTCTATGTAGTTATGACAGTTAAAAATAACCAGGACATCATGTTTTGTCAAACAGATTTTGGAGTTTTTGTTTTGTCATAGGATTATAGGGGATTTTTAATAGGTGTCTAGCATATTTGAGTTTTTACAATTTTTTTTTTACTTCCCATATTGTAAGAAGAAGAAAATATGTATCAGCATTTGTGGCAGAATATAGGATGCTCTTGCTTCTTATTTGCATAATCTTACTCAAAATGTAGGCTATATATGATTGGAATAAAGAAATACAGAACTTTGTATTTATGAGCACAGAAGCACCTAATATTTTCATATTTTGAAGAATACAACTGTAGCTGTCAGGACCAAAAATGTTCTTATGATGACACTCAGTATCTACCAAATACATGGTCTAGAAATTGTTTTATTTAATGTGAAATTTCATGGAAGGTGCTACCAAGCAAGATAATAAAACACCTTGGGTTCAGGGTGACACTTTTCTTAAGTAGCCATACATCTTCTGAATCCTGGTGCCAGAAGTGGTATTAAAATCATTGATGAGAGAAAATCCCTCCTCTGCTGCTAAACAAATGAAGGCTCATCATGCACACGGAGGATACAGAGGAAAATGAATTCCCATTCTTCTCATAATATTTCTAGAAGAGAGTCATCATTAGTAACAGAAATAATACAAGGGAGTGGGCTCCTGACAGTTGAGATTTATGTCCGGTGTGTTTATGTAGGTCTCAGCGCAGCTGGGTTTCTTCTGAGACCTGGCCTCCCCCATAAAAAGTACTCACTCATTCTCTGTGGACCACCCAAGCAAAAAAACAGTCCCACTAACTTCCCATAAGTTACTAGTGAACTGTGTAGCATTTTTCTCTAAGAAATTTCAAACTTCAATTATATGTTTTTTTAATTTTATACTTTTAATGTTAACTGGCAAAAAGGAACCAGCAGTTCATCTTTTTGTACCTGGCTTGGAGCATTTGAAGTCAATATTTAGGTCATGATACATAGAAATTACTTTCTAGGTTTTACTATCTAGAAGACAGTGATAGCAGTTTTAAAAGCAGACTAAACAATAATGCATACAACCCTCTGAGAGTATATTATAGCTATAACTCCATAATATGTAAAACTCAAATATGGTAATTGAAATGGTTAAGAGTAAGGCAAAGATTATATTCCAATCTTCAATCCTGTTTTTATTTTACAAACGTTTCATGCTCCTAATTAATCTCCATATTCTCATTATTTTGACATTAATTTCACCATTATCATTACCATATCCTAGAAGCTAATGAGGGAAGAGTCTTGTTTTAGGAGCAGTGGCCGTGCTATTAAGAACTGAGTGTGGGAGCTCCCTGTGGGCACTCTCCTGTGTCTCTCTCTGCCCCAAGTTTTGGGGGTTCTCTCTATTGGGAGTCTCTGCATTTTCTATGACCAAGAAAATTCATTCATGTTTTAAATATTTAATTTTAATCAAAGTATAGTGAAAATTGAGTGAGATATTCGTGTAAGGCATACAACACAATAACTAACAACACTAAACTGTCTTTTAGTGACAACTATTGGAACTTATCTCCAAAAGATAATAATTTTCCACAAAAAGAACACTGGCACCTTCTAGACTTCAATGCAATTACTAATATGTAAATGATAGTGGCATTAACTATAGAAATTATTCTATCTTTACTGATATATTGTTATTTTTTAGTGTTTTTATTTATAAGATTGCAAAATCATTAGGCTTTAATTGATTTTGCTTCTATATACCTTAAGTTGAAATCTTAAATTTGAATTTTGATTGTGTTTAAAAATTCTATAGGTCTTTTGCACTTTTAATTGTTTTGATTCACAGGTTGACAAATAGCATATTATCTTTCAATATACAGAGGATTAAAATTAAATAAGGAATGGATATTTAGTAGACTACATTTTTTTTCTTAAGACTGATTAGGCATGGTATCACAGAAAAATATTTGGTCTCTGTTCTTGGTTCCCACTACAGAGATCCTAAGTTCTGGAGAATTTTCATTGACAGAGGAGACAAAGAATCTCTTGTTACATCTTGTAACAAGGTAACAAGATGGTTCAAACATTCAGCTGGTCTCCATGAAGATCAGCTTGATGAGACGCTGGCAGCTTTCAGACCTCACCTACTACATCAGGGGCACTGTAGGGTCTGAGATCTCAGTGAGTCACACATGGTCGGTGAACACCTTGGTTAAAGGAATATCGGATGTTTGAGAAGCACCTAAAGAAATGTTCAACATTCTTAGTCATCAGAGAAATGGAAATCAAAACAACCCGGAGATTCCACCTCACACAAATCAGATGGCTAAGTTCAAAAACTCAGGTGACAGCAGATGCTGGCAAGGATATGGAGAAAGAGGAACACTCCTCCATTGCTGGTGAGATTGCAAGCTGGTACAACCTCTCTGGAAATCAGTGACACAATAGCAACAACAACAGATTTCTTTGTCAAAGCATACTTTTTCTTTACGTGTATGTCAATGCATTATTAATCTGCAGCAGTCATCAAAGCAAATTTTCATTTCTAAGAATAGCAACAATATTATGATCATATATTATTTCTTAAAGAGCACATGCAAGCTTCTCATATATGAGTTTGTCACATGTGAGCAAGCCTAGATTGACCTTGTGATTTAATTTGATCTGACCATATATGTTAAATATAGTAGGCAAAATTCAATTATCTAAAAAAACAAAAACAAAAAACAAACAAGCAAAAAAACCCTAAACTAATGTACTGAAAAATAATACAATAAAACAAATAAAGAAGCCTCCATAGAGAATTTTCATTTACCCAATTAAAAACTTTAGTAATGAGATGTTTCTCTTTAAAAACAAAAGTCTTCTTTAAACCAATGTAGTCGGTCTGAATCTCTCAAGTTGCAATTTGATATTTTAAAAGCCTGGTTAGATGCATTATGTATGAATTAAGATGTAGGCTTCTTTTTGTCCTCATAATATGATAGCTATGTTGGTTACCTTTCCTGATGCAATGAAAAAAATATATATCCTGACTGTCCTTGGGGACTCCCAAAGACTGAAGCACCAACCAAAGAGCATACAAGGGCTGAACCTATGTCTCCTTACATATATGCAGCAGGCATGCAGCTTGGTCTTCACACGGGTCCCCCCAAAACCTGGGGCAGATGCTGTCCCTGAATCTGTTGCCTGCCTGTGGAGGCAGGTAGGATTGTAAGGAAGGCATGGTAGTAGCAGCAGCAGAGACAGAGCTGTGCTTAGGCAGGAAGAAAACACGGAGAGAGAACAGGAATCAGCCCAGACCATAAGTCTTTCAGATGCAGCCACATTGACCACATTTTCTAGTGTGGCTTCACCTCCTAAAGACTCCACAAATTTCTTAACCGTGTCCTCAGCTGGGAACTAAGAGTTCAAAGTATGAGTCTGTGGAGGCCATTTCACACTCAAATTATAACAGTAAAATTCGATAATAATATGATATTGTTTAAAATATTTATAATTATCTATTTTGTAACTGTAGCTGTTTCTGAACACCTCTTTCTAATTAAATAATTTTTTAAACTCCAAATTAGAATGCTTGGTCTCAAAGACACCTATCACAAAATTTCAACTTGGAAATTTTATTGGGTCTATGCAAGAAAGACTAACCAAGCCAAAGCCACACCTTAAAATTAATTCCATTTTACATTATAGCATTGTTTAAAACCTATGGGGTAAACATGATTTTCTTAGAGTCAATTAAAAACTTAGGTGTTTTCACTTTATTTTAATTTTTTCATCACAGCATATTAATACTGACTTTTCATCCAAATATATACCTTTGGTTTGCATAGAAAGTCTTACTTTTTCCTATTAATTTAGTTATTTATTCATTTTACATCCTGATCACAGCACCCCCTCCTACTTCACCCATCACATGACTCCTTTCTTCACTCCCCCCCCCCTTCCCCTTCACCTCTAGGAAGAGGGAGGTCCCTTCTGGTGAATCAACCTACTCTGGCACCTCAAGTCACTGCAGGGCTAAGTCCTTCCTTTTTAAAATAAGGCCAGAGAAGGCAGCCCAGGTGGCAGAACAAGATGCACAGGCAAGCAACAGATTCAAGGACAGAACCCACCTCAGTTGTTGGGGGCCCACATGAAGACCAAGCTGCATGCCTGCTATAAATGTATGTGAGGCCTAGGTTCAGTATATTCTTTGGCCATTGGCTCAGTCTCTGGGAATCCCCAAGGGTCCAGGTTAGTTGACCAAAAAAGTATGGAACATTTCACGAACTTGCATGTCATCCTTGCAAAGGGGCCATGTTAATTTCTGTATCTTTGCAATTTTAGTTTATCTGCTGCCGCGGTGAGCACTCCAGTCTCCACTTCATTCCATTGCCATCATTACCCACCACTAATTGTATTTCTATTGAGTTTTATATGAGGATATTTTACTATATCATCATCCAATAGTTTAAAATACCTAGATTTCATTTACCTGTATTTGATGTCCTATAAATAACTCTTATACACTCCAAAACTCTAAGAATGTTCCACTACATACTACTTTTCAATGTTGAATGGTATGCCAAATGAATACCATGTCCATCTGAATCATCAGTAGGTTTTCTCAAGATTACCAGCACTTGATAAAAAAAAAAAATGACTTGGAAATGTTACTGCTGTTTTAGACTTTCAACTTGATAGGATTCAGAATCACTATGGAAGCAAGCATGTGAATATTTCTTTGAAGAAAATTCTAGAATAAGATAACTGAGGTGCAAAAATCCAATCTAAATGTGGATAACGCCATTCTGTGGATTGTTTCCTGGACTGAACCAAAAAAGAGAAGGTGACTCAGCAGAAGTATTCTGCTCTCTCTCCTTCCTGACAAAATCAGCTAGCTGCTTCAAGCTTCTGATGCTACAACTTCCCCAGAAGACAGAACATACCTCAAAATGAGAGCCAAAATAAGCTTTGTCTTCTTCAAATTGTTTTTATCAGGTATTTTGTCCTAACGTCACATCAAATACATAACCAGAATCGGAAACGGAGCCAAGACTTGACTTGTTCTTAAGATACTAATGGCTATGAACATAGTGGAGCATGTGTCCTTCTTACCAGTTGGAACATCTTCTGGATATATGCCCAGGAGAGGTATTGCTGGATCCTCCCGTAGTACTATGTCCAATTTTCTGAGGAACCGCCAGACTGATTTCCAGAGTGGTTGTACAAGCTTGCAATCCCACCAACAATGGAGGAGTGTTCCTCTATCGACACATCATCGCCAGCATCTACTGTCACCTGAATTTTTTATCTTAGCCATTCTGACTGGTGTGAGGTAGAATCTCAGGGTTGTTTTGATTTGCATTTCCCTGATGATTAAGGATGCTCAGCATTTTTTCAGGTGCTTCTCAGCCATTCGGTATTCCTCAGGTGAGAATTCTTTGTTTAGCTCTGAGCCCCATTTTTAAATGAGATTATTTGGTTTTCTGGAGTCCACCTTCTTGAGTTCTTTGCAAACTTTATATGCCTCAGTACAGGGGAATGCCAGGTCCAAGAAGTGGGAGTGGGTGGGTAGGGGAGTTGGGGGAGGGTATGGGGGACTTTTGGGATAGCACTGGAAATGTAAATGAAGAAAATATCTAATAAAAAATAAAAAAAGATACTAATGGCTGTTTCTGCCAATTATGCAGAGTTCTAAGGATCCACAACTTTGTCTGATGCTCTATGTTCTCAAATATCCTTATTCTATAATATTCTTAGAAGTTCATATTCTCAACTTCATGACTCTATATGATTTAAATGAGGTCATTCTCCATCAATTTTGTTCCATGAGCTTCTTTTTCATCAAAATAGCAAGCAGTATCATTCAGTTAGTGTCTGGAAACTGTTTTTAGGAGCTTAGGAAACTTCATATTTAAGAGAATCCTGTTGCAGTGGATAAGTAGGTCATAAAATGTTGAATTTTCTCACAGTGTTTATAAACTCCTTGCAATAGTCAGCAGAACTAAATTCTTGTCTATTTTCTTTGAAATGAGATATCTCATAGGTATGTATCTTATTCAAAGCACAGGGCATGTAAATATTATTCATAGATGCATCAGGTGAATGATCTACATTTTGGAAAAAAATCCATCTGAAGTACATATGCTTTGACTGAGTCATTCTACTTATTTGCTTTTCTAGAAGTCTGTTACTGATGAATATTGATGATCTTCTCTTAGTTCAAAAACAAACAAAAAAAAGTAGTAAGTAGGTGACTGAACCAATAAAAGTTCAACATCTTCCCAAGTGCTGTTCAAGATAGCATTTTACATGACTACTGGAATTTTTTATGAAATCTTATAGAGAGATTGAGCTAGACATATCTTATCGTGTGCTAAATTACTAAGTAATAAACACAGCTAGAACAATACATATACTTTTTACAATTTAATCATATAGTGGTTGTGTAAAACACTTTCCTACTTTTCCAAATTTCTTGGCATAATCTTGTTTGTTTGTTTGTTTGTTTTTCAAGACAGGGTTTCTCTGTATAGCCCTGGCTGTCCTGGAACTCACTTTGTAGACCAGGCTGGCCTCGAACTCAGAAATCCACCTGCCTCTGCCTCCAAAGTGCTAGGCTTAAAGGCATGCGCCACCATCTTAAAATGCATATCTTTCTAGTTTTAGTGTAATAAATCTGTAAGTTCTCCAACTTGGGCTTATTAATATGGAATGCTTTGTAGATTACAGTTTTAAAGTATGAGAATTTAAAACTAATATATCCATACATTAATTATCACGACTTTTTATACTTGCTATAGATTTCTCATATAAGTAAATGACCAGAAATGTGTCTGGGATTGCTTTACCCAATGTGGATGCGAGGAATAAGACTCAACATTGAAATGTTGTGTCTGGATAGTGAGGATACAGCAAAAGTCACATGACTATGGCAGGAATACAGTGTTGCTGAGTTGGCACAGATGCTTAGGAAAAGATGTTAATTCCGGGAGGGTTGTAAGTAGGAAAGGAGAGGGTTAATGGTGGAAGCCTTGCAGGCAGATGGAGAACTTAAGAACATACTGAGATGGGATTTTAGCGGAGTGTGGAAGGTGACAAACTAGAGACTTAGAGCAGAGGATTTTCAGACAGGCTAAAGAACAAGAAAGAAATGACAGTCTGCGGTGAGCCTGAGGGTTTGTGCTGAGATGAATCGGAGAAAGTGATTTGAAATGAAACTGTAACGATAGATTGAAATTACAAAGTCTATAATTTTACTAAAGCATTTGTATTTTTTTTTCTGCCTTGGATACAGCAAAAAAATGTCATATTTTAGGTTCTAAAGAAACAACAATACACAGCAAACTATCTTAGTTTATCCCACTTGCTATTACCTAATGCCACAGGGTCTTTAGTAATTTGAAAATATGAACATTTATTTATCTCAATTTTAGATTCTTTGAGTCTAATATTGAGATGGTGTTCTGTTTTGCTGTTCAGTCTGTTTTGGAGAGACCTCCTAACTGCAATATCCTCACAGCTCAGAAATCGAAAACAATACTTCTCTGGATGTGCTTTTATAAATATCTCCCTCATTCATTAGGGAGAGCTCACATAGTTACATGTGTCCTAGAAGTCCTCTACTTGATTCTAGGACTGTACATTCTAATATAAATTTTGAAGAGATATGTTTAACTCATAATAATTGCCTTATAAAATCCAAACATTATTTTAAATATTGCCTTGGTGAAGGAACTGAATGGAGAATGTAGTAATAAGAGAATTAAAAAATGATTATTTTTCTTTTCTCTTGCAAAGTTATAAAATTACTTACCATAGGGAGTAAGAAGGTGATCCTATCTGAGGATGAAGTCACCATTAATTCTTAGTTCATGATGATCCAGAGATAGGAAGGGAAAGCTCTTAAGAGTCACATGCTAAAAAGGACAATTATCAACTGGAGCAGAACTGGTGTAGTGACAAGCTGGCTTGAGTACGGGACAGGGAGAAAGAACCTACGTGTGGAGAAATTCTTACATAGGAGGAGCTTCACTGAACTCATTTGATCAGACACTAAAAGTTTACAAAAAAAGAGCAGTGAATGAATATTCATGTCATGGAAATTGACTTTTGGTCTACAGATTGTTGTGATCCCTCCATATTTTAGCATGAAAAATCTAGATCAAAGAATCGAATTCCAACAAGCCAAGTCATAAGTACACAGGTGAGTCAGGTCTGCACTAGGCATGATGTCCTGTGACTTATTTGAAAGTAAACAAAACATGATATGTTATTAGCTGAGCGATAAGAAAAGGAGATAGAAATTGGGTGTGCGGTTTCAGGGTTAAAAGATCTCCCACAAAGTGACCAGTTTCTTTCTTGTCTAAAAGTGCGGGCTGCCCTTAGGCCTGTCAGCAGCATTAGTTTTGCCAGAGGCCAGAGTTTCCAGACCTGCATAAAGCCAAAATATTTCCAGGTTTGACGTGGCTAGAGACCAGGGATCCCAGAGGCTGACTTGGGTTTTTCTTATCTCTTTTCCCCTAAGGACGCAACCCTTTTCTGTAACCCACACTGAGGAGGTTAATAAAACCTGGAGGCACCTGGAAACCTGAGATGGACATGGGTGTGAGAAGCTTAAATTTCCACCCTTACAAATCCCCTCTTAGTAAAACCTTATAAATACCAGAATAGCTCCCCTCAGTAGTATCCCACCACGCAACCTCTACCTGCCTGTTGGAGATTTCTGCCTTTTTCTCTCTCTTATGTTTCCTATAATAAAATACATTTTCTACATTTCATCCATTTCAGTACATGAATTTCATTCTTTACGTTTGCAAGAGAAGTCATCCCAGTTGGAGAGAAGCTTGAAGCCATTATACTGAAGTCAGGAATGGGATGAGGATAACCACTATCCTCACTCCTTTTCAATATTGTGTTCAAAATATTTTCTGGCACAGTAAGGCAGCGGAAGCAAATTAAATGGATATAAATATGGGGAAAATTATATTTATTTGCATATGACATGATACTATATATTAGATATCCTCAAAACTCTACCAGACAGCTTCTGGAAATGATTACTTTACAAAAGTGGCAGGAAACAGAATCAACTGTCATAAATCAAGGTTTTCTATTCATCAAACGTGTGGAGAAAGGGACCCCAGACACACCCCATTCAAAGTTGCCTCAATGATAGATAACACACCAAGGAAGAAACCTAACAAGGGAATGAAGTGCCTCTACAATGAAAATATTATTCTCAAAAAAAAAAAAAAAAAATGAAGAGAAAGACACTAGAAAATGGAGAGGTATCCTAAATTAAAAACTTAGTAGGATAATATTGTGAAAATAACTCTTTTACCAAAAGCCATTTAAATACTCAATGCAATCCCAGTAAAAATTCCCATTTCATTCTGGACCAGATAGTTAAATCAATTTGAACAACACTAACAGTGTTTATATTTAATAAAAATGTCAAAATATAGGTTGAAGAAAAGAAAGCATCTTCAAAAATTTGTTCATGGAATACTGAATGTCCTCAGGCAGTATGAAATTAGACCATACCTATCACCTTGCACAAAATCTAATTCCAAGTGGATCAAAGGCCTACATATGAAATCTGAAACTGCTAAACAAAACACATACAGTATCGTTCACCTTCACCCTCATCCTCACCCTCACCCTCACCCCTCTCACCCTCTCACCCTCTCTCACCCTCCATCTCACCCTCTCACTCTCCCTCCCTCCCTCTCACCATCTCTCTCACCCTCTCACATTCTCACCCCTCTCACCCTCTCTCACCATCTCACCCTCTCTCACCCTCTTTCACCCTCTCACCCTATCACCCTCTCTTACCCTCTCACCACCCTCTCTCACCCTCTCTCACCCTCTCACCCCCTCTCTCAACCCCCCTCTCTCACCCTCCCCTCTCTCACCCTCCCCCTCTCACTCTCTCTCCCTCTCTCCCTCTCTCCCTCTCTCCCTCTCTCCCTCTCATCCTCTCACCCACTCGCCCTCTCTCTCTCCCTCTCACCCTCTCTCCCTCTCACACCCTCCCCTCTCACACCTTCCCCTCTCACCCTCCCCTCTCACACCCTCCCCCCTCTCACCCTCCCCCTCTCCCCACCCCTCTCACCCTCCCCCCTCTAACCCTCCCCTCTAACCCCCTCTAACCCTCTATAACCCCCTCTAACCAACCCTCTAACCCACTAACCCTCTAACCCTCTATCCCCAACCCCAACCCCTAACCCCACCCCCAGCCCCAACCCCAACCCCAACCTTAACTCTAACCCTAACCCTAACCCTAACCCTAACCCTAACCCTAACCCTAACCCTAGAAAGGTCTTTCTGAATAGTACTTCCTTTGCCCAAAAATTAAGACTAAATAACAACTAGTACTTCATACAACTAAAAAAGCTGCTGCAATGTTAAAGAAACAAAAAGAAACCCACAGCATATAATAGAATCATTTCCAGCTATGATCTGACAAATGATGAATACACAGATAGATAAAGAATTCAGAAAAAGAAAAAGAAAACAATCAAAGTATGTGTCTGGAATCTAGCTTATATTTTCAGAGGTTTATTCAGTTATCATCATGGCAGGAAATATGAAAGTATGCAAGCCAAAATGGTACTGGAAAAGGAGCTGAGAGTTTTTAATCTTGATGTGTAGGCAGCAGAAGGACTAGGTTTACCTTGAACATATGAGATGTCAAACCTGCCTCCATGGTGACACACATCCTCCACCAAAGCAATCATTCTAATTATGCCGCTCCCTATCCCATAATCTATTACACACCTGAGTCTGTGGGAGCCATTCCTACTCAAACCACCACACTAGTAAATGGGTAGAATGAGAAAAGATCATATTGAGTATTGTAAGCAGACCCAGAAAGACAACTATCCCATGTTCTTTTTAATCAGAGGCTTCTAGCTTCAAGTAGTCAGATGTGAACATGTATCTTTGCCTAATTGTAGAAACCAGGAAATTAAAAAGAAACATTGATGGGGTAATGTATAGGGAAAAATAGAAATAGGCATAGCCAGGTACAAATCATATGATAGGGGAAATGGGAGAAAGTGGCCCTCTAATTGGAGAGGGGGTAAAATAAATATAATATAGAAGAAGGGAGAAACATAATATCAGTAGAATATTTGAAAAGGCCATAAGTAATCTTTCTATTAAAATCATCTACCAAAGAATTCTACAGAACATATAACTTTGCATATAAATACACATACAGTTTAAATGAAATGTTCTCATCTGGGCTGACAATGGTCCCTCTATCGAGCCAAAGCAAACTAACGAAAACACCAACATTAATCAGAAAAACCCTTCTTTTGTGCTTTTGTTCAGTGTAATTGAAGAGACTCCAAAATATTCCAAACTATTGCTTCTGCCCTTGGTTGCCTCCAGAGGTGGAAGGTAAGACCCCATCGCTGAAGACACCATGCACTTTAAACACAAGGCCCAAAGTCCCCCTAAAATATCATTATTCTGAATGCCATCTCCTGGAGGACTAGCCTTTATGACATCAGAAAGGACCATGCAAGCTTCCAAGAAGGAAAGCCACCAACAATCCTTCTAGGCTGTAATCCACAGTAACTACCAGCATGGGAAGAGTGTCCAATTGTGGAGAAGTGGTATATGTAACTTTATGGTAACTGATAGTTCTTTAATTATATGTAATACCCATTTAACAAGAAGGAATTTTTTTTTTAGTACTGAAGTATTAGTCAACTGCTCGGCGGTAGTGAAGTCATAAATGTTGGAGGCAACCTACAACCACTACTTTACTAAACCAACATAATCCCAAACTACATTCTAAATATCTGTCCTTATACCCACAGATGAGTGTAGAACTCACCTGTCGTCAAAGAAAATTATCTTTGCAACAATCAGTAACCATCACAGAAACTCAACAACCAATCAAAATACAGAGGTGGAGAACCACTGTTCAAATGGACACTCCTACAAAACATCTCCTGTACCTCAGGAAACATTGCAGAAGCAGGGATAGAAAGATTATAAGTCAGAAAATCAGGGAGATTGTTGTGAGATTGTGCCTCCTAGCAGTGTCAGAAGGTACACTCATACAGTCTCACCAACATGACTGCCCAAACACGAGCTCAATAAAAATGACACCAATGAAATTTCAACTCAATACAAAGAGCTACAGGCAACTAAGAAATGCTGAGAGGTGAGAAACAGTCTTCTCCATTGAAGAGTATACCAATTGGCTGTCCAATACCAAATGGACAAACATGTAACCATAGAGACAAATAACATTATATAAAAAGATTGTGTTATATTTAAAAATATGCATTTATATAGAGATATGAATATAGCAACAATTAAACAATTAAAAAACAGGTCATGAATTTGAAAAAGTGCAAGGAGGGACATTTGGGAATGTTTGGAGAGAGGAAAAGGAAGAGTAAAATGATTTCAATATATTATAATCTCAAAGATAAGAAAAATTAAAAAATAAATTTGTAAGATGATATTCAAAGAGTCACTGGCTAAGTGTAGCCTTGGTAGCTGTTAAGTTTCCTGTACCCTTGATCTCTGATCTAAGCCAAACTAAGAGTGAGAAAGATCTATTGCATTGAAGGACACCCCAAAAGTCCTGTATAATTTTTGGTGTGTTGATTATGAAGCTGAAGAAGGATGAGTACATAGTACTTTCTAGATTATATGCTTCAATAGCTCCTTACTGCTTTTCTCAGCTATTGGAAGCAGCCATGATCCATCTACCTCCTCTTTCTCCCTTTGTTCTTGTCCCTCCCCCCATAAATTTGATGAGATAGAATAATAGTCTTTCTGTCTTTTTTGAGATGGCTGCCCCATTGTGTCTTGGAGCCCTTGCTTTTATTTTGATATAACATTGACAGACTAGAGAATAAGAGTATCATTATGCTGCCTCTTTTGGTATGCTTTACATGTTATTGTATTCTCTAGATTCTCTACTGTGTTCTCTACAATAAGGGCATTTAAATCCATGTTGCACATGGTAAATCACAACATGGCTCTTCTAATCCAGGCAGCCGGATTGCTGGCCCTCTTTAAAAGGTAATACACCCAGAGTGCTATCATGCTTGTCTGCTATCTGGACTGAGAAATATAATATGGAGATTATGAATTTATGACAAAGTATCAGATAGAACTTTTAAGAGAATATTAAAATCTCAGTCCATAAGGCAGCCAAGACACACTTCTGCCAAATTACATAATCTATAGAAATTAACTGAATCCCATGATATTTAAGATTCAGAATATGTTCCAAATGATTTTGAAAAAATACGATTGGTTTAACATAAGAAGATTAAAATTAAGCAAATAAAAATACAGGAAACTCATGAAGGCATTAGAGTATATGTCACATAAATTAGAGTGGAATAGTCTGATAGACTACATTCCTTCATAGGTAAGATGAAGGACTGGATATAGAGAATTCAGGTCATTGTCACTAAGCATGCTAAGTCTAATAGGCCTTAGAGGTATTCCTTCATAATGGTCACAGAAGGAGGAAGGAAGCATGAAATATCCAGAGGGTATTCTGTCGGGGTAAAGGGTAAAGGATAATCATTATAATATACAGAGAAACCCTGTCTCAAAAAAATTGCCTTTTGCCAGGCAGTGGTGGCACATGCCTTTAATCCCAGCACTTGAGGCAGAGGCAGGCAGATTTCTGATTCAAGGCCAGCCCGGTCTACAAAGTGAGTTCCAGGACAGCCAGGGCTACACAGAGAAACCTATTTTTGACAAACTAAAAAAAAACAAATACCTTTTAGTGGAAAATTATTATTCTTTATATTATAAAGATATTATATTATTATATTATATATAACAATATATTTTATTATAATAATTATCCTGCAACTTGATCTCTTTCTAAATGGAAAACTACAAAGATTTTTTTTCAAGGTGCCTGCATCCACTGACAGATACATGCTGATTATAGGTATAGGCTTTCAAGTAGGTGATCACCCAAATCTATTAGACTCTAGTAATGGCAGAGACATTTCTGTCAGCTTGTCTTCCTTGAACAAGAGTGCTAGCTGCAATGTACCCATGACCTCATAAAGTTTAGAGATCAGAGAATGACTCTTCAAAATCAACCATTTCATTCTAATGGGGAAAAATGTCATCTGTCTCTTGGAAGTCTCTGTTTGCAATGCACAACCTACTAGGGGACACGACACAGCCCAAGCAGGGTGGGTGCTTTAGTTCAACATCTCATCCCTAGACTCAACTGAAATTCTGTTGTTCAATGTACACAACAGATTCTCTATCTTCTGTCTCCTCTGATCCTCAAAACAATAACTTCCTTCTATCATCCTCAGTTTTATAGAGGAACAAATGTTTTTTGTGTATGTATTACATCCTGGTAAATTGTTGTGTGTTATTTGATCCACTAAAAATACTGGCTCTGGAAATGACAGGGATTTGGGCCTCCCAGTTTAGACCTAAGCCTGTTCATCTCCAATGTGTGTGTCAAAATCTTGAGTCTGGTACCCTAACTGTGACAGCAAGAAAAAAAAATAAAAATAATAAAATAAAACAAAACAAAATAAAGGTATTATGTCCTGGAAAACAGTGACAGAAAAAAAATTTCCAACAGAAATTACTAGGGTCTATCCCATGATATAGAATTGCCTTTAATAAAATCTGATAAGGAAAAGCTTTCATAGGTAAAACTCTAAAATTTTTGTTGATCAGTGCCCCATATGAATCCTTATGAAGTCATTCTTTAATAGGTAGTACCAGTACCAATTCCATGATGCTTTGCTCGTCGTCTTTCATTTGTTACTTGTGCTCATTCACAACCGAAATCATGGCCATCAGAATTATTTTCAGTGCAGCCATTGGGTTTCCAGGACCCTAGCTTTTCAAGAGAAACTCCATTACTCTCAAAGACACACCAGTATTCTTTTAGTACGTCCATCATGGAGATATCATTTGTATGTGAAACAATTGACCAAAAAAAAAAAAAAGTAAATGTGATAACTTGCTACATAAAGCTGCCATGTAGATTTAAGACACAAATTTCATCCATTTAGTTTAATAGTTAATTATTAAATATCAGGTAAAGGAAATGAATTAATATCTCAGGTTTGAAGACAGTATCCATCTAAAGAAAGGAGACAGATTTACAGAGACCAGAGTCACATCTGGCAACTGGTGAAGGCTCAGGCTTGCTGGCCATTTGTATGCATTCACAATGGGTGGGTGATCATTGCAACCTCAGCTGCCCATCTGCTATTTCTCTGCTCCCTCTTGTGTTACACAACCATGGAAAAGTCACTGGCATTGAGTACAACATTTGTAAACACTTGTCCTGGTTGATGAGCACAGCGTGAAATGAGAATTAGATTACCAATTTTTAAAATTTGGGAACTGCTAAGATAAAGGGTTGAGTAACTTGCTAAGCAAATAGCATTGGGACAAGACAGAGTTCAAAATCCAAGATTGATGCCGATTCAATAAGACTGCCCACTTCACTCACATATACATGTTTTACATATCATTTACCTACAAACGCACTGAACTTGAGAAGCTGAAAGAATAAACAGGGGGTTGTGCTTAGTTTGGGTCAGTTATTATAGATTCAATATGGAAGTCATTGTCATTCGGTCTATCTAATGCCCTTGAAAATAAGACTACCACAAGTAAACTTGAAGTCCTCTGGTTTGTAAAACCCTAACTAGCCAAACAGCAAGTCCCTTGCAGCAGACTTGCATCCAAGGCCAGTGTAACAACTTTGCATGTTCAAAGAGGTCACCACACCAATGAGGGCTTAGGGAGCTTATCATGGAGGTTGATAGAGACCTTGCAGTGAGACACTACAGGATGTGTATTCACACTCTCCCACATTTCAGTGACCCTAATGGCCACAAAATAAGTGATAGTTAAGAATAAAAAAAAATAGGTCAGCCTAGACCTAAATACTTGTATTTACAATACATAAACGAAAATACATGGATGGAGGGCAGAGAATCATCCATTCAAGGTAAATAGGATGAAAAGTACATTTATTAGACATGGAAGTTTTCCAGGGCTCAAAATTTTTGATCAGTATTTCTGAAAATCTATAGGAATCTAGTTAAATTTATGATCTATGCAAGTCTCATTATAAATTAAGTTGTAAGTTAAATAAAGACCAAAAGTCATATATTGTCACTTTTACTTCATTTCTTCATTTTATTTATATCTTCCTATTTTATTGGCATATAGAATATTTGTATAATACATCACACTATGAAAAACATTGATTTTGAGTGAAAAATTAATATATGCAATAAGATTCATGTTTACAATAGGATCTAATATTAATTTCCTCTCATATTGAATAAAATGGGAAAGAAATTTCAGTCTTCATATTGGTCTATGAGTCTTACTTTGACGACCAGATCCAAGCCTAAAAGCGTACAGCTAATGAAGAAGGCACTTAGTAATCATTAATATTGATATTTAATTTTACAATTTACCATTTGACTGTATAACACTGAAATGCCTTATTAGTGATATTCGTTTTCTTTGGGATATTAAATGACAAAATCTGGTGAGGTTGTAAATGTAAGTAGCTTTCAGGCCTGAAGAGTCTGCTCAGTGCAGGTTCTCAAGGATCAACATGGCAATAACTGGGTGGGAAAATCCATCTGAATTTAGTAAGAACAATTAGGAGAATTATCAGTTCATTTCTCCTTCTGTCAGTCTATCTGCTTTGCCTCAGCTGTCTCCTGATGAACTAGTGAGGGGAGGGAGGCATCACTTACACTCGCTCCACCAAAGCTCAGCAGTTGAAGGCAGTCCGTTCGATTGAACAACAGGAAACTTGGAGTTGAGAGCTGAATTTATATCTCCCCTATTCTTCCACTCCATGAGGGCTGTTCCAGCCTCTCCAAGTATTACTTTGACATGACAACATTAGATCTTAATGACAATATCATTCCTAAAGCTCTTCCTATAGTAAATAATGAAGTGTCCTGAAAGAGAGTTCCAATCTGAAACATCTTCCAAAATCTAAACATGTTTCAATAAGTAAAAGGCAATTGTGATTCATTACTTACTTCATTGTCAGACATTTCTATTCACTAACCTTTGTTAATTTTCACAACATGAAATGTAAGTTTTAGCCACTTTCTATGAATGAAGAACATGGATTTTAAGCATTAGTCATCTATATTAAGATCACAACAAAATTGAAGTGTAAATTTTGAACTTAACCAGGTCAGTGGGATTTTAAAATTGAAATCATCTATAGAGAAACCCTCTTTCGAAAAACTGAAAAAAAAAATGAAATCATCTCTTAAAATAGGACAACCTAGTGGATCTCCTTAGTTAACTTCAATGAACTGAAATATCAATATTAATCATGATTAACTTTACAAGTTATCTCACTAAAATATGGGCTTGTGTGTGTGTGTGTGTGTGTAAGACTGTACATGATGTGAATGAATGGAAGATGTACATACCATTGCATGCATATTAAGGTCAGGGGACAACTCTGTGTTGTTTGTTCTCTCCTACCTTTTTCTGTTTTTTCTGGTATCAAATGTATGTTACCAGTTTGTACTGTTGGGGTCAATACCTTTACTCACAAGACATCTGAGTGCATGTCTTTTTGTATTTTTGTTTTTACCAAATACATTGATAGAGAAAATGCATATATATATATATATGCAACAGTCTTTATAACTGTGTAAATATAAAATAGCTTATATTTATGCATTAGTTATTTAATATATACTCTATGAGCATGTATGTTCACTTTTCTCTGTGTTCTATACATTTTCCTTAATCAACAGTGAAGACGCAACAATATACATATAACAACTAACTCCACAGATCAGACACAATGGAAAATAAGTGCATAGAAAGTATCACTATATATATATATATATAAATCAATATATATAACATCAGATGAAATTCCCAAGGAAAAGTCTATACCTGCATTAAAGAGGTTTGGAAAATAATTGAAAGATTAGAAATTCATATGAATGTCTAAAATGTTGTAAATCTAAAACCAACATTATCTTGGGCATCTTTAGGTCTCTGGTTGTGCACTGGTTGCCAACCTCTATGTCTACCTCAATCAACAACAACCCTGTGACTAACAAGAAAATATTTTTTGTTTGTATAGACTTAGCAAGCCACTATTTCCACTAACCCAAATATTAAGATTCCATTAGATAGCATATGGGATGGATAGCAGAATTCCTCTTGAGTTGGTGTATCTTACATTTGTGATATTCAGACCATTGTATTGGGGGGGGGGATGAATTCATGTGACTTTCATTTGTTCACTAACTATGAAAATTTTATGAAATTGTTTTCATGTTAGAAGATTTATTTTGGAGCAACTTAAATTTCTGTTAGTAAGCCAAGGTCATTTATACTTGCGTCATGAATAAGCTCTCTGATTTGCCAGAGATCGGAGCAGTAGTAATGGTAAAAAGAAAGTTACTCTTCAATAATGGCTGACTAGGCCATTTTCTGCCTCATATGCAGCTAGAGACACGAGCTCTGGGAGTACTGGTTAGTTCATATTGTTGTTCCACCTATAAGGTTGTAGACCCCTTCAGCTCCTTGGGTACTTTCTCTAGCTCTTCCATTGGGAGCCCTGTGTTCCATGCTATAGACGACCGTGAGCATCCACTTCTGTATTTGCCAGGCACTGGCATGACCTCACATGAGACAGCTATATTATATGCCCCAGTACAGGGGAACGCCAGGGGCAAGAAGTGGGAGTGGGTGGGTAGGGGAGCAGGGCAGGGAAGGGTATAGGGAACTTACAGGATAGCATTTGAAATAGTTTTTTGTTTGTTTGTTTGTTTTGTTTTGTTTTGTTTGTTTGCTTGTTTTTTTGAGACAGAGTTTCTCTGTGTAGCCTTGGCTGTCCTGGAACTCACTTTGTAGACCAGGCTGGCCTCAAACTCAGAAATCTGCCTGCCTCTGCCTCCCAAGTGCTGGGATTAAAGGCGTGCGCCACCAATGCCCAGCCAGCATTTGAAATGTAAATAAAGAAAATATCTAATAAAAAAATCACACACAAAAAAATAAAGCTACTATTTTTTCCTTATTATGTTAAATTACCATCTTAGAGTATTTAATATCCCCATATACCTTGTTACTCTCTATATGTAGATAGAAAAGACCTGAAATTCCTAAAGTGGTTAAATGTAATAAAATTGAAGATGCCATAAATTTTTGCTGTTTTAACAAATATGATTCAATTTCAGCTATTACCTTTAATTTTGTAGGAGACATTAATAAGCTAATATATCCTAGAGTTTGTGAAAATAGCTTTTAAAAATTGTAAAATTTCCCGAAGTAGTAAAACATAATATTTTAATAACAGCAAGCTTTATGTCTTTGCAAAATAGCAGAGTGTCTTTGTTTATGTTCTTTTTGCCTAAATCTGTTTTAAATCAAATATCACGTGATTTGCAATAATGATGATGGATAAAAGAGAATATGCAGAGAGTGTGTTGAGCAGAATCAACCTCCCAAATCACTGTAGGATTACGGCCCCATCTGAGTTTGTCAGTGGGAGGACTCAATGTTGAAAACAAAAGAAAAATTAAAGACTGTGTGAAGTAGAAGAAGAGTGTCTGACAAACTAACTGTAATCATATGTCAATTCTGACCCTGGGACTCACTTCTTCAAAGTGTCAAAGCCAATAGCACCTCTCTCTCCTAATGTCACCCATCTCTCCTAATGTCCAGCTATAGCTGCTAACTACAAGGCTTGTTGTAAGAGAAAGCCTGTAAACTTTTTGCAACGTACTAAGAGCGCCATAAAACCTAGCTATTACATGAATGAAAATACAATTGTGTCCATACATTTCCAAATAAACATGAATTAAGTCTCATGTTTCCCCCAGATGACAAGAAACAATCAATGATGTAACTGTTAAAACAGCTTTTTCTTGAAAGGAAAAAAAAATAGCAATTCTTCTAAGCCCTGTGTATAAGGCCTTTCACTATAAAACCATGTACAGAAAAAGTGAGTAATTGTCATAGACCTGCCTAAAGATTAGATTTACATGGAAGGGATTTGTAGTCTATAAAATACTTCTTCAATGCCACCCACTAAGAGGGAACAGAATAGGTAACTAAGGAAATAGCTAGGGTCTTACATTCTACTTACTCTTAATGAATAACACTTGGTTTTGTGTTGTGGGTTATGATTAGGGATGGGTGATGGAAAATTATTACATAAAACTATGACTTCTTACAGAAAGAATTCAAGGCCAGAATCAAAGAACAAACTCTAGGAAGGAAGATTTTTCAAGGATCTGGCTAGAGGGGTGTTATTTAATTAAAGCTAACTGGCTCCTTGGGTTTATTTCCTAGAAAAGGGAATAATTTGTATTTCATAGAATTGTTGGTAAGGTTAAGTTCCGTGGATATGGAAAGCTCCCCTAACAGAGTCTTTCTTCATGTCTTTTACCATCCCTAAGTACTAGTGTCATTCATTCTTCCTGTGCCTGTCTTAGTCAGGGTTTCTATTCCTGCACAAACATCACGACCAAGAAGCAAGTTGGGGAGGAAAGGGTTTATTTGACTTACACTTCCATGCTGCTGTTCATCACCAAAGGAAGTCAGGACTGGAACTCAAGCAGGTCAGAAAGCAGGAGCTGATGCAGAGGCCATGGAGGGATGTTCTGTACTTGCTTGCCTCACCTGGCTTGCTCAGCCTGCTCTCTTATAGAACCCAAGACTACCAGCCCAGAGATGGTCCCACCCACAAGGGGCCCTTCCCCCTTGATCACTAATTGAGAAAATGCCCTACAGTTGGATCTCGTGGAGGGATTTCCTCAACTGAAGATCCTTTCTCTGTGATAACTCCAGCTGTGTCAAGTTGACACAAAACTAGCCAGTACAGTGCCTTTCTCAGTTGCTTCAGTAAAATTCAGGGATCATATGATGACATTGCAGTGATGACACACAGCAATGCCCTGAGCAGCTCATCAGTGAGTGCAGAGGAATCCCAAAAGGCCCACTCATCCACTTACATAGACAGGGACCCTGAGCCTACAGTTGCTTTGGTGTTAATGATATCAATGTAGTCCTCCTGCTCTTCATCTCCAAAGTGAACGCTAACCACCCTTCAAGTCATCAGATCCTATTTAGGATAGGTAAAGATCCTTTCCCAATCTTTTGGTGGCCTTTTTGTCTTATTGACTGTGTATTTTGCTTTGCAGAAGCTTTGCAGTTTCATGAGGTCCCATTTGTCAATTCTTTATCTTACAGCACAAGCCATTGCTGTTCTATTCAGGAATTTTTCCCCTGTGCCCATATCTTCGAGGGTTTTCCCTACTTTCTCCTCAGTAAGTTTCAGTGTCTCTGGTTTTATGTGGAGTTCCTTAATCCACTTAGATTTGACCTTAGTACAAGGAGATAGGAATGGATCAATTCGCATTCTTCTACATGATAACCGCCAGTTGTGCCAGCACCATTTGTTGAAAATGCTGTCTTTTTTCCACTGGATGGTTTTTAATCCCTTGTCAAAGATCAAGTGACCATAGGTGTGTGGGTTCATTTCTGGGTCTTCAATTCTATTCCATTGTTCTACTTGTCTGTTGCTATACCAGTACCATGCAGTTTTTATCACAATTGCTCTGTAGTACAGCTTTAGGTCAGGCATGGTGATTCCACCAGAGGTTCTTTTATCCTTGAGAAGAGTTTTTGCTATTCTAGGTTTTTTGTTATTCCAGATGAATTTGCTGATTGCCCTTTGTAATTCGTCGAAGAATTGAATTGGAATTTTGATGGGGGTTGCATTGAATCTGTAGATTGCTATTGGCAAGATAGCCATTTTTACTATATTGATAACCCCATTAAAAATGGGGCTCAGAGCTAAACAAAGAATTCTCACCTGAGGAATACCGAATGGCTGAGAAGCACCTGAAAAAAATGTTCAACATCCTTAATCATCAGAGAAATGCAAATCAAAACAACCCTGAGATTCCACCTCACACCAGTCATAATGGCTAAGATCAAAAATTAGGTGACAGCAGATGCTGTCAAGGATGTGGAGAAAGAGGAACACTCCTCCATTGTTGGTGGGATTGCAAGCTTGTACAATCACTCTGGAAATCAGTCTGGTGGTTCCTCAGAAAACTGCATATAGTACTACCGGAGGATCCTGCAATACCTCTCCTGGGCATATTATATACAGAAGGTATTCCAACTGGTAAGAAGGACACATGCTCCACTATGTTCATAGCAGCCTTATTTATAATAGCCAGAAGCTGGAAAGAACCCAGATGCCCCTCAACAGAGGAATGGATACAGAAAATGTGGTACATCTACACAATGGACTACTACTCAGCTATTAAAAAGAATAGATTTATGAAATTCCTAGGCAAATGGATGGACCTGGAGGGCATCATCCTGCGTGAGGTAACCCAATCACAAAGGAACTCACACTATATGTACTCACTGATAAGTGGATATTAGCCCAGAAACTTAGGATACCCAAGATATAAGATACAATTTGCTAAACACATAAAACTCAAGAAGAACGAAGACCAAAGTGAGGACACTTTGCCCCTTCTTAGAATTGGGAACAAAACACCCATGGAAGGAGTTACAGAGACCAAGTTTGGAGCTGTGACGAAAGGATGGACCATCTTGAGACTGCCATATCCGGGAATCCATCCCATAATCAGCTTCCAAACGCTGACACCATTGCATATACTAGCAAGATTTTCCTGAAAGGACCCAGATATAGCTGTCTCTTGTGAGACTATGCCAGGGCCTAGCAAACACAGAAGTAGATGCTCACAGTCAGCTATTGGATGGATCACAGGGTCCCCAATGGAGGAGCTAGAGAAAATACCCAAGGAGCTAAAGGGATCTGCAACCCTATAGGTGGAACAACAATATGAACTAACCAGTACCCCTGAGCTCTTGACTCTAGCTGCATATGTATCAAAAGATGGCCTAGTTGGCCATCACTGGTAAGAGAGGCCCATTGGACTTGCAAACTTTATATGCCCCAGTACAGGGGAACGCCAGGGCCAAAAAGTGGGAGTGGGTGGGTAGGGGAGTGGGAGGGAGGGTATGGGGGACTTTTGGGATAGCATTGGAAATGTAAATGAGGAAAATACCTAATAAAAAGTATTTAAAAAAAGTCCTCATCTCACTTATAAAGCCTTTTGAATGTCATGCAAAATAGCTCATATTATCAAAATACTTAGACCTTGTTTTATGATTATATCTTCTACTAAGGAATATAGCCTATTCTAGGTTATAACATATTTTTCAAGCCTAATCTGTAATAGTTGATTTTTGTCTACTTCTCAAACTGGAGCTCCGTACATTAGTGTCTTCCTCTTTCTTTCGATCAGGTCTCAAACATTTTGTGATGCTGATCTGCCTTGTGGGCACGAATCTTCTTTGCTGTCTACTTATCCATACTACATGACCTCAACACATGAAATCCCCTTGGATATGCATATGCCTGCCTGTGTGTCCTTTCCACTGGTATCATAACATCCTGAAAGGCAGAGACTAGCTCTAGTCATCTCAGTTATGATTGCTTCAGTATTTTGAATACTGAGAAAGGACCAAACACAAAGCTGTCAAGAATGCAACTGATTTCTACTGCACCTTGAAAAAATGTTCTGTGTATCTTGCTTTTCTCTCTCATATTTTTAGATATTGACTTTTCATTTCTGACTCTTTAAAACCCCGTCTTAATCATTGGCTTATAAGAATTCCTTTTTATTTTTAAAATCCAGTTTAACAATTTTCTTTCTGAACAGAGTAGTCCATTATCTATGAATTGGCTATGACAATGAGGTGCCATACAACCTGCCACCTGTCCAATTCATTGATATAGGACAGGAAATAAAGAGTTGGATTGAGATATTGCAGAAATGCTAAAATCTAGATCTCCTAGTGTGGCTCTTGTATATTGATTCAGTGAATGAAGCACCGATGAGGCTGAACAGGAAAAAATAGCAGGAATTCATAGATAGATAGACAGATAGATAGATAGATAGATAGATAGATAGATAGATAGATAGATGATAAAGATATGAATTGATATATCAGACATATTTTGATGTATATCTATTATATTTTATCATGTAACTATCAACTACAACAAGGTATCTCAAGTCATAGTAGCTGCTTAAGGTAATGGCAACAAAATACTATACTCAGAAAATAAGAAATTATATATTTTTCATATAAATGTCTTCCTCAAAAGAGTCACTGCATTATCTTGAGGTCTATGGACAAGAAATAAACAGAAACTCATCCATTTGCATAGGTGACCAATTGCCAGCTTTGGGTCTTTGAGAAGAGCATTTAGAGATAATCTTCCTAAGTATCTGTGTGATATCTTCACAATGTAGTGACTAAGTCTTAAGGGCAAGTACACCAAAAAAGAAGAGTTGGAAAACAACGATGCTCTGTATTCCTATTTCAGAAATCATGTAGTATCATTTCTTGGTTGTAGCAGCCACTCAGATGTCATCTCTTGGGAATGTGACATCAACTCTACACTGTGAGAAGAGCACATGCAATGAGTGTTGTGGTATGCAACCATTTGGAAAATTAAATCACACAGGAGATTTCATTTTGTATTAAGTTAAAGAAGCCATATGGGCAGGCATAAACTTATCTTTTGACAAAAATTCCAGTGCACATTTTCTCCTGTGGGTTCTTATGACAATGTCAGCATAGTAGGTATCAAATGAGGTCCTCCCCATGGACTTTGGTTAATATATTTTATAGCCAAGTCTAGTTTGATTAATATATTTTATAACCAAGTCTATATATTTTATATCCTCAAAGATTAGTAGACAAATGACTTGCCTATAATGAGTCAATGATGCAAATCCTGATTCTGAGAGATGACAATAAGAAGGTCTGACTTGGGTTCAAGGTATCTGAGGAGGATGTAAGTGGTGGTGAGGTGGTGGTCCAGGTTCCATACTTTGAGAAATTATAGCTTTTAATGGACTTTCATTGCATATGCTAAGACAGAATATAACAACAGCAAGAAGTAGATACTTCCAGTCTTTCCAGCATGCATTTAGATGGACAGCCTGAGAAAGGAAGATATGTATGATGAGTTCCAGATAACGAAATGTATTTCCAAATCTACTATCCTGATACATAGAGCAAGTTAATTTGTGTTTTCCAGATGAGATGTGGGATATGGGAACTAATACTCATTGGACCTGGGTAATCTCTGTGCATGCTCCTTCATGTTCAAAGTAATTCTCTCTGTGTGTTTCATAAAATGAAAAACTAAAGCAAGGAGTCAGAAAACCAAGAAGAGGAAGCACCAGGGTCACTTCCTCCGATTCTAAACGCACTGTACCTTTATCAGGGAAATATTGTATGGAACCTAAAATTTCATTCACATCCTCTCTCACTTAGGTGGATAATTTACTTAAATCAAATATCTTGGACCAGAGTCACTTTGTCTTTGACACACTGGCCACAAACAGCTTCGTCCTGAAGTTCTTTCACCTCTGCACAGAGTCAAGTTCTCTGTCCATGTTCTCCTAGATAAAACACTCCTTTCTACGAAAAACGATTTGCATCACTTTGAGGTAACCCGGGACCCATACCTGAAGATGAATCGGTTAACCTTTTATCTGAGCAAAAATAGAAGTTTCTCTCTTAAACTTTCTCAGTCTGCTAACCACTTTTCCATCCATTCTCAGTACAGAATTCAGCAAACAACCCTCTGCAGTGCAGGAACCCTTGAGAGTTCGGTCATGAGTTGAGGTAACTGCAACTCAGCACAGCCCAAAGGCTCTCTAAAGACATACAATGCTGGAGCTAGTATAATGGGCATGTTAACTACTCCTTCTCCTAGTGTCCGGGCTTGGTTTCCACTATCAAGTTTAATCATCAGAAAGTGGAATACCTTGGACATCCCTTCTTATCCCCCACAGAAGTGTTTCACAGAGTACAATTTAATGTTATGTTCTTAGCCAGTGAAGCGAATCAATACCAGAACTGTCCATTTGAGCAGTGTTTTTATTTCTTGTGACACTGTCTATTATTCAGCACCTCTTATACAAGGAACCTCATGATAAATTTCTTTTAAAGTTTGGTCCCTGGAAAAGTTTGTCTCTACAGATGAATGTGTTTATTCTCTTTGTCAGACAAGAAAAAGGGCTCTATGTTCTTCCTTCCTTGCTGGAGTCATTCTGAGTGCCCGGCTGTAGTAATTCATTTATGCCAAGGGCCTGCTATCATTTACTTGGTCAGCTTTCTCCTTCTAAAGATTTCTGACATCTTCATTATCATGTTCACTATTACTTTAGAATTTAAATTATTTTTTAAATTAAAAGTATATTACAAAGTATGCCACATAAAAATATAAATATCAAATAATTTAAAACACATGTTAATAGTGACCAATCCTTCTCTTTAGAATTTTGAATCTTACTATGAATGTTTCAGTGACAGGATCCCTTATTAGTTCTATCATGCAGATATTAGAAACCACATGGAGCCTTTTTTTAAAATTCAAAATTACCCCCTTCAGCTAATATCAACACATTAGGGAAATAATGCCATTGCCAAGTGAAGCTGTCAATCATCTGTCAGTCCTCCAGGTGACAGTAAATAGTGTAGCTGTCACATCTGGACTATTTTAACTTCTTTATTTCTGTAGCCCAGTTCGTTTTAGTTGTAGCATAGGGACTGTACTTGACTTTGCACTCTGAGTACATTTTTGCATCTTGTCTAAACCTATATTTCATAATGTACTGGTGTATGCCTAAAAGTTCAGTGAGATAATTAACCTAAAGAAAGATCTCATTTACGAATCAAGGACATGGAATTTAATTAACAAAAGAAAACACATCGTTTTGGGTTGTTTTAATGGCACTGGAATGTGTCTTTATAAGGTAAGAAACAGGTAAATCCGCTCACATATGCAGGCTTGATAGCATTACTGTAGTTGCTCATTTGACTGAGTGTCCATGTGTATGCTATGCTACACTCCTTGTCTGCTGTTTAAAAGGATCTGTGTTCATCTCTATACCACAAACTAACGATGGTAAGAATTTGAACGTTTGGTTAGGAGTCTATTTTTCTCATTTTAAAACGAGGCTGTAACTGTAGTTGATGACTTCCCAAAGATGCTGAAAGCATTTAGAAGCTCAAGATATCTTTTGTTCTATTTCTTGAAAATACTTCACTATCCACTTATGTTTTGTGAACATTTTAACAAAACCAGCCTAAATAAAACAGTTAATTCTTTTTTCTTGTCTCCAAATTTAGAAAGAGGTTTTTTAACTGTGGAGAACTAGTCATCTTTACACAAAGACTTATAGGCATACCACTATCTATTGTCCCTTCAGAGAGGAATCCTGCTGCAAGTTATTGTGCTAATGTGGATCCTTTTCCAGGATCTCTTCCAGATAAAGCTAGCTGTTGCTTAGAAACCATGAACCTCACTGAATACTATGTTCCTAGTGAAGTAGTGAACATATCATCTGATGCCTCAGTAGGTTGCTTAATAGAGTCTTATAAACAAATACTTTACAAATAATCCTGAAAAGCACACACATAGACATAGTACTTGTGATTCATCATTTTTAAGTTAAATATTTCCTTGTCTGAATGTGACACTGGAGTATTTTTACTGTGTTCTTATCTCTAGAAGCATTAGGCATATCACCTACACAGGCACTAGGTTGTTGTCCTCTAATGACAAGAAGATACTACTTCCACGGAATCGTGAATTGTGTTCACCTGCAAATTCCCATTAACAGAAAAATCAATTCATGTCAGTGATGACAGTATTTAACATTTTTCCTTCCTGGTTGCTTATGACTTCCATGCAAGGAAAAGGCAAAATGTCTGTTTGTTAGCAGGCTTCTTTAATCAACTACATATTCTTTCAGAAAAGATATTAACCATAATATGTCTGAGGTATATACTAAGCCCTACAGAGGGGTTAGATTACCACAGGTAAATGAAATAACAGCAAGTATGCTACTAAAGGGTTACGAATAACTCCAAAATTACTTTTTGTGCAGTTTGAATATGCTAAATTCATAATGGCAAACTGCTTGAATCTGGGTCGCTCTCCCCTCTTTTACAACATGTGAATAGTGCCAAGATGAAGTTCATTTTTAGTACATACAAGATGATTCATGTTGCTGAGCATCATTAACACTAAACCTGAGAATGCTTACTTCTATCATCTGAACACAAACATGTACTTTTATATACAAGGCTGTGGTATGCAGATTTAGGGATCCTTTCTAGCATTCCATATTGCAGGACTTCTGTGTATGTGACGTGATTAGAATGCTATGAAGAAAATGGTGAAGGGTGTCTTAGATACCTTTCTATTAATATAACGAAAAACCATGACCAAGGCAATTTGTAAAAGAAAACATTGAATTGGAGTTTTGCTTAGAGTTTCAGAGCTTATTCCATGATCATCATAGCAAGAAGCATGACAGCAGGCATGCAAACAAGGTGCTGGAGCCATAGCTGAGAGATTACATCTTGCCCACAAGTTGCAGGAAGAAAGAGGCAATATATGGCATGAGTTTTTAAAGATCGAAAGCCACCCCCAGTGAAACACCTCTGGTAACAAGGCCAAACCTCCTAATCCATCCCAAACCGTTTCAGTAACTGGGGACCAAGCACTCAAATCTATGACTTTAGGGGGCCATTCTTAACCCATCCACCTCAGATGGTTTCTCTTCATCTATCTAATCCAGGAACCATTTTAAATGTATGAAAGTCTGTCAGCTATGAATGATACCATCAGTGACAACTAACTTCTTTTAAAATATAGACAGCTAAAGCCTCACATTCTGAATTAGGTAGAGGTAGACCTTTTTTGAGGAACAAAGTCTCCTCCATTCAAGAGAAAAATTATATATATATATATATATATATATATATATATATATATATATATAGTGTGTGTGTGTGTGTGTGTGTGTGTGTGTCCTAAAGAAGAACAGCCTAAAGTCAAAAAATACAAAGACATAAAAGAGATAAGAAAATGGGAATAATAACTTTCTCCTTGTTGAGATTTGCATTGTATATTCCTCTAAAACTCCCTTAAAGATAGCTGCCTACAGACCTTCATTGCAGGGGCTGTTAGGTAAGATATGGCTTTAAGAATTTTAAAGTCCATAATGTTGTTCCACCTATAGGGTTGCAGATCCCTTTAGCTCCTTGGGTTCTTTCTCTAGCTCCTCCATTGGGAGCCCTGTGATCCATCCATTAGCTGACTGTGAGCATCCACTTCTGTGTTTGCTAGGCCCTGGCATAGTCTCACAAGAAACAGCTACATCTGGGTCCTTTCGATAAAATCTTGCTAGTGTATGAAATGGTGTCAGCGTTTGGATGCTGATTATGGGGTGGATCCCTGGATATGGGAGCTCTTGACTCTAGCTGCATATGTATCAAAAGATGGCCTAGTCGGCCATCACTGGAAAGAGAGGCCCATTGGACACGCAAACTTTATATGCCCCAGTACAGGGGAACGCCAGGGCCAAAAAGGGGGAGTGGGTGGGTAGGGGAGTGGGGGTGGGTGGGTATGGGGGACTTTTGGTATAGCATTGGAAATGTAAATGAGCTAAATACCTAATAAAAAATGGAAAAAAAAAGAATTTTAAAGTCAGGTGGACTTAAAGAGGTATACTTGAGAACCTCTCAGCTATTCTAGCCTCCCATTGTGGATTAATATAAACTAGCCCTGCCTCTCAGTAATGAAGACCTCAAGCTGCTTAGAACTAATGGCAAGGCTAAAGGTGAAGACTTTGCTTGTGGTAGTTTCATTAAAGAGGCATTAAACTGCCTTTCTCATGGAATGCCCAGGGCCTTGGGTATGAGAGCAATGTTTCACATCTAGGGGTGAGTTTTCTCTTGCTTGATTTAACCTTCTAGTCATTGAGGCTTGTTCTATATGTCCTCAAGATGTGATGATACAGGAAAGAATAATAACTAAATGAATGGGATGCCCTAAGTTTAACCTTTGGCTCTGTGGTCAGTTTAAACACTCTGCTATTGTTTTACAATTCTTCCGATTTGTTGTCCATACTTTTCTTTCTATTCTTCTGTATATCCACACAATCCTGAACCTCCTTTCTGCAACACAACAAGTCAGAGTCTGGACTCTGACCTCTGAACTAGCAACAGCTTGATATTACATCTGCATCTCCAGCTGACATCAAGCAGGGCTAGTTATTAGACTAGTCCAGAAACTCTGCAACCCTATCACCATCCCACTTATGCATCTCTGGATGCTTAGAAGTTCCTTGAACAGTGGCCTCTTCAACTGTGTAGTCACTTTGTAACCTGCACACATACATATACATAAAATCACTGTGTGATATTTTTATGTGTTTTAAGAGTATTACTAATCAGACCAATGGAATAGAATTGAAGACTCAGAAATGAACCCATACACCTATGGTCACTTGATCTTTGACAAGGGAGATAAAACCATCCAGTGGAAAAAAAGACACCATTTTCAACAAATGGTGCTGGCACAACTGGCAGTTATCATGTGGAAGAATTCGAATTAATCCATCCCTATCTCCTTGTACTAAGGTCAAATCTAAGTGGATCAAGGAATTCCACATAAAACCAGAGTCAGTAAAACTTATAGAGGAGAAAGTGGGGAAAAGCCTTGAAGATATGGGCACAGGGGGAAAAATTCCTAAATAGAACAGCAATGGCTTCTGCTGTAAGATCAAGAATCAACAAATGGGACCTCATAAAATTGCAAAGCTTCTGTAAGACAAAAGACACCATCAATAAGACAAAAAGGCCACCAACAGATTGGGAAAGAATCTTTACCAATCCTAAATCAGATAGGGGACTAATATCCAATATATATATAAAGAACTCAAGAAGGTGGACTCCAGAAAATCAAATAACCCCATTAAAAATGGTGCTCAGATCTAAACAAAGAATTCTCACCTGAGGAAAACCGAATGGCTGTGAATCACCTGAAAAAAAAAAAAATGCTCAGCATCCTTAATCATCAGGGAACTGCAAATCAAAACAACCCTGAGATTCCACTTCACACCAGTCAGAATGGCTAAGATCAAAAATTCAGGTGACAGCAGATGCTGGCAAGGTTGTGGAGAAAGAGGAACACTCCTCCATTGTTGGTGGGATTGCAAGCTTGTACAACCACTCTGGAAATCAGTCTGGTGGTTCCTCAGAAAATTGGACATAGTACTACTGGAGGATCCCACAATACCTCACCTGTGCATGTATCCAGAAGATATTCCAACTGGTAAGAAGGACACATGCTCCACTATGTTCATAGCAGCCTTATTTATAATAGCCAGAAGCTGGAAAGAACCCAGATGTCCCTCAACAAAGGAATGGATACAGAAAATGTGGTACATTTACACAATGGAGTACTACTCAGCTATTAAAGAGAATGAATTTATGAAATTCCTAGGCAAATGGATGGACCTGGAGGGTATCATCCTGAGTGAGGTAACCCAATCACAAAAGAACTCACATGATATGTACTCACTGATAAGTGGATATTAGCCCAGAAACTTAGAATACCCAAGATATAAGATACAATTTGCAAAACACATGAAACTCAAGAAGAACAAAGACCAAAGTGTGGACACTTTGCCCCTTCTTAGACTAGGGAACAAAACACCCATGGAAGGAGCTACAGAGACAAAGTTTGGAGCTGAGACAAAAGGATGGGCTATCTAGAGACTGCCATATCCGGAGATACATCCCATAATCAGCCTCGAAACGCTGACACCATTGCATACACTAGCAAGATTTTGCTGAAAGGACCCTGATATAGCTGTCTCTTGTGAGGCCATGCCAGAGCCTAGCAAACACAGAAGTGGATGCTCACAGTCAGCTATTGGGTGGATCACAGGACCCCCAATGGAGGAGTTAGAGAAAGTACCCAAGGAGCTAAAGGGGTCTGCAACCCTATAGGGGGAACAACATTATGAACTAACCAGTACCCCTGGAGCTCGTGTCTCTAGCTGCATATGTATCAGAAGATAGCCTAGTAGGCCATCATTGGGAAGAGAGGCCCCTTGGTCTTGCAAACTTTATATGCCTCAGTACAGGGAAATGCTAGGGCCAAGAAGTGGGAGTGGATGGGTGGGGGAGTGTGTGTGTTTGGGGGGGGGGGAATGGGGGAATTTTGGGATAGCATTTGAAATGTAAATGAAGAAAATACCTAATAAATTTAAAAAAACATTGATATAAAATATAACACAAAGAAAGGAAGAAAGGAAGAAAGGAAGAGAGAAAGAGAGAAAGAAAGAAAGAAAGAAAGAAAGAAAGAAAGAAAGAAAGAAAGAAAGAAAGAAAGAAAGAAAGAAAGAAAGAAAGAAAAGAAATCAAAAGTGGAAAAATAGCATTCCTTACCATCACTCAGAACTGTTTATGAAGCAGAAATGTGGCTTTCACGGGTCACTGCAACAGGCCCACTTGCCCTATCTTTCCATGTCCCTCCTACTCATTTTCTTTAAATCAAGCCTTACAAAATACTTTTGAGTGTATTGTATTGGTCAAATACCTCATGGGAAGCTTTGTCTCTCTCTCTCTCTCTCTCTCTCTCTCTCTCTCTCTCTCTCTCTCTCTCTCTCTCTCTCTCTGTGTGTGTGTGTGTGTGTGTGTGTGTGCATGTGTGTGTAGACCATCTCTCTGTGGTTGGCTATTATATTAATATTGATTTAAACTGTTTCCATTGCCAATCCATTATGCTGAAACTCCCTCTTGCTGAGGGCAGCTGTGTTATTCTTTTCTTTGATCGAAGCCAAAGCTATCTCTCCAACTCCGTGGGAACTGTCCCTTTAGGCGTGGCCATCTTGAAAGACAATACCCCTTCTCCCACTACCACTTGCTAACTCAAGGGAGTTTCCATCCTGGCTTCAGCTGATTTCATTGCTCATTTTCCTGGGAGAGTGAAATTGGATTCTGTGAGAAAGGGCTGTGGTGCCTATTTATGCTGAGAAGCAAAGGAAAGTCCTAGGAGTAAGACTGGGCCACTCTTCCCATAAGCAAACAATCCAAGCCCAGGAAGAATTGAAGATCCAGATGGCCCAGGCGTCCTGATGACCATGCTTCAAATGAAAGGCTTCGAATGCTCCTTTCCAGAGTCTCCAAGAAAGCACTCAGGACTGCCTACATTTTTAACACAAATTTGTAAGAAAAAGAACACACAAGTGGCTTAAAGTTCAGAGCTAAGCAGCACTAATGCAGATTTGTACGGTGACTTGCCTCAGCTGGTGTTGTGATGGACTCAGGACCTGAGCCTACAAATTTAATTTTTCCCTAGAGTTTCAGGGTTATCAATGCAAGTTGATGATTGCTAATCTCCTACCCAGCTGTCCTGTAAATGTCCACATTTGTTCAAGGGGAAATTAGGGAGAAAATTTGCATATAGCAAACCTGCAAACACCAAGACAGAGGAGGCAAGCAAGCCTTTATGTGATGAGGAGTTCACTTCAGCATCTTAATTAAAATGTACTGGGAGGATAGGGGGCTGATATTGGGATGTAAAATGAATAGATAGATAGATAGATAGATAGATAGATAGATAGATAGATAGATAAAATGGAAAAATGTCTCTATTGAATAAAGAAAATTGAATAAAGAGTATCACTGATCTGTGACACTAGTAGGTAGGTTAAATCTAAAAGAATTCTTGTTTGAAAAGGAGAAAGGAATAGATTGTTCTACCTTTCTCTCCTGTCTCTGGGAACCTTTGTTTTAAAGACCTTAAACCTATTTCTCATCCCTTCAAAATGACCATAATTCCTCTTGAAATGGCTATATACCCTCCTGTTAGATGTAAGGCTGAGAATATCCTTTCTAGAAATGAAAACATCAGAGAAAAGGCACTCACCTATCCCACTTCTTCAGGAGATGGGAACCCGACTGAAAGCCCTGCATGCCACCTCCTGATAACATAAGGGAAATTTGCTTTTTCTCTGCTTAAGGCCAGCTAGCTATGATAATGATGGTCACCCGGTCACCAATGCTGACTTAAGGCTGAAGCCTCGTGCTGTCAAGTTCTCTCAGTCAACGTCTAGTTACTATTCATCCTTGACATGTTACAAATATTGGTAGGCATGGAGGCTTTGAACAGTGGACCTCTCCTCCACGGAAGTTTTGGTCCCCATTGCTTGTTTTCCTTGTAACTCTAGGAAGAAAAATATCACAACTGCTACTCCTTAGGCCTCCTGGTCAGAAGGAATTACTTCTGGCACTGGGTGGAGACGTTACTCTCTAATCTGCTCCAAAGATCAGAACATTACATATTAGTGTCTCTTCCCTTAAGAGTTAGTGCACCTGGGCCTTTCCTTCACTAATGCAGGAGATCAGTTGCAGGGAAGCTTATGTTTTTTAGATAAAAACATGCTAAGTTGTAAGTGGAAGGAATAAATATCTCCTTAAAGAGATAATTGTCCTTGGCTTTCTTCATGGCCATACCATTAAATCTGTTCAAAATTTTCTGATTTGGAATTCAAATACTTTCCTTTTCTTTCTATCATTTTTCTTGGATTGTTAGGTCCAAAGTAGGCCTTAGAAATGATAGTAGTGCTGCCAATGCCCTAAGTGACACTTGGGTCTCAGCTCAGACTGGACTCGGACAGGGTGAATGGAAGGATTACCACTTAAATTCAGTATTCCTCAGAAATCTGTGAAGGTTTTGTCAGGAAAACCCATTATTTCCCTTATCCTCCCGATACAGCCAACTACTTCAAAGAGGACATTTAGGTCTTGATTAACCCAAACAAGCTTACAACAGATCAAGGTCCCTGTGCTAGCCCTCCCAGCAGCTCTGGCCTAACCCACTGGTTCCTACTGCTCCAATACTCAGGTTGTTCTGGCTTACATGTGTATCTTCTTCCTACTGCTACCTGCTTCCCACAAACCTGGCAAGGCTCTTTCTGCCATTTTACTGTTCCCTCTGGGTATCACACCCAAGAAAGCCCTGGCCGTTTGGTCCCTAATAAACCTGCACAGCATGATGTAGCTTGGCGGTTTCACGGCACCCTCACCTACACGGATTCTGGGCAACCGCATGCTTTCCTCGATGCTTTGTGCGTTCTCACTCTTTGAAATGCCTCCCACCCCAGCCTTCTGCCACGTGGCCACTTGCCAATCGCTCTTGCTGCACGTGCCAACTTTTCCAGACCCCATCTCAAAACCCATGGCTTTCTCCGTCTCTCCTCCATCTGCTTTCTAAGGCCAGCGTAACCGGCACTGTGGTATCTCCCAGACTCTAGCTAAACTGCCCTCAAATGACTGCACTGCTTGTTTAATTGTTTTATTAATGAACCTAAGAATCAAAGGGGAGCCAGAAGTTCCTTGGTAACAAAAACACATGTGTAGTGGAATCTGTATTCCTGAGTATATGAAGGAAGGAATTCTCTTCTTATCTGATTTTGCCATCACCTGGCTGATTTTCAGTGACTAGTCTCATGTTATGACATAATACTGATCCGATAATTAAAGCTGGCTTTTTTAAAAACACCCTCTGCTTTTGTGAGAGAAATTTTCAGATTCAAAGGGCTTTTGATTTTAATGAAATTTCTCCACTGTCATCAAACTTGTGGGAGGAAAAGAAAAAGAGTGTATGAGGACTTTGTTGACTACTTTATAAGGGGCAAGCTTTCTTGATGCTGAAGACCTGACTCTTCCCATCTAATAGGCCTGTCTCCTGTGAAAACCACGCTCTGTTTCAGGCAGGACTAGCATCAAGCAGAGGGTGCTGGGAGAGCTTTGGTTTGTCAGCTTCACACACTAATTAGTCAGCACTATCTTGTTCCCTTACTATAAAGTCTCTAATGAAACAAAATCAGGCATCAAAAGCAACGTTTTCAATGTCCACTAGATACAATTATAAGATTGGACCTCATTTGATAAATTATGTGTGTATATAAGAAGGTTTGTCCCCATACAATGTTTAAGTCCTGCGTGTAACAAATTGTAAGCAAATCTGGGACTAGTGGTTCATTTAGCCCATTTCCAGTTCTTGTATTTAAAGCGGTTGTCAGTGGTTTTCAGAATTGACCGAGACCAGAATTGTCTGGGCAGCTTGTTTACTGTGGCTGCACTGGGCTCAGTCCTGACATTTCAGTCCCCAGGTAGGTAGTGGCTCCATGAAATCTCTTTGTCCACAGCAAAGCATTCAAGGTGATGTCGGACCTTCAGCTGAAGAAATACTGGAGAAAATGTACGGCAGTCTACGTTCCTGCCCAGCTAAAATGAAGTCCGTCCAAATAATAGCAATTGTGTTGATGTGTTTCACTATAAATAAAATAAGGAAAATACAGTAAATTGTATAGTGTCACATTAATTTGTAATGCCAGAAATGAGAAAATATGATAGACAAAAATCACCTTAGTGTTTAAAAATATAAAATGTGAGCCTTGAAATTTCGTCAAACAATAGAAGCTTTGCCCAGCTGAAAACATCTGTATCCCTGTATAGAATGGAGGCAGAGACTGATGGAGAAAGGCCCTGTGGAACTGGGAGACAGGTGTGGCACCTGGATAGTGCCCAGAGCAGGAATCTCTGGGAGCCAAGTTCAATGGGAATTACTTTGGAAATTTTTCCTTAGGGGCACAAAATTTAAACTTACAGCACTATGGAAAGATTAGCACTGTTGAAATTGAACTCCCTCGGTGAGAGTCGTAGCAGAACAGTATCTCTTGTTAAACCTGCCGTCGGATTCCAGCTAACTCAATCTCAATTTCTTTGCTTTTTAAAGCCCCCTGAAGCTTTATAAAATGCCGCTGATACACTTTCTCTTATGACACAGATCAGCACTGTCATATGGGAAAGTATTTCCAACTCTATCTCTGAGATATTTCCAATATCATTGCTGCTTCCTTATCATAGTTCAAATCAGTGCAGTCTTCAGTCCCAGAATCAAGTGCTTCGCTGTGCAACCTCACCGTGATGACAGGTCATCTTACACAAGACAAAGGTTGGGTACAGCCTCAGTTCAGTGCTTCCTACTTTTTGTTTTTCATTCTTATTCTCCTTACCTGTCAGTCTCTTCTCTCCATCTATCCGTGCTTCATGTATTCATTTATGTATATTTTATGTTCTTTTTATTGAAATACCCACCTTTTCTTTTTCTTACTGTGAACACTGATTTGCCATTCTCCGTTGGTTTCTTTTTTCTGCTTTGTTCTTTATATGATAAAGTTCATGCAATAGTCCCTTAAATATTCATGTTTTATATCCGAACTTCAGAACTTCATTTTGTTAGAGCACAGAAGATGCTTCCCAGTCCAAAGAAAAACCCTGATACTTATAGATGCTGTGGGGACTTAGAACCGACCTCAGAATGCAGGTGCCTTCCTTTGTGTGTCCCTCGAAGCCTGGAGGGATGATTCATTCGCTTACCTATGCACCAGAAGAGAACAAAAGGAATGTTCGTTCTCTGAGATTTTCCCACAGAGGGGGAAAAAAAAAACCACACACAAGAAGGAAAAGTGAATCGTGCCCACACCTGACCAGGCTTGTCACACACTACTGTTCTTTATTTCAGTCCAAACTGAGATTCATTTGTAATCTGCTCTGTTGTAGAGCTCCAACACGATTTGTTTCAGGGCACTGTGTGTTTTCCAAGTTTACTGAGCTCCCTCAAAATTGTTTACAACCCCTCCCCTCCCCCGAGAAGTATCTGCTTCCCCTGCTCACGCCCTCTCCTGTGGAAAGAGGATACAGGCCTATGAGTGCCAGAGTGCTGTGCAGATCATCATCCTGTCTCTGAATCCATGCCTACAATACATTTTCAGGTTTTGCCCAATTAAGCCATCTCTATCCGTTTATTCTAATGAATTGGCAGGGGATAGAAGGAAAATTCCTTCCATCCCTAGGTGCTCTCTTCCTGAATCCAAACATTTATCATTACTTGATGTTAACATGTTACTCAACTCTCATTTGTTAAGGGATGGACTATGCACACACACACACACACACACACACACACACACACACACACACACACCACAAACATCTCTATTCACACGTTAAAGTCTTAACTCTCTGTAATTTTAAATGTCATTCTATCTGGAGAAAACAATCTTTAAATAAGCAATTAAAGTACAATGAATTCAGTGCTTGGACCATAGTACAATATGAAAGATGAAGAAATTGGGATGGAGACGAAATAACAGGAGTGATGAACCTGAGGACACAGTCAGAAGGAGGACTTCTGTCACTGATAGCGAGAGGTCAGAAGAAAACACATCCAGACTTGTAATGAATGAGTCTTTCCCATTTTTATGACAGCCCTAGAAAACTGCCACCTGCTCCATTTTCATGTTATCTTCTCTCTGTTGTATCCTTTCTTGGTAGCACACATACCCATTGATTTAAATATTCTCCTTAGTAGCCATGACCCTGACTTTTCATAAGGGTTTGTTAGTACATTTTTTATCACATCTTACAAAATTTCTTCATGTATTACTGTATTTTAGCAGGTAATAAACTTGGAAGTTTTCCCAAAAACAAGCACTGTGCATATTCTGGTAATTCTCTTACTGAACACTGCAGGGTAGGGATGGTAACACTGAGATGTCATACAGCAGACAGTCTGGGAAAGAGTTGGTGGAAAGTGGTCCCACTTGTGCATCCTAAGAGATCACAGCAACCGCAAAGGCAGAATTCTATCCTATCCTAGCAGGTCCTATCCTAGGAATCTACCATGGAGAGACACTTTGCAGATGGCCTGAATATGTGTGCAGAGATGTTTATACAATGGGAGATTATATATATCAACTAACAGTGCATTTGATACTCTTGACTCATGAGCCATGTAAGGAAGGGCATTTCCTCATGCACTTTTAAAAGTTTTTTATTTATGTGTATCTACAGGTGGTCATAGGTCAGAAGAGGGTGTTAGACCCACTAAGGCTTGAGTCACAGGTTTTGTAAGCTACTGAGCATCGGTGCTGGGAACCAAACTTAAGTTTCTCTAGAAGGATAGAAAGCCCTCTTAAGCACTGAGGCATCTCTATAAATCCTGATATCCGTGTTTTATATGCACCTCCTGTCTTTGGTGTAGACAGATATCTAGTGAACTAACCCTACAAAGCACAGACATCCTCTTCTTTTTAACATATTAGCCTTTCCTCAAATCCAAGGACATAAATGGCAACAGATATTGAATCACTATGCCTTCAGCCAAGATCTATTGTTTAATTTTGGCTATTGTAGATTGTAGAAACATACTAGAAACACAGGGAAACTATAACTCTGGTTCTTTACTACTAAGAACAGTATTCCTATGAACATTCAAGAAGTGAGTATGTGTGGCCATATACACATTGAACATGCGTATCTAGGAGAGGAATTGCTGGCCATAATAATGTACTCTTGTGTTTAAATTTAGTATACGCTACAGAGTTAGCATCAGATAAAAACATACTGTTAAAATATCAATATAATTCTAATTCTTCAAAGAATTGTATTGAAGAGTGAAAATCCACAAAAAAAATAATTTTTAATGATGTATTTTTGAAGGCAATGTCTTATTTGGGCATGTAGAGTTCAAAAATAATTTTGAATGACCCAGTATTTTCCTCATTGTTGTTATAACATCCCTGATAAAAAGAAACTTAAGGGCAGGAGGGTTTACTGTGGCTCACAGTTTGAGGGGACCCCACCATGAAGACACGGAGGCAGTAGTGTCTCTAGCCGTGGTAACAGGAACTTTATGATAGGCACTAGTTATATTTTGTTTGTAGTCAGAAAACAGAGAAGACAGATGTTGACATTCATCTGGCTTCCTCCTTGCTCCCTTTTATTTGGTCCTACCCCTGACACATGAGATGATGTGATGCCACCCACATCATCTTTAGTAAGTTGAACCTTTCTGAAGTTTCCCCAAAAGACATGCCCAGATGTGGGTCTTCTAGGTGATTCTAAATCCAAAGAAGATAATGAAAATAAACCATTAAACACTGACCACCTCATTGAATAAGAACACAATATACAGACCTTTTTAATGACCATGGAGTCTTGTAAACTGTCTGTATCTCCTTAGGGATAGATGGAAACATATGTGATTCAGTGTGTTATAACATAATTTTGCAGATGGAAATAGGGCCTTACAGAATATTGGGAACTTTGCATGGTCTTATCATATAGGGAAGTATTCCTATGTATTTGGGGTTCATATGGATCACTTTATAAAACCATTTTACATAACAAAAATTTTATTAGATTTTTTTTTTAAATTTACATTTCAAATGTTATCCCCTTTCCTAGTTTCCCCTCCGAAAATCCCCTATCCCCTCCCACTTGACCCTGTTCCCCAACTCACCCATTCCCATTCCTGGTCCTGTCATTTCCCTACACTGAAACATAGAGCCTTCACAGGACCAAGGGCCTCTCCTCCCATTGATGACTGACTAGGCCATCCTCTGCTACATATACAGCTAGAGCCACAAGTTCTACCCTGTGTTTTCTTTGATTGGTGTTATAGTTCCAAGGAGCTCTGGGGGTACTAGTTAGTTCATATTGATGTTCCTCTTATGGGGCTTCAGTACTATATGGTATAGCTTTAACAGTGGTTCCACTAAAAGAAGTATAATTCTACATTAAGAGACATGCTATTGTATTTTGAGGCAACTTTAGAAAATTTTGAAGCAAGTGAAAGATATCCCAGATTTTGGAAAAGCTCTCTTTTGGAATCGTTTGGCACAAGTTTTACAGGATAAAACTGGGCATAGAGAGAACCAATAGAGTTGTTTGTAGTCACTCAAGCAGGAAATGATGTAGGATTCTTCCAACCAGAGAACAGAAGTGATGAATTAAAGGTTGTAGAAGAATTTGGTCACCACTATAGTGCCACCACATCGTAAGTGCCATCATCAGGTGATCTATGATGTTATCATTCATCGAGGGAAGAAACTCTAAAGGGAAAGAGAAAAGTGAATATTTTTCCATTCCAGTGCACAATTTGAGCACAGTATAGGAACAGGGTCTATTGTCAGTTTATTCCACCCATCTGCCACTCTAGCCTATAATGCTCACAGCATAAACTGTGATGATATTGGAAATGGAGTGTTGATACAGAAATAGCAAAATCTGCTATTGATTACAAGGTACTCTGACACATGGAACATCCTGAAAAATCCATGTTTAGTTTTTTATTGCAAGCTGGAAGAACATTTCATAAGGGTGAAATTTAACCTTCCCTTCAAGATTTTCAGAGAACTAACACAGTTGTTTCCTCTAAGAGAATTTGGCTTTCAAATAGTGAAAAATGCAGTTATACTAGATGGTTTTGTGTGTCAACTTGACACAGGCTGCAGTTATCACAGATAAAGGAGCTTCAGGTGGGGAAATGTTTCCATGAGATCCATCTGTAAGGCACTTTCTCAATTAGTGATGAAGGGGAGGAGGGCCCATTGTGAGTGGTGCCATCCCTGAGCTGGTAGTCTTGGGTTCTATAAGAGATCAAGCTGAGCAAGCTAGGGGAAGCAAGCCAGTAAGAAACATCCCTCCATGGCCTCTGCATCAGCTCCTGTATCCTGACCTGCTTGAGTTTCAGTCCTGACCTCCTTTGGTGATGGATAGCAAGCTGGAAGTGTAAGCTGAATAAGCCCTTTCCTCCCCAACTTACTTCTTGGTTATGATGATTGTACAGGAATAGAAACCCTGACTAAGGCAGCACTCATGTTAAAAAGACAAAGAATTGTATCATTTCAGCCCTCCTGAAATTAAATAAAAGATTTAGATTTCTTGGAGATTAATATTAAGGACTATAAAAGGAGAATTAAAATCTGTAGGTCAATTAGAGCCTTTTGTATGGAAACTGCAATGGAGACTTATAAGAAGATCCAAGTGTACCGATCCAATGCCCACATCCATGCAGATGAACTCTTACCACTTGCAACTTGGGAACTTATTAGGAGCAGAATTTAAGAGAACAGAGAGTACAGTCCTCCTTATGAAATGAGGATTCACTCAGAATTATTCAGAAAATTCCAAGTTGAAAGCCCCTTTGTGGGTCTAATGGACTAAAACCCAAATTTAGTAGTTCAGAATGAGGAAGTATCAGAGACAGTCATTGTCTAAGTTACAAACCTGAGCTTCTTTCCATTAGACACCTCAAATAGGGTCTCATGGTTGCCCCCTTACGTCTGCAGGGATCAATGAGAAGGGCAGTGAAAACAATATGGACTCTCTGTGTTCTTTCCCTTTCACTAACAGATCTAAGATCAAACTTCCATGATGCTAGAGGTATGCTTTTCCCATGACTCCTTCTCATCCTTAACACACTATAGATTTCATGGTTTCAAGATGTTTTCCCAATGATTTCATGTTTTGCCAATATCTCTGCTTGAATCTAAGCTTAATTCCTGCTAGGAGCTAAAAGAGACCTATACTTGAAATATATGCTTTAATTAAATATATTTTCCTACTGACCCTCACTGGTTTTGAGGTAACAATCCAAATTTTTTTTTAAGGACTGTTCAATGAATGGCCTATAAAAAACTAAGGAAGTTATCTTGTGTGTACTTGGCATGTAATAGCAAAAGTGTTGATTCCTTGATGCCAGTAGAGAAATGACAATAAAAAGAGCAGTGCTTATAGTCAGCAGAGCCTGAGTATATCTCACCTGTCAAGTGCCTATGTGCATAGGAACCAGTGAGACTTGACCAGTTTGTTACAGTGGGGAATTTGTTACCTATGGGACAGTCTGTGATAGTAGAGAAAGGAAGAGATGCCTAGGACTCTCTGGCTTCTCCTTTTCAGACTTTTTAAAAAAGTGGATATTTAATTTGTTTACATTTCAAATGTTATCCTCTTACCTAGTTTTCCCTCTGCAAGCCCCCTCTCCCATCCCCCCCTTAGCACTGCCTCTATGAGGCAACCCAACCAACCCACCAACTCCGACCTACCCACCCACTCCTAACTCACCACCCTAGTATTCCTTTATCCTGGGACTTCAAGCCTTCACAGGACCAAGGGCCTCCCCTCCCATGGATGCTAAATAAGGCCCCTTCAGCTCCTTCAGTCCTTCCCCTAACTCCTCCATTGAGGTCACCAAGCTAAGTCTGATGGATGGCTGAGAGCATCCACATCTGTATTTGTCAGACTCTGGTAGAGCCTCTCAGGAGACAGCTGTATCAGGCTCCTGTCAGCAAGCAATTCTTGGCATCAGTAGTAGTGTCTGGGTTTGGTGTCTGCATGTGGATGGATCCCCAGGTGGGGCAGTCTCTGGATGCCTTTTCCTTCAGTCTCTGTTCTACATTTTGTTTCAGTATTTCCTCTAGACAGGAGCAATTCTGGGTTAAAATTTTGGAGATGGGTGGGTGGCCACATTCCTCAACCAGGGGGCCATGCCTAACCTCTGGATATGGTCTCAACAGGTTCTCCCTCCTATTTGTGGGGTATATCAGCTAATTTTATCCCTGTGGGATCCTGGGAGGCTCTTGCTTTCCTGGCATCTGGGACTTTCTGGTTGCTACCCCCAGTTCCCCAGCCCTCATTGTTACATACCTCTGTTCAATTTTCTGACCCTCTGTACATCTCCTCCATCGTCCATACCAGATTCTGCCCTTCTTTTTTCTCTTCCCCTCCTTTCTTCCTCCCAAGTCCCTCCTACCCTCTACTTTCCTTGATTATTTTGTTCAGTTCTAAATAGGACTGAAGCATCCACTCTTTGGTCTTCCTTCCTTTTGAACTTCATGTGGTCCCTGAGTTGATTTGTGGGTATTCCATGCCCTTTGCCTAATATCCACTTATCAATGAAAATATATCATTGTGTTCTATTGTGACTGAGTTACCTCACACAGGATGATATTTTCTAGATCCATGCATTTGCCTGTAAATTTTGTGAAGTCATTGTTTTTAATAGCTGAGTAGTAAGTACTCCATTGTGTAATGTACCACATTTTTCTGTACCGATTCTTAAATCCATTTGGTTCATAACTTCTGTTAGTTTAACTGTGTCTCTGTTTAGGTTCTGTTTCCATGATCTGTCTATTGATGAGAGTTGGGTGTTGAAGTGTCCCACTATTATTGTGTGAGGTGTACTGTGTGCTTTGAGCTTTATTATCGTTTCTTTTATGAATGTGGGTGCCCTTGCATTTGGAGCATAGATGTTTAGAATTGAGAGTTCATCTTGGTAAAGTATGAAGTGTCCTTCCTTATCTTTTTTTGATAACTTTGTTGAAAGTCAATTTTATTCAATATTAGAATGGCTACCCCAGCTTGTTTCTTGGGACCATTTGCTTAGAAAATTGTTTTCCAACCTTTTACTCTGTGGTAGTGCCTGTCTTTGTCACTGAGATGCATTTCCTGTATGCAGCAAAATGCTGGGTCCTGTTTACATATCCAGTCTGTTAGTATGTATTTTTGTTGAGGAATTGAGTCCATTGATGCTGAGAGATATTAAGGAATAGTGATTATTGATTCCTGTTATTTTTGTTGTTAGAAGTTGAATTATGTCTGTGGGGTTATTTCTTTTGGATTTGTTGAAAGAAGATGATTTTCTTGCTATTTCTGGGATGTAGTTTCCCTCCTTGTGATGGTGTTTGCCATCTATTATCCCTTGTAGTGATGGATTTGTAGAAAGATATTGTGTAAATTTGGTTTTCTCATGGAATACCTTGATTTCTCCATCTATGATAATTGAGTGTTTTGTTGGGTATAGGATCCTGGGCTAGTATTTGTGTTCTCTTAGAGTCAGTATGAGATCTGCCCAGGATCTTCTAGCTTTTATAGTCTTGGTGAGAAGTCTGGTGTAATTCTGATAGGTCTGCCTTTATATGTTACTTGACCTTTGTCCCTTACTGCTTTTAATATTCTTTCTTTGTTTTGTGCATTTGGTGTTTTGAATTTCTTTACTGGTCCAATCTATTTGGAGTTATGTAGGATTCTTGTACATTTATGGTCATCTCTTTCATTAGATTAGGGAAGTTTTTTTTTTTCTATAATTTTGCTGAAGATATTTACTGGCTCTTTAAGTTGGGAATCTTCTCTCTCTTTTATACCTATTATCCTTAGGTTTGGTTTTCTCATTGTATCCTGGATTTCCTGGATGTTTTTGGTTAGTACCTTTTTGCATTTTGCATTTTCTTTGACTGTTATGTCAATGTTCTCTATGGTATCTTCTGCACCTGAGATTCTCTCTTGTATTCTGTTGTTGATGCTTGCGTCCATGACTCCTAGTCTCTTTCCTAGATTTTCTATCTCCAGAGTTGTCTCCCTTTGTGATTTCTTTATTTCTTCTATTTCTATCTTTAGATGCTGGATGGTTTTGTTCAATTCCTTCACGTGTTTAGTTGTATTTTCCTGTAATTCTTTAAGGGATTTTTGTGTTTCCTCTTTAAGGGCTTCTAGCTGTTTGCCTGTGTTCTCCTGTATTTGTTTAAGGGAGTTATTTATGTCCTTCTTAAAGTCCTCTATCATCATTATGAGATGTGATTTTAAATCAGTCTTGCTTTTCTAGTGTCTTGGGATATCCAGGGCTTGCTGTGGTGGGAGAACTGGGTTCTGATGATGCCAAGTAGCTTTGGTTTCTGTTGCTTATGTTCTTGCACTTGCCTCTCGACATGTGGTTATCTGTGGTGTTAGTTGGTCTTGCTGTCTCTGACTGTGGCTTATCCCTCCTGTAAGCCCATGTGTCAGCACTCCTGGGAGACCAGCTCTCTTTGAGCAGAATTTGGGTATGGAGAGCTGTGGCACAGGATCTTCCCTGGGCGCAAATGGAAACTGGAAGGCCCTTTTCTGACTTTTAACATGGTTCTCCTCTAACCATCTCTAGCTGACAATATATAAGAGCCTTAGACACTAGGCCTCATCTTATTGATCAATGCTTGTTTAACAAATAACACGATGATAGGTACTGGGTCATACCTCAGTCATTTTCAAAGTTTTATATATTGCCTATTTCCTTGGGACCCCTGAATTGTATATACAAATGCATTATTCCTACTAACAATGGTATATCTAAGAGCTATTTATGCTTTTGTTCCAAGTCAGAATTTTGTATTTCAAATTTTTCTCTAATCTCTTAGTCTCTTAATTTTTTTTTTATTTTTAAAGTGGTGACTCTATTCTTTGAGTTGCTACACTAATTCTCAAATCTTGTAGTCATTCTTGATGCCTCTCTTAGCCCACCTTCATATTTAATTCATCAGCAAATGTCATATATTGTATTGTTTCCTATGGATACACACATATGCAGATTATAACCACTGCCACCAATTTTCTACTCTAAGGGCTACTCTCACAATACTAAATGCACTATGCAAACTAGCAATAGAGAAACTCACTCAAAAGAACTACTAACTACCTGTAAGGCCTGTGAATCACAACCAGAATCAGTTCAGAAAAATATCCCCATTATCTTGGAGGTAACCAACAGCTATATAACTAGACTTGACACCTTTTTTAATATGAGGGAATTTACCCTGGCAGTATAAACCTAACCAACTACTCCAGTCTAGAAAGCTCATAGACTTTAGAAGTATGTACTACTGCCATTTCTCTATATCAATATAGTTTCTAACCGAATTCTAAATAGTTATTCTTACTCACTCCTCAAAGAAGCATCTTATTTACAGTATACAGAGATTACAATGAGGAGCATAACTATTAAAAGTACAAAGAATGAGTTATTATGGGTTTCCCAGCCCTAGTTTTTACAATATAACAGCTACATACTCTGTTAGGGGAAATTGGCAGAGGAGGGCCAGAAAGACTATCAAAGACAGAATACTAAAATGACTATATCTAGACTCTTGTAGACACAGCAAGGACGCTGCTACATCCACAAAACTTCAACAATATGGTTCTTTAGACCTACCGATTGGAAATAACAGTCACATATGATGACATACAAAATCGTATTGTGTATATGTAGTTTCCTGTAGAGTTATGAGGTCCTGTGTCTGCTCTGCCTCAGGGATTGGCTGCTTGGGGAGGCAGGACAGGGGAAGTTGACTGTGCTCACCCCATGCTGTCACTGGGTTCCTGTTGAGCTGAAGGGAAACCCCAGGACACTGCTCTGGGGTGACAGCTGACTCAAGGGTCCTCAGGCCTTCGAAGACCCAGACTTATTTACACCCAAGCACTGCTGGAAGTCACTGAAAAGCTGAGAATGAAGTGGGGACCTTCAGGCTGGATCTAGCTAGGGCCACGGGGTGGAATGGGGAGCTCCAGCTGGTCCAGCAGGGAGAACCTTTGGCTTGACTATAGGTGCACTCTACAGGAATTTAGACAGTGGCTCTATAGCCACAGGCCTTCTCCATGGCTCCCCATTGCAGATCCTGATGAAAAGAGGCAGCCCATGGTTTTGCAGCATTTATTGCCATGGTGGAAAGTGGATGTGTGTTCCCCCATGCTCCTAGAACTCCGGCCCCGGCCTAAGGTACCACCTCCCACAGCCCCCCCAACCCCCCAAGAGTAGCATGGTCAGTAGTCACATAAGCAATGGCCCAAGCTTCTTACCATCAGGTTAAACTCTTCCCCAGTTACCTAGCAACAGTGAAGACCATAAAAAGGGGTGCTCAGCCCCCATCTCTTACTCTTACCCCTTTGTTTCTTCACCTCACTTCTCTCACTTCTCTTGTCTCTTCCCTTTCTCTTTGTCTTCTTTTCTCCTCTCTCTCTCTCTCTCTCTCTCTCTCTCTCTCTCTCTCTCTCTCTCTCTCTTCTACCTTCTCTCTTTCCCCTGAATTTCTATAATAAAGCTCTTAAAAAAATAGATAGTCTCTGCTCTGCTCCTTCAAGTTCTGCTGTGCACTCTGGTCTGTGTTGGGAACTTCTTCCCTCTTCCCTCTCTCCCACAACCCTGGTGGCTTTAGCAAAGCAGCTAGGAGGGGGGGTCCCCAGACAGGGCTGCCCCTTGACCACCCCCTGAAAAGTGGGATAGAGGAATGCCCACCCAGGGATGAGTGGATAGGGTAGATAGCAGCCCTCCCACACCTGACTGACCAGAGACTAGGGAAACTCTGGCAGGGTGTGGACATCTTTTTCCTTCCATTCTTCCCCAGGGCCCCCACTTTTATTTTGTTCCCAACAGTACCCCACTTCTCAGGGTGGACCTGAGATTAAATTCCTTTTGCAGGGAGGAATGTGTGGGAAGGAAAGCTTATTGGCTAAGCCCTCCAGGCTTTTAGCTACCTCATTAAATGGAGATCTGTTTTGAGCCTATGTGACCACAGGTCATGTCCGATACATGTGGAGGGGCTTGGGGCATTGTCCTTATGTGACTGATGGCCACAAATCTATGGAGAGGGGGGTCTGCAGCTAGTGACGGGGCCTTGTACCCAGGAACAGGTGAAGTGCCTACCACCCCTCCAGGGTCTCTGGGGCTCCTAACATTAACTCAACTGGGAACTAGACTACTCTTCATGGTCCCACAGTTTCCTATAATACTAATTAAAAATACTAATTAAAAGGATCAAGTCATGAGCTTGAGGGGGAGGCATGAGAGAAGCTAGAGAAAAAGGAGAAGAAAGGATGTAATGATGTAAATATACTATTTATGTATGAAATTCACATACATTTTAAATTTAAAAGAAAAAGATCTTTAAGTTGAAATAAACCTTTCCTTCTTACCTTGTTTGCTAAACGTAGTTTTAATATGTGTGTGCATACATATGCATGTGAAGTTTTCATCATATGTATGTGTGTGTGCCCACAGAGGAGAGAATAAGGTATCTGACTATGCATGAAGTTACAGGTGGTATAAGCTATCCAAAATGGTTTCTGGGAAATGCACTTGTCCTCTTATAGTTCAGTGAGCATTTAAACTGCTTTTTGTCAGATATTTGATCATGGCAACAATAGAAGAAAATCATGCATCATGTGGTTGCTTTTCATGTGCTGTAACTTTCCACATATTCCATCAAAGCTCAGGCCGGATATCATTCTGTATCCAATAGTCTTAACCCCATGACGCAAATAGTACTCAGAATATGGTAGAATACAAACCTATTTTTAAAGAATAAATTGTAGAACTAGGGTGGTGCTATGGCCATGATCATCAAACTGATGTGAGGGATTAAAAACAGTGTGTTTGTGTGTGTATGTCTGTGTGTGTGTGTATGTATATACATATATATGTGAATGACATATGTGACATATATTAATAAAGATTATATAGTTAATAATAGAGATAGAGAAAGATGAGGAAGAGATAGATTTAGAGGTGGAGATAGAGATAGAGATGATAGAGCTAGAGGTAGAGATAGACATGCCTGAATGGAAACCTCCTAACCCAGATTTTCTAGAAATTCAACCATATACATTTGATTTTTAGATACTTCCCTAGAGACTATGGTATTCCTTGAAATTTTATTACCATGAAACTTAAAACCTAGTTCTCAGAGCTTTTTGGGAAACAGTGTCATTGAACCCTCAAAAACCTTGAGAAAATTAGTGGGGTCCAGGATTCCCAAATACAGTTAAGTCCAGAACCAAAATAAACAGTTTTTACCTGTTATTATGGTCTTGCCCTACCTTATGGAAGCTCCAGCAGAGAACGAGTGATTTACAACAGAGGGTGAGACATTTAGACTTAATAGCCTGCATGTGTGCACAGAATCCTCCAGCTGGACCCTCCAGACTTTCCCAGGAGAACACAGGATAACCCATAGCCAAAGGGAATTGTTGAAGTGACCTTTTCAAAAAACCAGCAGGAGGAGGAAAGCTTTGGGCTTCATGTCCCACAAGGAAAATCTGCAGTTTCCCTTCCATGGGGGACTGAAGGAAAATAAAAATAACAGGATGTATAATGGATGCAACTCCAGAATGTTATCAAGGAGCCATTGAGTCTGACCACAGGTCTACCTCTAGTGTCTGTGTATTTGGGGAAACATATCTCTGAACTTCTGTCTCTCTTCTCTAAAGGACATTTCAGATCCCATCTCATTTCAAGAACCCAGTGAGTCCATGGAGTGCTCCATTCACATAGCTAAAAGTACTCCTAACTTTTCTCTTCTAAAATTGGCAGATATTTGGAGAATAGGTATACCTATTGTATATCTTGAATATCTTGTAGATGAGGTCAAAACAAAGCCATGGCTGTTCCTAACAGAAAATCCAAACTGATTAATTTAGAATGGAGTTCAGAAGCCAGGGAAATAAGTAAAGGCTCACTCTTTTATACTCAACTTCATGAAATGCCTTGTTGTCTTTGCTGTGGGTAGATAGATGCAACCGTCTGCACAAGGAGGAGGGCTATACAGATTGACCTTGTCCTTGCCTGCAGAAAGAAGGGAAAGGGACACTCAGAGTTAAGTGTTCAGGCCCTACACACTGCTCCACTTCTTCTCCCTGAGCAAGCCAGAAGAGCAGGGGTGCATGTTCACAGGGCTCTGCTGCTCTGCTGCCCCAGTGATGTGTACAAATGTATGCAGCAAGGTTCTTTTCAAGTAGATTAAGTGAAAGGAAAGGTTTAACAGAGCCTCAGCAATTTTGTTAAGATCTCGCTGGCAACCCTATAGGTGGAACAACAATATGAACTAACTAGTACCCCCTGGAGCTTGTGTCTCTAGCTGCGTATGTAGAGGAAGATGGCGTAGTCGGCCATCAGTGGAAAGAGAGGCCCATTGGTCATGCAAACTTTATATGCCTCAGTACAGGGGAATGCCAGGGCCAAGAAGTGGGAGTGGGTGGGTAGGTGAGTGGGGGGGGGTATGGGGGACTTTTGGGGTAGCATTGGAAATGTAAATGAGGAAAATACCTAATAAAATTTTTTTAAAAAGAAGATCTCACTGGCAAATAGCCATGAAAAGAAGTTTTGAGGGAGGAAAAAGTTGATGTTTGCTGTCAGCTGCAGGACACCTCCAAAGCAGGAGAAGAGACCATAGACCTGGCTGAGGATTACTGTGTCTTAACTAGCTTCCCTGGGGAATGTTGGACCCGATATTATCTAGAAATTGGAAGGAAATTGGTGAGTGGCTAACACTCCTAAACAGGTACATAGTGTTTTCATATTCAAAGCTCTTTAATGTTACCCTTAGGAGCCTTGTGAGATAAGAGAAAAAGTGATTATATCCCCAGTTTGTGAAAGGGAGAATCAAAGCCGAAGGGTCAGGCAATTTGCACAGAAAATAATTGGACTCAGTGTCCAACCAACATCAGGCCTCAGGGGTTCCTTGAACTGAAGCCAGAGCTCAGGAAAATGAGACCCAGAACTTGGGTCTGAAAAGCTTATATCAAGAAAACAAGGACCCAAGCACAATCTCATAATTAAAAGTGACTGGACAAAACTCGGGCATCTGTAGAGCAAAGGAGGCAGTTCCATAGCTAACTAGCAAGTAAGTGGCACTTCATTAAACATTAAATCAATTTCGAAGACTTTATTTTGAAGGCATATTGCCATTTATGGACATCAGCTATGCACTGTAAGAAACTAGAAATTAGAATCCAAAAATCTCTACATGCCCAAATTTATCACTGAAGAATAGTTGCCAAATATTAGAGGAGCTACAATTAATTTGAATTAAAAAAATGAGATACCAATTTTTTCTTTCATCTCTAACATATTTTTGTTTCTACCTTCCACTAGTCACTGTTTTCTCCACAATGCTGCAAATGAAATTAGACTTTTATTCCTACAAGGTGTGCTTTAACTCCAAGATCACCAGAAATTGACAAAATATATTGCAAGAGCTCCTACTGTCAGCCCTGGGTGACTTTACCATGAACATGGATGGATTTAGTCTTCTCTTGGGAAGAATACATTCTCGAGAGAGAAAGAGGGGGAAGAGGAGGGAGGGAAAGGGAGAGAGGGAGAGGGAGGGGACTGGAGAGGGGGAGGGAGAGGGGGAGGGAGAGGGGGAGGGAGAGGGGGAGGGAGAGGGGGAGGGAGAGGGAAAGGAGAGAGGGAAAGGGGGAGGGGGAGGGAGAGGGAGAGGGGAGGGAGAGGGGAGGGGGAGAGGGAGGGGGAGGGGGAGAGGGAGGGGGAGGGGGAGGGGGAGAGTTAGTGTGACCATGGAGGTAGAGATTGAAGGGGCCTCACACCAATGAGTGTTGGCTGCCAGCAGAATCTGAAGAGCCAGGAGGACAGAGCATGTCTGGTCCCTGGTGGGGATGCACAGGACTGCTAACATCCTCACTGAAGCTGATTTCTAGAGTTGTGATCCCCATGTTGCTTCACTCATCCAAATAAGTGGTAAAATTTTATAGCATCCATAATCCCACCTCTAACCTTAACTGTCCAGTCACGTGATATAACAGAGTCAGAGATTCCAGGACTGAAAGTTTAAAACTTTGACAGGGGCTGAGGGTGACACCATTCTCCCTCCTGTAATCTTTGAACTCATCAACTCCATGTGTCTGAACATTCCTTCACTCCTTCCCTAACGCTCATTGTACCCCACCCCTTGCATTCATAGTATGCAACTCAGTGGCTTAGGACCCAGGTTGACACAGCTAAAGTGTATCTACTTTGGCAATTACAGGTTCTGAGTCTGGTCCTCAATCTAATTTTCTCACCAATGAGAAATACCATTATATTGGAACACTGGACTGATTAAATGATCTTTGTCATGAAAAGTTCTTAGAGTATCGCTTTGCGGATAATGAACCCTTATGATGTTAAAACTATCTTCTCTATGTCCACCAGCACCCTCAGCATCAGATAAGTGGTTAGAGGGAGTGTGAGAATACCCGTTCTCAGTGGCAAAATGGTAAGAGCAGTGACTTTCACAGCAATCAATCACAGACTGTCCATGACTGTGTGCACTGTTGCTTTCCTCTGTGGGTCTCACTAGATGCATGCAAGTGACAATGTAGTACAAGATGGCCTTATGTGGTAATAACCTGACCACAGCAAAGCTGCCCTCAGAGAGACTGTCCAAGGCTTCTTTGTATCACAGTCTCAGGCCCATGTTTACCTGTCACCTGTCACTTCTATCACACTGTGTTGATCAAAGCACCCACATAAACTTTTAAAACGTGCCAAGATACTTTCTGCTTTTACATGAAAGTGTCACTTTTCATAGAGGTATTCATGGAGTGAGAATAACAATTTCAGTTCATTACTTTCAACCTACCAGGTTGAGTTTTAGGAAAGGGTTTCTAGATTTGAACTTTAGCTAATATACATACTTGGGGAAATCTTTTTTATTTTTTAACTTTTTTTATTAGGTATTTTCCTCATTTACATTTCCAATGCTACCCCAAAAGTCCCCCCATACCCCCCCCACTTCCCTACCCACCCACTCCCACTTCTTGGCCCTGGCATTCCCCTGTACTGAGGCATATAAAGTTTGCATGACCAATGGGCCTCTCTTCCCAATGATGGCCGACTAGGCCATCTTCTGATACCTATGCTGCTAGAGACAAGAGCTCTGGAGGGTACTGGTTAGTTCATATTGTTGTTCCACCTAAAGGGTTGAAGACCCCTTTAGCTCCTTAGGTACTTTCTCAAGCTCCTCCATTGGGGGCCCTGTGATCCATCCAATAGCTGACTGTGAGCATCCACTTCTGTGTTTGCTAGGCCTCACAAGAGACAGCTATATCTGGGTCCTTTCAACAAAATGTTGCTAATGTATGCAATGGTGTCAGCATTTGGAGGCTGATTATGGGATGGATCCCCAGGTATGGCAGTCTCTAGATAGCCCATCCTTTTGTCTCAGCTCCAAACTTTGTCTCTGTAGCTCCTTCCATGGGTGTTTTGTTTCTAATTCTAAGAAGGGGCAAAGTGTCCACACTTTGGTCTTTGTTCTTCTTCAGTTTCACGCGCTTTGCAGATTGTATCTTATATCTTGGGTATTCTAAGTTTCTGGGCTAATATCCACTTATCAGTGAGTACATATTGTGTGAGTTCTTTTGTGATTGGGTCACCTCACTCAGGATGATGCCCTCCAGGTCCATCCATTTGCCTAGGAATTTCATAAATTCATTCTTTTTAATAGCTGAGTAGTACTCCATTGTGTAAATGTACCAGATTTTCTGTATCCATTCCTTTGTTGAGGGTCACCTGGATTTTTTCCAGCTTCTGGCTATTATAATTAAGGCTGCTATGAACATAGTGGAGCATGTGTCTTTCTTACCAGTTGGAACATCTTCTGGATATATGCCCAAGAGAGGTATTGCGGGATCCAACAGTAGTACTATGTCCAATTTTCTGAGGAACTGCCAGACTGTTTTCCAGAGTGGTTGTACAAGCTTGCAATCACTTGGGGAAATCTTATAAGTTTGAGTATATTAATGGCATCTCTGGGTCTTTCACATGCCAATCATTGTGCTAGGATCTTCTAGGAAAGACAAGAATATCCTCTCTTTCCTCAGGAATTTGTCTTGAAGGGTTGCTTTTATGATAAATAAGCAATGAACATAAATCATAGTAGTGCAATGCTTCAGGGTGTCTGATATGTAATTATCACTTATAAAATGAGTGGATATTCTTACTATTGAGTATTTACCAGAATATCCTGATTTCATTTATAAAAGACACACCATTTTCAAAGATATGTTTCTACATCATAACAGAATTTGTAGATTGGATATCCTGGGTAAAAGAAGTTCCATTCACACAGTTTTAGAAGCTGGGAAGTCTAAGATTAAGGTTTCAGAAAAGTGGGTTTCATTTTAAGATGTTTACTGTGGCTCTAATAGCCTCTTTATATGTGTGCAAGAAGAGGGGATAGGAAAGAAAGGAAGGAAAGGATAGTGGGGGGGGAGAAGAGGAGGGAGGAGAGAAGAGAAGAGGAGAGAGATGGGGAAGGAGAGCAGTGGGCAGGAAACTCTGGTATCACTTTATGAGGCCAGTAGGAGTATTACTGGGGCCTTGCCACCTAGAACCCCATCTAAACTAAGTTTGCTACTAAAGCAGACACCTGCAAATGCCTGCATATTCACATTAGGATTTCAGCATATGCATTCTTCAGGGCCATGTTGTTCATTCTATAATACCACCCAAAGCCTCCTTCCTTTTTTTGACCCATAGAGTAAAATACTCAGATGCCCCTCTGGAAGCCTAGGACTGATTTTCCAGCATTGAATCAGAGCCATCTTTTAAGTAAACATTTATAATCAGAACTGGAAGTATGCATGTACCCCCCCCCCCCATTTTGTTCTATAAATGCAATAGCATGCATAGGGTACAATTACCATAGCCATAAACGTACAATGTACCAAATCACTCTAAACAAGGACAGGTGTTTAAATGCCTTTCATTCACTGTCCAGGAAATGAAGAAGCCTGGATAATAACTTCAGTCTCAGACAGAGCTTTATTTTTTTGTTCGAAGGCTTATTGTAAATCCTCAGTGTCAGAATGAAGCAGTATTAAAGAGAACTGAACTAGGACTCCAACCATCTGGCTTATAGACCCAGCATTAGCACTAACAAGCTCTGTGACCCAAAGTAAGCTACTTAACCTCACATAGACTCCATCTCGGTGCACAGTGAGATGATGAGATTGCTTAGTGTTTTGTACAGTATTTCATAGTGCTCTGGGGTAACAGAGACCCAATAGCTGAAGAGCCTTCAACATCTGTCTCAGCCCAACACCCCTCCCTCATTTCAATCTCATAGATGTGTAGACGGATTTTGTTTTCCCCCTTTGGCTATTTCATTGGGTTTCTATACCTTCCTTCTAGCCTTTATTCCACGTAAATCCCTTCCAATCCCCCCACACTAAGTAGGAGAGAAGATAGGCTAGAGGGGAAGGGGGACATAGACCTCTTTAGGCTACTTCCTGCTGATTAAGGATGTTGAGTTCTTGGAGCAAGTCCAATCTTTGTAGTCAGGGTATCTCCAACTTTTTCATCTCGTCTCCTTGCTCATGAACACTTGACAAACTGCAACAAGAGCAATGAGGAGCCACATGGGGAGTGGCAACTTCTTTAGGTCCTCTCTGGGCTTTCCCATTTATACTCTCTCTGGAGTCCCCAGAATTAGACTCTCTGCTGCTGGCAAAAATGATGACCCTGCTAGTGCAAGAGGCAAATCATAACCACCTGCTGTGATGCGGCTTCTTATCCCACACCTGTGATTAAAACAAAAACGTATTCACATAACAAGACTGAACAGAACATTGTCACTACATAGATGTCAGGTGAAAAAATAATACATAGATTAAAAACTGTAAATAAATGATGGTCATCAGACACGATACCAGAGACTTATCCTTTAAAGAAGTTATAAGTAAACAAAATGAGGTTGCCATTCTGAGTCTGACTTCATATATCCACCCTGGACCTTTCTAAAAAGGTTCTAGATGGTTCTAATATAGCCTGTCCCCAGACCATATTCCCAGGAGTAAAGAATTAGGTTATAATATGAATTATTAATCCAAATTTTTCATTTACTGAAGGAAAAATCCTTCTGGTTTAGGCAATGAACTAGAATTCATTCTAACCCAATTATCTAACCCAATATGAATTATCTAACACAATATGAATTATCTAACCCAATAAGAAAGGCTAATGAAGCTTTGTCACTGTGTAAGTTTCTAACAGATCTCATAGGAAATGGTTTCTCTCACAAAGGAGCAACTTTTGGAGTTATATTAAAGAGAAATATCAGTCTGGGTTGGCCTCAGTGAAGCCTGGGGGTGTCTCAAGCTTCCTGTGCAATCCACAGCAAATCTCTTAGAGGGCTCCGTGCACTTCTATTACGTTTCCCATTGTTCTCTTCATTTTCTCACTCCTCTGCACTGATGTTTCCAGGTGAGATGGGAAATAGAAGGACCAAAATGCCAATAATAAGAAAGGATTTTCTTGCAGTATTTGCAGTCCAGCTGGAATTTGTAAGTAACAAAAAGGGGGAAAAAATCTCACAAGCAAAGCAAATCCTGAGACCATCCAATTTGCAGAGCCCCAAGCACCTTCCTATGAATCTAACAGGGTAGATTTCTACAGTCTCGGGCTTCTAAAGGCTTCCCATCAGTCATTTCAATACCAGAGACTTCTAGTCCCTGTAGCACTTCTTCCCCAACAAGGTGGGTAATTAGTCTCCTATCTGCCCTGTCAGAACTAGTCTTAGCCCCGCTCCACTCAGAGGCTCCAACCTCCCTGATGAACCATATTATTAGAGGTTGCAAGATAATCCAGAGATGAATAGTTTGAAAGGCCACATGAAAACTGCAAAGATGAATTAAATTACATTCTGGAGACTAAAGAATAAATGGGAAATGAGGCGATTTCTTATTTAAGAAGTCTTCTTCACAGTTCCCCTGGAATGTAAACACAGGGCGCTCTGCAGAGGATGGGGTCACCTGCTGCCTAGGGAAAGCAGCTTGAATTTTATTACCTTGGTGATCCTTGGCAGCATACACACTTCAAGAGGCACAAACCCTGCTCCCTTTACTTTGTCTCCTGTGCAGGTTTCTAGCTTTCATAACATTTTAATTAAATTTGGGCTTGTCTTTCTCGCTCACCTTACTCTCTGCATCAAAGGAGAGGCTTTTCCTGGGCTGCCTGGCTGGGGTTCCTGTATTTCTTCCATTTTAGACCCCTGCTTTTTTTTTTCCATACAAGGAGAATGGCAATTAAATCGGAGCAGGGGTAACCTGCAGCTTCTCTAAGAGATAGCAGCACATAACTCCAGTGTGACTTACACATAAAGGTAATGAATTCTATAGCACAAATTTACATAGAGGTCAACTAAAAAGTGGTTGTGCATTTGATAGTACAATGGGCATTAGGTAGTTGTCACACAATAAATAATTCATCTTGCATACTCACTTGCTATGTAAATGGTAGACTATGTATATTAACACACTTAAGTCAGAACAAAACAGACATCTGAGGCCAGATGAATCTCTCTCTGGACATAGTACAGTTACTGCTCCCCACGGGGCTTAACTCTTCACTTTTAAAGATGGAAATTAGGATTTAATTGAAAAGGGCTTGTGTGTGTGTGTGTGTGTGTCTTCTGATAAAGTGAGACTTACAAAGAAGCAAGGGAGTAGTTTTAATGCAGATTGGAAGTATTGGCTTGGGCACTGTATGGGTTAATAGTAATGACTCAAAAACCTGTATGAATAGAAGACATAAACTATTTAAAAATCACTAAATTTGTTTAATTTTTTAAAATTATCTTTAATCTTTTTTTTCCAGTCCAGTCATTTTCCCCCTCCCAGGATGTCTATATTTCTTTCCAAATTGGCTTTTGCCACCTGAAAACATACATAACCTTCTGGTCACTCAGCCGTATTTCATGATTTCTTATACACCAGCCATCCATGGATTCTATATTGATATCCATGATCAATTTTGATACCAAATCTCCTGAGACATGTAATTTAGTCAAATTGCTTCAGCATTCAACTATTTAAAACTCAAGAAAAAGAAAACAGAACTCTTCTCTAATGCCACAGAATCTTTAAATCACTGTGAAAATCTTCAAAGCTCCTGAGCAAGGTACCGGGCAGCACCTCTCCCAGCACATCTGCTGCCATCTGATGGAGGAGTTATAAGGATCTGTTTAAGAGATATTCTCCATGATGATGTAGATGGTTTATGGAGACAAGACCAAGGGAAGTATGTGGAGGAAGTGTGATGGCAGCCTCTGAGGACATTTTCCCCACAAGGAAAGAATTTTGATATTTTGAGTCATATAGGAATGGGGGGAATGATGCTGGAGAACCAAGGTGGTTTTCATAGACATCTGTTGGTTACAGTTCAGCCAGATAAACAGAAACGATGGAAAACCGATGCATTAATACCAGAAATGAGCATATTAGGGCTCTAACTAATCAGATCCAAAGCCTGTAGGGCAGGCACTCAGGAAGGGAAAGTTTGCCACTAATAGGTGTCTGTCAGGAAAGATGGAGAAGGAGGGAGCAATGGCAAGCCCAGTTGTTGTTGGGAGTCTTTGATCTCAGGGCATAAGCCCTCACTCAAGGCCTTCAAGTTAAACAAGGCAGGGCCACCAATGACAGTATTCCTTTGAATCATTCAGAACACCTGATTTTATGACAAAAAAGCATTAATTTAATATGAGGAAAAAGAGGTGTGTATGCCACAAGGAGGTCATTTCTTTCCTGTAATTTGATGTCCAGTCTACTTATATGCATAACGAGAAACAGAATTCCTGAGACTATATGCAACCATATTTCAGGCTAACCAAATTATCACTACTTAAGCATCACCACAGAGCTAATATTAATCCTCAACCAGATATGTCAGCCTTAAAAATGTATACCTTCTCCTGGGGAGATTGTTCTTATAATTAAATAAATGCTAGAGTCATGTAACTAATGCTATGACATTTTGAAACACAGACAGCTTTGACGCAGATCTCTTCCACATTCCTGTCATTGAGAATCAAGCAGGCCTATTTTCCTTCTCATAGGAATAATGCTGAATGAAGTGGGAAATGGGGAAAATTGGAGAATCTTTAGTGGGGAAGTGGTGAGGTAGAGCAATATTGAGGGAGAAAATAACACAAAGGATATATGAAGCAGCTGTAAAGAATCATCCTTTTTTACTTACCTTAAGTTACATATAACGGTGTGTGTGTGTGTGTGTGTGTGTGTGTGTGTGTGTGTGTGTGTGTGTTTGTGTGTGTGTGTTTGTGTGTGTGTGTGTGTGTGTGTGTTTGTGTGTGTGTGTGTGTGTTTGTGTGTGTGTATGTGTGTGTGTGTGCGTGTGTGTGTGTGTGTGTGTGTGTGTTTGTGTGTGTGTGTGTGTGTTTGTGTGTGTGTGTGTGTGTGTGTGTGTGTGTTTGTGTGTGTGTGTGTGTGTGTGTGTGTGTTTGTGTGTGTGTGTGTGTGTGTGTGTGTGTGTGTGTGTATGATCTTTCAAGACAACTCCATATAGCTCCAGCACTCCGTGGACTCCAGCTCAGAGGGCAGTGCTGTTAGCAGGAACAGCAAGAAGTGATTAGCCACCGAGAGGGTGTCTTCTGTGAAACCAATGAGACTGGAAGACACAGGCCAGTTGGCATGCTGTGCCAAACTCGAAAGCTTTGTGCTGATTTAGTTAGCCATGACTACAAGCAGCTTGAATTGTAACTAGCTGCCTTGATTGTCCCTAGAGTAACTCTAGTGGGTTTTCCCCACATAGTTTCCAAACACACTAAAAACAGGCAAAACATTGGAGTGGTGTGTGAGCTTTACAACTAGGCCTGGTGCTACTGATGTGCCTCGTGAACTGAAAGTAAATGAAGTCTATTTTATTATGAATAAAGTCTCTGTCTTCCTGGCTAACATATGGGGCCCCAGTCCTGGTCCAAATTATTGTTAAGCATTTAGTTGGGGTTGTATTATCTAGAGCCATTCTGTGACCGGTGAGTCCCTCAATAAACTCTACTCTGTTACCCTGTGTCTGTCTGTCTCTGCTCCTGTTACACACTGTCAATGTTAGTCTCGATACACTAGGACTAAGTTGTTCTCACATGAGGTATGTTAGCACTATGGGCTACGTAACAGACACAATATGGTGGATGGCACAGGAGTCTAGATGTATGAGAGAAAATTCAGTTGTACTGTAGCCATGAGTATTTGAGTCTTAATGTAGGTGAGGTGACAGTTACATTCCTGAGCTATGGACTCAACTCAACTGGCAGCTGTGTTTTCATATTCTAGTGCTGTGTCTCTGATATGTGCAGGTTACCATTAGTTTATTAGATCAGAGAATGACTAAGACCCAATCCTGCTACCCAACATAAGGTCTGAAAGCCTGCATTTGAGGGAAAAGCAGCCAAAAGCAGACTGTCAAGGGTGATTCTGAAAATACAGTCAGAATCTCAAGGGAGAAGCAAAGGAAATAGAACAGGAAAGTTATGTAAATGTTCTAACCCCGAACTTTGAAGAACAAAAGCAGGGACAAAGAAGTAACTCAAAGGACAATAAACTAGCCCAGGAAAGTGACAGAAACCTTGTCCCACCTGGTGTTGTCTCCACTTTTCATGACTGGCCCTAAAGTAAAATTCATTTCATCTGAAGCTCTCCTGCCACCCTTGTGGAGTCCTAACCATAGTTTGCCATAGATCCCTGATATTAGTTATATAGAGTGAAACTAGAAATTTTAAGAGAAATTTTTAGAGCAACAAGAGACAGTATAGTAATCCTACTAGAGAAGTAACTGACTGTTATCATTGAATAATATCTGTCGTCTAATTTCATAGGTTGGAAAAACACTTCTCCATAACGTTAAATCAGTATATTACTTTCCTTTCTTCAGGAAAGACAGTAGACCATGATGAACCACAGATGTAAATCACAAGCCAAAACCATACAGTTGGAAATAACTAATGCATTACTACATTATTAATACAATGGAAATGATGTGGAGAATCATTTGCAAATGGGAGAGTAGTGGGAGAGAGAGAGAAAACCCTCAGATATGAAAAGGGTTTATTAAAACAAAGATTCATAAAACTTCACTTAGAACTCAACCAATCTGTTTATATAGCCTGGATCATGAGTCTGCCTATCTGTGAGTGTTTTAATAAGAAATTACTTCTATAGGCTTATAAAATAGAATACTTGTTTCCCAAACACTGGTGTTGTTTGGAAAGGTCATGGAAACTTTGAAAGATAGAGCCATGCTGGAGGAAGTCATTTTCTAGGTACATGGGGCACAATTTTAAGGTTCACATTCTCACCCGACTTCCTCTTCTGGCTCACTTCTTTCTACAAGAGAATACAGTCAGTTATCTTCTGGCTCCTACTGCCGTAGTCACCTGCCAGATGCCATACCATCCCCACAGTGATGATTTCTGTCTCTCTGAAAATACAAGTCAAAATAAAACTTCCCCCGAGTTGCCTTCTGTCACAGTACTTATAGCAACAGAAATATAATATCTGTCTACCTACCTATCTGGATAAACCTCCCAAGCATTTATCTACTTGGACCTCACAGCTAGAAGACATTGCAGTAGGGATAATTAAAGGAGAGACAGAAAAGGGAGAGTGCAGTGTTGGAGGTGGAGTTAAAGGTGAGGAGTAAGGAAGCAAAAGAGTGAGAAATAAAACATGAGAAAGATGTAGATGCAAGAAAGAGGTAGAGAAGAAGGTGAATAAATGCTTAGAGGAAAGAAAGAGGAGGACAAGGGCAGAGTCATTATCCGACTGAGAACATTCACAGAATCCTACTCTAACCACAGGATGTTCTGAAAGTCGGAAGCAAGAAGCAGACATTAACAGGAGAAAGAAAGTAGAAAGGGAAGGAGAGGCGTGCGTGTGTCATGATTAATGGTAGGACACCCTACAATATGTCTGATATTGGTAAATCAAAATCTGCCAGGCAGTGGTGGTGCATGCTTTCAATCCCAGCACCTGGGAGGCAGAGGCAGGCAGATTTCTGAGTTCGAGGCCAGCCTGGTCTACAGAGTGAGTTCCAGGACAACCAGGGCTACACAGAGAAACCCTGTCTCAAAAAAAAAAAAAAAAAAAAAAAAAAAATTAAAAAAATAAAATCTACTCAGTGACTTCTTAGATCTTTGATTTAGTGACTACGCTGTGAGTGAAAAGAAGCTTCTGGAAGCCTTTCCTTTCCACAGAGTTCCCTCTACCACAGGTTGCCTATACCTGTTATCTCCCACCTCCCTCTCTATCAGGTCCTTCCCTTCATCGATTAAAGCTTACTCAACAATTGTCTATCTTCCAGATCCAATAATACTCCTCATGTTATTGTGCAAGATAGCTACTCTTTAGAAGACCAGCACTCTTTTTAAAAGTATATTCACCTAGCCACTATTTTGGAACTCTTCCAAATCTCCCCTTGTATCCTCAGAATCCGTTAGATCTCTTTATGCTTTCCCTCACTGTGCTTCAGTCACAAGGATCTTTTGCTCTCTTAAACATACCCAGAAACTGGTTAAGGCCTGCTTCAACTTGCTTTTCTAATCCATAGGCCGTATAAAAGTTTTTCCTAGACTTTTTAATGTTCCATTTACTAACTCATGTTGCATTCTCCAGAAGGCCTTTCCTGTGAATAAGCTATGTTAAATCAGGATATGCTCCACTTCCACATACCTATTATATATGTGGATTGTTACCTTCTGTCTCTCCCACCACAGTATAAGAACAGACCCTGTATCATACAAGTGAGTTCACCATACATCCTGGAACCTAGCCATGCAGATTCACGCATAGATACTTCTAGTCTTTGTCTAGCTACTGCTATGATGGGAAGCTTAGCAGCACCTGGGAAATTCACCATCTGTATCATACTCAGAGTTAAAGGACAAGATAATAAACACTCCAAGCTTTGCAGGCCTCTGTCACATAACATGAAAATGTCCTGAAAGGAGATGTAGCAACATAACAAGGATGGCTACGTCCCAACAGAGTTTTAGTCAGGGTCATGAATATTGAAATTTTGTATACCTTTCACATTTTACAGCATTTTATTCTTCCTCAAATTTTCTTTCAATTTTAGAAACAAACAAAAACAGAAACATACACAGAAGAGAGAGAGAGAGAGAGAGAGAGAGAGAGAGAGAGAATGAGTGAGAAACCTATTCCCAATTTGGCAAGTAGCAAGTTTTGGGTTGACAGTTGACCTGACCCATGTTTTATCCACTTAGGATTTTACACTTTTGCTCCTCTATTTTACTTATCCCAATAAGTTTCCTTAATTGTAAAAACAAATAAAAATGGACAAGAATAATAAACACTGCCATTAGATAGAGAAAACTCTATTTATAGCATCGAACAGGTGCTTGCTTAAATCCTTGCATATGATTTTCCAGTTTTCTTAATGTCAGAATTCCTAACCTGCCTCAGACTCCCTTGCACTCACCTGACGCCCTCAATCATCTCCTTGACTGCACAGCCTTTCCACTAAGCATTCTTGCTCGACCTACAACTCTCCACTGGAGGTTGCCCTCACTTTTACCCTGACTCAATCCACATGGTTAAGTCACTGTCAATTTATTGAAAACCTCTGGCATGTATGCTAGTAATTACACATGTTAGGCACCTGGTCAACTATTCTTACCTCAATTACCAAACACCCCATTTCCTCTGACCAGGCAGGGCTCATTACCAATGAAAGAATAAGACATTCTCTTTCAGTTTCCCCAATTGCTAGACTATGTTCATGTGATCTAATTGTAACCAATGAGGTTCATTAAGAAAAAAAAAATCCTGCAGTTTGCAATGGTGTCGATATTTGACTATACTGTTCAATTTTAAAGCATGCATGCAATAATTTCTGTTTTGAGAATATTACATCACTTGAGCTTCAGGAGAATCATGATGGACAGAAAATATGTTTTACCTACTTTAAGATGAGGAAGGGGGCTTCAAATATTATGTGTTTCTCAAATCCTTAAGCCAAGAAGTGAGACAATTAAAGCTCACCTTCAGATTTCATCTCAGGCTGGAGTTGGGTCTTTCGTGCGGTTAGTGATTGGTTAGCTAATGGTGAGGTGATGCAGTGGCTCTCTTTCAGTTACTAAATGTCATAGCATGTATTTGTTTCCATATGAAGAGAATGGCCACTGGTTACCTTTATGGAAAAAGTAAAGTGATTGTCTTAAAGTAACAGACATGGAAGAAACACTGCTAATGAAGCAAAGGTAGACCATATCACTGGATTAGAATGTCTGTGAACATGCCACTGGAGATGTAACAGTGCTAGAGCACTGTGTGAGGTCCTCAAGGCAATTTTCAGGACTGCAAAAACAAACCAAGGAAACAAAACTGTGTGTATAGGAAATTTTTTTGATTTGGAGAAGTAAATTTTGACAAGGTAAAAAGTCCACAGAAAGTATCTACCCATAGTGTGCATATAACTAACAAGATCGCAAATGTTTGATTCACTGGAAAGCTAAATTTCAATTTGTATTCAATGCAGTCACAGGTATTTTGTGCCTGTGACACGGACTGTCAAATGACCACCCTGAAGGCTGACGTGAATACGGCAGGTGCTCTATTTATGCCACCTGTTTGGGATCTTTGTAGCCATTTCCCAGTAACTGGCTCACCTTTGGACTCTACCTGGAAGCACTTTGCCAGGCTGAGAGCTTCCTTTGTGGGGCTATGAGCTCTCTGGCAGAATCTGATGGGCCATGAAATATAAAGTCCTGGTAAATAATAATTCAATCTCTTTGCCTAAACTCAGGACAAGCTTTAAGATAATCTTAGCTCCAGTATATTCCTTAGAATATCCTATGAGCTTCAAACAATTGAATTACAAAGAAAGGCAGCTCTTCCTACCCACTAACCTGTAACAGAGTCCCCAGAGTTTATTTCCAAATTCCTTTGGCATTCACTCCTCTTCCTCTGGACTGTGTGTCCAGAAAAATCCCACTTAAGACAAAGGTTAATTCTGAAAATACAAATCATATGTATATATTTTTCTATTTGATTGAAATATTTATTTCTCTAGAGAGATTAATAAAATGAAATGGAGAAATAATAAAAACTTAATGTATTTGTAAATAAATTTTCCAGAATAAAACTAGTTGCTAAAATAAATAGTCTGAAAACACCAAGAAAAATACATTGTTCGCCCACTAGGTTTTGATTTAAACAAATAAAGTGAAAAGGTACATATATTCCTCCAAAAGTCTAAAGTAACCACAAATGATCTCAATAAATAATAAAATAGCAAACTTACTTATAACAACCAAAAGCTAGAAACAACCCAGATGTCCCTCAACAGAAGAATGGTTACAGAAACTGTGGTACATTTACAAAATGGAGTACTATTAAAATCAATGACTTCATGAAATTCATGGGCAGATAGATGGAACTAGAAAATATCACCCTGAGTGAGTTAACTCATACACACTGAGAAGTGAATATTATCCCAAAAGCTCAGAATACCCATGATACAGCTCACAAACCATATGGAGCATATGAAGAAAGAAGACCAAAGTGCAGGTGCTTTAATCCTGCATAGAAGGGGGAAAAAATAATCACAGGAAATAGAGGAAAGGAGGGACCTGGGAAGGATTAAGGAAAGAGAGCAAAGAACGGGGGCAAGGTCAAGTATTGGAAGGGACAGAAGGGAAGTACAGAGGGTAGGGAAGTTGAATAGAAATAGAGGCCCCTTGGTCTTGCAAACTTTATATGTCTCAGTACGGGGGAACGCCAGGGCCAAGAAGTGGGAGTGGGTGGGTAGGGGAGTGGGGGGGAAGGGTATGGGGGACTTTGGGGATAACATTTGAAATGTAAATGAAGAAAATACCTAATTAAAAAATTTAAAGAAAAAGAAATATTTAAAAAAAAACAGAAAAAAGAAATATGCAGCAGGAACTGTGGGTAGCCACTAGAAAGTCCCATACTCCAGGGAAGTGAGAGGTTCCCAGGAGCCAATGGCTATGACTTTATCTGAAATACCCATAAAAGGAGACCTGTAGAGACCACGTCCAGTAGATAGGCATGGCCCCCAATCGAGGGATGAAACCAACCACTCATCTCAAAATTTTTAACCCAGAAATGTTCCTGTTCAAAGGAAAGACAGGGACCAAAAAAAAAAAGAAAAAGAAGAAAGACAAGATAGAAGGAAAGACCGTCCAGACACTGCCCCACATAGGGATTCGTCCCATCTGCAGACACCAAACCCCCACACTATTTCTGATACCAAGAAGTGCTTGGTGACAGGAGACTAGTATGGTTGTTCTCTGAGAAGTTCTACCAACCTGAAAAATACAAATTCAAATGCTCACAGCCAACCATTGGACTGAGCCCAGAACCCCAATGGAACAGCTAGGGGAAGTACAGAAGTAGTTGTAGAGGGTTGCAACCCCATAGGAAGGACAATATTAACTAACTGGACCACCCAGAGCTCCTGGGAAGTAAACCACCAACAAATGAGTATACATGGAGGAATCCATGGCTCCAGCTGCATATGTAGCAGAAGATGACCTTATCAGACATCAATGAGAGGGGAGGCCCTTGGTCCTGTGGAAGCTTGATGCCCCAGAATAGATGGATGCCAGGGCAGTGAAGTGGGAGTGGTGGGTGAGTGGGTGGAGGAGCACCTCATAGGAATAAAGGGGAGGGGGAAGAAGGGGAAATGGTATGAGGGATTTGTGGATGGAAAATGGGAAGGAAGATATCATTTAAAATGTAAACAAATAAAATGATTAATAAAAAAGAAAAAAACAAAAAAAATCGAAAAGTAACCTTTTAAATGATTCTAACATACTCACTCTTACAAAATATATGTATTTTCCATTGGGACAAGAAGAGATTGACACAATAAACAGACATAAAACAGAACCAAAAACAAAACCTAAGATGCGATGATGTGCACGCAAAGGGGAACTAAAATTTTTCCTGTGTTTGTTGTTGTTCTTGTTGGTTGGTAGCTTGTTTTATCAACTAAGTCTAAATAGGAACTAAGGGTTGTTTCCATCTTACTTTTACTGTTACATTTGTAAAAGCAAAACAAAATGAAGGAACAGAGGGAGAGAGGAAGAGAAGGAACCGGGAGGAAGGCAGGCTCATTGATGTAACTTAAGTAGACATGAAAGAGAGGAAAGTTGCTTGAGTATACTTTGTTTTCATTTATTTTCTTTTTTAATTTATTTTTTATTAGATATTTTCTTTATATACATTTCAAATGCTATCCTGAAATTTCCCTATACCCTCCCTCTGCCCTGCTCCCCTACCCACCCACTTCCTCTTCTTGGCCCTGGCATTCCCCTGTACTGGGGCATATAAAGTTTGCAATACCAAGGGGCCTCTCTTTCCAGTGATGGCCGACTAGGCCATCTTCTGCTACATATGCCTCTAGAGATACAAGCTCTGGGGGTACTGGTTAGGAAATTAATCCTTGACATTAAAGAAGAATAAAAGATACTTATTCAATAATGATAAGGGTTCTTTGGTCTTTGTTTTCTTTTAGTGTGTTTGGCATTAGCTCAAATCAGACATATGACTTTGAGGTAGTTGTTCAATAATATTTCATTTCCTTTATAGCATATAAGTTATAAAATATAAAATAATTTGCATTCATTAGAATCGCCAATTTGGTACTAGCTGGCTGTTATGTCTGGTCTATTAGTCCATCTGCCTACCCTGTAAACTGGAAGCCAGGCTTTGCTTCTGGTGGGAACCTTGTCCTCTCAGTATTAGACTCTTCCAGAAGAATATCTAGCCATCAGGACAAATCTTTGCCTCTGCTTCTATTTAACATAGATTATTGTGGTTGGGACTCTATGTGAAGACAGCCACGAGCCTGTGGTACTACTGGGAGGTAGTAGAATGCTTAGAAGACGAGGCAGAATAGAGGGAAGTAATGTCAATAGAGGTATGCCCAGGAACTGTCTCAGGCTCAAAAGTGACAGGGCCAACCGTCCATGACCTCCAAAACTCTGAAACAAAATTGCCCTGTGTAGACAGATATACTGGTCCTGACTGAAATGCTGGCAATAACTACTCTGAAGCAAGTTTGAGTGAAAATATTTAAAATTCCCTCATGATAAGTGAATATCTAGGGTATAAAACAATGATAGTAAGCTTACATATGTCTTTCAACTTCGATTTAAATTTTCATTTAACTGTGTAATATTTCAACCTTGGGTTATTACATGTATATTTTGCCTCATACTTTAATTCCCAAGTCAGTATCTCCCTCACCTTGAATCCTTGAAATATCTACAAGGTTCATACACACACTTGTGTCACAAGTATTTATTGATGATGTGACTAAGAAAAAATATATCGTCTGCATCAGCAACATTCAGCGTCGAATTCTCTTCGTAAAGTTTAATGAGCAACTCAACTGAGACTGGGATCTGTCCCGAGGACCAGCTAATGCTTAACTAAAATTTATTTTAAAACAGATTCTTAAAATATTAAAGTATTTTTTTTTCATGAGGGCTACAAGTGAGAAACACTTTCTGCTTTTGAGAAACACATCTATCACATCTGAAGATCAAATTCAGAGTAGGATGGCCAAACAAAATATCAACGGGGAGTAGATCATTGCTTTTTTTCTGAGATTATACTGATGCTTTGAAAGTTTTACTTCATTGAAGACTATAAACTGTGGTCAGCACTTGGAAGTATAGTGTGACTCTCTTTCTTCTTTTGTAATGCAACACAGCACAAATGCAAACTACTCCCAAAATGTGAACAGATATTGGCTAAATTATAGGCTCTTTATTTAATAATCCACCATGGAATTAGAAGAAAAAATATATTAATTCGATAATTGTTCATTGTGAGAAGTCATTAGTCAGTTTGGTATCCAGCAGTGACAGAGATTTAAAGGTCAAATGCAGAGTATTTAGTCTACTAGAAACAATAATGACATTCTAAATGATATCTGGACGACCTATAAGCGTTAATGCATTCCTTAAGTAAGCACTTTAGCCCATTGCTAGTGATAGAAACAACCCTAGCAATGTACAGCTAGTGGAGCAGAAAACTTTAAAGATGTGCCTCTTACAGGAAGCACTAAAGGTTAATTAAATGACAATCTATTGAGCTGGGTGGAGAAAGCTTTTCTCTGAAACAATATTAAGTGCTAAATTGTTATCGTAAGATTCCCAAACAATGCCAGCAAATAACTGAGTCCCACCCCCCCAAACAACATCTTGCTGAAATATGCATCCCTGATGAGTAGTTTCTCAGGCAGTCCTGGCTCCTCACAACAGCACTCACGAGCTTACGTCAGAGTTTTGGAATTACACTAACCAGCAGCTGGAGCAGACGTCAGGATAATCAAAAGGCAAAGACCCTGGTGACACAATTACTCTGAACTTTTGACAAATATTGGATCCAAATAAAGGGAGTAAAAACAGGAAGCTCAGAAGTAGATTGTAGCTGACAGAGGAGGACAGCAGAGGCAGTAAAGTCCAAGAGTAAGAAACTTGACCTACACTCAGGCAGGATTCTGAGCTTCTTGAGACTCAGAAACTCAACAGCCATGCTGTTGGTAAATGGGTATTCAGGACCCTGTGTACTGAATGGTTGGACTCTATGCTGGAATGGTGGGATGCATTTCTTCCATTTACTTTTCTCTTGCTTGCAACATGTGACTTTCATTCATAAATTCCTTTAATCTATGTAATTGTTGGGTTTTAGGTAAGCTGCTATATGTGTTTTTCCTTCCTTTCTTTTACTATCTGCATTTCTTATTATTTTGGATAAAATTTTAAGTCTAGTCTTATGAATCTTGTTTTTATTTCCTTATTCTGGAGTTTGTTTTCTGCACTTCAGTAGATCATTCTCCTGACATATTCTGGAGGCAGTTCTTATCAATGCAGTTGCACTGATGTCAAGTGATAATGTTTTATTAAATGTTACATTGAGGCTGAAATCCCCACAGCAGGTATCTCAGAATCATTACCAGTCTGAATATTTTCTGTACCAAAATGATAATGATAAACATGAAGCCTCAGTTGGAGGTTTACCTCTTATTACTTAATCCACAAACCCCCTGCAGGTGTGTGTTGGTGCCTTCAAATGCCCACCCAAGGACTGTACAAAAGCTTAAAGCAAAACTACATAAATAGTTTTTTAAAGGTTCTATTATACAACCTAAGATTTTTGCTTTTGGAAGATTATTATCTTACTAACAAGAAGCCAATTGTGCTCACCACTAATGTTCTTTCTTAGTATTTTGAAAACTCCCTCTAAAATATTTGCTTATTTCAACTAACAGCTTCTGACATACTTCAAATTGTCCTTTGATAAAATGTTTACATAAGAACAATGGAATTGTGGACCTATTTTTAAAAGTGTCTCTAGATAATCATAAATTCTGCAAATGTAGCTGGCTGAACATTTTCAAATCAAGAGGAGGCCCTGTGTACCAGGCTCTAATGGCCAAATGGACTCAGGCATCAGTAACAAAACAATGGTAGGAATGCAGAGTCATGGGACCAAGAGGCCCATACATCCCAAACAGTGCTCGGTATCTCAGTTGTAAAGCAATGTATAACTTGATTCTTATAATAGTATGCCAACTTGTCAGAATCGTTTAAAAGCGATAGGCAGATAGGATTTTAAGGCCAAAACAGAGAAAGATTGACTCTGGAACAGATAACCAAGGCACGTAGTGCAGACCCATTTCTCACAGATGCTGAAGAGACCTAAAACATGTCACCAAGTCTGAGACAAGAGATTATGAGCTGAGAGCTGAAATTCCGTGATAAGTGATTTTAATTCAGTGTTCAGGTGACTATAGAAAGAAGGTTTCAAAAACCACTGTTTAAAGGTTTGTTTGTTGTTGTTGTTGTTGTTGTTGTTGTTGTTGTTGTTGTTGTTGTTGTTTTAAAACCTATACAGCTCTAGACATGGGTGTTTAAAGATCACCAACACAGAAGAAGACAGGAAGCCATAGTGACTCAGGTGCAATGACTGAGTCCTCCATGCAAACTGCAGGACATGTGTACTGCACTGCTGCTGATCCTTTGCTGAAGTTGTGTGCACCATGTGAAGTTATAAAACACAGTGCTTGTCCCCAAGTAGCTGATGAATTGCAAGAGAAGATTTCTTGGGGACAAAGGAGAGATGAGTGTCACTCTGACACAAACAAGGACACAAGGACAGAGGTGTGCTTCCCTTGCCCGGGGTGCCGGGAAAAGGCTAATGATCTGGAATTGACGTGGTTAAAAGAACCTGAGTGAGAAGATTGTACTTCTTGTTTTACCGCTATCACTTTCTCATAAAAATGAGTAAATATTTACATTTAAAGAATGTAAATAGACAGAGAGTAGAAGCAGCTCTGATTTTCATATATAACCATTATAAACATTTTGGTGTGTATGTTCAACCTTTGAAAGGAAGGTATAGTGCATTTAAAGCATCCTATCTTGAAAGAAAAGATAAGGTATTCATTAGCATCATGAAAATTTGTCTACAAAATATCACTAGGTGAAGGAGAGAGATTGCTAAGTTGACTATGTGTGCAAGGACATAAATCGTGTTAGGCATATTTGCATTTAATCTTAATTTATTCCTTCCTTGCCATTTTTCTTTTCCCTTTATTGTTTTTTTCTTTAAAAATTTCCAAGAAAATAGCTTTAAAACTTTTAAAATAGCTTTTTAACGTTAATGATATGCCCGACAGTTTTTAATACTCTAATTGGTTAAATATAATAGAAGTAAATCAAGTAATATCTATTTAATTATCTCAGAGTTGGGAATCAAGTTCAGTCACTTAGGATATCCATTCTGTATATAGCTAGAAAGAGTTCTCTACAATTCTTGTTTTAGAAATAGACTAAACACACAGCTTTAAGGTTAAAAAATTCAACAACCAGGAGGAAAAGATTAAAACAGAATTAAGGGCTGGAGAAATGGCTCATCCATTAAAGGCTAGGCTTATAACCAAAAATGTAAAGTAGAATTAAACACTTTCCAACAGAATCCTTTACCTTTTTCAGTGTCTTTCTCTCAGAGAGTAAATCAAATTCACAATGACAAGACAAAGGAAAACAATAGAGTAAATAATTAGGGATGCAATGAAAGGCATATCTCACTATCAACAGATTAATAAGCCAAGCCTTCCAAGAAACACCATCTGAAAACTGGGGTTCAATCACAATTTTAATCAGAATTTTAATAAATATTTGGACCTTAGAATTTTTAATAGCCATAGTGGTGATGTGGCAAAACCCCTTATCCATAAAGTGTTATGTTGACAGTAGCATTATAGACCATTGTATGTTTAAACTGTGCTTTAATAACTATTGTCTTCATGTTACACAATGTAAATGTTAGCACAGCCAAGCTTTTCTGTAAAGCCCATCTTACTTGAAGTGTGGCAATTCCTGTAATTATGGTGATTTGTTCTAGAAACAGAGTAACTTGTTTCTCTAGGATCTCAGCTCTATGCCACTTAGACCTAAAAAAAAATGATAGCCAGGAGAAACATATTAGGACCACCTAACTTTCTGTAACTCACTAGTCAATGATTACCTCACTACCAACTCTGAGCTCTAAAGGAAAACTTCTCAATTTCTACCACCATCCTACTGCCTCTTTCTTACTTATAGCCATCTGGGCTTTTAGTAGAATGACACACTCTGAGTGCTATGAAGTCCCACAGAGACCTACATACACTACCTTAGAATGGCAGACTGGTATAACAGACTTTTTGAGTGTTTGATAATTGCAATTGGAGGCTTAGACAATGTGAACATCAATTAAAACATAAAGTATTTTGACTCTTGCCCTTCAAGGTCAACTAGGTCCCAGGGGATTGTTGGGCATATCTCAAAAAAGTTGCAGAGTTGCCTATGAGTCTTGTAAGGGACCTATGCTTTTGTTCAGAAAGGCCATGGAGACCCCACTTTGGTTGCCTCTAACCAGTATTATTTAAAGACAAGTGAATGTGGACAGACATGTTCCTTATGTTTCCCAAGAAGACAAGTGAGACTGTGACTCATTCTCACAACATGGAATAATCGAAAGACGAGGCTAAAGTAGCAAGGTCTCCACCCAAGTTCAAGAGACTTTCAAGGAGCAGATCCTCCATTGGCCTTGACATTAAAAAGAAATTGATTAATTGTGACCACCTGCATGGTCTTAAACACACAGCAGGAAAGCATAACAAATAATATGATAAACAAATAATCGCTCAGCCTTTACAGGCCTGTATTGGCTCTTGACAAGTCAGGTTGAATATTCATAGCTACCCAGCTGTAACCAAATTAAAGGACTCTCATGTTTTCCCTAACCATAAACAAACAGCTGGTTGTATAACCCTAATGAATTCTATCCATGTCTCCTCTGCTTTATCTCTACACAATTAGATTAAAATCATACTAAACACAATCATTCCATTGGTAAGCAGCTTCAATGATCTCTGAATTTTCAAAATAAAAATAGGTTAAATATATTACAGTCTTAGTAGTGGTACTGTACATCACTGTTCTCTGTGTTGCGAACTGTTGCCTTTATCCACAGTCAGATGGTCCTGAGACAATCTACCTTCATTTATCTGGGCCCCCTTTGATTGCCCTCCAGTGTTTGGAAATCAGAGAAAGGAAATACCATAAACCAATCTATGCCTCCATGGTCAGCTAGAAGAAGCTAGACTGACTAAACATCTACTTCTTTAATGATTTTAGGTTCTCAACTCTTGAGAGAATGGTGCGAGTTAGCTAGACAGACATTAGTGGGCTGGGGAGCCATTGAGTCTCACGGAATGGTGGTCTGTCTGAAGAACAGTGGCTCCCATAGGCTTGTGTATTTGAATGCTTAGTCACCATGGAGCAGAACTGTTTAAAGAGACGAGGAGGTATAGCCTTGTTGGAAGAAGTATGTCCCTGCAGGTATGCTTTAAGGTTCCAAAAGTTGTTCCAGCCCCAATGTGGTTCTCTCTCTTCCTGCTGCCTATGAATCCAGATTTGAACTATTAGCAACTTTACTAGCAACATGTCAGTCTGTATCCCACCATGTTCCTCATCATGACCATGGACTGACCTTCTGAAACTCTAAGCAAGCTCCACTTAAATGCTTTCTCTTATTAAAAGAAAGTGAGCCCCAGGAAGTACAATGGAGCTGAGTCTAGTGATGAAGGAGATTAGAAAGTTTAAAGAGAAGCTTGATCCTAAACGGAATAAAGGGAGTGATGACCTCGTGGCTCAACCCCACCCAGCTAAGCATCGAACTTGTGATTGACTTTGGACTTTTAAATGTTTTTGAAACTGATAGAAGAGTGGAAAATTTGATGCTGGACTAAATGTATTTCTGCATTACATTATAGCTACAAACTTATGGAACCAGGAAGTGGAATGCAGTAGTCTGAATAAGAATGGCCCCATAGGCTCATATATTGAAATACTTAATCACCAGGAAGTAGCACAACTTAATTAGAAGGCGTGGCCTTGTGGGAGGAAGTATCACTAGAGGTGGGATTTGAGGATTCAAAGCCCTTACCAGGCAGTGTGGCTCTCTCTTTCCACTGCATGAGGATGCAGATGTAGCACTCTTAGCTACTTCTCCAGCATCATATCTGTCATTCTAATGGACTAAGAGAGGCCCAGTCAAATGTTTTGTTTTATACGTGTTACCATGGTTATAGTGCTTTTTCACAGCAATAGAACCTGGATGAAAATACACAGTATCCTCCTCCTCCACAACTTCTGATACCATAGACTGTCCCAAGGTACCCTGATGAGGACACTACTCTTGCACATGAAAAAATAGCTGTAAAACATGACAACTGCACACCTTTCTACCTATATAAAAATTAGCAAAAAACAACCAACCAACCAAACAAACAAAACAGAAGAATGTAGGGTCGTGTCCTTTTGTAAAGGGGTTCTATTTTGGTTGAACATAACAACTTCCTTCATCATGGTAATTTCATTTCTACAAGGTAAGTAACATGTTTCTCTAGAATTTTACCTTCCTGGTCCTGTGAATCTGAAGCAACGGCAAGCCAGGAAAGATGTAAATTGATTCCCTAATATTATTTACCTGACTGCAGTGATTCTCTCTAACAATGGCCAACTGTGGGGAAAACAACCTTGATTTTCTGTCTGTCCCTCTGCTCTATACCAGTTCTAGCCTGTAATCAGATGCAGGCAATCTTTGCAGTTTTTCTCCAGATAAAGAATTGCCCTGTCTAGTCACTCATTCCCTTGTCTGCTTTTCTTTATTGTTGACTCTTCAGTAAATAGTTTATGTCTTCATTAATTTAAATGAGATTTATGTGTCCATCTTACAATCCAATATTTTCTACATACAAACATATACATCTATACATTGTTCTACGTTCATTTCTGTTGTAGTGGCCAATACCTGACCAAAAGCTACGTTGAAGGACAAGAGTTCATTTGACTAACAATTCACAATCAAACTCAATTTTTTTGTTTTGTTTTGTTTTGTTTTGTTTTTGCGAGACAGGGTTTCTCTGTGTAGCCCTGGCTGTCCTGGAACTTACTCTGTAGACCAGGCTGGCCTCAAACTCAGAAATCTGCCTGCCTCTGCCTCCCAAGTGCTGGGATTAAAGGCGTGTGCCACCACGCCCGGCACTTAAACTCAATTATTAACAAGGGTAAAAGCAGAAATTGAGGTCAGAAACTTGAAGCCAGCGTGCTGGCTAAGCCAGGAGTACCTATGACCAAAGACTACCCATGAAAAACAACTGAAATCACGGAGGACGCTGCATGTCCCTGGCAGGCTTGTGGTACTACAACAAAGAATTGGGACTTCCTGCATCAATTAACAACCAGGTCAATACTTTACAGGTGTGCCCATGGGCCGATCTGGTCTACATAACTCCTCCATTGAGATTCTCCTGCCATATGATCCTGTGATGTGTCAAGCTGACAGATAAAGCTAACCGGGACATGCATCTTCTCATGATGGATCTTGATAATTAATAAAATGGAGAATTAGTGAATAAGCAACATGTCTGCATTAAGGGATCTTAGTAAATATTGCTCCAATACTTTGTATTTTCTATGAACTCGTAAATTATATCTTGCTAATTATTTGTGGGTATATGTTCACATGTGTGTAGGTATATGTTTATTTAGACACACATGCCTGTGTATGGAAGCCAGAGGTTGATGCTGGGTATCTTTCTCAGGCTATCTCCACTTTTTTCCCCAAGGCTGTGACTCTTTGTGAACTCAAAGCTAATGGATTCTTCTAATTTCCTAGCCTGCTTCCTCTATGTCTTTCCCCTAATCTCTGGAGTTACACATAGGTAAACCCCAACACCCATGCAGCTTTTGGGTGGATGATGAAGATTTGAAATCATGTTATTTCTGCTGAGCTACCTCCATAGTTTTCTACCTTAGTGTCTCTGAGATCACACACTAGCTTTGATTGAAATGTGATTCTGTGTTTTGTTTTGTACCTATTACCTCATATTTTGGGTAACTTGCATCTATATATGATTTTCCCAGATCAATAAACTAGATTACCTTCTTCTTGCACACTTCTTCGCCCAGAAATTCTTCTCCCTGTTTGAACAATGTGCTGTTGTGGTTATTCCAACTCAGTTATGTTCTCAGTCATCTTGAATGAATTAATTCACTTCATGAACCGCTGTTTGCGTGTCAGTGCAGGAGTTTTGAAAGAGATTACCACTTAAAATCAGGAAGCCACATAAAACTATTTACCCTCTCCAGTGCACTTGATAGTTTGTTGAGGATTTGGACAGAAACAAAAAGCAGACTTGGTGCTCTCTTAAGTTGGAACATCTACCTTGTCTTGCCCTTGAGAGCTGGAACTCCAGGTCTATAAGGCTTCCATGGAGTTGGGCTGAATTTATTATATCTTGTATAATCCCATGTTATGTTAAGCATATCTTAAGCCTTCTTCCCCATAATCAAGTTAGGCAAATCCTGTAATGACTATGCTCTTGTAAATCAATCTGCATTCCGTTTGCTCTGTTTCTGTAGACAGCTCTGACCCTACAACACCCAGTCTATTGAGCTTGTATGTAACAATTATTCTTTCAATAAAATTAGTTGAAACTTTAAGAACCACCTCTTCATTTGTGTACTGGGTCCAATATGACAAACTGCTATGAGAAAGAAGGCACTTCTAAGAAGAAACCTAGGGTGAATATAAAGTGATAAACGACTATACTTTTAGTATTTAGAGGCAGTGTCTTCTTAGATCAATCTGGGTTATCAGGAATCATTTTAGTGCCTAGATAAGAAAAGGAAACTACAATAACAAAATATGTGATGTTTGCATCAGGGTCCAGTAAGGGTTGAGAGTTCGATTACCCGTGGGGGATGGAGAATAACTTTTGATATGTGGTGGTTAGGCCTTCAGGATGAACTTGGATGATTCCAATTATGGCAATATCGTTGGTGAAGACCACAGAAGATGGAAAGTTGGCTGCATGTCCTGGTTGCTGTTTAGTTATTTACTTAAAAAAGAGGTGAGTCTTAAATCTTTTGTTTCACATAAAAGAAAAGGGTCTAGAATAACTGAACTTACAGACTGAAAATACCAACCAGTTCTCATCTTCAGTGAGAAAAAAATAAATAAAAATGAGAAAGCCTTTGAGTGAGAAATAAAAGAAAGAAAGATTAAATTTGTAATCAAAGATCAAATCAAGATACTTGAAACAAATCATTTCTTAGGACCCAGTAAATCTGAGTGAAGGAGACTAGATATACGCACTTCAGGACCCTTACCTGAAGAGATTGCTACTCAGGATTATGTGTATGTATGTCTTCAAGTCCTAGACATTTAGTGAGTCTTGTAGCACACAGACCTAAGTGAATACAATTAAACTGATATCATTTTAGAATCAAAACACCAAACTTGTCATGAGTTTGACCTCAAACATACTTTAGGACTCTATATAATACTATACCATACAGCAAGTTGAGGGTGTTGAAGTTAGATGGTTTTCTGTCTATCTCTTGTCCTTTCCAGGTGTTTAGGAGGATAGTGGGAGAGGAAGAATCTCTTAGATCAGCCATTGACCACAAAGAATCATGAGAATCAGAAATGAAATATGCGATATTTATCAGTCATAGGTTGGACAACTACAGCAAGCATCCCAAAGGGAGTTTAGTCTTGGTGCACACCAGAAACTGCTACACACTCCTAAATAGGATTTGCACTTTGTATGTGATGTCAGTTATCACTCCCACCCTGTGTGTGGGGACAAGGGGATATAACTTGTCTTTAGTTTAAAAAGGTCTTATTCATACCTACTGCAGGCACTCCTCACAGACATAAAGTTTAAACTCAGTGATACACCAGGTTGTCTTCAGTTTTATAGTGTGTGTGTGTGTGTGTGTGTGTGTGTGTGCGCCATAACCAATACTAGTTCTGGTTCCATTTGTCATATATTTAAACCACAAAACTATGTTCTTTTCTTTTCTGTCTTTTTCTTTTTTTGTATAGAATAGAGTTTATTCAGGGCATAGGGGAGTTAAGAGGGTAGCAGAGGCAGAGAAAGGAAGAGAGTAGAGAAGTAGAGGCCGGCCATGAACATGTGGAGAGAGGGTGAAGGAAATGGGGAAGGGAGTGGGGAGGCAAGAGCCAAGAGAGAAGCTAGAGAGCATGAGCATGAGCATGAGCAAAGTGTTTTATTTTCATGAACTTCAGTGTTGGCAGGTTTTTTACTTTCATTCTAAGTGATTGAAAGAAAGCAAGACAGGGTAAGAGAAGATAGGAGAGGAGGGGAGGAGACAGAAGAAGAGGTAGAGGGGGGAGGAAGTATAAAAAAAGAGAGGAAAGATGTTTGGGCTCAGAAAAGTGGGCATAAAAGATACACATTTCTCTTTTAAAAGATTTATTTAAATAAGTTTCCATGAAAAAAACAGTAAAGAAAAGAAAACTTTGCCTTGGAAAATATTGCTTAGGAATTATTGTTTTCCCCTCCAATCTGATGAACTGTCATCATCTATCCATCCACTGCTTAATTTTTTGCTTATTTCCATTTTTCTGTTCTCTAAGTAGACAACATTTAAGTGACTAGAAGCATCCACACTTTTCTATCTGGTAAAGGCATGCATTTACATTATGCCTCTCATTACTCTGGCTCTTCTATATTATATTGGCGATTGTCATCCATTTATTTTATAAATTAACCTAGTAATTATTTTTCTCATGTTTCTTCCAAAATTCATCAAGAGGATGATTTCTCACACAATTTATAAGTTAATTGTGAGAATTGATGTCTTTAAATATTGAGACTTCTGTCAAAAGAGATAGATGTCATTTCACTAACTCATTTATATTTTTCAGTAGAGTTATCAAAAACTGTTATTATAATTGGAATAATTTTGTCTCCTTTATTGTATGAAATATCTATATTTTTACATAGAACTTGCCAAGATTCCCTATTTTGTAAAAATTTTAACTATATCCTAGTTCCACTGGGAAAGTGTATAACTTGCAAATAATGTAGTCTTAGAATAAATTCTAATACTGATATTATTTTATTTCTCTAATCATCTTCCTTTAATTTCTAAATATAGTGTTGTATTATAAATAGCAAAATTCTTTACTATGTGTGGCTTGCTTTTTATTTTTCCAAATAACAAAGTTTGTTATATTTCTTAGTGAAGAATTGTAAAGTAAGTAACTCTCTAAATAATTTGTGCTCTGACAGTTTATCAAGGGCAGATACTGAAAGATTTGTCATTTGGGATGATGACATAATTACATGATCAGTCAACACAACTCTAGTTTTATGATGACACTTCCTAATATATTTGAATATCATGAAGAAGCCTAAGTTCTTACAATGTGCTCAATGCCCAGTATCCATTGGTTTTCCATGAGGATGCTCTGCTCTGAGTTGCTAGTTTGGGGAGCTGCCTAAGAATAACCATTCACGGTTTACTTACAACGATTTTCCAGACTTTACTGACGTGCAAGTTGCTATTGGATAATGGACTTCGTGTGCTATTAGTTTTTTGACTGTATCATTCTGCTAAAGAATGCTAACAGTCAGCTCCGAGACCATTAGCTCATCCCGCTGGCAAAGCTGCCTACTAGAAAGCCTCATAGCATGAGTTGCTCCCCTGGAACCCACATAAAGCTTGAAGGAGAACTCACTCCACAAAGTTGTCCTCCAACCCTCACTTGCATTTTGTGTCACACTCACTCATGCACACAGCATACTACTACTAATGAAATCATTTCTAAAAGCATCAGCGCCAAATACATGCCAGTTTCTAAGTGACACGGATGATTTTACTCCCTTACCCACTTCCACAAAACAAAAATATAACTTATTTTATGGCCCTAGTCCTTTTAAAAATTTGTCTTCTATTTACCAGTTTGCTGCAATATAGATGTGACCTTGTGTGTCCCTGAACTTCCTCAATGACTGTTGTAGTGTCTCCCCTTTCATCTCTGAGTTTATTAACTTGGTTATTTTGGTTTGTGTGTGTGTGTGTGTGTGTGTGTGTGTGTGTGTGTGTGTGTGTGCTTCTGGTGTGCATACTTATGCATTCAATTGTGTAGGTGCATCAATATGTGGGAAGGTGTAGTTAGGGGTCAGAAGCTGACAACAGGGTGCATTTGCCAACTGCTCGGCACTTTACTCCTTAAGGCAGGGTCTCTCACTAAACTTGAAGTAGAATGAATCTGCTAATCCACCTAGCCAACTTGCAGATTCCTCGTCTCTGCTTTCCAAGTCTGGGTTACAGGCAATGACCATGCAGACCTAGCCATTGAGTTTGTTCTGGAGAGCTGAATTGCAGTTCTCATGATTGAGCAGCAAACATTTTAACCCTGAACTATCTTCTTATCCTTCATGCTACCTTTCTAAAAGGCAGGAAGCGTTAGACATTGTGGTGCATACATTTAATACATGCATTCAACAGGCTGAGGCAGGAAGATGTCTATGTGTTCAAGGTAAGCACAGTTCACATTAATAAGCTACAGGATAGCCATTCTATGTGGAGAAACACTGTCTCAAACAAACAAAAGGCAGAAAGAGAGAATTAGAAATGAATGGAAGGAAAGGTAATTGGGCTGAGAATAGATTACCTGGCTTCTTGCAGGGCTTTTATCACAAAGATCTTTGTAACCAGGGTCTGGTTCCTAATATTACATACAATTAAAGATTGCGGTAAAATGTTCATACTGGTGTTCTGAAACAAAATTTAGTAACAAAATACAAATGTGTAGCCAGGGTGGACGTACTGTCATCACGCAGATGCTAGGGCCTAGAGTGAGTCCCAGACTCATGGGAGAAAGCAGCTCACCTAAATTTAGAGGTTTTTCTACAACTGCAAGAGCTAGAGCGGGTCAAGAAAACCTGCTTTCAAGAGGATGTTATCACCCAACAAGACATACGTGGAGACCTAATTCCAAGAACTAAGAAAGACAGGAATATGGATGAGGTACTCCTCCTGTTTAGAGGGATAAGAAAAGTATCTGTCCCATAACTACAGGTCAGTATACAAGGTTCAAATTTATGATGCTTAGTGAGCTGCTAATAGATGTCAAAGTTTAAACTAGCCCGGGGCCACTGTGAACTCATCAGGTGAACATACGTTTACCAGTGCTGAGAGGAAGCCTTTTATACTTCAAGATCCACTAGTTCCCAGGAGAAAAACAAAACATCACACACACACACACTCTCTCTCTCTCTCTCTCTCTCTCTCTCTCTCTCTCTCTCTCTCTCTCTCTCACATACTCTCACACACTCACACACATACACACATACACACACACTCACACACACACTGCACACACACACACACACGACCATGAGATCAGATTACATAAGAAACAAACTGTGATTCGCTGAACAGATGTCACCAACGTAATTAGCACATAAAACATTTTATATCACAGAAAAGTCTGAAGTAGACTAGAAAATAATTGAAATTAAAAAATAAAAGTTTTAAAACTCTAATAAAGAATAGATCATTATGAGCAAATTAAAAGTAGATTTTTAAAATAGCCATACACAACTTCTACAATCAGAGATGGTCACTGTTGACTCTATAATCTCAGTGAGTTGGCTAAATATCAGAATAGTCACATCTGAGCAGAAAATTAGTTCTTGCGAATTTTCAGAGGAGGTTGACTTAGAAAAAGAAGGCAAAACTCCTCCCCAGTTACCTAGCAACACTAAATATAACAGTATAACATAAGAGGGGCTGTTTGGCTCCTCATTACTCTCTTACTTTCTTGCTCTTACTCCCCTTACTCTCCTCTCTCCTCTTCTCTCTCTCTCTCTCTAACCTCTTACTCTCTCCCTCTTACTCTCTAGCCTTTCTTCTCTCTCTCTTTCCCCTTTCTCTCCTCTTGGCCATGGGTGGTGTCTCTCTCTCTCCCTCTCTCTCTCTCTCTCAATCTCTCTCTCTCTTCACTTTTTCTCTTTACCCCTGCCTTTCTACAATAAAGCTCTAAAACCATTTTTAAAAAAAGAAAGAAAAGAAGGAAAGAGAAGGCCTATTTTCAAAAAGGGTACAGGAAATCCTGTTACTCAGAGAGCACCCCTGGGTCTGATCTAAGTAGGAAGCAACCATCACTGCATTAGGACTCTGCGATGGGCTGCTATGAAACCACCTGCATAACTCACCACAGTTAGTCGAAGACCCTTTGTGAGTTGTAATATTTCACAGGTTTTTTGCTAATGTAACTCTCCCCTTTTAATATAACCAGATTTAAAACTCCAGATGCTTACTGCATATTCTTTCTAAGCTGAAATTCAGAGTATATACACAACACCTTCTCATTAATTCTACTCTAAATTCAGTGCACTGCCTCCACTTGGAGAGTCAAGTTGCACTACACAGAACAAAGTACCCCCAAAGAGGTCTACTCCTGATTCTGCTGATCATTGAATTTGTGAGGTCTTCTGACAAAAGGAGTTTGCAGATTATTAAATTATGGATCGTGAGATGGAAGGAAAGGGACTATATAGTTGACTCATGTGGGACCGGTGTAAACACAGGCGAGCTTAGAGGAAGGTAAGAGATGTAGCAGGAGAGCAAAGTCAAAGAAATGCAAACCTGACTTAAACACTGCGGAAATGACCCATCAGACAAGGTATATGGGTGCCCCAAGGAACTAGAAAAGGCAGGAAAACAGATTTTCCACCACATCTAAGACACAGCCAGGCCAAAACCTTGAATTATACCCAAGAATCCCGTACTGGGTTTAAAAGCCACTGAACTATATTTGTATTAGTTTAAGTCACTAACATTTTTGGAACCTGGTAGCTGTAGGAAGCCACTGACATGGGTTTTGTAGTCTCAGAGATGTTGCATATTATTTCTTTCCTTATTGCCTGTGTTCTACACCTACTAAAACTCAAAGAACATATATGTTGAGTCATATAGACACATCGCTGAAGCATCTTTCTTTCCCTCTATCCCATCAGAACTGTTTCTTCATCTGAGATCCACACATAGGAAGTACTAATTCAGTTTTAGCAATGTTCAAAAGGCTGCCTTTGGCAACGATAATTTTCATAATCCAGCAATAACTGTTTTAAATATTGTATCACTATGTTAAAATCCTCAATTATCTGTGAGAATTTTCTTGATTGTTGTTTAGCATCTCTTCAAGCTCTGAAAAATTATCCTTAAAGTTTCATATAGCAACTGATGCACTGGATACTATATATTATGTCCAAATGGTTCTCCTTTTTATGTAGTATGCTGCTGGAATCTTTCTCTGCTTATTCATCTTTATTACAATAGACACAATTAAAACTTTTGGCACCTAAAATAAAAATTTAAATGAGAAGAAAATACTAAAAATACATTGAGATTTTTTTTCTTACTGAAGGAATATGCTGTTTTTATTACTGGGTTAATATAGTGCTGTGAGCAGCATGAGGTATCAGTGAGAGCTTCATACTTGTTTAAAGCAGGTTTATTCTTTTATCTGTATTGGCCAAGTGGAACCCATTGAACATGGCATCCCCTCTTCCAAAAGGCATGACCTAACTCAAGGGTGCCTGTTTCCAGCTCATAATATGAGTATGCGCATTAATGTTAAAAACCAAGAGAGGAATTGGGTGTTCTGTTATAGGAAGTTTCTTTAATGCCTGAACAAAATAGTTTGGAGGGAAGGCTCATACTGTCGCCATTTAAAAGGTTTCAGTCCATTCTTTCTGGGTGGTGGTAAGGTAGACCACAGTGACACCGTGCTGTGATGGAACACATTGCTTTTCTGACAAACACAGTGGAAAGAGGTCAAGGGAAGGGAGAACAGAGGAACACAGAGGTACTGGCTGGCAACGTTGTCTTGTAAAAATGACCTACTTCCTCCATCGAAGTTCTGCCTCCCAAAATAACACTTCCAATTGGGCACAAGGCATTCAATACAGCCCATGGGACATATTTTATAATCCTCACAACACATATAATTACTGGAATTTTTATTTCTGACATGTAACAGAACAATCCAAGTGTGCGCTATGCATATTTTATACTGAGGTACCCCTCAGTATATGTTGGAGTATATGACTAGGTTGGAGACACAGTTGATAATCTATTTTAAAAATTTAGTAGTAACTAATAGCTCTCTAATGTCTCAACAGGAGGGAAATTGCCCCTGGTACTGGAAACCTAGCCAACTAGTCAGGGTCAATGAAGTTGGGGATCTTGAAGGAGAGCCTACCACTACCCCTTTACTGAACTAGCATAATCCCTGACTATAGTTTAAATACTTGCTCTTATAGCCACAAGTAAGGGTAGTTTTCAACCTTCATGAAAAAGACTTCTCTTTGCAACAGATGGAAGTCATTGTGAAAACTGCAACCAATCAAATTAGAGCATTGTAGAGGACAGTCCTAACTGATACACCAACAACACAACTCCCACATCTAAGGTTCAGGGACCATTGTGGAAAAGGGAGCAGACAGATTTTAAAAGTCAGAGAAATAGAGAGTTTGAGCTGAGATTCTGTCTATGGGGACATAAGAAGTTATGTTCATAACATCTTATCAGTGTGATAACATAAGCATGAACTAGAGTGACACCAACAGACAAGCTAACACAGATGGGGGAAAGCTCGGGAGTCCTCCGCCATACCAAACGGTTATAGGCAACTTAGGAATGCTGGGAGTGAGGTAAATACTCTCCTCCCTAGGGAGGAGCACACTAGTTGGTTATTCAATACTGAATGGCCCTGAAAATATGGTATACGTGACATTATATAGACAGAGAAGTTATATTTATGTATTTATGAACACATGAATACAAATAAAATTAATGAAAAATGTAATGAATTTGAAAGAAAGAAAAGGTATATTGGATGGATTCAGAGTAGGGAAAAGAAAGAGGGAAAAGACATAATTATAGTATAATCTCAAAAAAAATCCAAGAAATCACTTTCACCTTCAGTCCCCATACTAGAGAAGCTAAGGTAGGAGTGTTCACCAGAGAGGCTGAGGCGAGAGTAGTGTAATGAGTTTGAGGTGAGCTTGGATTGCATAGTAAATTCCAGTGTAGACTGAGCTACAGAGTAAGAGACCTTGTCTCAGGAACAACAAAAGCCCTTTGGAATTTTCATTTTAAAGAGTGTGTACTTTTCATAATGAAATTATGCTTTCAGATACCTGAGTCATTTGAGATGGAAAATGAATAACGTGGAATGAAAATGCTGAGATCATGTACTTACAAATATTACATTGGGTTTTTTGTTTTTTTCTGTTGTTGTGTAATTGTTTTTAAAAGTAGTATGTGACATAGCCACAGTGAAGATAACTGCTTTTCAGAGGATCACCCGAGAGGGCAGAGCCAGATTCAAGACTCAAAGCCAGGTTGACTGACGTGAAACTGCATTCTGGGATTCAAATGCCAATGCATTTATTGATGAAAAGTTCCTTATAACAGGCCTGTATGTGAGGAAACTGTCTCTGCTCAAAGATGGGCATCAAGGTATGAATAGCGTGAATAGGTTCGGAGTGCTTCAGAATGCTATCAGAGTATAATATGAGGTCACCCATATCACAGAAGCAATGTGATTGATAAAGAGTCTTGTGCATTTTTAATATAGATTAAATTTCTCTGATTTTCAGAATGTAATTGCTTCCATGTGTAGTTCTTTTTCATGCTAAATTTCACATTTCCTGGATGTGGTCACTTCTCACAAATTCAAATCAGTGGGATTCAAACAGGATTGCATTTCTTTCATCTAAATAATTTATCTTAAAAAAATGGATGTGACGAGGTGGCTTAGAAATGGAAAGCACTGGATACACAGAATCTGCTCTTGGCTTCCAGGAGGATGAAGGAAATTGCACAATAAATCAATTTTTATGGCTGCTATTGACTTGGTACATTTGCTGCTTTTAAAAATTAATAGCTGAAATAATGAACATTCAAAAAAGTCTCTCTAGTGTCAGTTTGATTAATTCCTTGATATGAAGTGCAGATGACAGATGCAATATTTGAAATTACATTTTCCTGCAGTCTAGAGAAGATACAGCTAGAGACAGCAGCGGTCAATATAGCCCTGTGTTGTTTATTTTTCAAGTAGTTTGTAACCAAGATCGCCTTTTGTATACATGCCCCATCCAGTAAGAGAAAGCTTAATTATTTGTATAAATATTATTGTAAATGCATGATAGTGTCTCCATACTCCACGAGTCATCATTTTATATTAATATTGCATTACAGTAAAACTGGTAATAAATTCCTGCTCTGAAGAAATTGCGCATAGGATTGTTAACATGACGCTAAGCCACTAGATGAGTTTATTAAAGTTACTGAACTATGTAGTGGAAAAAATGGAGTTACTTAAACTCTATCCACAGAATCTGCAACAAAACGGAGCTGATGGTTACAAAATACTGAAATGCCAGATGCTGAACGTCATGGTTTTACAGCAATGTGAAATCAATGCACAGCCTCAGCTCTCTAGGAACCACAAATATCTATTCAAATTAACTCCCAGTAAATCCATGAAATCCCATGAAAGCAAGTGATGGCATAAAGAAGACAGATACAAAACAGAATAGTCAATTCCTTTAAGACTATGGAAACAGGAAACCAAAACACAGAGTCCATGTCGATGGTTTTAAAGTCTCAGCAAAGGGGGGAGACAATAAGCATGAAATTTTCATTTGGATTGTATCAAAAAGGAGCTTTCATTCAATTGTTACATATCTGCCAAAATTATTATATATATGCCAATGGCTGATGTCGCTTCCTAAGCAATGAACTTACACTGAAGTTGATGATTTCTTATGGGACATGTTCTTTGAGAATCTGGGGAAATTGAATACCCTTAGAGTTGAGTTAGTATGACATTTGGTCCATGAGAACATGAAGCAGTGTGGATGAACCCATGAGCTCAGAAGTCAGACTAGCCATAAGTGGCTTCTCAAATTCTATAGATCAGTTAATATGTTGAAACTTCTTCATTTCTTAGAGGGCATATTAAAAATATAGATAAATGTTCTTGCTATAGCTTTTGTGCAAGGGTTAAGACACATAAAATATTCATTGTTTATAAATGTTTAGCCTGGTTTGAATCTATATGACAAAACTATTCCAAACCAACTATGCTAATGTGTCAAGAATTCTAAGTATAACACCATGTTCAGTCATCCTCTAAAAGCACTTAAGGAACTCAGAAAACATGTCATAGTCATTATGAAGTTCATTATACAGACAGCATACAGCACCAAAGGAAAAGGATTCCTTTATGATGGAAATCGACAGCTTTCTGTGTTTGAACAGCTGGATTCCAGCGGGTAATGATGCTTTGGAAGCTTGTGGAGCCTTTATCTCCAAGTTCTAGATTGTAGATATGGAGCCATAAATACAGGGATCCAGCCTGTTGCTGGTTGATGTGTGGAGATGTGAACAAGCCACTTCAGGCTGTAATCACATGCTGACCCCTGGGTGCACCCTCATTGTCATGAAATTCCAAGCCCCAGAGAGCTCATTCTTCCATAGCTTTTTTTCTATCTGGTATTTCCCTATAGCTATAAGAAAAGCAATACGAGTTCATAGGGAAAAGTCCAAGTGAAATCAAGGTGGCTTTCAGCTTCCAGTAGATCTAGAAGGATAGCAATTAATTCTCTCAGCAAATATGTGTGGTGACACGTTCAAATTATTGGCAAGCACGGACACTTCTCTGAGCTTAGAGCCAGACATTTTTTTTTCTTAGAAGTTACTTCTGTGAGTGGCATAGGCTAGTCTTTCTTCAGCCTCTCTTGAGATTGAAACACCATAGCCAAGTGAATGAAACTGACATTTGCTGCTGAGCAAATCAATAACCCCCACAAAAACAAAACAAGTAGAACACATAGAGATAGTTGAAGGGGGAAGCATTAAAAGACAGCTCCTGTGGTGTTAGACACCTGAAGTCAAAGGCACTTGGGTGGCCACATCAGGCTAAGCAAAAATCCAAATGTCTTAGAGCTGGGGGAGCCAAGGGCACAATTCTCAGTCCAAGGATAAGACCAGAAAACTAGGGAGTTCTGGTAGAGATCTTGAGGTTGCAACACCAAAATGCCTATCATTAGACCCCCAAGGACAAGAGGAGGAGAGTGTACCTACCTGGCAAGGGAGAAGGATCAACATCTCTCCTTCTCCATTCCATCTTGAGTTCCAGTCAACCACTGTATTAAGGGTAAATTTTCCATACACAATCTACCAACTCACATGTCAATTCCTCTGCAAGCAACTGCCAGACATACCCAACAGTAATGCTTTTCAGTTATCTAGGTTTCCCTAATCTAGCCTAGACTATAACTAAAGTTAGCTACAATCACTAGTCACCTTGTTAATATCAACTACCTGGATGCTCCAAGACATGAGGTCCCTAAAGACAATTATCAGACAGGATCATCCAAGGACCAGTCACTGTGTGTCTCTTAGGAACTACTTTATGGACCACCACTCTTTCAGAATGCACAATTCACACCAAATCTTCTGAGTTTTATGTGCAATGCTGCCTCCCTGGTCATTGTTGTAAGCAGCGCTCTCTCTCTCTCTCTCTCTCTCTCTCTCTCTCTCTCTCTCTCTCTCTCTCTCTCTCTCTCTCTCCCTCTCTCTCTCTCTCTCTGTTTCTCTCTCTCTGTGTGTTTTATTCCTATCCATGAGGTGAAGGGGTTTCTTTATATCACACATTGTCTCAACACAGGCCCCAACTAATAGAGCTAACCATCTGTGGATTTGAACTTACAAAATTCCTAGGCAATAGCAGTCTTTCCTCCATGTTCATTAGCCTATGTGGTATCTTACAGTATGGGCCAATGAATAACACACTCTGTCTTTGGGAATAGAATTGCTGAGGACTACTCTGGAAAAAGGCACTGTAGAACATGCTATGCTTTCTGCTTTATTGCCAAACTTATACTTTTGTATTGAGAATACTGTCTAATGCAGAACTCTGATTACAACAGATCTGAAGTTATATATTTTGAGGATATTCTATCTTAAATGGATAATATTTGGTTTCTAGAAAATGGTAAAATAATTTAAAAATATAAGTAATGTCTGCTAGGAAAGAGCATGATTTCTCAATCCACACATATTTAAATGCATGTATTTTCTCTTCAGGGATCAGTGGACACAACTATATCTAGACAAAATATGTGAATGACAAGAGGAAAAATTGGAATGGATGTAATGTAAAAAATGTAAACACAGGTATAGTAGAAGGGAATCTGTATTTATTTGATGGGATATATGTGAAGGTCAATGTCTATATATTTGAGCCTTCTCAGTGTGCATGTGTATATATGTGTGTGTTATGCATGTAACTGTTCAAATGTATGCAAGTATACATATGCACACATGTGTGAAGTGGCCACAGGTTGCTACTGAGTGCTTCTCTCTATCATCTCAATCTTAATATTGGAGGCAGGATCTCGACTTAACCTGAAACTCACTGATTAAGTTAGACTGGCTAATGAGTGAACTCCAGAGATGCTCTTGTCTCTGCTCCATAGCACTGGAGTTCCACATGTGTGCTGCTGAACCTGGTTGCCAGAGAGATGAACTATGGTCCTCATACTGACATGACTGGTACTTTACTCGTTGAGCCATCTACCCAGATGTATTAAGCTTTAACATGATAGTTATATCTATTGTAAAATTTCAATTCTCTTTCTCCAGCTAGAATCTACTCTACCTATGTGTCCTGCATTTAGGAAGAGATCAGAGTCAATGGTCTCTTTCTTTACAGTGCTTGTCTAACCACTGCTGTTGTGCCTTGCCAAGCATCAGTGTGACAGGAAGAAGTCAGGAGGAAAAAAGTTCTTATTACCACCTTATTAATACAGCTGGCACATCATGGCTTTGAAACTTCTTAGGAAGCAGGTGAATAGCTTCTCTTTCCCCCACAGGACTTTGTTAGTTGCTTCTTGTTTTATTTTTCAATTTTCTTATTAGATATTCTTTTTATTTACATTTAAAATGTAACCCCCTTTCCTAGTCCCCCCCCCAAAAAAAATTCCCTATCACCTCCCCTCTCCCCCTGCTCCCCAACCCACCCACTCCCATTCCCAGTCCTGGCATTCTCCTATACTGTGACACAGAACTTTCACAGGACCTAGGGCCTCTCCTCCCACTGATGACTGACTAGGCCTTCCTCATTTACATATACAGCTAGAGTCACATGTCCCACTACCTGTTTTCTTTGATTGGTGGTTTCATTCCAAGGAGCTCTGGGGGGTGGGGTAAGTACTCCTCCTGCTGACCCACTTTAGCTTCTATGAGCTATTTACATTATCTCAAGCTCATTGTTCATTCACCTTGTTTGAGTGTGAGATCAGAATTCCCAAGAGAGACACTTGCTGCTTTTCCTTATCTTCTCATTTACTCACATTGTCTTCATACTCTCTGCCCTTTCTCTCCACCTCAAACCCTGCCAACATTATCATTATTTGCTTTAAGTTCAAGAAATTCACTCACCAAAGTTTCTAAGTGTCAGAAGGCATAAACGAAATGTTGCCTGGTCAGGGCCTCTTCAGTCTCTTAACTTGCTCCTTGAACATCTATAAAAGATCAAGTCCATTGTATTCCAATAACTCTTTACTAGAGAATTCAGACTTTCTATGTTAGGCAAAACATGCCAGAAATGATAACAAATAGGTAATGGTCATGAGTGGTGGTTAAATTAGTAGTTAGCTTTTATCCAGGTTAGCTCACTCAAGGTCTTTCCTCCTTTATCTATTTTAACCTTTCTCCATCTTCATCTTCATCCACTCAGAAATTATGAGGACATGAACAGGCACATCTGCTGTCTTGACAACCTAACCTGGAATTGGCATACACAGCTGACTCCCACCTTCCACCAGCCACACAAAGCTTCAGGAGAGGCTGAGGCATTCCAGCTGTGTACCCAACTATAGCTCCTATGAAGGGAACAGAATTCTTTTACAGTGTACAGTCCCATTAGCTATTTACACTGTCCTAAATATCTGAGGCAAGTAGCTTCAAAGATTATATAATTTTATCCTTCATGGTTTCAGAGGTTTCAGGCCATGCTCACTTGGGTCTGCTGCTTCTGGGCCTTTACACAGTGAGGCAAGGCATCTGTGAGGAGCTGGTTGTTGGTCTCAGTGGATTTGCTCAGTGTGAGTGGGAGGTAGAGAGGCTGAGGGAGTATCCTGTTGCAAACTATAAGCCCTGCAGCATGGACCTAGTGATGTACTGTCTCAGCTACATTTCACCTCTGGAAGTCTATTTCATGTCACAATAATAATATCAAACTATGCATCCATCGATGGATAAACCCACTAATTATGTCCTGACCTTTGTGATCCAATTATCACTTACTAAATGGACCAAGCCTTTATTCAACATTTGGGGAATTTGAGGAACAGGTTACCCTCAAATTAAACAGCGGACTTAACCACAATCTCCAATATTTCTAAACTTCCCATGTATCTTTTCTTTCTTTGTATGCAGTTTTGAATAATAGTGGTTATTATCTAGAGGTGCAGCTAGTAACTAACTGCGTGCTGATGAAAGAATGTGCCCTTATTTCAAGGTGTAAGGTACAGGACCTCTAGTTAATTATCTCAACATGCTGAGAACTAAAGTGAAGCTGAGGCAATGTATAGCTTGCATTATTTAATATATCATGGAGTACATTCAATACAAGACACTTCAGATTTGACATTTCATTTATTCTTACATTTCTGATATTGTATGAGGCTCATACAGGTTAACTTATTTTTAACTTAATTAAAACAGCCAACATAGAGAGGAGCTGAAGTTCGGCTTCAATTTTTCTGGCTCTTATAAATAACTGCCTCTAGCTTACAACTGAAGACATGGAGGAAAAGCTACTCTAGTTTTAAAAAATAAATTAATACTTGATAGGAAAATATTTCAAAATTATTATTCACAGAATATGTCTTAAAATTATAACAGAGACAGAAACATACAAAAGAGAAAGAATTATTCTGAAAATAAATATTGATGAATCAAAATAAGTAAATAAGCATGAAGAGAATTAACTATATTATTTCCAATAGACTCCAGGATTGAAAAAGTTTTGGGAGAAAAGAAACCATTATCTTAATGATTCTCTTATTTAATACAATACTAGTTAAAGAGAAAAATATGTTAGCAATAAGAAAATGTATTTTATCATGAATCTGAATCCTTAGAGACTTACGACAAGTAGACAAAATTTGTAGTCACTTCTCATGCTGTACAAATTATTGTGGTTTAAAAAATATGTGTTATGCTATGTAAAGCACTGTGAGAATGATTTGGTTTGGAGAAGGTGAATGCACAAGTCAGCTGACTTTGGAGCTGCATGGAAAGAATGCAGAGTAAAAGTAATAAATGTCAAATAAAGCAACAGACTAAGGCATTTTACAGTTATAGATGTATAGATGTGTAATTTTGGCACAATTAAAGGTTTTATCTTTCCATGTTTATATCTTGGCATTGTGACAGCCCTGCAATTAGGGGAAACTGTTTACCTGATATTGTTAATGTACTTGAATTAATTACCTTTGTCTTTTCTTACTCATTTATCTAAGAGATATTTATTAGTCACTTTATATGAGCTATTGTTAAATCAGTCAAAATTATCCAGACTAAAGTACAGGGAGATTTAATTACTGATTTACATTAAAGCAAAAATTTCCATGGACTCAGGTTTTACAACATACTTGATTATACATGTGCAAGAAGAAATGGAAACTGTATACCAGCATGTCAATATAAACTGTTCTACCCACAGGCAACCATCTCTTCACAAACAATACTCCAAAGACTCTTCCCAATTAAAGTTCTTTGATCATTTTGGCTTTTGTGTTTTTTGATCAGTATTAATATAAGTTATACTAAATTTTTACCTCAGCTAGTCTGTCTGCATACAAACCTGAAGAGCTCAAACTGTGGGCTACCTTCACCTAATAAGGTGAAGTTTAAATAAAATTTAATCGTCGTGTGTTGATCAGCCTAGTATTGCACTCTTAGTCTCAAGTGATCCTTGATCTCCATAGTATCTGGAACCATACATGCAACATTACCCCCAGTCCACATGTGAGTTTATGTATCAGTTCACCTCTGTTTTGCTTAGAAAATTACCATATCTAAAACCAACTCGGGTAGGGAGGGTATCCTTGTATTCAATGCTTCACAGTACATCATCAAGGAAGCCAAGGAAGAAACTTGAGGCAGAACTGAAGCAGAGGCCATGCAAAATGCTACTTACTAGTTTACTTCCCCTTGTGGATTGCTCAACTACATTTCATATATATAATTCTGGCACACCTGCCTAGGGCTGGCACTGCCCCCAGTAGGCCAGTCTTCCCACCATATCAATCAGCAATAAAGAAAATGTCCCCAGAGACATATCCACATGCCAAACTCACAGTGCCAATTCTAGGTTTATGATTGTGTTGACCTAAGCTATGTACCACAAAAAAAAAATGTATACATTTTATCACAGGACAGAGACTCCTTTAAAATGTATTTTATGACATGAAATTTCATTATTTTTACCAAAAAAGATGAAATATTTACAATCATGTTTCATTTTAGGTAATGATTAAGAGTAAGAGATGTCAAACTCTATTTAGAATCTATCATACCACTGATGATAAAATAATAATAATAATAATCTATTTTGCTGTCAGTTTTTATTCATAATTATAATAGCTACAGTCCAGCTAGACTCTGAGGTGAGTAGGAAAATATAGAATCCAAATAGCTGCACCATAGATCATAGGTATTGCAAATACCTTGGAAAAGAAAACTCTCCTCAACTACAGACAACTTTTGGTAGTTGAGATACATGATGTCATATAATTTAGAGTTTTGTTCACAGTCAATGAAGGTGACATTCGGCTGCACTTGTCATTCCCAGATCCAGAATGTTCCAGTGAGTCCAGGATAGTCAAGCCACGGGCTTCCCAAACACCATGTGCTTAACCATATGACCACTGAGCCTTGACAATGGAAAACACTGTGTGATCCATTAGGTTATGTGGACAAGATGCCCCGTGTTTCAGGATGAAATTCTATTCAATTAATTTCTGCCCCAGATTAACCTAACACCAGTGTCATTATTGTATGTGAAGTCACTGAGAACCATCAGGACTGAAGCTTTTTCTCCACTATTTAGAGTATAAATCTCTCCTCTGTTTGGACCTTTGTGACCATTGTTGGCTGCAGGCAAGTAGAGGGGCCAAAAACATCTGAAGTTCAAAGTATACTTTAGTGGTATGTGTGGTTTGTTTTTGTTTTTTTGTTTTTTTTTTACTAGACACCCAATATTGTTGGTTTTCAAACTAAGAATAATATGAAGTTATTGAATTGTAGTCTTCCAATCCTATTAGAAAAAAAGTGAGCCCAAGTGGCTGTGGGTAATCACCACCATTTCAGGTTATGATCTGAAAACTAGGCAAGACATCAGCTGAAATGTCATGGACAGTGGCTTTGTCTGTAGGGTGTTATTACTGCAGCCTGGAGGTCTCGTTTGCGTGAGCACACGCATCTTCCCCAGCCATAATGAGGCTCACTGTAAATCTCTTCAGGGCCGTGTTCATTGTTCTATGCCTTTGGAAATCATAATGTTATCTGCAACACTGCTCCATTTCAGTTTCCAGCTCAGTTGATTCTGTTCTACTGCACAGATGAGCATCTGAGTGACTTCTGAGACAATAAATATTATGGCCCACATCCTGTGAAGCTAGCTTCAACTTCTGTGAAACTTAGGGAGAAAGGAGTGTGCATTAATCATAAGTGTTAAATTCATTGGATGTTTTAAAATTAAAATTTGTCTTAGTATTTTCCTAAGTCCTACATGTAACACTATCCAAGCAATATGAAGACTGAGAGTTTGGCATCCAGAGGTTACTTCTTGGCCTCTACTCTTAGCAAATTCTTAATGTCTGTGCCTTCAGAAACTGTGTTTCTATGAATAAGGTTGTAGAGGCAGAAATAACACAAGAAAAGAAGAGAGACGCAGTTTGTACATAGAAAACATAAAAAAAAAATAGTCCTGGAGAAAGGTTCTCATGGAAGACTCAAGTTCAGTTTCTATCACCCTGGTTGGTGGCTTAGAGCTACATGTAACTTCAGTTTTCTGGGATCTGATTCCCCTGGTCTCTGTGGGCAACTACAAACATTTCTACACACTATCATTCATATTTGTATGTATATGTGTGTGTATATATATAAGAATATACCTAAATAATTCATACAAAATCCAAAAGGTATGAAGAGAAGAGCACACTAAAATAGAGAGCACCTGTGTCTATGTGTTTCACTCACTTCCAGAATTAAACAATATTTAGCCTGCCACAACCCAAGGGAGTGGACTGAGCGTGAGCATGTAGACTGTACATGTACTAGGAAGACAGCACACATCTTAAACAGTTCTGTAAGAAAAGTAGGGGAACTATTGACACTGGGTCTCAATGGATGAAAGAAACTATCACTAAAACAGTAACTGCACAGCAAATATACATTAGACTCCATTGCCCGGACAAATTACTTGGATACATACCAAAACTAACCTGCACAATATGTAGGTAGAAATTCATTGTGTTTTATGTCACTAATGAGCATGTTATCCCTGAATGATTCTGGATAGATGAAAGGAAGGTTGAAGTCATCTTTAAAAGGCAGGTCAAAGTTCATGAGCAGCATGGTCTTATGTCTGAAGGCTGGCCACACCACTGAAACTCCTGCAAGGAGATTCTAGGACTTTCGACCATTGCTCAGGAGATGCTCTGAGAAGGAACAAAAGAAACGCTAAGAGATTAAATCTTTATTAATTGTCCTTTGTGTTCTTACAGCTACAGTCACATTAACAAGGACGAATAGTTTTATTTTAGACTTACTTTTCATTATTAATCTGTTGTCTGATTTCTCACAGAAAACTATTTCAAAATGCTTTAGCTTTCCTTACATGAGTTATCTGATTTTTCTTTAACCCTCTAATACTTCTGACCTGCTGCATTTAGAGAGCGTAATGGAGCATGCAGGGACCCACAGCCCAGCTTATAGATTGACTCACACTCTGACATTATTTATACCTTTGTAAGTAGATTCTAGGTATGACAGAGTTACCTCTCCTACCTGAAAATATTGCCTTATGAAATGTTGTAATGTAACTTCAAGAACATGTAGATGTTGCTGCAGTATGTAAGCAAGTCACTTGGAGATATGCCAGCATAATCAAGGCAGTGACCATTATCAAAACAAAGTAGCCAGGTATTTGGTAATTTTGTCTGAAAAGCTATTCAATAATACTAATGCGTATCACAGAGCACTTGGAAAAAAATACTTTTCTGTCTTCTCCACTTCTTCACTAAGCCTGTAGAAACAAAAAACAAACAAACAAAAAAAAAACAACAAAAAAAAACCATTGTCTTAAAAATTCTATGATAAAAAGAGTAAATCTGGATGAAAGACAAATGAATGCAATGTGCATTAGTGCTCCCAGGAACAGGTTATTTACAGGTGAAGCTCTCATCTGCGATAGTATCCTAGCTCGGCGAGCACCATGTGGGTATGACTCACCTACCCAGGGAAAGGTGGAACCTGCAAAGAGCAGTCAAATAGTTTATTCACAATGGAGTCAGTTTTCATCGCGATGCATTCTTTGACTAGTACTAGTGTCAAATTAATTAGTAAACATTTACATTCATGCTCACAGGTAGTCATCAGAACAGCCATCAAACAGAAAAATTACTGTTTCATTTGGGAACCTATAAAAGTTCTGAGGGAATAGATTACATCTAGTTCCTCAGTGCGTGTGTGCATCTGTGTGTGTGTGTGTGTGTGTGTGTGTGTTGTGTGTGTGTGTTTGCTTGCTGTTTTTTTCCTTTGCTATTCCACAAAAGAAATGAGTAGAAAAATAGAGACCAATTAATTTTCGTCTAGACAACCAAAACTGGTGGCTGACATAACATCTCCAAATAATCCTTTGTTCCAAGCCTCAGTACTTGTTCCAGCATTGGGAGAATCTCTCAGCTGAGAACTTAGTTTCCATAGTTGTTAACATATGTCTATATGTCCAACCTCCATGGCTATGCATCCTCTGTATGAACGGTCCCTATCTTCCACAGGTGTCCATCTCCTTCACATGTGCCTTCCCTCCACATCTGCTCATCTTCTCCATCTGCCCTTCCTCCACATGTGCCCCTCTCCACATCTGCTCACCCTCCACATGTGCTAATCAAATATATGTACCTTTCCTCCATATCTGCTCATCCTCCACATGTGCCCTTCCTTGACTTCTGCTCATCTTCTACATATGTCTTCATCCTTCACATGTGCCCTTCCTCCACATCTGCTCATCCTCTACATATGTTCATCCTACACATGTGCCAATCTTCCACAAGGGTTGCCCTCTTCCACATGTTTCTATCCTTCTCCACCTGTTTCTATCCTCTCTTTACTGTTGATTTCCATGAGTTCATCTTCTGTTGGGAACAATTAAAGTCCTGAGTGATGTGCTATTGACACAGACATAGACATGTCAAGGTACTCATTGCCTCAGATACATGGAGTAGAAAAGTCTTCTGTGGGTGAGACTCAGAGGGATGGCAAAGCCTTTCCCTGGTCCATGTAAGGATATTGATACTGTGTACAGGAAATATCCATCATAGTTCACTACCTGACTTCCAGTTGAAGTATGCTCTTCTATAGAGAGAATGCTTATCAAAGCCAGCTAAACCTACTTCCTTGAGTCAGCTGTAGTCCATAAACCCTGGCTTCTTGTTTATCTATAAGTAATAAATCTGCCTCCTTGTTCAGCTATATGCAATAACCCTGCCTCTCTGTTAAACTGAATATAATAAACATGCTGAGCTTCTGGGATATTGTGGCTTATGTATCTTAGTTATCTGAGACCACATTTTCCCATCTTTTCCAAACGTGTCCTTTGTTCATTACCTAGCAGACTCAGTGCAATCTCTGGAACCATGTGGCATGTAGCAATTCTCTGTGTAGCACACATCTCTTTATCTCCTCTAAACTTACTTCAGGAATGCTTCTGAACTGACACACCCAGCAAGCAAACCTGCAGCTGTGTGCCTTCCCATGGCTGAGATAAGGTTTATTTCAGTTGTCATTAGTCTTATTACTAACACTGACTTGATGTAGACTCGAGTCATCCCCAAATACACTATCTGTTGGAGTGCTCCTTGCTGACCCATAATCCTGACGTTTTAAGTTCACTGGAGCTGGTAAGTATCTTTGGAAGCCAATGGGCATCTTCTATCCAATTTTCCTGATGTTCTCACACTTGTGGGACAGGATAAGACTGATAACAACTCCTTTCTTGGTATACCACTCTACTTCCTACTTACTCCCAATGCAGTTTCACTTATGTATGTGAGGCTATTTGAAATTATATGTTAACCTTCCATAGGCCAGTCCTTGAAAGAAAATCACTCAATCTGAACATTAATGGGCTATAAAGGATAATTTTCTACCACAGAATTCAGACATCAAAATAAAAACAGAGCTTGCCTTAACCCCTTCTTTCTGCCTCTTTGTCTTCTTTTCTCCCCCCACCTCTTTATCTATGTACACACAGTTTGATTGGACAGTATAGGATCTGAATAGGGCAATTAAATTCCTTCCTCTCTGATTTAAATTGCATTTTACAATTATACGAAGAATAGCCTAACCTAAACATAGGAATTCAACTTCTTGATGTTAAACAATGGGACAAGCGAATGACCCTAGGGAATGTCTTTGATGTTAAGGTACTACACATTCCAGTTAAAGGCATTCCCCGTTTTAAATGAGCATATATCATAAAACAATAAGATATAACAAAATTACATGTCTTTAAAGGTAAGATCCTGGTGTAGAAATTTCCTATTTCTAGGCTCACTTCTATATACATCCTAACATTGGCATTTAGGGTAGAATAGGTTGCTATAGTAGCAGAAAACTGACATAAGAATTCAGTTTGCCAAATGGGTCAGTGAAGAAAAAGCACTCCACCCCATAAAATTCTTGTGAAAAGTACTCATTTGAATTTTGTTTAAGCCTGTTGGCAAATATTTGAATGCCCTGAACCACCCTAAGGGTCTCTAAGACATACATATATAACATGGTCAAAGTTCCAAAGGGTCCTTTATTCACAGTTTTCCTGTGAAATGTATGTTATGTCATGTTTATTTTGCACATGGAAAAATGAAGAAATTAGAGAATGCAGAGGATTACACATCTCACTGCATTAGCAAAAGAGCCAAGCCTTTAACATAGATGTTTGTCTTTGTGTGTGTGTGTATGTGTGTGTGTGTGTGTGTGTGTGTTTTAAATCATTCTTTCAACAATGATGTGTTGTGTTCTACTATCTATATTATACTGTAGTAGACTTTAAGAGTATAATAGTGAATCTCATATTGAGTTCTTACTTTTATGGAAAATTTTGTTTCTAGTGTAAGATATACATAAAAGTTAGGTAAAACAAAGCATTACAAAATTGTGTTAAAGGGGAAAACAGTGCTTGCTAAGGGAGGAGATTTGTAGGCAGATCCTAATCCAAGTACTTGAATAGGGAGGACCGCTACAGAAAGGTCGTATATAATTCTAGACCCAAAGGATGGAAAAGCCAGACCAGGGAATTAATACTTTAAATCGCTGTCTAAAATAAACTTGCATAAAAGTCTTTGTCTCAGTCTCTGCATTTACAGACAAAAAGTGATGACACTATGGTCCAAGGCCACAGGTGGTAATAACGCCCTTGTACAGAGAGTCCATTAACTTGTACTGCCCATTTACTGAGGGGTATAGTGTCTTTTCATTTTGTAGATCTTGCAACTAGAGGAGTGTGGAGTGTCCAGAGGAGCATAACAGAAACTGCATAACCCAAACTGATTTATTCAGAGTTTATTCTTATTAGTTATTGGATCTTCACAAACCATTTGAAAAGATGACTAATCAGCCGATAGAAGAAATAGTCTAGTAGTTGGGAGCATGGACTCTGAAAACAGACTGGGTTAAAAAGCTGCTCTGCTGCTCTGGAGCTGCGAGCCCTCAGTCTAGTATAGACCATTCCTGTGCCAGGCTCCTTCCCATTAAAGTGCGCCCCACTGTGGTGTGGGAGAGAGTCATAAGTAAAGTCTAGCACTCCGAGGTGCTAGAATACTGCCAGGTCCACGATAAACACCTTATGTGTGTTTGACAAAGATGAACAAAGAGTCATTCTCAGCACTGTAATTACATGAGTAGAACTATATAAGAATAACTGTCACCAAGAACAAATCCTAATGCCCACAATGACTTAACCAAAATAGATACTTTGGACACAGCATGATTTTGTGCTTTTTTTGTTTGGTGGTTGTATTTATGTATATGTCTGTGTGTGTGTGTGTGTGTGTGTGTGTTTAATTGGTTTTAGTGGTGTGAAAATATTTATTTCTTGTGTTTTCTCTTTCTATTATTATTAATCATTTCATTTGTTTACATCTCAAATGATAGTCTACCTCCCAGTTACCTCTCTGCCACTCCCACATCTCTTTTTTTAATGGACAATAATGGTTAGTGATCAATTGACCAGTAGTTAGGCAAATAAACAACTATCATGTTTGCTGGAAGTTTAAACAAATGAATTCATTGGTTTGTACATTGTTTCCCTGGTTTCAGCGACTCCTAGTGTCTTTGAGCTGTGTCCATGCAAGCACTGGGCCATGACCGTTGGAGCTTTGGGTAGACTGTGGGCATGTCTAAGACTGAGAGTGCACTGTGCATCAGTGCTTTACACACAGTGGGGTCTGGGGAAAGAGAGTGATGTGGTAGCATGGAGAAGGGTTCTACAAAAACAGAGTGTATGAAAAGAAACCCCTGCTAACTTGATCCTTTCATGGCCAAGATTTTTTTTCTTAACTTTAACTATTAACAGTTTCAGTTTTAGCCACACTGTGCCTATCTTTTGTCAATTTACATGCATTTGCCAGTTCTTCAGTATCAGGCCATTCTGATACTTGAATCAAGAGTTGACATATCAGAGTGATAGGTTCATATAATACATAAAAATCAATATTAATAACATAGGGCACCCGATGACTGATAGAAGAGTTAAAACACAAGAGTAACATTCAGCTTAAACAGGAAGCTTTTCTAAGTTCACTGCTTTCATGAAGACAATAATGTCAGCACGCAACATCCTTATATGAACATCAAGAAGACAATGAAGTCAATGCGTCAGAATTGCACAGGAACATGAAGAAGACAATAACATCAGTGTGGAAGAACAGTATACAAGTATCAGAATTTGCTCACTGCACACTCTTGGCCTCATATCAAGTTCAGAAATAACTATTGTGGCATTTCCAAGATGAGAAAGTAAAAACTTTCTTTAAACTAGAGTGAGAGCAGGCTCACTAAATTCTAATGACTGGGAAAAGTAAGCAAGCCAAGCCCACCCTATTTTTAATTGCCTGTGACTTGCTTTGCTGTGATTGTACTGCAAGTACCCTAAATATATATGAATAGTAAATTCAGTTTCTGGAACTCTCCTTTGGCATGGCAGGCAGTCAGGCATCTCTTAGAGGCCATTTTCCTAGCTGGTTCTTGCTTTGACTGAGGACAGTGAAGGCAGCTGTGCTCAATGTCTGTTCACTTTCTCAGCCTCGCTTCCTGGAGAGGAAGGCTGTACTGAAACTGTTGACACAGAAATGTGTCTAATGAAATGGTATCTATGATGGGCAGTTACAGTAATAGGAAGGATTAGCATACTAATATTTATAGTCTTACACTCCTTTGTATAAAAGTATGTCCTACTTTATACATGTTTTCTTTGGATGTGCCTGAAGTTTACTAAGTAATCTGCTTATGGAACAAAACATTGCTCTTTTTCTTTGAAAGGGGTTGTTTTAATCTATTAAAACAGTCCTTACCTGTTTATGTACAATAAGACCACTGTTGTGTTCCTGCAAATTTGACTCTCATGAGCTCCTTTATGGTGCTGTGAACCCATAGTCAAGGAGCAAAACCCATTTGGTAAAAGGCACTGACATTTTGACTGTAAGAAGAAGAAAATGGCAGTAATTTCTCAGAAGCTGAGCAGATTATAAAAGACACCATAAATGTGACCACGGTTGATACTATTACCCCTCTAAAACACAGATGGTTGGCAGTAATGTGATAAGATACTTCCCCCTCCGGTAAATAAAAGTATGAAGAGAGTAAATCAAATGGTATCCATCACATGGCCATGGCAGGCCCAGTAATACTTGCTATCCCTGCTCTCTTTTCTACGTGCATCATCTGCAGAGCCCAGGTCTGGTGAAAAGGCTGACTGTGAGAACCCCGAAAACATCAGTGCCTTAAGAACTTAACTTCACGGCAGTGGCTCTTAGTTCCATGTACACACCAATGACCACTCTAAGTGCAGCACACATGCCCTGTGTCATAGCTCTGACTTCCTACATGGACTCTTGGAATTAAAAACAGTTGTTAAATGTCCCCATGTCATCATATCAAATGTCATCAAGAGAAGGCCACAACATAGGCCACAGATGGGCATGCGCATTCTTCCTTTAAAAACTGAGATGCCCTACACCAGCATGGTGAGATGCTTTGCAGACAGCGACATGCTGTTAACACCCTTGAGATATTCTGGGGTAAGCCTTCATTTTGTTCTTTCAGTGAATTCAGACTGGCATTTTCATTGCCCTTAGATCTGTTGGCACTCAGATGCCAGATTGCTGTTACAGATAAGAGCACAATTAATTATACATCATTGGGTCCAAAATTCTAGCACCGTGCTACCATATACAGTGTGAAGTAAGTAAATTGGAGGACATCTCCAGTCCTGATTTTCTGTGAAAGGTTAATAATATTTGTATCTACTACATGCATTTCTTATGAAGATGAAATGAAACCTAGATGATAAAATGTAATCTTTGAGACATGTAGTTTGGATTCTCCTGCCACCTCCTTCTCCACCCTCATCAGACCTGCAAATTATGAGCCATACAGATAAGCTTCTGATCCTTTTCCAATCCTTCCTGTCCTGTTCTGTGAGCAGTTGGGACCATGCCAAGCTGCTCTGAGCAGCCTGCTATCCAGTCTTGATCTTCATTCTCCTGCCACCTCTCCTCCGACCTTTATCAGACCTGTGGCTCCTGAACCATACAAGTTAGCTTTCCTTCCCCCCACCATCATCCCTGCTCACTAAGACCTCTGGGACAAGCCTACCTGCCCTGAGAAGCCTACTAGCCCAGAGGCACCTTGAATTCTCCCACCACCTCTCCACTCAGTTTCATTGGACCAGCAGATCCTGAACCATACAGACTTGCAGGGATGGACCCATACAGCCCAAAGATAGCTATCAAAGGTCTGCCTAACAGGACCATCAAGGTTAACTTTCAACCCTCTCAATAGCTACTACAATAAGAATATCCAGGGACCAAAACCATCCAGATGCCTAATGACCCTGGAAAGAACACAATCAACAAAAGCCAGGACAATATGACACCTCCAGAACACCTTTACTCCACTGCAGCAAGCCCTGGATAGACTAACACAAACAAAGCATGAGAAAATGACCTTAAATTCAATCTTATGAAAATGATAGAGGCCTTTAAAGAGGAAATGAATAAATCCCTTAAAGGAATACAGGAAAATACAGTCAAACAGATATAGGAAACAAATAAATCCCTAAAAGATATACAGGAAACAAATAAACAGATGGAGCAAATAAATAAAACTGCAAGGGACCTAAAAGAAATGGAAGCAATAAAGAAAACACAGACTGAGAAAATCCTCCCACTGCAAAATAATGAAAACCCAAAATATACTGAACAAAGAAAAATATTAAAAGCAGCAAGGGAATAAATCCAGGGTACATACAAAGGCAGATATATTTGAATAGCACCCAAATTATCAACAGAGACTCTAAAAGCTAGAAAGACCTTAACAGATATCTTGCAACCTCTTAAAAACCACAAGTGCCAATCTAAACTACTAAATGCAGCAAATTTCTCAATCACTGTAGATGGAGAAAACAAGATATTTCAAGACAAATTCAAATTCAAACAATATCTATCTACAAATCCAGCCCTATAGAAAATATTAATAGTAAAACTCCAACTCAAGAAGGATAACTGCATCCAATAAAATACAGGAAATAAGTGAACAACAATATGAATTAACCAGTACCCCCCCCAGAACTCGTGTCTCTAGCTACATATGTATCAGAAGATGGCCTAGTCAGCCATCATTGGAAAGAGAGGCCCATTGGTCTTGCAAACTTTATATGCCTCAGTACAGGGGAATGCCAGGGCCAAGAAGTGGGAGTGGGTGGGTAGGGGAGTGGGGAGGAGGGTATGGGGGACTTTTGGGATAGCATTGGAAATGTAAATGAAAAAAATACCTAATAAAAAGAAAAAAATAAGTGATTCCATACCAGCAAAAACAAGGGAAGCATGCACACACACACACACACACACACACACACACACACACACACACTCTAATACCACCAATGTCAAAATAACAAAAAATAACAATCACTGGTCATTAATATCTTTCAATATCAGTGGACTCAATTATCCAATAAAGAGACACAGGGTAATTGAATGGAAAAAAAAAAAAAAAACAGGCTCCATCACTCTCATACAAGAGACACACCTTAGCAGTAAAGATAGACATTACCTCAGAGTAAAGTGTTGGAATTTTTTTTCCAAGCGAACAGACCCAAGAAGCAAGATGGAGTAGCCATTCTAACATCTAATAAAATAGACTTCCAACTAAAACTTATCAAAAGAAACAGGGAAGCAAACTTCATAATCATTAGAGAAAATATTTACCAAGATGATATCTCAATTCTGAACATCTATGCCCCAAACATAAAGACACCCACATTTGTAATAACAAAACAAAACAAAACCAAAAAATATGCTGAAGCTTAAATCATGGGATACTTCAACACCCTACTCTCAACAATTGACAGTTTCATCCAGACAAAAACTAAACAAATAAATTATAAAGCTGACAGACATAAAGACTGAAATGGACCTAACAGACATCTATAGCATATTTCACCAAAACACAAAAGAATAGACCGTTTTCTGAGCACCTCATGGATCCTTTTCCAAAATTGACCATATAGTCTGTAACAAAGCAAGCATCAAAAGATATTAGAGAATAGAACTAATGCTTTGTGTCTTATCAAACCACCATTGATTAAAGCTGGAATTCAGCAAAAATTGAAACATGAGAAAGCCTACACACTCATGAAAATTGAACAACTCTCTATTCAACAATCTCTGGGTCATGGAAAAATAAAGAAAGAAATTAAAACTTTCTAGAATTCAAGGAAGATGAAGGCACAACATACCCAAATTTATGGGACACAACAAAGCACTGCTAAGAGGAAAGATCATAGCACTAAATGCCTCCACAAGTAAATTGGAAAATTTTCATAGCCACCAATTTATAAACACAACTGAAAGGTCTAGAAAAAAATTGGAAGGAAGGAGTAGAAGTCAGGAAATAATCAAAATCATACCTGAAATAAATCAGTTAGAAACAAAGAAAACAATACAAAGAGTCAATGAAACTAAGAGTTGGTTCTTTGAGAAAATCAACAAGGTAGACAAACCGTTAGCCAAACTAACCAAGAGACAGACAGTATCCAAATAAACAAAATCAGAAATGAATAAGAGAGACATGACAACAGACACTGAGGAAATTCAAATAATCATTACATCTTACTTCAAAACCTATCTTCCACAAAATTGGAAAATTTTAATGAAATGGACAATATTCTAGGCTTATCAATGTTAAATCAAGATCAGTTCAACCAATTAAACAAGCCTATAACCCCTAAAGAAATAGAAGCAGTCATTAAACATCTCCCAACCTTCCCATGCTCCATCCCCCCACCCCCCCCTTAGATAATACCAGGGCCAGATGGTTTTGGTGCAAAATTCTACCAGACTTTCAAATAAGAGCTAATAGCAATACTCCTCAAAATATTCCACAAAATACAAACAGAAAGAACACTGAGAAACCCATTTTATGAAGCCAGTCACCCTGACACCTAAAACACACAAACACTCAACAAAGAGAGAGAACTTCAGAACCATTTCTCTTATGGATATTTAAACAAAAGTTCTCAATATAATACAAACAGAATCCAGGAACACATCAAAGACATAACCTATCATGATTGTCTGCAGCTCCTGGTCTGCTTCTCTGAAGCAGTAAAGAAAGAAAAAGAAAGAAAGAAAGAAAGAAAGAAAGAAAGAAAGAAAGAAAGAAAGAAAGAAAGAAAGAGAGAGGGGGGAGGGAGGGAGGGAGAGAGAGAGAGAGAGAAAGGAAGAGAAAGAAATGAAGGAAGAGAAAGAAAGAAAGAAAGAAAGAAAGAAAGAAAGAAAGAAAGAAAGGAGGGAGGGAGGGAGGGAGGGAGAGAGGAAGGGAGGGAGGGAGGGGAGAGGAGAGGAGAGGAGAGGAGAGGAGAGGAGAAACTACCTGCCAGGCAGAGTCAAGGTAGATCAGCATCTGTTGCCAAGTTTCCTGGTCTGCTGAGGCATGAAATGATAGGAGGATGTGCATCAAGTTGAGAGACTGAATGGTCTATTGACCTCATTGGAAGGAACAGGGAGGCCTCTGGATAAGAGCAGATATCCTGTGTATATCTCACCAATTGTTTCTATTAGCTTGTAACTTTGCTTCCCACTGTGCTGTGGGTAAGGTTTAAAAAGGCTACAAAAATAAACTTGAGGCTGCTACAGAATTTACTGTCATCCCTCCCAAAGCTATCTCTTGTCTCTGTATCATTTTTCTGCCTTTGTTATCTTTAATCCTCTCTCTCCCCTTAGAGACAATTTGATTTTATGCAGGTGGGCAATGGTACATGTGATCAATTAACCTTCATCCCAGGGATGCAGGGATGTTTCAATATATGAAAACCCATCAACATAATCCATCATGTAAATAAACACAAAGAAAAAAGTCACATGGTTATCTCACTAGACACTGAAAACCTTTGTTAAATTCTAACACTCATTAATGTTAAAAAGTATTAGCAAAATCAGTGATATAGGGCACATATCTAAACATAATCAAAGAAATATACAGCAATCCAATAGCCAATACCAAACTGAATGGACAGAACAACTCCACTAAAATTAGGGACAACACAACACACTTTCACTCTCTCTATTCAACCTACTACTTGAAGTTCTAGCCTGTGCAATAGAACAGGTAAAGAAGATAAAGGGGATACAAATTGGAGAAGAAGAAGTCAAACTATCCCTATTTGCAGATGATAGACTATGCATAAAATTCTACCAAAAATTCTACCAGAGAATTCCTACAGCTGACAAACTCCTTCAGCAAAGTGGCTTGATACAAAATTAACTCAGAGAAATCATATTCCTCCTTTATACATATGATAAATAGGCTAGAAAAATTAAGAAAAATAAACACCCTATAAAGTAGCGACAGGTAATATAAAATATCTTGGTCTAACTCTAACCAAGCAAGTGAAAGATCTGTATGACAAGACCGTCAAGTTCATGAAGAAAGAAATTTTGAAAGATATCTGAAGATGGAAACATCTTCCATGTCCCTGAATAGGTAGGATTAACATACTAAAAATGACCACCTTACAAAAAGCGATCTATAGATTCAATGCAATCCTCATCAGAATTTGAACACAATCTTTGATAGATGCTGAAAAAGCAATTCTCAACTTCATAAGAAAGAACAAAAAACAAACAACAACAACAAACAGAAAAAAAAAACGGGCTAGCTAAAACAATCCTCAACAATAATAGAACTTCAGGAGCATTCACCATCTCTGACCTCAAACTGTACTATGGAACAATATTGATAAAATCTGAATGGTATTGGTACAGATAGGAGAAGGAATAATAAAAGCACCAGAACTAATCAAAAAACAACAGGTGTCATGTTTAGTATAATGATCAAGGTTACCAGACTGGGACACTCAGTTATTTGGTCTTATAAGATGATATGTCTGTGAGTTTTAAAATAAAAATAAAAATAACATTTGAATGTACTGCCCTTCCTAATGTGTCTGGTCCACACCTATCACCCGAAGGCCCCAATATGAAGTATCTGCCTGACTATTTCAGCCTGAGAAAGTGTTTGTTGTTGGTTTTTTTTTTTTTTTTACCTCCTGCCATTGAACTAACTTAAACTAAATCATTAGCGCTAAGACTTTGTCCTTCCTGTCATTTGGTCTGAACCATTGATTTTCCTTGATGTCCAACTTCAGATCTGTGACCTTTACTTCTGTCATCTTGGTAGATAACTCCTGGTCATCTGTTACTTCTGTTTCTCTGATGACAGCTGGTATATGTGTAATATTGATACATTTTCATGTACTCTTTAAATGGGTCAGAAGCAGATTCTGAGAGTAATGAGAGAGTTCCTGTCTCAAATCCTCATGTGTTTACCTCAAGTGTTCCTCAAAATTCCATTTTCTGAGGCAGACTGGCTGTTTAACTTGAATTTATAGAGAAAGAAAAGCAGCAAAAAAAAAAAAAAAAAAAAAAAAAAAACACTGTAGTCCCCAATACAGCTTAAAGTGGGGAAAAAATCTGACCAATGTGACTCTTCTTTTCCACAATATAAAAATGCTTGCAGTGGGATGGGATGCTAGAGTTCATTCATGGTGAGGATGAAACCTCCTGAGAGCTGTCTGCTGGATGGTTGTGTCCATTTTGATGATGCTTTCCTTTATCTTGGAAACCTTATCCCAGGGGACACTTTGCTCTGGTTGGTATTCTCTACAGGAAATCCCAGCTGCCTGTCTTAGAATGGGCTTCCATGGCTGATTTCTTCTAAATATTTGTAAGCCCTTGATTTAATGGTGTTTTTTTGTTTGTTTGTTTGTTTGTTCTTTCAATTGCACAAGTTTACCCATTGCTGCATGCTTTGAGCAAAATATATTTTTCTAGGTATCTGATTTTTCTCTCTATCTGCCGTTCACTATTTATTTTTTTTTACTTTTGATTGCTATATAATTAATATGTTCACTAATCCAATATTGAGAGAATGACTACTGTGTTATTTATTTGAACCATACAGAGCTTTGACCAATGCAATAGGCTAATTAAGAAAATGTGCAAATTATAGGTGGGCTGGTAAAAGAAGCAGTTGGTATATTACTTGTCAAGAATTGCTTTATCAAGAGATGGGATCATACCTACAAAAACAAAAGCAACCTTCATGGGAAATGACTCCCAGCAGGATGGAGTGCTGGTAAGTTTTGTTTTTCACCTTACACTATCAGTGAATTATTTTCAAGCGAGGTACATATGTTGCACCTAAAATTATTTTATTAAAACAGCATTTTCCAAAGCTGCTATCTAGCTTTACATTTAAAGGTCATTTGGAAAATCTATGATACAAAATAGAGGAAAAGATGCAAATTCATGCAAAATCTTTTATCAGCCCTTTTCATTGAAAGCAAAGGTCAGAGTTTAATCATCACCTTTCTCTCTGTTAATCTTCAAGTTACTATGATATATGGTTATTCAATTAACCAGGACCAAGAGATACATACTGCGACAATTTTGTAATATTTTCCAACTCACTTTAGAAAAGCTATTTAAAACTTTGATAAGCAACAGATTTTACTAGGTCAGCAGATTTTCATGAAAGAATGCAAAAAGTCATTAATGTTATTTTAATTGTCTATTCATTGATTGTGATTCTGTTAGCTCCTGCACTAATAACTTCACACATTTTTTTTTAAGAATGAGCCATTTAATGTTGCTCACATTTTTTCTTTTTTCTTTTTTGATTACTACAGTCTAAAAATACTTTGTCTCCCTGAGGAAAGGTACGAATTTCTGTTGTGCTTGTTTGCTTTACAAAGACTATAGAGTGCTTTGGGGCTAGTGTACTACCAATTATATGGAGTCTCTTTATATATATATTTATTCTCTAGGTGTTTAATCAATGATGCCCATTTGGGTTATATTTAACAACCAATGTTATAATCTCAGATGTAATGTCACCAGTATGGTAAACCTCTACTTCAACAGCTCCATCTCAAACCCTTTAACCTAGATTTCGCAAATTTGATTCTTAAACTTTTTAAATTAAAAAATAAGACTTTATTAGAAAGAACTTTCAAATAAAAATATCACACACCAAAATGAACCAGACCCGATGTCTACACATTTCACTATACTTCTATAGATTCAGAATAGCCATTCTGAACATGTGGGTATTTAGTCAGAAGTTGCTGAAATTGCAATGACTAACTCATACCTCAAGGACATAGATCCCAGTCTGGTTAACTTCTAAATATTTAAGTCTCTTTGCCAATATTTCCATTGTTAATAATGGTAACCTTTATTTGCATTAGAATATTATAACATTCACTTTTCTCACACATCTTTAATAAATTAGTAGCATATTTCTGTTGATACAACTGTAACATTGTCTATAATTTTATACTTTTACATGAATATAATAGAGACTTCTGGACACTTGTTCTGCCATTTCCCAGTACACTCATTTTGCTTCCTAGTTCATTGCCTTGAAAAGAGGCAGGTATTTGGCAGTTCTTGCATATACAACATTGGTAATTTATCCAAAGCAATATTAGGCTAAACTGCTTGTCCTCACTAAGCATATATAATGTCAGAGAGTTATGACCTTGAAGATGCTTCACCTAATGGTGATTTGGAAACACAGATATAATGTAGACTCCAACTTGTGCAGAACATTTAAATTTCTTAGATTAACTATAAGATATTCTGCCTTGCATCAATTAGAAATCCATTTTAGTGTAAAATATTAGTTGTTGAGTACTGACAATGAATAAGTCACTCAGTTGAAATGTACTTATGTGTGGTTGATTGTAGACTTACCTACTGCTTCAGAGGCTTCTACCCTGAAAGTATAAATATCTCATGCTTGGCTACATGATTATAATTTCAAGGTTGAAATTGTAAAATGAGCCTTAAAAATTATTCTGCCACAGTTGTGATCACCAAAGCTTTTATTTGCAGAAGCCAGAACTCGAGATGATTCTTAGAAACAACACCAAGGACCAGAGGCTTATAGTCCAGGAAAATATTTTTTATATAATACAGTAGCTCAAAGAGGATGCCTCGTACACGTGCATGCTGCTTTGTCTACTCCATGAGAAAACAACAGAGATGTAGAGGGGAAACTAGTCAGGATAACAGAGTAGGGCAAAAAGCAAGAATATAGACAGTCATTTGTGACACGAGGATGAGACATCTTCCCTATCCGTCTTAGTCTGGAGCCTCCAGGATGGTGTACAGTACAAATAAAACCTCAGATCCTAGAAGACAAACTGCTTTCTTCCCAGAGGTCCTTGATGAGAAGTTACAATGAGATCTACAATGAGATCTACAAGGTAGGCTTAGTCATCACAAGCTGATGCATGGTTTCTTGTAAAAAGATATAACAAGGGCTGAGAAAATAGCCTAGGATGTTGAAGAAACTGATTGTGTGTGTGTGTGTGTGTGTGTGTGTGTGTGTGTGTGTGTGTGTGTGTGTGTGTGTGTGTAATATGCTCTGTAACTATATCTATGCTCATTTACTATGTAATGCCCATCCCTAAAACATGGTTTAAGGGTGATATTTTATTTTTATTTTCAGATGTTATGGTCAGAATGTTTCTGAGATAATAGCTGAGGGATAAATCAGGATAGAGGTTCTCAGGAGGCAACAGCCTAGTTGTTCTGTTGCATTCTGCTTTTCATCTTTGAACAACTGCCACTTACCTTATGATTCCTTAGGGGAAATCCTACTGAGCCCCTTCACATAGAGTATTCCTTTTGCTTGTGATCTTCTCCCACAAATGACCATGTAATTAATCTCCTCGCCTCTTAAAACCCTTCCTTCAAATTACTCTAGCTAATTAGGCAGATAGACCACCTACCTGCCACTGATGCACCTCTGACCCTGCTCTGTGTTTTTATTTTCAGTACTACTCCCATCTTCTGAAAACTATTTACATGAATATTATAGCTACTGGCTCTATTATGCTACCCACACTGAATAAATACTCCAAACAAACTGGATACTTTTAAAATTGGTTATAAACATAAAAAAACCTAGAGCATCACTGTTCATTATCAAAGGTCCCCAGGAAATGCATACTGAATAAAGAATGCAAATATTTCATTCCAGCTGCCAATATTCCCTGCAGGCTCTTCCACCTCAGCATAGATCCTTTGATGTAAGAACCAAGAGTTTGGTGTCTCAGCTCTCAACTCTGGCAGAAGCCCTCTGCTAGAACGAAGGCCTCTCCACTATCATAATTCTAGGTAGACTGCCTGCCCGCAGACTTCTCCCATTCTCTGGGGGCCTGCCTACCCTATCCCCAACAACCCTCCCCTCTTCATCTCTCTTTCTTAGCCCTCAGCTGTGGTTGAGAATCCCTGCTTAACCAGAGGTTATGTCAGCTGCCAAAACTCCAGCTAAGCTACCCACACACAGAACTCCTCACTTTCTTAGCACCACATGACCCTATCTCCATTCATTCTACCAGTCCTTCAATAGAGGAGGAGACCACTTGCTCAACCAGACACCATGCCAACCATAAGAATTTGAACCCCCAACTCAGGTGGAGATCCCCTACTCAACCATAGGCCACACTGGCCAGAAGACCAGAAAGGAAATAGAAACAAAGAAACAAAACACCCATCCAATAAAGACAACTCAGAAATCAACACCTAGACTTATAATCACCCCAAACACAGATGTCAAGATGACAAGAACACCATCAGACCCTAGCTATTCTACTACAGCAAGACCTAAATATCCCAACACATCTGAAGCATAAGAAAACATCTTAAAACCAACTTTATGAAAATGATAAAGGCCCATAAAGAGGAGAGGAATAGATATCTTAACGAAATTAAGACAAAGAGAAGCAGAAGTTGAAAGAAATGAATAAGTACCCTTAAACAAGGCCAAGAGAACAAAACAGTTGAAGGAAATGAATAAAATTATTCAAGACCTAAAAACAGAAATAGAAGCAATAAAATACACACACACACATACACACACACATACACACACACACACACACACACACACACACACACATACATACACACACAGAGAGAGCATTTGGACATGAAAAATCTAGGTAAATGAAACTACAGGTAAAAGAAACTATAAACACAAGTATTACCAAGAACAGATGAGATGGAAGAAAAAATCTCAGGAATTGAAGATAAGATGGAAGAAATAAATGAATAAATCAAGAAAAATGTTAAATCTAAAGAAAATTCCTTACACAAAATACCCAGGAAATCTGTGAAAAGACCAAACCAAGGAATAATAGGAGTAAAAGAATAATCCCAGCCCAAAGGCCCAGAAAATATTTTCAACCAAATCATAGAAGAAATTTTTTCTAGCAAAAGCTTATAGAACACCAGATTGTCCTATCACCACATAAAAATCAAAACATTAAGCATACAGAACAAAAGAAGATTATTAAAATCTTTAAGGGAAAAAGGGCAAGTCTCAATGGAGACTCTAAAAGCCAGAAGGGACTGAACTTTAAAACCGCTTATAAACCCATAGTTCCTAGAATATCACTTTGTATTAACAAAGGTTCTCAGTAAATACAATCTGAATAAGGAATGCCAATATTCCATTCTAGCTACAAATGTTTTATACATGCTCTCCTATCCTCAGACAGATGCTTTGATGTAAGAACCAAGAGTTTGGTGTCTCAGCTCCCAACTCTGGCAAAGGTCCTCTTCTCAGTGGAGACTCTAAAAGCCAGAAGATGTCCTGCAGACTCTAGGAGACCACAGATGCCAGCACAGACTACTATACCCAGCAAAATTTCCAAGGATGGAGAAAACAAGATATTTCATAATAAAGTCAAATATAAACAATATCTATCCACAAATCCAGCACTACAGAAAGAAAATAGAAGGAAAATGTCAACCCAAGGAGGTAAACTACACCCATGAAAACACAGGAAATAATTTCACATCAGCAAAAAAAGAAAGCGGGGAGGGGGGGAAATGCATGTATACATACACTCAGACACATACCACCACAATCACTAATTACAAAATAACACAAATTGACCATCACTGGTCATTGATATCTCTCAATATCAATTGATTCAACTTCTCAATAAAAAGACACAGACTAACAAAGTGGATGTGAAAACAGGATCCATCTTTATGCTGCATACAAGAGACACACCTCAATATAAAAGAGAGACATTATTCCCGAGTAATAGGTTGGTAAAAGAATTTACAAGTAAATGGACCTAAGCTAGCAGAGCCACTTTAATGTCTAACAACAACAACAATGAAAGCAACAACAACAACTACAGTCCAAAATTAATCAAAACAAATGGAGAAGGACACTTTATATTTATCAAAAGAACAACCCACCAAGAAGATGTTTCAAGTATTAACATCTATGCCCCAAATTCAAGTTCACCCTGATTTTCAAATGATATACTACTAAAGTTTAAATAAATTACATGTTGACCCTTAGGATTTTGATAGTGGGGGAATTCAATACCAACTCTCTCCAACAGACAGATCATTCAGTAAAAAGTTAAACAGATAAACACTGGAGATAACAAACATTAGAAACCAAATGTACCTAGCAGATACCTAGTAAACATTTCACCTAACTCAAAAAAAGCATACCCTTTTATAGCAACCCATGGAATGTTCTCCAAAACTGACCACATACTTAGTCTCAAAGCCAGTCTCAACATATATAATAAAATTAAAGTAACCCCCTGAATCCTATTAGACTGCCACTAATTAAAGCTGGATTTAAACAACAAAAACAACAAAACACCTATACCTATGAACTCATGAAAATTGAACATATCTCTACTGAATTACTACTGGATCAAGGAAGAAATAAAAGAAAATTAAAGACTTTCTGGAATTCAATGAAAATGAGCACATAACACAACCAAACTTATGGGGTACAATGTATGTGATGCTAAGAGGAAAGCACTAAATCCCTACATAAAGTTATTGGAAAGAGCTCATACTAGCAACTTAACAGCACACCTGATAGCTCTAGAACAACAGCAAAAGCAAGCATACCCAAGAGAAGGAGACGGTAAGAAATAATTAAAGTGAGAACTGAAATGAGTAAAATGGAAGCAAAGAGAATACAAGGACTCAATGAAGCAAAGAGTTGGTCTAAATCAACATGTTAGATAAAGTCTTATCCAAACTAACAGAGAGAAAATAATCCAAATTAACAAAATCATAAATGAAAAGCAGACATAACAATGCGCACCAAGAAAATCCAAAGAATAATTAGATCATAGTTCAAATACCTGTACTCAACAAAATTGAAAGATCTAAAAGAAATGGATTATTTTCTCAATGAATACCACTTAACCATGTTAAATCGAGATCAAACAATCTAAATAAACATATAGCCAGAAGGAAATAGAAGCATTTGTTAAAAGTCTCCCAACAAAAGAGTAACCAGCGATAGACAACTTTAGACACAGGATCCTACCCGACATTCAAAAATCAGTGCTAGCACCACTACTCCTCAAATGATCTCATAAAATAAAAACAGAAAAACATTGTCAAATTCATTTTATGAGGCTGTAATCACCCTGATACCTCAACCACACAAAGATTCAACAAAGGAAAACTATTACAGACCAATTTTCCTTGTGAATATTGATGGAAAAATTATTCGATGAAATACTTGACAATTAATAAATGGTAATTCATAAAACTGAAAAGCTTCTATAAGGAAAAGAAAACTGTCAATGAGACAAAACAGCAGTCCTACAGAATTGGGAATGATTTTCACAAAATTCACATCTGATAGAGGGTTAATATCCAAACTATATAAAGAACTCAAGAAACTAGGCATCAACAAACCGAATAATCTACCTGAAAATGGGGTATAGAGATAACAGAGAATTCTCAACAGAGGAATCTCAAATGGCTGAGAACATTTAAAGAAATGGTCAACATCATTAGCCATCAGAGAAATGCAAATCAAAACGACTTGGAGATTTCCCCTTATACAAGTCAGAAGGCTACAAAAATTAACACAGTGACGCCTCATTCTGGTGAGGATGTAGAGGAAAGGGAACACTCCTTTATTGCTGGTGGAATTGCAAACTTGTACAACTACTATAAACATCAATATGGCAGTTCCTCTGAATCTGAGAGCTAAACAAATTTTGAGCATATACCCACAGAACACTCCATATTACCACAAAGACACTTGCTCAACTACATTCATAGCAGCTTTATTCTTAATAACAAGAAATGGAAATGACCTAGATGTCTTTCAATTGGAAAATGAATAAAGAAACTACGTATTAAATGTGTATTAGAAAATGACATTGTGATACATGCAAGCAAATGTATGGAACTAGAAAAAGTCATCCTGAATGAGATAGCCCTGGCCTGGAAAGATAGGCATGGTATGTACTCACTTATAAGTGGGTGTTAGCTATAAAGTAAATGATAACCATGTTATAATCCACAGACCCAGAAAAACTAAGTAAGAAGGAGGGCTTTAAGGGGGATGCATAGAAAACTATGGAAAGGGTACTTAGAATAGACTTTAGAGGTTGACTGGGTGCTGGTAGGAATGGGAACATAAAAGATCAGGTATGGGTAAGATATGGTTGTGGGATATGCCTAGAATTACACTGTATTAGGGTGTTTGATGTGAAAACTTACTGCAGTAGAAACTCCCATGTTCCTACAAGGATGATCCTAGCAAAGATTACTAGCAATGGATGATACAAACCCTGAATGACCATCTTCTGTACCATCTGTAACAAGGACACCAAGAGAACATTTAGTGATGGGACTGGGACACCAACCCAACCACAAAACCTTGTACTTACAGTTTATCCTGCCTTCAAGATGTACTAAGCAATGGAGGCACAGATCTTGTGGGAGATCTAGGTTTGAAAAAAATAAGATCAATGAGATGATTTCTAATGATTACTATACTCACAGATCAGTGCCTAGCTCAATCATCATCAGAGAGGCCTCCTCCATCAACTGATGGGAACAGATGCAGAGACCAACAGTACATTAAGACAGAGAAAGCCCAAATTGGAACAATTAATTGAGTCCATATCCCTTGGAGTGCAGGGAATCCACAGAAAGAAAAGATTTTAAGAGCCAAGGGGCCAAGAGCACCAAGAGAACATGGCCCACAGAAACAACTAAACAGGGCTTAAAGGGGATCATAGAGAATGAGGCAGCAATCATGGACCCTGCCTGGGTCTTCACTAGTTCCTCAACATATATGTTATGATTGTGTAGCTTGGTGTTCTTGTGAGACTCTAAACAGTGGGAAAGGGTGTATCTCTGACTCTTTGGTCTGCTTTTGGAGGCCTTTTCCTTCCACTGGGTTGCATCTCCCAGCTTGTGCCTAGTCTCATTGTACCTTGCTATGCCCTGGGTAGTTGAGGGAAACATAGGAGGAATAGATGTGGGGAAGTGGCAGGGACACACACACACACACACACACACACACACACACACACAGAGGCATGCATGCATGCACACACAGGAACATACACACATCTGGGAGAAGTGGAGGAAGGATGAACTGAGGTCAGAATATACTGTGTGAGAGAAGAATAAATAAAACAAAGTTTAAAAAGGAAGGAGGACCACAGGTTCTTCTCTTTAGTTGTGAAGATCCAAAAGGCTGTCTTGTAACAGCCAGCCACTCCCCACATTCTCTTGCACAACCTTAGCTTTCACTTCAGAATGCTTTCTCTAAAAGTCTATATATCCAGCCTCAGTCTACCTTGTGTTTATCTTTTAGAAAGTGCTGTGTTAGTTTTCCTACAAACTGGGCGGCACCCACTCTAAATTATCACAGTGACCTGAGGACACTTGGGCTCAGACTATTTTTCAGCTCTCTCCTATTTTTAATCTCATATCTTTCAAGCCTCTCACCTGTTCTGCTCTCAAATAACTCGCTGGACCCTAAATGGTCAATTGCCCCCTTCACCTTTGCTTTTCAGGGACAGGTGTCACCTTATCAGCCTGTGTCCAGGAACTCTAGAATCAATCTCCTTTCTTGAGCATTGTCGACTAAAAATATGTTCAAGACAAGCAGAGTGGACTTTTTAACCTTGGAACCATAATTATAGTAAAGCAAATGTCTTCAAAATCTAATTAACCAAGCTAAAACTGCCAATACTTTAATCTACAAAAAAATTTCCACCTTAAAACTCCATGCCAATGTTTAAAACTGTCTGTAGCCAGAGAAAACTGTGAGTTTTTTTCCTACAAATCTGACTATTAGCAATTTAGACTCTTAAATATATCCCACACCCCAACCCTCTTCATTAAACTCATGTGACTCTATTTCTTCTTCCATCTAGTTCTTCAACATTGTGTGGAAACTTTTCCATCCCCTTGACCCCAAACTGCAATTCCTTCATGTTTATTTTAATTTTTAATTACTTCTCACCAACTTCCAGAGACATAAACATCTTTTTTAAGGGAAAGCAATATATTTGATACCCGCTTTAAGAAAGATTTTTCTCTTCTTTCCCTTAAAAAAATATGGTCTGCAATAGACTTTACAATAAAAAGAAAGAAAGAAAGAAAAATCTGAAATAGTGCTCCTTATAGAATTGTACTGAATGTGATAAATGATGCAAATCTAATCACATGTGTGTGTGATTGTAGCCACATATGTACTTACATGCATGCATGCATTAAGAGGAAACAAGCAAAGGAGACAAGAGTTTTCACTCTTTACCAAAAACATGATTATCTTCATGCTATCTATACTGAAATATTTTCAACCATGAATGAGTTGGATCAAGCAAAAGACAGGCTTTGGAGATGTAATTTGCTTTTGAGACAGGATAATTGTGCTTTCTAGCCTAGTAAATCTTCGTCTTAGTTGGAGTTACAGGCAGGTACTGACAGGACAAACTGAATAGTTGGATGCAGGCAGTGTAAATGATAAGAAAGACATCTGAGCAAGAAACTATTACATTCAAAGCTTTGTGAAAACTAACATGGCAGTCTGCTGGCTCAAACATACAATCAAACCGTGAGCTTCCACAAAACACAATTTCTTGGTTGTTACTTGACTATTTTTCATACTGATAGATGTTTTGCCCTTGGGGTGCACTGCTTTGCACATAAAGAATGACTCTGCTTTGTTCCCATTAGTTTGAAAGACAAGACAGTGACACTGTGCTGAACAGAGTCCAGTGCACACACTGCTTTCTGAACAAACCTGCTTTCAAAAGGCACATTCCGATGATAAAGTAGCAGAGATGATATTTTTTGGTGTTTGAATTTGTGATCCCTGCAGTATGAGGAGAGAGACTTCCAACGTGTCCCCTGAATAACAACTAGGCATTGGAAAGCAATGACATTCTAATCGCTGCTTCAAATGTCAGCACAGAGATGCTGTGGGAAGCAGCCCCAGTGTATAAGCTAGCGGCTTTCCTGTAAAACCATGAGGGAGCAATTAATGGGAAGCTGTTACTAACCTTCATGCATTCCATTGCTCAAGTGTCTAGAGAGGAGGCTAATTATAGTTCTAACCTTTCCCAATGGGCCATGAATGACTCTCCAAATATAAGATGTTGTGCAAGAAAAACTATGATGAAGACATAGAACTGACCTATAACTGAGTTCCCTAAGACAGTACACCCAGAGTAGAACTATAAATCATCCAGGTAACCTGATTTTCACCAACTTTTCATTAAAATAAAACTATTAAATGTGGTGAAAAGATATATCATATGAAACACAGAGTAGTGGAATGCATAAACCTTTGTGGGAACATTACAGGAGTGCTATATCAGACTATTGCATGATAAATGACCTAATGCTGAGCTGTTACAGAGTGAGGGGGGACCAGGGGGAGTTAGAATGAGTGTGGAAGGGGCCCTCACTTGTTAGCAGTATGAATAAAGGAAGGACTTGCAATAACTTTGCATCTCACAAATGGAGCTACCTGGAAGTGTCTCTCACAGAATAAATTAAACTAGAGCATCCCATATTAAGGCATACAATGTAAGTTCACTTGTCGCCCCCTCAAGTTAAGATCTGTCTCCAAGTATAAGAACTTGCAGTAATTTAAAGTCAAGAGGTCCTGCTCACTTAAAAGTGTCTATTGAGTTCTTTGCAAGAGGAAACTAACCATATTAGGGAAGTTGACAGTCATTGCCTTTAAAAGATATAGACTGTGTACGGAGATTTTAATGGTCATGATCATGTAGTAAATTCTGTACATAGGTAGGAAATCAAAGGACTGTGAAGAGCTCTACTGTCCAGAGGAGGGTTCAGTGAGCACAGGCTCCAGGGACCCCAGAGGGACAGCCTCTGGGTACTCATGAGGAAACATCCATTTGTATTGAATTCCTTGTTGTTGCTTTCCTTGAATATGGGAAGGAAGAATTACTAATTTCACATTTCATTGAAAGAAAGACATGTAGACCTTACCACTGCCTACCAAGTACTGCGCAATCTATAATCCATGGATTTTTTTTTTCAACGTACCTTTTACTTTTCTTCTGCCGCAGTGGCCTCATCTGGGAACCTTCTAGAAATGCAGACACCATGCTACCTTATGACCTTTGCACATATTGTTCACCCTGCCTTACCCACTCTTCCAGTGCAGCGTGTTCTTCATTGTCTGCCCCACAGTCGCACAATTTCAGCATGCTTCCATCTTTTGCCACCTCTGCTCTGTCCTCACTTGCTATGGCTCCAGGAGCTCTTCATATATGTGAATATTGTGGTTTGATTATGGCTCATTGTGTATTTGCTGTGATACAAGCTTCACATGAATTGAGAATACAGCTTGGTTCACTGATGTATTTAATATCCCTAGAAAAACTAGTGGCTCTTCACAGGAGCTCAGGAAATATTGATTGATCAGGAGATATTGATTGAATTGGATGTTCAAAGAAAAAGTTTTCAATAAAGATATTTTAACTTATATATACAACTTTTTACAAGTTATCATTATGTTTCTTGATCTATAAAACAGCATCATTTTTGTTTTTGATATACATAGTGTAGAAACAGGAATATCAATTTTAAAATCTATTTTCTTTGTTGTTGTTGTTATTGTTGTTTCTTTTTGTCTTTTTTTATTAGATGTTTTCTTCATTTACATTTCAAATGCTATCCTCTTTCCTAGTTTCCTCTCTGAAAATCCCCTACACCCTCCCCCTGCTCCCCAACCTACCCACTTCCACTTCTTGGCCCTGGCATTCCCCTATACTAGGGCATAAAAACTATTTTCAAAAAAATATAATCTCAAATGATTTTTGATGCTAATACTTTTGAATAATTTGAATTATTTTTAAGAAGCTGTAAGATAAGCTTAATTAGAATAGAAAATGAGTAAGTATCTATAAACACTTTCATGTTTTAACTTTGTTCAACATGTTTAAATTTTGATTCACTTCTAACTAGAAGAATAATTTGACAAGAGTCCCATTTTCATATTATTTTCAGTTGCTTATGGATCTCTTACAATTTTTATACATTTTAATTAAAATATAACTAGATTCTGTCCTTTCATTTTTCTCCTCCCAGACCCTCCCTAGTCTCCTCTCTCCAGCTCCTTTTCTGTTACCAGACTCAAACTGATGTTATCTACTTCCCCAACTATTTATTGCGAAGCACACACATATATCTTGAAGTTATACCAATTAGAGCTGCAATGCTGCCCCCCCCCCAAAAAAAACATACAAACAAAAAACCAGAGCATCTAACAAAACCCCCAGTACCAGACATGAGAAACCTCCTTGGAGCAGAGTCTAAAACAATCCCCAAATAACAACCAGCTTGCTCTTGTACTTGCAAGTAAAAGGAGGCAAGTCCCTGTTGCTGAAGCCACCATAGCCTCAAGACACAGGGTTCAGAGCGGCTGCTCTGAATCAGACCTGGAAGCTTCCTCACCAGTCACTAACCTTCATAGTCTGGGAAGGAGCCGGAGTCATGCAAGTCCCCACTGGAAAGAAAACAATCAGCAATCTTATCCAGCTGTTAACACCAAATAAACGCAACATTGGCCATCACTGTAAAATATTCTGATAGATACAATAGTGGCACTTACATCCTGGGAGTAGCCAATGGTTACCTAATTGACTTAAGGCCCAATCAGTAGGAAAAAATCTATGCCAGGAATGGTAGTTTGACCAATTTTTTGAGTCTGGTAAAATCAGGAATCTAGAGGACAACTTATTCCTTCCAGTTCCCAAACATGTATATTTACTAACTGCATCCTAAATACTTATTCTTATACCCACAGAGATATAGCTCTCACCTGTAATTTAAAAAAAAAAAAAAAGAAAGAAGCCAGGCGTGGTGGCGCAGGCCTTTAATCCCAGCACTTGGGAGGCAGAGGCAGGCAGATTTCTGAGTTCAAGGCCAGCCTGGTCTACAAAGTGAGCTCCAGGACAGCCAGGGCTATACAGAGAAACCCTGTCTCAAAAAAACCGAAAAACAGAAAACAAAAACAAACAAACAAAACCTTTTGTTGTTGTTGTTGTTGTTGTTGTTGTTGTTGTTGTTGTTTGTTTTTGCAGCAGATAAGAGAGCATTACAGAAAGCCACAGAGGGTAGAATGCAGAGATCAACTGACTGTCCAGTGCCTGTTCCCAGTGAAATTATTTACAGTGTCTGTTCACTTAGAGCACCACCCCCTACACTTGCTCAGGGAATACAGGACAAGAGGGTAGAGAAAGGTTCAAAAGTGCAAGTAAGCTGCTGTCTCTTCTGAGAGAGAGGAATTGCCAGGGCACGTAAAATGGGAGAGGCAGAGCACAAGACAGGAAGTCAGGAGGGGTTAGAACTCAAAGGAGGGGACTGACTGATCAAGACACGTGGTATGAAATTCTCTAAATATTACTTAAAATCTTATAAAATATTTGAAATGTTCAGGAAAGAGTGGAAATAATCATAGTGAGTGTGAGTCTGTGAATTGTCCATTTTTTTTTCAGATGTTTAATTTCAGCAGTGGTTTGTAGCTCCCCAAGTACAGACTTGAGACTCAATTCTGTCCAATTCAATCCAACCATAAGTACTCCATATTTTGGTGCTGTTCTAAATGGTACTTTGTTAAATTTCAGTTTTTAATTTTTAGTTGCTAGTATATAAAGTCACAGTTAATTTTTAAACATATAGTGTGTTTACTTTTTGTAGACTAAATTCTCAATTCTGGTAGCATTTTTAAAGATGCTTTGAATTATGTAAAGTAAGTGTTACTCTTAAATGTCTGATACAATTCAAGTGAAGCTACCTGGGGAGAAAGTTTGTTAGACAAAGAATTTTGACCACAAACTCAGTTTCATTGATTGCACAGTCCTCTGTGTATCCTTTCCTTCTTAACTTTAATAGTGTGTGTTTTTCAACAACTCTTCCACTATAGATACATTGTCAAATCTGCAGTCATATACTCCATAACAAACTTTCCAATGTTATTTTGCCATTTTATACCTAGCAAATTTGTAGTGATGTTTTTGGTTCAAACTTGATATTAGCAACTTGTATCTTCTTTAATCTGAATATTACTTTAAATAGCAACACTAAGGCAGTATGTTTCTATTTGCACTTTTTCATCTTATATTTGCACAGTTTTAGCTCTGTGCTGTATTTAAATTTCACTACTTTTATTGGAGCTGAACAATATTTTCAACTGGGTTATAGAGACAGAAAAATAGTTATACTTACATTCCAAATGTTCTCTATTTCTATACACAGATCTAAAGTTTTTGTCTCTATGTAAATAATTTCCTTGCATGTTTCACAGAATGTGTTTTCTTACAATGATTTGGCTTAGCTGTTCTTTGGTTGGTTGGTTGGTTAGTTGGTTGAGTGGGTGGGTGGGTGGTTGGTTTAAGGTGTTTTGTTTTCTGTTGGTTGGTTGGTTGGTTGGTTGGTTGGTTGGTTGGTTGGTTGGCTGGTTGTTTTATTGTGTCTGTCTTCTCTTTTGGTAAGAAAGTTTTGCTGGCTGTAGTATCTGGGAGGAAGGTGTTTCAGGAACTTGGTTGTTTATTTCAATACCACGTTTTCACACATGCAAAGACTCTGCTTCTGTGTTTTATGATGGAGGGAGGCACCATATTTCTTCTGGGTGTGACCAGAACTCTGTTTTTGTTTTTAGGGCTGCCTTAGGTTATTTCCCATTGCCATAACTGAGTCCTCTGACCAAGTGATATAAACAGCAGGGTCAAGCTTCTCCCATTCAGAAGGCTGAAGCGTGAGCTCAAGCTGTCAATAGAGCATGCTCCTTTAGAATGTTGCTTGGCAGGACAGCCTTCAATTTTGGCTTATAAATAGTCACTACCTCTGTATTGTCACACCATGTTTCTTTTGTTTCTATGATCTGATGTTCTGTGGTTATAATGATACCAAACATAGAAGATTACTGTATATTCCAATGACTTCATTTTAATCTAAACATCTGGGTAAAGAATTTATCCCTAAAATCAGTAGCAGTCCACAGTATTGGAGGTTAGGACTTCAGCATATCATAGAGACTTTTAAGAGCACTCTCATATGGAAATATCTATGTGGGTTTGTTTTAAGGTTCTTTAATTGTTTTCCTTTAATATTAAAAATAGTTGACTATTAATGTATTCTAAAAGGTCTTCTGCTTTGATTTCTCTCTTTTCTCCCTTTCTTAATCCATAAAGGAAACTGCCTTATATTTTGCCATTTATTAACATTAACTGTCTGCTTCTATCTATCTATCTATCTATCTATCTATCTATCTATCTATCTATCCATCTACCCATCAATCTACCTACTTAGGTACCTATCAATCTGCTCTAACTACCTACTAGTGCTTTTTTCCCATTTTAAAATGCTTTTTGCTTAGATTTATAAAGTCTTTCCTGGAGTATTGTAAAGTTCACTGGCTTTTCATTTTCTGTGTTTGTCTGCTGATAAACTCATGCAAACATTCACCTCTGGCAGTGTCACTTCTAGAACTTCTATTAAGCACCTGTACTTTGAATCTGTCTGAAAAAATTTCCCAGATCTTTATGCATACATTTTCTATTGGATAGTCTAAAATATTAATCATATTTATTTTAAAGTTTATTTCTGAATACTCTAATGTCTGAGCCATGTTTGACTCTGTTTATGTTGACTGAATTGTTTCTATGTTATATGTCTTGCAAAGTTTGATTGAATGCTATATTAAAGAACATCAGAGTCTGGAGTAAACTGATTCAATATTTAGGATGTGTTTCTTCTGTAAGGTATTGGTGTGCATATGGTTATTAGCATTAGAAGAAAGGATTTGAATCTAAGTGTAAGTATGTGTGCCAGGTTTGGGCACCGCTATCTGGAAAACTGCATTTAATTTACCTCAGATCTCAGTTCTTTGACACATGACCTGTTGCTAATTTGAGTTTTTGATACACTACTACCTATTTTTTTTCAATGTTCCTTCTTTACCGCAGGCTTATTACTCTCTGCTCTTTCCATGGTCTTGTCTTTATTGTTTCTCAGTTTCTAGAATATGGTAGACACATGGAATTTTTTCCAATTTCACTTCAGTTTCTTTTATTAATAATAATATTAATAATAATATTTTACCCCTTCCTTTTCATCCTGCCAATCCTTCCCACATGCTCTCATCTTGATTGCACTCAAATCCATGACTTAATTTTCTTTAATTGCTGTCAAGGCTAACTAATCAAGAACAGAACAAACGGTACACCAATACACATGCTCACATGGAAGGCAGGAAGCTCCTGAGCCCTCAGTCTCGACAAAGAAGTAGAAGCAAATAAGGTACACTGAGAGTGGGGGAAGTAGTCTCTTCGAAGTAAGGGCTATGTCCAGTGGATTCTCCTGTACCAAGTACTCATGCCTGACACCATGTAAAAACAGCTTCTGTATTAAGCATGTGCTGTATATGTGAGCTTCAGGAACTGACCCTTCTTGGTATTCCTAACCCTCCTTCTTCCTGCAAAGCCATTTCTATTTGACAAGGATCATCCACATAGGTGGCCGTTTTGCCTTCATGCAAGTGACAGTAAAAGAATGACCTCCATCTGGGAAAGCCCTGGGTGCAGTGTCTCCAGTTTGGTAACATGTATTTTCTTTACTTCTCCCAGCAACAGTTTTCACCTCTCTTAAAGAAGATTACAGAATTCAATTGGATTTTATAAGGTGATGGTCAACCTAAAAAGTATATTACTAAAGATAGTTCCCTGGTGTCCTTTTCCTGATGGAAACCTTGATTCTCCACTAACCTATAAACTCTGTGAGGGCAGAAAACATTTTATATACTGTTGTTGTACCTAATTCAATGCTAGACATACTGCATATTTAATGAATGAAGGTATATAAATGTTACTTGATCATCATACTAGACATTGTACCATAATATACATTGTACCATCTTAAATCTGTGCAGACAAATTATTGTATTGTTACATTTTATTTAGATCTATTTTGTGACATTTAAATATTTACACTAACAAAATATATAAGAGCAGGGAGGATAATTTTAAACAAAGCTTCAACTTTCTAATGGAATAGATTCTAAAAGCTCATCTTTCAGAATTAACATAGAGCAACATTTAAGCCACCCTTAGTGAATTTCTACCATTTTTGCAAACTGGAAACACATTTGTGTAAAGAAATGTGCAGATGAATGTAATTTTCTGAGAAAAAATATTCAGGGATATAAATGAAAGAAGGTTTGCAGCCTCCTCTTTTATAAGAATCTTATCTTTAGGGATTTTTTTTCAACTTCTTTCTCTGAATCAAGGAGCTCAGTTATTTTGAGCAAGAAGCAAGTGTGCTTCTGGGTGGTTATTCAGGCTGAATTGCCCGAGTCTTTTAGGGATTGGTTCTCAAAAACGTTAAAATAAAAATAACCAGAAAGGCATGAGAAGTAAAGGAGAACTCAATGGACTTTCCACATTTTATTCTTCTGCGGGTAAATAAATAGCACCAAGAACACAGTCTTAGAATATGTAAGTCATCCGCATGCCTGAGGTATGCTCAGTGTTATAGGGAATCTTGCTTTGGTTTCAGTCGGCATGTCATAAAACAAAAGTTTAAAATAATTTTAGTGATGTTGGCCAACAAGTCTCTTTATTACCTTGGTGCTCATTGCCCTGGTAAATCTAAATTTGAAGTCTAGGCACTGACCTCCTTCAAAGTCTGCCCATAGATAGAAAAATTTAAATCTACTATCAAAACACCTTAGAACTTCCTTTTCCTAGTCATGGCATGAAGAAAGCACTTGCAAAGTCACTGCAAAGGACATTCTCTTCACCCAGGGACTAAAGCTAAAAAGAATCCTGAAGAAGACTGACTGCCATGACCCAGAACGGGAAGCACAGTCTCATCTATGGCCCAATTCAACTCAGCAATTGCAATTACATCATCAGAATAAAGTAGTTATACGATAGGACATAATCTGAAATGAGAACTTTAAAATGCAAACTATAGGATATCAAAGGCACTTTGATTATAAACTAATAAACATGTGCTGTTCATTTTGCATTAAAAACATAACACAATTGCATTTAAAAACAAAAACAAAAAAAAACCTACTTTATTAAAAAAAAAATGAACAAAAGGCTTGAATACACATTGCTCCATAATAGGTGTCCAAGCTGTCAATTAGCACATACCCAACACTCGAACTCACACATTGTTGGAAAATGCAAAACAAGGTGAGATATCATGGTATACATTTTACATTCACTGAGACGACTTTTAAATCACAAAACAGAAGAAGCAGAACACAGCAATAGATGTATTTTCAAAGTAAAACTATGACATGATTCAACAATTTTATTTCTGCATACACACCCAAGAGTACTGAAAGCAAGCACAAGAATATGAACCTGTATGCACAGGCCCACAACAGCTAGAAGAGGGAACTAACTCAAATGTCTATTGACTAATAGAAAAATAACACGGGATATTTACAGACAACGTTATAAAGATCCTTTAAGAAATGGATAGTAAAAGTGTGGGGACTCTCCCAAATTATTAAGATTTTATTCTACTGTGAGAAGCCGAATAATATCAAGTATACTTATAAGTTAAAAGTGAGCCTTATAATGTATAAGTCATTCACCTGCCTAAAGTTTGCTCAGGGACATATGGAAATTGTAGTTTAGTTTTGGCTGACAAAAGATTACAATTATCATTTTACTATAAAGGAAGACAATTCTTATATCTACTGTGAAAGAGATGAGGACAACATGCTAACTCAAATCAGCCAGTCATAATAAGACAAAGTCTGCCTAACTCCATTCACTTGAAGGGATTTGAGCTCTCAGATTAAGGAAGGCAGAAAACAAAATAGTGACTGCACATGTGGCCGAAGAGAGGAAGAGAATCATTTCTCAGAAGGTATAAGGCTACATTCTAGCACGATTTAAATGCACCATGATCCGGTGGTAGTAATGCTACCCCATCGGTATGAATACATGTAATGCCAGCTAATGGGTTGCTTAAAATGTTGAAGATGGCAAGGTTATGTGAATTTCATCACAGTTCTTAAAACTTAAAAAAAAAAAAAAGAAGTAAAAAACATATCTCTACTTTCTTGATGTGGACTCTGCAGGCTTTTCTCAACACAGAGATAAAGATTGTGTACATTTCCCCAAGTCTATCTTTACTTTTTAGCATTCTTTATGACTCTAATCAATGAACAAATATTTAATTTAGAAAACTGTGCGGGCTCCCATATGACCTTCCTGAGAGTTAAATTTGCCTTCACTGCAACTTAAATTTAGGAAAAAAAAAAATCTGTGTTGACAGTATTCTATGCCCACTCATTCCCTACCATCAAGCCCCTTCAGAGACAGCAATAAAACTTTATAGTTCTGTATTGTTGCTTCTCCATTTCAGGTAATTGCTCACAAATCAAGACAGACAAGCAAAGGCCATTGTGAGCTCAATGGTCACCTTAACTTATAACTGCAACAATGTTGGTCACATCAATGCCTCTCAGGTGAGCCATCTACAAATAGTGTAGTTCTTCAGGGTGTGCACACAACAAGCCCACAGTTTAAACTTCTCAGGACTTTAAGAAAGCAAGTTACAACCCAGGAAGTGATGAAGTAAGAATCAGATATGTATAGTATCACGAAGAAGGGATGACTGGGCAATATGTATTTTGAACAGTGGCCTGGGCATTTTTCTGTATATGATTTTATGTAATCCCCTAAGAGCTCATACAGCTTGAGTTGATGGTTTTGCAAATGAGAAGATTGAGATTTAGATAAATAAAGAGAAATTGAAATGAAGGTTGTGGAGACTCAGAGATGTCATGGTTAGTCAAATGTTTTCCATGAAAACCTGAAGTCCTAAATTCAGTCCTCAGGAGCCCACCTAAACATCTGGGTGGAATATGGTCCGCTTATAATACCAGTGCAGAGCAGACAGAGAACAGTGAATCCCTGAGTTTCACTGGCAACCAGTCTAGCCAAACTGACAATCCTCGTGCCTCACTGAGAGACTGTATTTAAGGAAAAAAAAAAAAAAAAAAAAAAAAAAAAAAACTGAAAAACAAAATCAAACTAAACAAAGGTAAACATCTGCTGAGCAACATCATCTAAGGCTCGGGGCTGCCCTCTACGTGCATATACATCCGCACGTGTACATACCCCTCCCCCAACACACGCACACGCACACGCGCGCGCACGCACACACACACACACGTCTTTAAAAAGAGTACAGATAAGGTGAATGTCAACTTTCCTTTGGAGACTGAGCCAAAGAAATGAAAGATTCAAAGATGAGCTTAGGGGTGGAGGTGGGGGGCTTTGAACAGTTCATGGAGAACTTCCATTTCACCTGTGTTAAGTAATCGCAATGAAAAGAATAACTGTAGCAAGTCTGTTCATTATGGGCAAGAAGCCGGAGGCTCTGCCCAAGCACAAGCTCGGAGCTTCTTTATGGCAATCTGATCCCTAGGCCACAATCCTGTCTTTCAACATTTTTAAATTGCCGGTAAAAATTGGTCCAATTGCACAATGATTTCTTTCTTATTAGGGTTTCAGCTCTTTCTCTACCACCTAAGTTTAGCCTCTCTCTTATGTCTCCACACTCAACTCTGTACTTTCTTTTACAGATGTAACAAATTCTTCACCTTTACAGAACTTTACCCAAGTTTCCCTATACAGATGAAGCAGCAAGCAGTTTTACCACCAAGAGAGGTGGAGCTTTGATGTCAGACCAGGTGGTGGGAGAAGCCCCTGGAGCCAGAGGGAGAGGAGCGATGTGGGCTCTGTGTGCAGTCTTGGCTCACAGTAGCTCACAGGTAAGTATTCATTTACTTCAGGGAGATAGCTACAAAGCACACTTCCAGAACCTTCTTAAGTGTTTGAGCCAAGCCTCTCTCTTCCAGCAAGTCTCTCTGAGGACTGAAGGAACAAATTTAGACCGTGACAAGCAGAAAACTGACTTTGAAGTATTCCTCCCCGATGGGTCCTCAATGCCCTTATTTGTCTGTTTTGAAGTATAAAATAAAAGGGAGAGGAAGGCAGCATGGCCATCAGCTGAGAACGTGGAGGAAGAGTGAGCCTCACAGAGGACATCCAGCCGTCAAGCACGGTGGAAAGCATGGAGCTCTGAGTTCTCACATACAGCCTTCTTTTGTATCCAAACAGGAGTCCTTGAGTTCTGATCCCGTCCTGGGTGCTCTTTTGGGTAGGAGTGCATGTTTAACTTTCCAAAGCTATTTGTTAAGAACTTGGCAGAGATAGCAGGGGATTAATTAGAAAATGATATTCTCCTATCCTATTAGATCACAATGAGCTTTGACTTTTAAAAAATTCTATATAGGTTTTAAGCGTAGAGATGCAATAAACAAGCATCGTAAATGGCTTTTAGCTGTAAATGGATCTTGTCCCCACACCTACCATACATGAACGTCATTTGTCTTGGTCAAACAAGGTCACCAATTTTTATTGGCAGAGGGATTTAAAATAATTATGTAATTTCAATGGCATGCAAAATCATACATTTTTTTCCTGACAACTTTAACTTGAACATATCATGAAAGATTAAATGTGTGTGTGTGTATGTGTGTGTGTGTGTGTGTGTGTGTGCGTGTGTGATGCATGGGGGGGATTAATTTCACAGAACAGTAACCATGAAGGATATACCTTTATTTTCCTGCCTTCATTAATTTGACTCCTCTAGGTATCTCATGTAAATGGAGCCATACAAATTTTGCCTTATTGCTACTGGTTTATTTGACAAAAGCAAGGGGTTCTCATTTCTGTTATAGCAGATATAAGAATTTCCTTCCTTTTATAATCGGAATTTTAATCCATTGTATGTCAACCAAAACTAAACTACATTTTCCATATGTCCCTAAGCAAACTTCAGGCAGGTGAATGACTTATGCATTGTAAGGCTCCTTTATAACCTATAAATATACTTGGTATTACTCTGCTTCACACAGTAGAATAAAATGTTAATAACTTGGGGAAGTCCCCACACATACTCTATTCATTTCTTGCTGGTTCTGTATAACACCAGAATATAATACCTACATCCCATGCTATCTTCTCATTAGTTAATGGCAGTTGGGGTTGCTTCCCCCTTCAGCTACTGTGAGCCTGTGTATACTGTAGGATACTGTGTAGGAGATGCCTGTGTATACTGTAGGATGCTGTGAAGATGCCTGTGTATACTGTAGGATACTGTGTAGGAAATGCCTGTGTATACTGTAGGATGCTGAGTAGGAGATGCCTGTGTATACTGTAGGATTCTGTGTAGGAGAGGCCTGTGTATACTGTAGGATGCTGTGTAGGAGATGACTGTGTACACTGTAGGATGCTGTGAAGATGCCTGTGTATACTGTAGGATACTGTGTAGGAAATGCCTGTGTATACTGTAGGATGCTGTGTAGGAGATGCCTGTGTATACTGTAGGATACTGTGTAGGAGATGCCTGTGTATACTGTAGGATGCTGTGTAGGAGATGCCTGTGTATACTGTAGGATACTGTGTAGGAAATGCCTGTGTATACTGTAGGATGCTGTGTAGGAGATGCCTGTGTATACTGTAGAATGCTGTGTAGGAGATGCCTGTGTATACTGTAGGATACTGTGTAGGAGATGCCTGTGTACACTGTAGGATGCTGTAAAGATGCCTGTGTATACTGTAGGATACTGTGTAGGAAATGCCTGTGTATACTGTAGGATGCTGTGTAGGAGATGCCTGTGTATACTGTAGAATGCTGTGTAGGAGATGCCTGTGTATACTGTAGGATACTGTGTAGGAGATGCCTGTGTACACTGTAGGATGCTGTAAAGATGCCTGTGTATACTGTAGGATACTGTGTAGGAAATGCCTGTGTATACTGTAGGATGCTGTGTAGGAGATGCCTGTGTATACTGTAGAATGCTGTGTAGGAGATGCCTGTGCATACTGTAGGATACTGTGTAGGAGATGCCTGTGTACACTGTAGGATGCTGTAAAGATGCCTGTGTATACTGTAGGATGCTGTGTAGGAGATGCCTGTGTATACTGTAGGATACTATGTAGGAGATACCTGTGTATTCTGTAGAATACTGTGTAGGAGATGCACATTCACACTCCTCTGCTTGCTTTCAGTCCTCTTGGGTGTGTATGACAAAATTGTTCAGTCATGTCCTAATTCGGCTTTAAAGCACCCAGTTCTTGCTGTGTTCTGTGGTGTGTGATTCTGTGGCCATTTCAGTAGGTGCAAAATGGATCCCAGGACACCTCACTTTGATTTGCATTTTCCTACCATGAGTGTGGTTGAGGGTTGGCGTGTGGTAATTGACTCCTTGGACACCTGCTATGGAGCATTATTCAAGACTTTTGTTCAGTTTTTAATCACATAGGCTTTTTGGTTCACTGACAACTGAGACCTGTCTTGAACTTTTAATCTCCAGAACTGAGAAACAGGAAATACGTGTTGTTTTAACTCTCTAAGCCTTTTAAATAAATTTTAACATTAGCAGAATGAAATTAATAGATCTGGAATTCATTAAACTTATTCCAGACTAAAATAAAAATACAACTACTACGTGTAAAAGGCTTTTGAGTTGGCTCGATTTCCCAATTATCTGAGCCTTAGAAAAAGGACATACATGCACTGGGCACTGTACATTTAGTGGGAAGAATTTAAAAAGTCAGACTCTTTCTGGGTTTAAAAAAGCCTATCTCTTCCGGATAGTACAATTTAGTGACTGACTTGGTATTTTGTTGTTCAAATAATAATTTTGATATATTAAGAGGGGAAAATGCTGGAAATTTATTTCAATAGCTTCACTTTCAGATCCTCATGGATGCCATGCTCCCGGCTCAGCAGAGTACCCTGTTCCAGCAGTACAAACCTGGGAAGAAAGCTACAGAGCTAACACAAAACTCAGATTGTTTCCCTGTACCTCAAAATAAAGATGTGTTTTATTTCTTTGGAAGATAGCATGAATTGTTGGTTTTTAATTTATTCTTAAAAGGGAACTATTTGAGTACAAGTATTTCTTCCTCTAAATAGAAAATAATAAGTGGTACCTTCTTGTAATGCTCTAAAAAAAATTAAAAAACAAAAAACCAGAGACCATGTACTGCTTTCTTCCCACTGGTGGAATTAGATGACTATAAATTACCTAAGTCTAACCACAGACATTGAGCAAGGTAGGTGGGCTTTCTTTGTGGTGAATTATTGGTGAAGAGAATCTTGAAGGTTACAGTTTTAGACAAAAGAAATGCTAATAAAATCCTAGCACATGCTCTCCCACTGGGCATGCATCTAACAGCTCTGATTTCCTCATGGTGATCTCAGAGTGACTAGCAAGTGCAGCCAAACCAGAAGAGACAGCAATGATTAGATCTGATGAGCAGAGAGGACCCACAGCAGGACCAAAGTCTCTAGGACGGTCATTGAAAAAAAAAAAAAAAGAGGAAATCTCAGATTCACAAAGGTTGCAAATGGATGCAGACACTCCAAAAGTTTTTAAAATAACTGGTTACTTCCAACTCGCCTAACATACAGCCAGAGAACCATCTAGCACTCAGAAAATTGATCACAACTGGAGAATTTTAATACATGAACACTTCCAGTAGTAAGATTCAGGGTCACTCAGAGCCATTATTCAAAGTCAGCATAGACCACTTAATTTTCTGCTTCAGTACCTCTCTGCTTCTCCTGCTCCAAGCCCAGCCAATGGCTACCCATCATCCTCTCTTTCTTGCTGGCCCTTGCCACCATGCTCTGGGAGGACTTCTGGGACTAGTGTCTCCGGGTCCAATATCTATTCCCCTTTGTGAAGCTCTAGCTGGGTCCAGCCCTAATAGTTCGACCAGCATTTTGCAGCCTTTGTGAAGAAACTATAGCGTGGGTGCGTATATTCTTAGCACTTGGCAAATGGAAATTGCACATGGGCGGTGGGTGCAGTTACGGCTGAGAATGATTTGTGGCGACTTTCGTGTCACTTGGTTTTTGTCTTTTGTCCGTTACTGGAAGTTCCAAAATCCATTTTAAGTTAATTCTAAAAGTGAAGTCAGAAACAAATTGTGTAGTGACAGGTGAAAAATGTCAGTGCAGAAATGCTGTCCGGGCTGTAGCACACCAGTGAGTTAATCTACTCGGACAAAAGGCCACGCAGATGTCTGAGCTGTGCAGTTTGCCCCTGCATGCTTGGGCCTTCCAGCGTCGTTGCTAATTGTATCCTTGTGCAGTTGCGTTCTGATCAGCATGGTGTCTTCCCTCTTATCTCCACTTCCAAGATGGCAAATGTCACTTTTGCCCTTTTGTTTCTTTTCGTTTTTCCACAGAAGCAGTTTGAGCTTTAGCACTTGTGAGGAAGTTTTAACCTACACACAGGTATGTGTAGAAACTGAACTAATAACACAGCCAGTTGTCCTGACTGTTGGCTCGGCAGCCATCTTGCACTCAGTTCACCCTGAGTAGGGAAACTAAAAGACCCTACAAATGTGTAAAAACTGGACATGAAAAAGAAGGGTGGATATGCTTTGGGGACACTGTTCTTTTAAATAGCAATGTGGTCACGTATCAGAAATCTTCCACTTGCACTGTAAATTCTGCATTATCCATTTCAAGGACAATGTGACACCCGACAGGGAGGCAGCTGTGGGTTCCGCAAATGCAAAGGCACATTTGAATTCCAAACTTTTGGGGGCTTTCAGCCCACTGAGTACTTTGTTAGCTTTTCAGCTGCAAACAAGTGATTCATTTCAACACACAAATCATGAAAGAACATGATTTTGAAGTAAGCCACTAATCCTACGATATATCTATCATTCTCTATCAAATGAATCTCAGCACAGACAAGCATTCAAGTACAGGTGTCAATTAATAAAGGATGAATTGAGATTCTGAGCCCCACTGTCAAGACTACATTAAAAATGATGATACCAATAGTATTAAATGAAGGCAGCTTAGGCTACTTGGATGTGTTAAAATGACAAATTCAAGATCATTCCTTAACCCGAAACTATTTATATCATAATAGTTTAGTATTGAAATGTATATTTTAGTCAAAACAATTATTTGTTATGACATGCTCACACCTTAATTATATGAGTAAGTTTTATCATTAACAGAATGTCTAATAAGCACTAACACTAACTGTTTAGCTGAATCCTCATCACAACCTGGTGAGTTTGTCTCTGCCTTAGTTGCTTCTCTATTGCTGTGAGAAGATACCATTTCCAAGGCAACCTATAAAAGAAAGAGTTTACTGGGACTTAAAGCTTCAGGGAGTGAAACCATAATATCATGGTGGTTAGCCACTCTTGGTAACATGCCTCTTCCAATAATGCTACAACTCAAAGTCCTTCCTAAACAATCCACTATCTAGAGTCCAGTAATTTAAACACATGAGCCTGCAAGAACCATTCACATTCAAACCACCATATGCCCCATCCCTATTCTGAAAACAGGCTTGGAGACTTAAAATGATTGAAATGAGAACACAAATATAGTAGGAATCAAGGTTTAGGTTCTATTTTTCATGACCAAGAGATGGTACTCTCTGCTAGGAGATAGTGGGATGTTGTTGTGTGGTGAACTGTCTACAGTTGTACTGGCATCACTGTTACCTGTAATCATTGGAAGTTTGAAGCTTTATAGATCTAGAAGAGATTGGTTCACTAGCATGGGCCTAAGGCTAATATGATTAATGTCACTTTAGACTGAGAAACTCAAGCAGATTGTTATTTAAAGATCAAGGATAGAGACAGTGTATGAACCATAGAACCACAAAGATTGCAGGCAATACCTAATTTTAAAAGAGCAGTGTAGAACACATTCTTCTTCCTAGCCCATAGGAAGAGTCACTAGCCCTTTCCCTTAAAGCTTCAGGGAGTGAAACCATAATATCATGGTGGTTAGCCACTCTTGGTAACATGCCTCTTCCAATAATGCTACAACTCAAATTTGCTGCAATGTCAAATTGAAATAGACATTCAGCCCAGATATGCTTGTGTTATCTAAACCACCCATTTGGTGGTATTTTCTTTTGGTATCCCTAAGAAACTAATGCATAGATGCAAATATGTTACACAAATAGAAATTTATATGAAAATGGTATGTAATAATGTGTATATAACACATAAAATATTTGCTATAAAATAAATTTTAATGCAATGTATTCTTTCATTAATAATTTAGCTACTAAACAGTTCACTTTTTAAATATAAGCTTATAAGATGAGTTTAGAATTTAATGTCAACATAGAAGACTCGAAGAAATGAGGAATTGAAAAAATGGCAAATAAACATAAAAACACAAGAAAAAAAATCTCAGAAACCGTAAAGTTCAAGTAGTACCAGTCGCTCTGTTTGAACCAACGAAGAAGCTTCTCACTTAATGTGTAACATTGCTTGCACAATAGAGGTTGATTTTTGATTAGGTAGCAATAGTGTGTAGGTAGGTAAATGAAGTGAGGCTTTGCTTTTTCTTTTTTTTTTCCCCCTGTGATTTTCTACATTTGACCAGAGTGTTACTCCAGTCAAATAGGCCAGCCATAACTACAGAATTAAAGGTTGACCAAAGAAGGGTTATTAAGTGGGATCCAGAAGTCATGTCTCACTTCCACTCCCGCTTTCGGTGCCAGGCCACCTACAGCATGGGAGATAGAAAGAGACCAAAGATGCCAGGGATGAGAAACTACTTCTGATACACTCATGGATGCTAATAGTCTGAATGTCTTTTCTTAAGTCTAGCCCCTTCCTGTAACAGAACTTCATGCACACACACACACACACACACACACACACACACACACACACACACACACACCATTCTCCAGCTTTCTCTTTGGAGGCCAGAAATTCTATTTATGTTCCTTTTGCCATGTTTGCCAACTTTACAGCTTCTACAGTCTCAGCCCACATTTCTGGGGACTTGGTTTAATGTAACTTCAAATCTAACTAAAGTAATCCCTTGCTCGTTAGTGCTTTCTTCCTCCCTTTTTCCCTTCCTCTTTCCCTCCCAACCTTTCTCCCTCATGTCCTCCCTTCCTACCTCTCTCCTTACATTTCTCTCTCTCTCGTATATATATGTATATTCATACATATATTCATACACATATACTTCTTTCTTTTTCTATTTTACCTTTCTTCCTCCCTCCCTTACTTTCATTCTTTCTTTTGTTCTAAGAATTTCTTATATATATCCTGTATTCTCATTACTCTTCTTTCCCTCCCTCGAACTCTTCCCTTGCCCACTCTGCTCCTTTTCAAATTATGGACTCTTTTTCCTTAAGTGTATGTATTTATATATATAGCTAGATACGTAGAGAGAGAAATAGATACATAGATATACATATATAGATATATATGTATTCATAGGTACAGGAACTCGGCTTGATGAGTTCAACTTGTGATATATATTGTCAGTTGGGATTTATTTAGTTGGGATGAATTTGAGGGGGCTCATTCCTGAGGAAGACTGATTCAGAAGTCACTAATTGCCTGTATGGTTTCATCTAGGGTGGAACTTAGTGTGATTCTCCAGTCCATCTTGTCATTGTTTGAGGTCTTTTTTGGCAAGCGTATTGATGAAATATTTTATGGGTGCAGACTCCTTGTCATAATAGAAGACACAATATGATAGTAGAATCTGGTTCCACTGGCTGTTACAAGTGTTCTTTCTGCTCTCTGATAATGATACCTAAGCCTTAGGTACAGGGATTGTGTTGTAGCTATATCAGTTGAGGCCTCCCACCTCTAAGTCAATTTCCCCCCACATTTTGGCTAGTTGTGGCCATTTATAATAATCTTCATCTACTCCAAAGAAAGCATCCTTTGATGAGGGATGAGAGCCACACTTATCTTTTCTTGCCAACTAAATTTTTAGTACAACAATAATTGTTTCTTTATTCCAAGTTCATAATTAATGAAACAAAGCAATGAATTCCACTGCATATATCCATTTCATATTTTATGCTGGTATTCTCCCTGTATAGACATTTACTTTGAAGGATTCATTATAGTACCTGTCTCTAATTCCATTTCATCTATTCACTTGAAGAACTGTTATTTTATCATTCTTTAATATTAGTTCTCATCAAGCAAACATTAACCTCCTGTTTCCAGAGTTACTGGTTCAATCTTAGTTCCCAGTCACTCATTAGTGCTTGTTGGTAGCTCCCTACCTACTGGACACTTCTTCAACGATGTGCTCTGTTTCATGGCTTTAGTCCCTCTCTGTGTTATTACATCCTTATCTTATATTTCTAGCTCAAACATGACTTCTGGAACACAAATTCCAAAGTTTTAATTGCATGCTTGACACTTGCAATTAGAACTCTAATAGGAACCTCAAACTTAACAAGCTCAAAAATAAATCCCCAAGTGTCATCAACCTGCAATGAACAAGCTTCGATTTCTTCCTCAATTATCATCTCAGTAAAAAGGAAACGTGCCTTTCCAATTGGCCCAACCAAAACAAACAAACAAAACAAAAATTTAAAAAATGCCCTTTCCCTATTTGCCATCTAATGCTGAACAAATTTTTCTTTTTTTAATTTTAATTTTTTTTATTCACTTTACACCCTGACCACAGCCCCCCTTCCTCCTCTCCTCCCATTTCCAGCCTTGCAAATCCCTCTTCCCATTGTTGCCTCCCCTTTTTCTCAGAGAAGGTAAGCCCTGCTTGGGTACCACCCCACCCTAGGGCATCTAGTCCCAGGTCTAGGCTCATCCTCTCCCACTGAGGCATAACCATGCAGACCAAGGAGGGAGGAAAGGGATCCAATCACTGTCAGATACAGCCCCCATTCCAATTGAAGACCAAGCTGTGCACATGCTACACAAATGTGTAGGGTATCTAAGACCACCTCCTGCATATTCCCTGATTGATGGGCAAGGATCATTAAGCCTCCATGGTCAAGGTTAGTTGACTCTGTGGGCTTCTCATGGTGTCCTTTTCCCTGCAACTTGCTCACTTCTATCCTCCACTCTGCCACCAGACTCCTGGACTCCATCTGAAGTTCAGCTGTGGGTCTCTGCATCTGCCTCCATCCGTTGATGGATGAAGCCTCTCAGTTATGCTAGGCTCCTGTCTGCAAGCAGAGCAGAGTATCATTAATAGTGTCAGAGGTTGGCTCTCTCACATGCTTTGATTTCTGTTAGTTTCTATTCAAATAGCATCCAATCAACTAGTATTTTTAAGATGTCCCTGACATAAATTTAACAACCCCACCATTCCTCACATACTGTTTTCTTGATTTCTGCTTCCCCAATACATTCATATTTTTAACCGCTTAGCACAGAATATATTTTATGTGTGCACTCAAAAAGTCAGGAATTGTAACTTTTTCTTTTATTTCTAGTTTCCACTGACATTGAGTAACAAATCTTCAGCAAACTTTGATGGAAACTCCATGAAGAACATCACAATTTACACTATTAACTATAGACCATACTTCTGAAGGTGTAAGCATTGAATAAAAACAAAAATTGCAAGGGAAACAAGTAATGAGCTGAGATTTGTTAGGGTGCAGAATCAAAACATCAATGCAAAGGAACAATAGGAAAAGTGAGGCTTAAAATTCAGTTGATTGTGTAAAGAAAAACCTGTCGTTTCTTTTGATGAATTATATTGACAGGATAAAGTAAATTTAAGTGAAATCTATTGTTCAACATTTGATATCCCTTCTGAAATAAATTATAATCAATGAAAATCTAAATGTACTCTAAGGATACAGTGTGCATTATTAAAATTGCAATGTTCTTTATATTTGCTTTCTCAGAGTTAAAATAAGAAATTGTTTGAATCAAAATGACTGTAAAAAAACATGGAAACACAGGTAGTAGTTCATATAAGTATTATACTGAAAAAATTTTATACTAATAAAATATTATATAAAAATGCAAAGGCAGGCCCTCCTTTAAAATGTTTTTATTATTTTTATTTATATATTAATTTGTCAAGTTGGTGGTTCACTTCTTTCCCCTTTAAGTAGGTCCTGGAAATAGAACTCATACTATCACGCCTGAGCTTATATTTTTACCCACTACTCCCAGTCTGTGTGTTTCTGTATGCATACATACTGGGGCACTTATATGCAGACCAGAGGACAACTTTCAAGAGCTCATTCTCTGCTTCCACCGTGGGGGCCCCTAGAATCAAACATTTGTGCCTGCAAAACTCTTCTTGAATAAAAGTTTGAATTTGATAAAAAAAATATATGTTTATTAGGCTTTTTAAAAAGCGCAATAAACAATATGTTTTTGAAAGTTTTAATATGTTCACTCACACTCACATCTGACATGAGCTTTTTCTTCTTTTATTCTATTTATAAAAAAATTCTTAGGAAAATAATTTCACTATGATTCAAGAATCATAATTATACTTTCATCAGAATTTAATCAGCCAAGAGACAGACAAAGATATAGCTTATCGAGTATCCAAAGACACATTGTACATAGCATGTCATGAAAATGGGACAAAAATAATTCAACCCTAAGTAGTATAAAGTCAAATGGGGTAGTATTTCACTGATAAACATAAAAAAACATTTGCTTGTATAGAATCTAAATAGTTTTCAGAAAATAACACAGACTTGTTCTTTGTTATATAGAAGAGAAGGTCAGGATTCCATAGTTATCTAGAGTTGGAGCCTGACTTTGTTACTGTGACAGCTACTCTTGGTTGTCAGCTTAACTACATCTGGAATTAACTAAAATCCAAGTGGCTAGGCTAGCCTATTGGTGAGTTTAAGGCCAGCAAGACACTCTGAGAACACCACTGAGAAATGACACCAAGGCTGTCCTTTATAATCCATATGAAAGCACAAAGACATACACCCCCTATACACACATGAACATGGAAACATACATGTATATACAGCCATATACAGACATTGTGAGAAAGAGGAATATAGGTATAAACTGAAAAAAAACACAGTATAAAAACACCGAAGACTAAACTACACTTTAATGTCTCTAGAGTATTCCAAGATATTGTTCAAGATGGATTGCTCAACATATGCAAGTTATATGTTTAAGTTACTGTATCTAAATATTATATATTCAGATTATTTGAATAGAGTAGAATCTTGTACAATTGACCACATAGCAATTGAATGGCCTGTGGTACCCTGTCTTTTGAAAGGCACTGCTATTTTCAGAATAAATGGTTATGAACTCTGCTAGACCACTGAGTCTTAAACTTGGATGACTGTCAGAATTACCAATAAGGAATAAAACATTAAAATTAAACCAAATAGTATGAATCATGGAGGTTCTCAGAAAATGATTATGGAATAAAGCTTTAAAGCTTAAACATTTAGCAACAGTGTCAAGTGTCAGACTCCGTGGATCTATTTGGGGATAATCTTAAATTCCTGAGGTTCCATCAGATCACAGTAGGCAGCACTGAAGTCTCTAGAAAAGAATAACACTTTAATGTTCTCAACCTGTGGGTCGAGACTCCTTTGGCAAAACTTTATCTCCAAAAACATTTACATTATGATCCTTAACAGTAGCAAAGTTACAGTTTTGAAGCAACAACCAAATAATTTTATGAGTGGGTGGTCACCACAACATGAAAACTGTACTCACAAAAGTTCACCGCATTAGGAAGATTGGGAACAATAGCTCTAAAGACAGAGACAGTGCTAGCATCTGCAGTCCACTCTCAGGGTCACTACAGTACTTTCACAGGAGTATTAGTTTCACTACTGTGGGCTTCTGGGAGTTTTCTTTAGCATAGAAGTCAGAAAACACCCAGAGACAAAATTTTAAAGACTGAATAAGGAACATATGATTAAATGAATTATTCTCCTTGTTAATTTTTACTGATAATATAGTAATAGCTCCTGTGTCAAGATGTCTCTACCATATAAACCAAAACTGTTAAAAAGTCCACTCTATCTTAACTTGCCCTTTAGTAATCCCTGGTTCTCAATAAAAGAAAAGCTACAGGGAATAGGAAAAGAAAAAAGTTCTCAATTATTCCTATACCATTTTTTGAGAACTGGTAGACAGGAAAATACATTTATATTTATGCTATTCATTCTTGGAGCTTACACTGACCCTAGAGGTGGATGCAGGGAGCCAGTGACACTAATGCACTGCATCAACAGGTGACTTTAATTTCTCGGTATAAACTGTTGAGAGGAACCTAGTTGAGCTCAGTCCCACTATTCATCTAAAAGGAATTCCCCCGGAGTGAGAGTGGCTTGCAGTACAGAAAGAATAGGAGCTGAACTGAGCCTAACAGATCTCAGGTTTGTGTCAACAACATTGAAACACTCTCCAATAGCAGTCATAGACTCTACAAATTTTAAGGTAATATTTGGAGAAAATAATGTGTTTCTAATATTTTATCTACATCATGAATGATGGGGGGGGGCATTGAGAGAGGGATGCTACATTTGGATCTCTGGCTGTCCTGGAACTTCCTTGGTAGAAGAGGCTGGTCTTGAACTCAGAGATTTACTTGTCTCTGTTTCCCAACTACTGGGATGAAAAAAAAACATGCAAAACAACTGCCCCACCAATAAAATTATCTTCTTGAGCCTGTTTCTGGAAAATGACAGATTACTTGCAGTCATGATTTGCTAGAATCTCTGGGGAATAATCTCCACTTTGGAAAGTTGAATGAGAGCTTTAAGAAAAGCCGGATGATTCTTGTTTATACCTGGTTTAGCAGCCAACAGAACGGGAAGTGTTACAAAGAGGAAATGGAGAGAGCATACAGAGTCCATCCTAGGTTTGGGGAAACCTGCCCACTCAATGAAAAAGAGTACCAGCTGTAGACAACAGGAAGCATGACTCAAGGCACATGCTCAGAAAAATCTGCACTGTATAGTCAGAAACAGACGTTTAAAGAACAGAGGAGGACTTATGGGGTAAAAGATGGACACAGTAGCAGTGGAGAGTTAAGAGATGCATGAGAAGCTTTCACGCTGGTATTCGTTCCACCAGAGCACAGCGTGATACTGTTCTAGTGCTCTCTAAGAGGCTCTACCCAGCAGTTGACTGAAATGGATGCAGTTATCCACAGTCAAACACTGGGTGGAGGCCATGGACCCTAAGGGAAAATTGGGAGGAGTGAAGTCCTAAAGGGGATGGGAATCCTACAGGAAACCCAACAGTGTCAACTAACCTGGACCCTTGGGAGCTCTCAGAGACTGAGCCACCAAGCAAAGAACATACACGGGCAGGGACAGAGGCCCTTGCCACACATATAGCAGTTGTGCAGCTCATCTCCATGACTGCCTCTTCTGACCTCCGTGGGAGAGCATGTGCCTAATCAAGCAGAGACTACTTGATGCACCATGGTGGTGGGGGGAGGGATATGCAAGGGAGCACACTTGCTCAGAAGGGAAGAGGACAGGAGATGAGGAGAGGGATTCAGTGAGACAGGACCTGGAAAGGGAGAACCAATTGGGATTGAAAGAAAATAGAAAGAGAGAGAGAGAGAGAGAGGGAGAGAGAGAGAGAGAGAGAGAGAGAGAGAGAGAGAGAGAGAGGAGAGGGAGGGAGGAAGAAGGGAGGGAGGGGCGGAGGGAGGGACGGAAGGAAAGAAGGAAGGAAGGAAGGAAGGAAGGAAGGAAGGAAGGAAGGAAGGAAGGAAGGAAGAAAAGGAATCATATATGAGAGCTACAGTTGAAAAATGTGCCAATAGTGAAAGACTTTGGAGCCTACAGTCCTAAATGAGATGTCTTTATCAAAACTTCCTCCTCAAGGCTTGGGACTCTATGTAAAAAAGACTCAGATATTTAAAGCTTAAGGTGATAGATGACTCCAAAGAAACAATATCTTACAGACACGTGATTGATAAACATATAAACTCCTAGAATCTATGGCAGCATGCATAGGATCTGCACACTTTCATGCCAGATAGGGCCCCAGCACTGACAAGGAAATCAACAAAGGGTCCCTGGGCATGTTAATCACATTCATTGACACTTCCCACTCCCAGGAGTATTTGCTAAAATGAGCGTGTACACACACACACACAAAACTCTTTGGGTTTTGTGGGCTTTTAGTTTTGTTTTGCTTTGGCATTTCTTGTTGCTTCTTGTCATTTTGGTTCCTATTTTATTTTTGTTTTTTTGTTTTTTTTTTTTTGGTGGGGGATTGGGGTTTTTTTCTTTTAGAAACAAAGAGATAGAACAGAAGTTGGAAAGGTAGAGAAATGTAGAGGATCTTGGAAGAGTTGGGGAGAGAAAACATGATCAAAATACATTGTATTAAAAAATTGATAAAAATGTAAATGTTAAAAAATAAAATATCAAAAATTGAAATGGTATAATATATGAAATTACTTGTTCTTAATTTATAAAGAGTGGAACTTCAGTTTTAAAATATCAGAAGCTTAGAACATAAGTATTATACTCTCTATATAGTAATAGGTAGTAAGAAAAATAACTGGCCCACAGTGGTATATTCCTATTAAGCTGTGAAGATCCACTAACCTTTGTTATGAAGAAATCATTCCATAAACAATATTTGCTATTTTAAATTATGAAGAAAATGCTAGGCATAAGAATAAATATGACATTACTCCTGTCAGATTTGGGGACTCCAAAAGCAATCAATATCATGAAGAAAATATACAGAAAATTTCAAAACTCTGAAGTATTCTGCCTCCACTTCAAGTTTCATATATTTTGATCTTCCTCTCTCTTTGAATCCTATACAGACCAATCTTACCCCTATTTGCCATGCTGGCTTGAATTAAAGACCATGTTATGTTCAAGTGACCCATGGTGTTTAATGGAGCATAAAGCTTCAGAGCGTCCAAGGACAGCCATGAGTCTGTTCAATGGCACACCACACCTAGCTACTGTGTGCCGCTGTACATTTCATAACCTGCAAACTATGGCAAATGTGGTCCTACTCCCACTCCCTTACTTCCTGGTCTCTTTCACCTGACCCGGCCAGTTTTTTATCAACTTAATATAGGCTACAGTTAGATATAGTTTTCTGGGAGAACATTCAGTTGAGAAAATGCCTCTAACAGATTGCATATATGCAAGATGGTAGGACATTTTCTAGATTAATTAAGGATATGGAAGGGACCAGCTCACTGGGGAGAGTGCCGTCTCTAGACAGGTAGTCCTGAGTAGTATAAGAAAGCAGGCTAAATAAGCCTTGATGAGCAAGCCAGTAAGCAGTGTCCCTCTGTGGATTCTCATCCAGTTGCTGGGCCAGCTTTCCTCAGTGGTTGTGTGCTGAAAGTGTAAAGTGAAATAAATGTTTTCCTCCATAAATTGCTTTTCGTCCCGATGTTCAATCCTAGCAATCAGAACCCAAAAACACTGCCGAAATATAATTTATTTCTGTCATCTCCAGTCACTGCAAATGAAGAAGTGATGTCATCCAGTGGTTAGGAATAAAGACGATTATGTTGTTTGTTTAGAGACTAAGTTCAAATCCTGGCCTTGCCTCTTATGAACTATTTTCTACAGATCAAGAGTTTGACTTCTTGAAGTTTGAGACTCTGGTTAATAGAGATAAGAAACCTCAAAATTGTGAAGGCTTAATGGCTCTGGTATTCAGTCAGGGGTCAATACATGGTATTTAGAATTCTTACTCTAGGTTTTTGCACTAATATATTCCTGCTACAACCCAGGGTAAATCCCCAGCCTCAAGCAAGTGTTCACTGCTAACGTTGACTCAAGGGTTTCATCCTTCATCCTTGACCTAGGAACTGAGGCTGTCTTCATTACTCAGAGAGGTTTCTGACCCTCACTTTAGTCACAGCTAATGGGTGTCATCTGTGCTTCTATAAAATTAGTATACAAAATTAAACATAAGAGAATCAAAAAGAGAATTGACAAGCCCATCTGGGGCACATAAGGAAAGATACTGGGGGGGAACTGGAATTACAATTTGACTTTCTTGTGGCCACTTTTTAAAACTTCATGCCCACCTACAGGGGTATCTACAGAGGTGGGGAAAGCACCTGTTTGTTAAAATTAATAATAATAATAATAATAATAATAATAATAATAATAATAACTCAGCAACAACAAAGGGAAACCTTCTCAAAGCAACATTTCTAATCTCTTACCTGAAATCCTTGAAGTTTGATATGTAGTCTAGGAAGAAAATTCAGTTCACAGGCTAAATAGCAAATATATGCTCTGGGCTCTAGCCAGCACCTTGTAATCAAACACAGTCATACCCCCACAGCCAGCATGCAAATATTCACACAAAGAAACACACAAGAGATATATTATATCAGCTCACTGGGAGTTGCTGCCTCCAGATGACATTTTAAAAACCAAAACCAAAACCAAAAAGCACCATTCAGCTCTCTTACCTGTGAGATTTCAGAACTGTGGATCAGATGCTGTGAGGTGGTAAAAAAAAAAAATGTCATGAGGTATAAATGGTATGTTGGGAGTATATTTTTAAAAGCCTTAATACCAACTCAGTTTTCATGTTTATGTTGTTAGAGTACCCTTTGAATTTTTGTCTTAACATATTCTTGAAAATGTATTTATTTCTACTATGTATTGTTACATGAATTATTTCTGTTAGCTCCAATCTTAATGTTTTCATGTCTCCACTCTTATTCTTCTGTAACATTGCACAGAACTATGTCAAACTTTAAGTTAACTCTATGTATCCTTATTGCTTAGTTATATGGAGATGTGTGGATTACTTTGTGGCACACATGTATTGGTGTAATCACCACTGATGCATATATAAAGTGGTACCTTCACAAGGTGAAGCCTCTATTGGTATTCTGTGCTGCTAACTAGGCATAGATAGGGATCCACTCTGTATCTCCTTAAATGTGTCCCTCTGTAGCCCAACACCTCTGACTCTTATTCCACTCAGAACCGACAACCATTGCTGACTGAGATGTGGGTGGCCCCTGCTCTTTTACCTTTACTAAGCCATTTACTGACTTCCCTTTCCATGAAGCTATCAATTATGTAACGCTTAAAATGAAATCAAAGTATTTCCTTAGAGTCCTCTGCCTTGTGAGAAACCTAAATGTATTGTAATCAGGTAGAATTTCTTGAGTGAGTCCCATAACTATGCCTACATGGCACAACCCTGTCACACAGATCTGCACATGGCTTACATGTAGATATAGTCCCTGCCAGGCTGGGTCCTATGTCTCTCTTCCCTCATAACATGAAGTTCACATTTTAGGGAATTTCTTAATTATAAACTATAGAAATGAAGACGGCTTGCTCTTCCTTATAAAGTTTGGGGAAATAATACATCCAATGCAAGATTAAAAATAAAACAAATTTTTCATTCTAAAAAAAATTCAAGCAATGAGGATTTCAAGACATGAAACATTTTTCTCCTATTATAAATATGTTCAGGCTTCAGCATAGCCGTTTTTCATTTTGAGGTTAAAAATAACTCTCAAGGACACATTTGGAAAAAGTTTAAGTCTGTGTTGCCTAGTATATGAAGTAGCTTTTTCAAGATAGACAGCTGAAAGGAAGACGTGGAATCGGAATAAACTCATGTCCTGCTAAACTGACAGGGTTTAATGTCCCAAAGCAGGGCAAAGTGACCCCCGAATGTTCTGCTCTTTGTCAGTGGAGTTTCTGTCATAGATTTCATAATAACAAAAGAACACATATTTTATAAGCTGTGAAATTATTCTGTTTTACTTCTACAAGGCAACTGGGAGAGGAGTTTACAGGTGGAGGGAATAACATAAACGAATACTGGACTGGAAATATCACAATTAATTCAATAATTGTCGTTTATGAAGTGCTTGTTGAAATGGCTGCTAGATTAAATGAGCCCCAGTAGTGCCGTAGAGTAAGCAATGTCATCTCTAACTAGGGGAAGAATGGAAATCTCATAACAGTTTACAGATGTTTTTATTGAGTATCTCTAATCCAAAAGGTCCGACAAAAACGAGGCCACCCTGGAATTGTTCAGAGACAGCCCCTGCACAGCCACAGCTTCCTCGAGAGTAGGAAATCCTCCTTAATCCTTTTGGAAGGTTTTGTAATGACACTAATCATGTCAAACTCATTGGGTATTAATAGAAACATTGTATGGAACTCGATGAGAGTCCAGAGTGAAACTTTTCAAATATCTCATAAGCATTCTCCTCTACAACAGAAATCGGGTCACAGATTAAGTACCCAGTTATTGTGAACAAAGGTACTAATTTTAAAAGAGCTGGTTAAATACAATCCACACACAACAGAGATAGGTTTAGGTGTGTGGGGTGAACAAGACAGGATTAGCGATTCTTTTTCAGTCAGAGCTGATGGATTTAAACAAATAAAATAAAAACACTGCATCTCAGTTAAGTGCCTTGCCTATCACTCTGTCACCATTCTAAAACAACAACAATAGGAACACGATGGCCAACACACAGCCAGAGTTCTTACAAGAAAAGTCCAGGATACGATTCTCCTTTAGGAATAAATTGTACCTTGACTCCTAGACCAGGAAGTGAAGGGCATGGCCTCTTCCAGGTCTGCTATAATTCTATTCACTTGCCTCACAGCTTGAAGCATTTCTACATTCCTCTGGGTATCACAAGCTTCCTGGGCATGGGAGCAGTGCTCTGAGCCATTTGTGGGGGTGGGGTATGTGCAAGAAATAAATGAGTCTCACACACACACAGAGAGAGAGAGAGAGAGAGAGAGAGAGAGAGAGAGAGAGAGAGAGAGAGAGGGAGGGAGAGAGAGGGAGAGAGAGAGAGAGGGAGAGAGGGAGGGAGGGAGGGAGGGAGGGAGGCATGGAGATGGAGATAGAGAGACATGACGCAGAGATAGACTGAGACAGGGAGAGGAAACAGTAGTGCATGTCCAGCACCTCAGAGAAGCTGCATCTGCGAATGCAGCTACGTCTGCAAGGCAGTTTTTGGAAGCTGCACGTGTTCCATATTCTCTAGCCATGTTCACACAGCTACCGAATGCAGGTAGCATCATCCCATTCCGGATGTTCTCTATGGGAAAATGCACAAGTACCCACTGTGCTCTTCATTCAGGCACTGGCATGCTGTGACCTTAGACCCTGGAAAAGCGAGTTCTGTGAATTCCCTAATTTGACCTAAGTACATTTTAACCAGGGTAGGAGATGCATTCCATAGTAACCGTCATGACCGTGACGCTGCTAGAACTTGCAGATTTTTTTCCTATCTGAGCTCAGAAGTAGAGACATGTTATACCAGAGCCATGACAGAGAAATGGATACTGCAAGTGAGTCTCAGAGACAGGCCAAAGACACTCTATTAGATTGATAACAATGAAGTGCAGTCTCGGGGTGGGCACTTTTGTACTGCACCCACAATATTATTCTTGATTTGCTAGAAAGAAAGCAATTTATTCTGTCACTTTCTGGGGACTTAGAGCTAATTGGCCTTTCATAGTTATATGATTCTGCAAATGAGCATAAAAGTGAAAGCTGACAAAAATTCAAACAGGAAATCTGAAGCTGCCTATTTTCATAAGTATCTTATAATGGTTTGTTGAAAGGGACGAGATTTTGATTAGAATAGCAAATTTCTTCATGCAAAAGGGAAGTGCTCCAAATTACCCATCACTGTAACAAACAAAAAGATTGCTCTTCATTCAGGCTTCTGGGTGAAAGAAAAAAAAAAAAAATAAACGTTCTCCTCCGCATCCTACCCTGTGCCTCCCATCTCTCAGCCAGTCAACAAGGATATCAGTGGGCGTTCCTCAAAGCCTGTGACCTCTTCTAACTCACCATCTCATTTTTTGCTCATCCTACCCTAATCCACTAGAATGAACATGCATGACACAGCACACCTCAGAGACCAAGGAGAGAGTGTGTCTCTAAATGCATCATCAGGCAAAGAGGAAAAAAAAAGGAAAAATAGCTGACAATTCCATACACTTGTAGTAGGAAAAAAAGAAAAAAGAAACAGGAGAAGATTAAGTTCAACATATTAAAGAAAACAAAAAACAGTTTCCAAGGCTGTGAAGAATGTTGAGGTATTTTTGCAGGGTCTGGCCCAGAAAGCAAAAAGAACAGAACACTATGCCTGCAAACGAAAGAAAAGCAAACCAGGAAAACAATCAGTGCCGCTTTTCTTTTCTTTTTATTAATCATTTTACATTAATTTATTACATTAATTTTTACATTAATCATTTTATTAATTTATTTACATTACAAATGTTGTACCTCTTCCTAGTCTTCCCTTTGCAAAACACCCTACCCCATCACCCTCCTCTTTGCCTCTAAGAGGGTGCTCCCCCACCTACCCAACCACTCCCGCCTCACCCTTCTTACATCCTTCTTCTCTGGACAAAAAGCCTCCACAGGACCAATCGCCTTCCTTCCCATTGATGGCAGATAAGGCAGTTCTCTGCTACATATGTAGCAGGAGCCATGGACCCATCACATATACGCTTTGATGGTGTAATCCCTGGGAGCTCTGAGGTGTCTTCTTAGTTGATTTTGTTGTTCTTCCTATGGGGTTGAATACTCATCAACTCCCTCAGTCCTTCCCCCAACAATTCCATTCTCTCTCTCTCTCTCTCTCTCTCTCTCTCTCTCTCTCTCTCTCTCTCTCTCTCCTGCTTTTCTGTTCTCTTTTCTACTCTAAAATATACCTGCAAAACTTCATGTTGAGCAGTCTGGACCCAGTTGGGATGAACCCTGAGTGTCTGTACTTCTGTAGAACTCCACAACACTAGGTCAAACACTATGTTTCAAAGCCCCAGTCTCCACACTGTCAGCCCACCATATTCAGGCACTAAAGCTCCTTCCCCTCCATTCCCTGAGCTTCAGCCTTCAAAGTTATTTTCCAGTCTGGTGACTACGGACAGCCCAACAGACAAAGAAAAGAGGGACTTTAAAATAGCCAGTCACTATTAATATGTAGTTTGCTGTGGAACATTGAGGAGGGGAGCCCAATTGTCATTTTGCTTTTGCCCATGATTTCCTCCCCCCCCTAAAAAAATCATTGACCTAAAAATGCTCTTATACAGAGAAAATCAGAAAATAGAAAAGATGTGTACATTGTGTGTAGCAGTGTCGTGTGCTCACAGAAAAAAACAGCATGAGAGAGAGAGAGAGAGAGAGAGAGAGAGAGAGAGAGAGAGAAGCTATGGTGACTACGAGAGACTTGGGTTGGCAGTAAGAATTATATATGGAAATAAGCATGTTTCTAAGTGGTCAATATTACACAATTCCTGTCCTAAAAGTTGATTCTGAAGTGAGCACCTCAGTGCTGGCTCTTGCAGACTTCCATCCCTGGAAGCATCCTGGCCCTGACTAAGGCATGTTGCTCCTGGTGGCTCCTTGCTGTAGTTAACAGAGCTGGCTTCCTACATGATCTTCCTTTCCTCTTTGCTTAAGGTCTGTCGTGCTTAAATATCTAAAAGTTCCAAGCAACAAGGTTGAAATGTTTTCTATGTCATCTTATTTCAGATGACAGCAGGAAGCTGTTGACCTATTTAGAGCAAAGTGAAGAAGGGTCATCGGTCTCCACTTTTGAGCAAAAGGGCAAGGTAGCGATCAGGCTGAATTTGTATTTGATGAGATGTTTTGACTATTGTTCATTCTTTCCCCCAAAGGGTTTCACACGCCTTTCAAGAATGCTAGTAAAAACTGTTAGCTTGGTTTTGGATTATTAACAACTTATTTTATGTATTAAATGACTACTTTGTACTTCATAAAATGCTGTGTGATTACAACAATCACTGTTATCTGTTAGTGCTTCACAGAGTCCAAAAGTACCAACTTTTCTGTCCAGAGGCATCAGAGGGGGTGTGTTCTAACTGAGGCCATGGCCTCAGTGAGTGGAAACACTAAGACCTGCATCCCTCAGAGCTCTGGACAAGCTTTTTTCTTCCTTTCCTGTTATCATGTGACCTTCCCAAGGTGACTTCCTTAAGGAACCAAGTATTGTGTAAACTAAAGTACAGTTATTGGATTTATTCTCTGTGCAGTAATCTATTGAGATTTCCAATGTTTATCATAGACAAACCCACCCATTCTTCACTAAAGGCAAATAGGCAGTGCAGAGGCATGGAACCAAACTCCAGAAATACCATGCAAGACTCTAAGAATACCTGACATACTTCTCAAATTGATTTTAGTAATGAGAGCAAGGAGGGAGTGGGGTGGTTGTGAACAAATTTAGTTCTGCAAAGTCAAACTAACCCCACATGGACATGAAAAGATCTTGTACGCTATAGCGATGCCTACAATAGGTTCAACATGCTGGGAGCAGAGGATTCACACACTTACATGCTAACAAATTTATATGAATTCACAAGCATTTTTCTTGGTGTTCACTGACAGCACTCTGACCTCCACTGCACAATTTCCAGATTTCACAATCACAGCTTACAGCAGACATTGCCTGTCTTTGATGACTCATAAATGGTAGCCTAACTTTCAGTTGGTGTTCTGTAATGTCTCCAGGAGCAGTAGAGCCCTGAGAAGCCATATGTTCAGATACGTAAGTGACCCTAAGCCTGGGGACTTCTCATGCCTCTGACATTTTCCTACTCATACTATAGAGTACTGTCCTCTCTCTGTGGAAATGCCTTATTGCATACTCATACAGACTGATAATTTTTTTACAGTTCTCTTAGATACTGTACAGGCCTTTCTTGGCTGTCTTCGGCTTCTTTATTCAGATTCATCTCCTAACTGTCCTTCCTCTTTGTGTAAATTTTATTCTCTAAAATTTTTTCCAATAAATTTCAGAGGGCTTTTTAGCCATATGATATTTCTCTGGTATACATTGGAATAACCTTTTGTATCTACTTCAAAAAACAAAACAAAACAAAACAAATATCCTTGTCATTCATTAAGTTCTATCTCAAAATCAGTATCTGCAAAAATAGTCTTGATATACCATTTATTACATATTCTGTGTGACTCTAATTTGGGTGAATATAATAATGACTCATCAGAATGCATAGGTGGCCATTGGTTTGCTATAAGTTTGTTTTGCCTGCTAGAATATAAAACCTTTACATGCTTTATCCACTTTTTCATGCCCTGCAATTAATTCATAATGTGAGATGCAGTGGTCACTTAATAAATATCTCCACACATAATGTGCAGCCCTGACTTTTATGCAATAATACATTTCTTCTCTGAAATCAAGCAGCTAAGTACTGGTGACTTAGGCCACTGCATGAAAGACTTGATTATTTATTATTAACTGCAAATGACAGAAAGCAAATATTTCACACAAGAATTTTTAGTATGGGGAGAAATCACATGAGAACCAAGCAGACAGGGAAGTCTTTGGAAGAGATGTAGGATTGAAGAGCTCTTTTTTTTTTTTTCCTGAATGTACACAGCTCTCTGGAGCAGCCCTCATAGTAAAGAGAATGTTTGTTGAGCTTAAATAAAGTAAACAGTATTTATTTCTGAGAAGATGTATTGCTCTGTTTTTCTGATAGAAATAAATAATGAGCCTGCCATGTTAACATTTATTGTCTTAGCTCAGTCTCTTAGACTTGCAGAGAGCTGCAGTGGGGATACCAACCTTGCTTAGAGGCAACGTGAAGTAGATACATAAAGAAAATACGCAGTGAAAGAAAAGAACCTTGGGGTTATATAAAGCTGGGATGGACTGTCCCTGGTCCCCGGCAGGGAACGGAAAGAACTCTGATCTCCTACTCCAAGCCAACATTTTGTCCCTGGTGGTAAGGCTGCCACATGGGGAACTGAGTTCTTGTGGCCATAATAGCCTTAAAACATGGTCACAGATAATGCTGGAGGTAGATCGCCAACTTTAGCTTGACACTTTACCACTCTGATCCTCTAGTGAAAATTAGTCATTCCACAAGTTGTATTTTTTTAGAAGTCTAAAACTTCCATTTGCTTATCTCAGTATATTTTCCTTTCAGCTTAGACTTTAAGTATTATAAAATAACCCAGTGCCCATTTTAATTAGTGTAAGAAATATATGCGAAGGAAGTATAAAGGTTTTCGTTTTCCTTATCTAACCTTGACTAGAGCCTTTTTCCTCAAAAGAATTTTCTGTTATAAAATGTAGAGTTTACAAAATCAATTCCTGACACAGAAACCTCCAAACACATTATGAACTACAAATCAGTTCAATTTTATAATTATATTATAATCTCAAAAAAAGAAGCTTAAATGTAAAAAGGGACAATTTTTTAAAAACTCTGTGTGGGAGGTTATAAATAAAGTCAAGTCCTTGAAAGCACATAGAAAGCACTTACCTAAGACATGAACCAAAGCAGGAGAACTTGGAGCTGCATGTGACAAATGTCAAACATGTATGTATGTATGTATGTATGTATGTATGTATGTATGTATGTCTTAATCCAGCCCATCACACAAAGTGAATGTACAGAAATATGCTTCTTCATGATATGTTCTCAGAGCAATGCTATTGGGTTTCTGTATCTTTAATCTTACTCTTTCTTAATATGGCCTACTTCTCTCTCCTTCAACTTCCTTCTCTAGATTCCTTTCAATTGTTTTTAAAATGCAATGACTCCCAGGCCTTCTTGATCAAGACAAACTACCTAATGTCAGAGTGGGCTTTCTCTTCCCAACTCTTCACTTTTCTACACAAGCAATCACTGGGAAATTAGTGAGTCCTGAAATGATTTCCTAGCGACTATTAGTATGGTACAAGTTGTTTCTCAGCCTTTGTCTCTCTTCCTCTTCCTCTTGGGATGGCTAGATGCCCCACATATGCAGCACACATTAAAGAGGCACTCTGTATGCCCTGATCTCTCCTCTTAGTAGAGGAACTTAGAGACATCTCGATAAGAGAATGGGGGGAATACAGGAAAAATAAAATAGGAGGCAGTGAATTTGAAAAGGACAGGTGTTAAAAATTTATTTTGCTGATAATGATTTAGTTAAAGCATTAAAGTCACCTCTTTTATTTCATTCTCTCTGTAGCATCATGTCTGACCTAGGAGGGCAGTCAGCACCTTTGCCTCTAAGATGACCACAGCCCAGTCAGAGGGATGGACAAGTATGAGAGAGGCACTACTCAAAGTGCTCAGCTGAAGGCTAGTTACACAATGGAGATGAGCAGAAATGAGCTCCCTGGGAAAATAGGAATGGGATGCATCCTGACACAGATGACAAAGATGGAAGGGAAATCATGAGAGCTGTTCCCATTTCAGCAGGCAGGAAAAAAAAATGAGAAAGAGAGAAAAGATAGCTAAAGGATATAAAGAAAAAGAAAGAAATGAGCCATGTGAAGAAGTGGAAATAGAAGCAGAAAAGAAGAGAAAGGAACAAAATGCCAAGGGGGATGGGGAACAAGGCTAGATTTAATTTCCAGAGAATTAACCTGGGAAATTCTTACAACTCAAGAGGCTGTGAATCTGAGGACTTTCTTTAACTGCCAAAGGCATAAACTAATCTATTTAATTAGAAAAATATGCTTGTGTTGCACTCTGAGTAATTTCCCTTAGGAAAACTTGCTTCTCTTACAGTTAAAGCATTTTGTACATCCCCCAACCCCCTGCTCAACCACAGCATGTGTGTGCACACCTTTGGCAGGTATGACTGTTGTCAAACGTTCTGTCAACAGCAACCTCGAAAGGGTTCTATTGCTTTTCTTTGAGTACCGAAATAGAAATGAGTGGGTGTTTCTTATTTTACACAAAACAAAGGTCTTTGTGGTAGCACATTATCCTACAGAACATTGTAATATATCTTAATATCTTACAGAGCAGTGAAAATATTCATAAGAAAGCTGAACCTCCATAGTCAATTTGTGTTGCTCTTCACTGTTTGTGATATGCAAAATTATTCTCACTTGTGGCCAGCCAATAGACTTTTTCTTCCTGATAGCTCTGTTTCAAGGAAGACATATTCTTGAACTTCAAAACAGAAACACAGTAAACTATTGATAAGCCACATATTATGGACTACAAATAGAAACTACTTTTTGTTTTTTAAAGATTTATTGTTTTGTTGCTGTGTGTGTATGAGAGTGAAAGAAGAGAAAGCAATGTCTTCATTGTGGGTATATGCCCAGGGTGCTACAAAGAAACATCACCTTCCATAAGCTATATCTAGGAGCAATTGTGAGATCCCTGGAAAAGAAATGTAAATATTTAACATAGTTTTGCTACTGAAAAAGGGAATGTAGTAACTAAACTAGCACAATTTATTCTAATATAGACTAACATTCTTTCAATATGCTTCTTATGTTTTCAAAGAAAGGACTCACAAGACACAGGCTTGGTTCTCATCTGTGTACTACTAGCTTTTCTCACATTTACATGTGTGTGTGTGTGTGTGTGTGTGTGTGTGTGTGTGTCTGTATGTTTGTATGTTTGACAACTAGGTATGACCAACTTAAAGACCATAAAAATAATACACATGTAACTGCAAATGTAATGGTTGAAGACGAAAGGGAATTAAAGACACTGCTGAAGTCTTGAAACTACTAATATTTTGTCTTTAAAAGGCATGCTTTAAAATCTTGGTAGTGATACAAAGTAAAAATAACAAAAAAAATTAAAACATCTTAACATACATTTCCTTTTCTTTAACTCTTAAAATGAGAAATAAGAGAATTTGGGACACATTGTAAAATGACTTAAAATCTGCTTTTAGGTCGAAGAAACATTATTACTTGGAGATGTGTGCACAGTCAAGTCCATAATACTATTAAATACTGTGACCAACAATTCATTTCAGGTAGGTTCTCTCCCATTCAACTGACCTGAATTTGAACTTGTGTTCTGGTGGCTAAGGGCAATGTATGTCATTATAAGTAAAGTATGGAGACTAAAATCTCCAGGAAATCCTTTTTGATATCTGTTTTTACATTGAATAATGAATGTATTTCTGAGTATTTTTATGAATACCTGTGATGTAAAATTTAGAAAACATATCTGTAATTGTTCTGCTATACAAACTACCTAAATGCTAGTACTACAACTGTTTATACATTGTTATTCATATGTGTAAATACCTAGGCAGCCTAGTGACTGTATTTACAAAAATCAGCACAAAATGGGCAGAAAACTAAATTTTATTCACTTTACTCTTATTTATTGTTTCATGAAACACATGAAAGCATTTGTAGGCCTGCTAAAGTTATCTTTATCTAGGAATTTTACAATTCCTCACACATTATTTTTCTACGAAATCAACCTTAGTTTGAAACAGCTTTCCCAATTACAGAAAGACACCCTCACATAAAAGAACTGATACTCACAAATGTGCTCTGGCATGGTTATTCCTGGAAAACACAGAACAGGATCTGTCAGGTATATCCACTAGCGTAACAAACATGTCACCCAGATTTGCATTGGGAATTAAAACATTCTGTAGCCTGACAAAAGGCTGTGTGTTTTTAGCAACCGTGACGAGGAGGCAGCATTGCAACAGCCAGACATTCTGGCTTAAAAGTCTCTTATCAGACAGCCTGAAAAAGCGCTGTGATCCTGCAATGGAGCCTGTGAGCGGCAAGCCATTCTGCAGAAGACTAAAACTGTGTCTGCAAGTGAGCTTGAAGCAAGACTAGGTCAAAGTCCTGAGGTTCCAACATTCTCTCTTATTTTTTGATCTATCCACTATTTATGTTAGAATAATATATGTTGAGGAGGGAAAAATGTTAATATTCAAAAGGCCAATGTTTGTTTCTAGCACCAAATATGAAAGTGATGTTCCTAATAGGACATTATGGATTCTAACAGAAAGGATTCATGGAGCCAGGATGAAAAAAAATGCCTTCGTTTACACAAAAATAGTTGAACTATAGTTATGAACATTTTAATTTTAGAAGAATGTTTAGAAATATAATTTTCATGTATAAGATGAGCATGCCCATACTTCAATCATAGATATATGATAAGTAAAAAGGAATTTGTAGAAAACAAGTTCTGTAATTAACAACTTTGTTTGAAATGCCACAGGCTTTGCTTATTTTTCAGAACATTAATGGAAATGGGGCACCAATTTATTAGCAATTTCTTAAAAGCAGTCTTTCAGAAATATTTCCCATTACTTAGCTGAACATATAATTTGGCTATGTCATTAGTTCCGTGAGTCACTATAAGAAATTTCTGCAAGAAGGATGTGACAGAAGCCAAATAAATCGCTGATCACAAATGGCTAGAATTTGACTTGAAAAAATAAACAGATTGCATAGCGAATGTTCTAATAGCTTTACATCTTAAAACGCCATGCCCATTAGTATTATTTATTGAAAGAGTTCCTTTTATTGAATAAGCATTACTGACATGTGAGATTCAACTCTGATTCATGGACTGCTGTTCCACCTTTCCTCCAAAGATGATGAAGGGCCATGACCTGCATTCATCATCAAGAAATATTAGTGCTAGCACGTTTCTTCTCTACAGGATGACAATGAAACAAATCATCGTTGTAGTGCTATACACTTCCATGCTCAAACTAGAATTTAGAACATTTTTGCCACTTCACGACAGTTGCTATTTTCAATCATGTTTTGGTTGTATTTATTGATATGTCCAAGGTAAACCCTTAAAATTCATCATAGGTAAGTCTATTTCATTCTAAAATGAATAAATACATATTCATCTTCATCCCCGAAGATTAGTTTTCTGGTTTTAATTTTTCACCTAGAAACTAAGGATAGAAATTCATTATCCCATTTCTAGATGAGTAAAATGAGACCAGAGAGTTCCATAGTTCAAGTAACATTGCTGATAAAGACCAGAATAGAACTTGAGTACAAATCTGAATTATGTTGAATTCGGTGGATAATGCTAATACCTACAACAGCTTTTTCTGCTTAGTATCGTGTCCCACAAATATGAATAAGATAGCAGCTCACTTTTCATATTAACATTATCTTACCTCCCAGGAAAGTGGGGTTTGAGTATTCTCCTTGTAGTACACAAATGCCAAACAAGAATTGTTTGTGGTACCCTAACAAGAATGCTCAATAGAGTACACTTATCTCAACTCTGCTCCCCCCCATACCAGAAACAAAAAGTACGTTGCAAAGATATCCAGCCTCCTCTTGCCAGGGGAAGCTGTGTTCTGTGCTTCCATGAGTATGTTTTTGCAGGCCACACATCCAGTTGACACCTGGGCCAATTGGACTCTGATCCTTAATGTTATTCAGAAATTTATCAGACTTTCTTTTCCAATTTTCTTTGAAGCAGAACAAACAAGTTGTAGGTGATGGGTATGTCAGTTGTTAGACTAGTGTCTGGAGAGATGCGATTCAGTCCAGTCAATTTAATTCAACACTCATTTATTGATGGGAGTTACCAACCTGATGGGTCTTTGAAGGAGGAGGAGTTCTCGGGTTCTTTACAGAAGAAGACAGATGATTGGAGAGATGAGTAGTGAGCTGTCATTATGTGGAAGAGAATGAGCTGAGATGGCGTGAGTTGCTAAACATGTTCTCTTAATGCCACTGATTTCTATTACAGAAAAACATCATGTATAAGAGAAAGGAGAAGGAATTTGTATAACCAAAGAAAGAACTGTAAGTTCTATTTTAAGGGACACTTCTTTTATTTTTCACTTCATTTAGGGGAGGGAGGTGTTTTGAGACAGGAATTCTCTGTTTTGCCCTGGCTGTCCTATTTTAAACAACTAAAAGTCTGGTGCTAAAACTATTCATTCTACATTCAATATTATAATGGGGCTATATCTCAGTCAGCAAAATGTTTGCCTCTATGGTCCCTAGAGCTCATTTTTCAAAGGGTTTTGTGCTACATGTTTGAAATCCCAGCATTAGAGAGGCAAAAACAGTTAGACCCATAGAGCTTGCTGACCAAACAACATAGAGTACTTAGTAACTTGCAAGCCACTGAGAGAACATTTCTCAGAAAAAGAAATAGACAACACTTGAGGAATGACTCCTGTGATGGCCTCCCAATGTACACACCAACCATAAAATTCAACAAGAAATCAAAACATAAGCAGCATACACTACATGCAAAGACATGAACACATTTACCTGCACATGCACACACACACACACACACACACACAGAGAGAGAGAGAGAGAGAGAGAGAGAGAGAGAGAGAGAGAGATTATCATATATTCTATTCTTGAGAAAGATTAACTGTCAAGGAAAACAATCAGTGGAATTTTTATGAAACAATCAAAACAAATCATTTCTGCTTCTTTCCTAGTAAGAATGAACCAAAAAAGCTTACCCACAAAAATCCCAGTATTATTATACAAAGAAAAAAGACCAAGTTCATATGTGGGCTCTGAAGCACAAAAGGCAGCTAGGAGTTAAAGATAATTCAAGTAGTGGGCTTGGATGTTCTTTTTAGCTACCCTAATAAGTTCCTCTTCTCTTTTCACAATCCACCTGGACGAAATATGAAAAGGTCATACACAAAAGAAACAATGAAATGCTTGTTAATGCAATAACAGAATGCCAGGAACAGAAAGCATATCTAACTGCAAAGCATAATGGAGATTGCCTACACCACAGACTTCATGATCAGAAACCTTGAAGGAAAAAAAATATCAATTGAAATAATGTTTCTACTGAGAGTACATGGTCACAGCAAGACTAAAGGACCAGGACATAAAGCCCTATTAATTGTACTTCCCAGGGGTTACCTCACATTCCCATTTCGCCTGTGAGAGGTTCGATTTATACTTTTATCTGCTGTAATTATTATTAGAGTACCATTTGTGCCCAAAGTGTCCCAGTTTGGAAAATAAATTATAGATCTTCACTCAGCTGACCTCTAAACCCCACCTCCCTTTTCCTTCTTTCTTCTTCTCCTAGCAAAATTAAGAGCACACTATTTTAACCCTTGTGGGTGTGTGAGAAGAAAGAAAACACTGTCCATTTTCTAAGCTTGACAATTCATCAGACTCCCTCTCAGTTTTAGAAAAAGGACAGTCAGACCTGGATTTAACACGTTTTCATTTACCTGTGAAACATTTGGGGTACAGTTACCCCCTACTCTCTCTTACAAATGTCGATCTAACTCTATGGCACAAAGTTATGTCTGCTTATTGAATTCTACTTGATATTGTCAAGAAATTACACCCCACATGAGGACTCCTTAATGTAATTGCTGTTTCTTTAAAAAAAGAAAATCTGATGTTCAAGTTCAGTGATACAGCCAAGAATAGCAGTTCATATCAGCAGCAAGAAGGGCTGAGCAGCCTTACAGCAAGAGCCCCTTAATCAAAAAGCAATCTTTAGGGATGAGTTAGTGGTACTTTGCCTCTGGCGATAACCAGATCCCCTCTTTTATTGTATATTTCCACGGGACTCTAATGATGAAATACATCAGATCTCCTCCCAGGTGAAGTAGAATCACACTTCACCTATGCCTTTCTAGGGTCACGTGCTGCTTCTAAAGCCAGAAGAGAAGGTCGGTGAGTGGCAATAACGATATCCAGTCCAACCAGGAGATGCCTTGATGAGGAAGCAAGGAATTCTCCTGCTCCTGAGAAATTCACTATGTGCAATTATGTAACAGAAACAAAGCAAGTTGCTTTTCTCCTAAGCTGATCTGGTATGCAAATCTTTACTGAAAAAATAAAATGTTTTACCTTTTAATTCTGAGAATGACATTGACCCACATCCAGAAAAGCTTCACAGCCACAAGAAGAAAAATAGAATTTATTCAAGGCAAAATATTCTTGGGGAATGGGGATTTGCAAATATCCAGTGGGCTTTGTGTCTACAGAGACTTGAGCACACTACAGTGGGTAAGAGTAAGGAGAATGCAAGTAAGTAGCCATCATTTCCTCAAAGATGCCATTATTTGCATCAAACTGAACTGTTTCATGCATTCGTATTTTCTCTTCACATATACATACAAACTAAAAATATACTCATCTATGCATATGCAAATATGATATACATTGTTATCAACATATGCTCTTACACGCATGTGCGCACACACACATGCACACACAGAACACAGATGTCCCCTCATACATATTATAGATGTCAAAGTCTCCTGGCAAAAGTGGCATTTATGGTATTTCCCTTTCCTAATCTGAGATTCTGTGACTACTATCCCAGCACATAGGGGTTTCTGAAATAGATAATGTGCTAGACTTTTCTGCCTTCAAAGTACCTTCATTGGTTTTTTCACTGTATTCTGGCAGTAGCTTCAAATGAAACAAGTAAAAATAAATCATGAATCAGAATGTAAGACTATAGGTATGCCTTTTTTGTTTGTTTTGTTTCATTTTAACTTTCCTTGATTTGGGGGAAGGGAGTAATTAAGTGTTTTGACACAGATGATCTCCTGCTGGGTGATAGGCTACAAGGGGAAGGGAAATTAGAGACAAGGTTTTGAGTAATAAGCACAAATGACTTTATGGCCCATTCTGTTCGAATGTCAGTGGAACTTGAATGTAAGATTTGCAGAAAATAATCAGCAATGACTCCCCCAAGTGTAATCAGGAATTGACTATAATTAGCCATTTGCAGATCTCTTACCTACCGTTGTGATATCTTACCTCACAGGCCCTCACAAAAGGGGGAGGAGGGCATAGAAGATATCTTAGTATTTTAGTGACTTACACGCAAAATGATAAAGGACAGAAATTTTCAAATATAAAAGGAATTTACTATCTTTCTGAAAATCGTGAGCAACAATAACATTGACAGAATCAAAATGAATTTGCTGGCTAAAGAGGTACGGATTCAGTTCCCCATTTATGCCATTGTAAGCTGTATCAAAGCTTTGGGAGGGTGGGAAAGGTTGAAATAAATAAACATAAATACCCATTTAATAGTGGCTATGTAAATAAAAATTATACCACACATAAGTAAAGAATAAAACATAATTGTAAGGGCAGCGAAAATGTGTAGCCTATCACCAAATAATGCCAACCCTCCTTGCGTTCGTTCTTTAGTAGTGATAAGATATCATGGAATGAGAAGCCAGGAAAAACAATGCGCGTACATTATACAGTATTTACTCAGTTTATACAGTATTAACTCAGTTATAACAGCTTTCTCCTAGATCCAGACTAATGAGCTCCATTAAACAAGGTACTAATGACAATGAACTAATGCCTTTGAAATGAGAAAGCATTTCTTTCTGGGTTTAGAGATGTGTTTTCAAAGGACATTATTCTATAAGGAAAAAAATAGTTCTGTTTTTACAAAAAAAAAAAATCATGCTGTATTTCCCAAGGGATACTACCATCAATATTCTTAAATTAAAGATTTTTAAAATGGACATGCTTTGCTACATGAAGTATACCATATTACAGTTCCTGGGCATGATGAACACTAGTAACTCTGAAGAAGCCAACTTGATGGTCACTAAGATACTATGGCAAAGTAAATATGTCCCTGCTGGGGGGCTAATAAAATAGCAAACATCATAAGGAAAGCCCCGAGATAAAACAATAAAAAGAAAGCAACTGTGTCCAGGCTAGATTCTCTTCATCTTGTAACTAAATTATTGCTGAGTTACAAGGATTTATTCTTCAGAATTCTGAGGATTTAAAAGAAGTAACAGATATAATTTCAACTTTTATTCAATACAATTTAGCAAATATGTAGTGTGCATCTAAAATATAGCCAGGTGTGTTAGGTGAATTCCAAAGAGATCAACTCTAAAATGAAAACAGCTAGAACTTGAAAAAGAATTCAAGCTAGATGTTCCTGCTATTTACCAAGAGATAAACCTTCAGAAGTGTTGATATCCAACAATAAGTTTATATTACACCAATCACTGATGTCGAACTATGTGCTTTGGGCCTAACTTAAGAAAAATTTGAAGAAGAAAACCTTGATTATATTGAGGTGGTCTAAACATTTTACTATTCTCATGTTATACCAGACACTCCAATGTCAAATAAAATGAAAGGGAGGGTAGAAAGTGGATGAAGAGGAGGAGAGAGGAGAAGAGGAGAGAGGGATACAGATATAGAGAGACCTGAGAATTAAACCTCGCACAGAACATCACTTTATCACAGACAGGAGTGAGTTAACCACTCTCTTTCATGTTTAAGCTCTTGGTTAATGTAGATAAAGACAAGCTCACATGAGTTTCCTTAACCACTTACAGAATGGCATTGCCCAAAGCTAAGGTTTCGTCCAGAAGTTGCCTCCCTGTCTTTGGTAACCTAGGTTAAAACCCCAGGGACTCAGGTAGATGAGGGTTAAGCTGGCAGCGGCAGCATTTTGGAAATTGGAAGTTTCAAAGGGGAGAGAACAAAGTCTGAGAGGTGTTAAACCAAATGTTGCCAATGAAGGTTCCAGAAGGTGCCTGGAAGCAACTCTGTCAATCATTCATCTACAACTCTGGCAGCCGATCCTTGCCAGTGGGTGGTTGAATGTTTTCCTGGCTTGAGAGAGAGCAGTTACCTTAATGTCTTGGAGAACTTTCCCCAGGTATCTACTAAATCAAAATTTAGAAAGTAATTAGGAGTCACTTGGTTCTTCAGTATGAATGCAGCCAACCCCCTTATAGCAAACACTGGCACATATTGCACATATGCCCGTCTTTACTGGCCTGGGATTACTTTGGCTGGTTAGTCTCACAGAACAGTAACCGGGTAGATGATCCCTGTAGCTTCCTAGCTGCACCATGTCAAATTATTGGCAGAATCTCATCAGACATGAAGTTCCTGTCTCTGTCTCATTAGTAGTGATGGTAATTGCACATCTGCCTGAGATGATGGATTAATGCACCCAATTCAGAGAATGGAGCCTGACGCTGTCTAAGACACTTGGCTTTGCAAAATGTTTTGATATTCTGAAATGTTAAACATCATTGTACACCAGTTGAGTTCTCAGGAAAGAACAGCATGAGGGAGCAACAAGATCTTGGCCCAGAATTACAAATTTCGATGACAAGGGTAACAGGTTATGGGATGAGAAGTTGTGCTTTCAACAAAGGCTCTGTACATAATAGAAATTCATCAAAGGCAGCAGCTTTAGCAGACTTGTTTGTTTTGTTTTGTTTTGTTTTGTTGTGTTTTGTTGTGTTTTCCAGAGTAAAGCATTGATGGTAGCCTTAGTGAAATTTATCAAACAGAAAGATAATGTGCTATTGGGAAAGAAAAAGTGCCTTCTTAGCCTGAAGTTGAGGTCTCCACCTAAGCCCATACCAGCTGAGCTGGGGCAGGTTCCTACAACTCTAGACTCACAGCCGTCACTTTAGTAAGATTGGCCTGTTCTGAACACCGTAGTTGTGTGAGTTTAGTAACCCACTGTTTGTGGGAAAAAACAAAAACAAAACAAAAAAAAAAACAAAACTGAAACTATTGAGAGTTCACCATACGTCACATAGAATTAGCCTACTAATGCTACTGCCTTGCTCTAGGGAGACTGCCATGTTGTTTGTAGAATGGATGCATTAGTACACAAGGCAAGCTCTTCCATCAGCAAGCACCTTACCTGGACAGGGGACCACATTTTTCAGATTTTAGCTCTAGTCAGCTGTCTTGGCAGTTTGAAGATTTGATTTTTTCCCCTCATATTTTATTTCATTTTTGTGAAGATTGCTGGAATTTGGATATGACTATAGGACTTTTTAACTCCTCTCTCTCTCTCTCTCTCTCTCTCTTTCTTTCTCTCCTGCTTAATTAATGTTTTCACTGAAAAAAAAAATCAAGCTGTCATGGTAAGCTTCTCTCTGAGGGAATCCAGCCCATGTGTGAGGTGACTGTGGTGAAGGGGAGGGGTGGCAATGGGTGTTAGTTCAGAAGAGCCATCCTGGAAAAAAAAAAAATGGAGAAACATGTCAAGCATAACGGCATTCAGCGAGCCGACCACCGCCGGGAAGAGACCGATATTAAAAAGACAAGAATCTCGGTGAGCAAGAAAGATCTGTGTCCATGTTTAATAACAAATATGCATATGAAGTAGAACTGTCCTTCATAATGGGAGCCTGGGCTACCGAGCTCTCAGTGTCTGTGGCTAAGAGACATGTGCACATGTGAAAGCTCTGTTTACTAGGTAGCTCAGAATCAGAATAGAGGCTGTCGCTTGGAGCCCCTCCTCCTCTCCTCCTAAGGTGCATGCTACATTTACTCATGGGCAAACCCACAAGCCAAAAACATCTGAGGAGGACTGCTCCCCACCTTCTGAAGCTCTTCCACTCTGCCTCTGGAGGGCTTTGCTTTGAGGACTTCTGAAGGGCTCCTACTAGCCACATATGCCTTAAATGTCTCCCATTCGCCACCTCCTCGGGGCTGCTTCAAAGCAGAAGTTCAATGTATTTTCAAAACCTATTAGTGAGTGAATAAGAAAAAGAAGTCTGCTGATGCTGGATGGGACTAAGTGTATACAGCATACTTTTAAGCAGGAAGATATCAAGCTAGAGCACCTATCCCCGAAGGCACTTCTGTGACCCTGTGTGTGGCATGCTTTCCTTCCTAAAGACAGAAAAACGTAAAGGACACTGCAAGTTTTTAAATGCTGACTCTTTGCCTTTCTCCTCCTTAGAGAAGCTATCAGAACAGTGAGCTATGGTGCTCATTTAGTGAGGACCCTGCCACTACCAGACCCCTGTCACCTCAGGGAAATTAGTATTTACTGAAAGTTTCCACAGGAGAGAAAGGAGCAGCTGGCTCCCCACACAGCACACCCAGCCTTCAGCCTGCCTGCCTGTGGCCCTGGGGCTAAGCATGCTTTGACAATTGTCAGCAGTAATCTACGGACAACATAGGAAGCTCACACCTCAGCAGTCACAGAGAGAGCTCGGTGGGAGCAAAGGCACAAAACACACCCATGCCTTTCGAATAGTCTCAAGTTGCTTCTGTGCCCAGCCACAGAACTAGAGCTACAACACAGGCTGCATGGCCTGCCAAACATACAGTGCCTAGATCTGATTCTTTTCAAGGAATGCTGGGCACCTTCTGTTGTAGAGTATGTCAATTAGACTATGACTAATATTTGGTGCTTTGAACAAATGATGCAAATACTTACTTAAATATTCTATATGTGAGGAAAGTCAAATTCTGTCAACATGGACAGCCTTGGTATTTGATATTTGAAACCATAAAATTGGTAATTATAAATTAAAAGAAATTACAAGGGAGCAAAAACATGGGGTCCAGTTCAAATTCCTGAGGTCCTTTTGTGTAAATAGAGCAGTCTATCTTCTATAGACAGTGACTTAGGAAGAAGCATTCATATTCCTAAGTATTTTCAGCACATCCCCATGGTGTGTGGCTGCATAAAGGGAGTAAAGCCATTCCTCTCTTTATTCACCCCTGCAGACACGTTTGTCGAGCAGCACGCAAAGATCATAACCAGAACCCCAGCTTTGAGCATCTCATACAGCCTTCTCAGTAGGTCTTCACTTTGTTTCTATCTATGTGCCTCCTTAAATATATTTAAATGGAGAAACTGCAGACAGGCTGCATAAAAAAAGAAATTTTCAGGTTTGTTGCTAGAACATGGAAGAGAAATTTGCTAAGCTCCACAATCTTACCAAGATTGACCCCTAAGGAAATAGATTCAGTAGTTAAAAGTCCTCTTCCAACAACAAAAAAAAAAAAAAGCCCCAGGGCCAGAAGGTTATAGTTCAGAATACTACCAGATCTTCAAAGAGATAATACTGATGTTCTTCAAATTATTCCACAAAATAGAAACAGAAGAACACTGCAAAATTCACTTTATGAGGCCACAATTACCCTGATACTTAAACCACACAAAGACGCAACAAAGAAAGAGAATTTTCGACCATTCTCCCTTATGTACATTAATGCAAAAATTCTCAGTAAAATATTTACAAACAAAATCAAAGAACACATAAGACATCATCCACCATAATCAAGTAGGCCTCATTCCAGGGATGTAGGGATAGCTCAACATATGGAAATCTAACAATGCTACCCATCACTCAAACAAACTGAAAGAAAACCCCACATGATTATCTCATTAGATGCTGAAAAAGCCTTGGAGAAAAGGCAACACCCCTGCATGATAAAAGTCTTGGAGAGATCAGTAACACAGGCATAAACCTGAACACAATAAAGGCAATAGACAGCAGCAAGTCAAGAGCCAATATTAAATTACATGGAGAGAAACATTAACAAATTTCACTAAACTCAAGGACAAGAGAAAACTGTCTACTCTCTACATATGTATTCAATAGAGTACTTAAAGTTCTACCTAGAGCAATAAGACAACTTAAGGGGATCTTGGCAATACAAATTGCGAAGGCAGAAATCAAAGCCTCACTATTCACAGATATGATAGCATACATTAAGTGGCCCCAAAACTTCTAGCACAGAAATCATACAGCTGATAGACATCCTCAGCAAAGTGCTTAAATACAAAAATAAATAAATAAATAGATAGATAGATAGATAGATAGATAGATAGATAGATAGATAGATAGATAGATATCAGTGGCCCTCCTATACAAACAATAAACGAACTGAGAAAGAAATCAGGAAAACAACACACTTCACAGCAGCCACAAATAATTTAACGTATTTTGGGATAACTCTAACCAATGAGGGAAATGTCGAATGACAGGAACTTCAGACCTTTGAAGAAAGAGATCTGTGAATAAATGAAAAGGTGGAATTATCTCCCATGTTCATGGATTGGTAGAATTAACATACAAAGAATGGCCACCCTACCAAAAGCAAACTTCAGATTCATCACAAGTTTTATCAAAATCTCAATATAATTCTTTAAAGAACTCTAGAGAACAATACTCAACTTCATAGGGAAAAACAAATAACCGGGGAAAGCTAAAATAGTGTTGTATGATAAAAGAACCTATGGATGTATTGCCATCCTGGATTTCACACTGTACTACACATCAATGCTCATAAAATCTACATGCTCACATGTTAGCATGCTACTGGCATAAAAACAAACAGGCTGATAAACAGAACTTCTTCAAAGTCCAGAAGTAAAGGCACACACCTTTGGACACTTGATTTTTGACAAAGAAGCCAAACTACTATACAATGAAAATGAAAGAAAGAGAGAGAGAGAGAGAGAGAGAGAGAGAGAGAGAGAGAGAGAGAGAGAGAGAGAGAGAGAGAGAGAAACAGAGAGAGGAAGGAAGGAAGGAAGGAAGGATGTCCACATGCAGAATGCAAATAGATCCATATCTATCACCCTGCACAAAACTCAAGTCCAAGAGGATCAAAGATCTCACTAAAACCAGATATACTAAACCTAATAGAAAATAAAGTGAAGAATAACCTTGAATGCATTGGCATAGGAGATGACTTCCTGAATAGTACACTAAGATCAACAATTAATAAATGAAACCTCATGAGACTTAAAAGCTTCTATAAGGCAAAGAACAGCACCAAAAAGAAAAACTAGCATCCTACAGAATGGGAAAAAAATTTCACCAACTCCAAATCTGACTAGGGGCTGATATCCAATATATAAAGAAATCAAGAAACTAGATAAACCAAATAAACCAATTAAAATGGCAACAGATTTAAACAGTTAATTCTCAGCAGAGAAATCTCTAATACTCAAAAAGCCCTTAAAGATATGCTCAACATCCTTAGTTAACAGGAAATGCAAATCGAAACAACTCTGAGATTACATTTTACACTCATCAGAATGGCTAAGGTCAAAATCTCAAGCAACAGCTTATGCTGGCAGGGATGTGGAACAATGGGAACACTCCTCCATTGCTGGTAGGAGTGCAAACTTGTACAACCACTTTGGAAATCAATTTGATGTTTTCACAGAAAATTGTAAGTAGATCTACCTCAAGACTCAGCTATACCGCTCCTGGTCATATATCCAAAAGAAGCTCAACCATACCACAAGGACACTGCTTAACTATGTTCATAGCAGCTTTCGTTGTAATAGCCAGAAACTAAAATCAACCTAAATTTCTTTCAACCAAAGAATGGATAAAGAAAATGTTGTAGATTTACACAATGGGGTATTATCATCCATTAAAAACAAAGACATCATGAAATTTGCAGGCAAATAGAACTAAAAAAGATCACCCTTAGTGAGGCATTCTATTCCCAGAAAGACAAACATAAAAACATAGTGTGTTGTGTGTGTACTGTTTATATGTATATATAAACATATATACATATATATGTGTGTATATATATATATATATATATATATATATTCACATATAAGTGGATATTGATCATAAAGTATAGCATGCTACAAACCACAGACCCAAAGAAGCAAGAAGGGCCTGCAGAGCAGGGGATGGGGGGGATGATTGAATCTCACTAAAAAGGGGAAATTGATTAGACATTGGACATAGGTGTAAGGAGGGGACTGCGTGGGGGTAGGGTAGAGATGAGAATGGAAGGAATGAAGTGGGTGAGTTCTGAGGGAGAGACTACTGGGAGAGACAGCTGGATTGGGGACAGTGTCTAGGACCAGTTAGAAACCTAGAACAATGAACATAGACCCACCTAGAAACCCAGGAATCTATGAGCGTGACCCAAGCTAAGACTCCTATCAATGAGAGATTTAAAACCTGAAACTACTATCTCCTATAACTAGGTAAGACTTCCAAATACAAACATAGCCACAAAGCATTAGACCCACATTGTGTCCTGCCTCCAAGATGGAATAGAATTTGACAGAGGGGCCAGCAGGTCCATCATGAGACTCATTCCATGAGAGAGGGGTCCCACCCTTGACACTATTAATGATATTCTGCTATACTTGACAAGTGCCTAGCATAACTCTCATCAGAGAGGATTCTCCCAGCAATGATGGAAACTGATATAGAGACCCACAATGAAACATTAAATGGAGCTTGGGGAATCCTGTGGGAAAGCATTGAAGGAGCCAGAGGAATCAAAGTCACGACAAGTAATCTACAGAATCAACTAACCTGGGCCATAAGGTCTCATAGAGACTGAACTGCCAACCAGTGAGCACGTGTAGGACATACCTACCCCCCCCCCAACACATATGTAACAGTTGTGCAGCTAGGTCTTCATGTGAAACTCCTAAGGAGGAGCAGGGGCTGTCTCTGAGTTCATTGACTGACTTAGGATCCTTTGCCTTAACTGGGCTGATTGCTTGAACTCCATGCGAGGTCTCCCATTTTTTGAGAAAGGGAATAAGTGTGGATGGGAAAGGAGGGGGTTTGAGAGAGAGGAAATGGGAGGAGATGGGGAGGAGAAGCTGCCATTGGGATATAAAGTAAATAAATAATTTCAAAACGTCACCCAGCACTGTACATCTAGATACACTGAGTCCATCTTATAAACATGCGCTGCTTCACTGTTCTGAGAACTATGGCCTTTCTGAAACCAAGACTTCGACCACTATTTTGGATGTATATCTGATCTTTCAGCCGAATGGTTTTCCTGGCAAATAACTGCTGCCTGGGCCCTCAAAAGAGCACCTGGTGCAAACTGTATTCTCAGTATTCGATAAAGAGCTGAACCCTCCCTCTCAGTAGTGAATGAAATCAGGGAAGCTGGCAGGTCGAAAGATTATCATAACGTAGAGCCTTTCAAATCACAGTGGAGATTACAGATCCGGCCATTTGATTTCCACCCAATCAATAATAAACCCATTCTCATTTTCCAAAGTGGGATTGGTTTTCTGTGCCAGCCTCAAAACAAAAGCTTGCTGCTTGGCAGAATATCTAAAGCAGTGCCTCGCATATACTCCAGCCATGGGCAGCATGTGTAACATGCTCACACCAGATTTAGTCCAACTGTATAACCTCACTTATTTCTGTTAACAAACAGCTTATTGAGTTAATGAAGAGAATGCCTGCTCCAGGTAGAATCAATGGACTTTAGGTCTCATACATGACTTCTGCTTGGTGGGTTGCTGTTCATTTCTGGCTCTTTTCCCCGCTTAGAACCAGATAAACTTCTGTTGGTTACAACTGGCAGAGCATGCACACACACAAGGCAGTTATAATACACAAGTGGTCAATGAGGCAGCCTTTAAGGAAAAACACTGCTGATAAGATAAACAGCTTGTGATGTCCTTAATTATAATATTTCATACTCATTTAGCCATCTCCACATCACAGAGCTAACAAAGTGGATTTCAAACAGGAAATAAGACTTCTTCCCACCAGCCCAGAGGCCTAATTATAAAATAGCAACCTACTTTTTCTGCAGCGAATACTGGGCTTCTTTTTTTTCCCCCTTCATCCTCCAACAGAATTTATTGAGCTCATTACCAGGCTGCTTATGAAGTGATTTGAAATGAGGCAACATTAAAGCATTCCACAAATCCCTTGTACTTAGTCATCCTGACATTTTATTTGAACTCGGGGCACTGATATGGAATAGCTAGCTGCAGCCCCATGCTTCTCACTCCATTGTCTGACAGGAGGCTTGGAATCCAGAAAAAAAGAATGATATATCATCAGACTTCCTTAATCATGACAGTAATTTGTTGGAGAAAACCAGGTAAGATCCAGGCAACACCAGAGGGCTACGCTGCCAGAAATGGCATGCATTAGCCTGGAGGAGGAGAGCCATATTAGTCAGTCAGCCAGAGAACTGAAGGCAGGGTATGTGTGTGTGGATTTTAAGAAAAAAAGTGATAGGCTTCAAAGCATCAAATGCACTGAGCTCCCCGTGTGCTATTAGATCTGCCATAACTTCTGTTCTCTGGCATCCACAGGCAGTTACAGACTGGCCCTGACTGAGTTACCACTGAGGCTAATGCCATGTAGTTAAAACTCTGTGTACAAAAGTTTCACACAGGGAGAAAAAAAGGTCTCTGAAGAGGGACACAAAAGTCGATGGGAGTTGACTGTCTGCTATGCGAAAATGTGGCTCAATTGTGTCTTTTATTGCCTCTTTCCATAACTTCCTGAGCCAGAATCTAAAGAAAATGTCTCACGTGAAAGAGAAATTGTGTTTTATATCTTGCTGGGTCCTATCATAGAAAAATGTCAAGGTTTCAAGAAACAGGTTCATTGAAAGAGGGTACATAGGTATGTTTGCCTGAGCGAGTGGAGGAGGAAACACTTAGGCAGAAAAAATAATACATCCTCTGGGCAGATTTCCCCTTAGAGTGAGACCATGCGTATTTCGGTACAGCTACTAAACTTGATGCATTTCTTTCTAATGTTGACAAAGTAGCCATCTCTATAGATGAAGCTGTTTCCTCAAGCAAGCACCAGACGATGCTCTGCACCAAATGGAAGACCCTCTGTTTTTGTTCTTTAGATCTTGACCTTGCTACACAATGATCACACTCAAGGAGCACTGCTAGAACTTCAGGAGCCAGGCATTAAAGCTCAACACAGAGAGGGAGACTTGCACCTCCAGTGCCCTACTTCCAACGTTAATATGTGTCCCTCACATGGCTTCTATAAAGAAAATGTCTCACCATTATTATTGAAAAAGGTATTGCTTAATCCAAGTATCTGCTGCAATCTTTTCTGTGAAGCAGAGAGCAACCCCTTTCTTAGGCAGAATATCCAGGGTGCATGTAATTAATGCAAATTTACTGCATGCAAACCTTTGGCCTAAGCACTTTAGAAGATTATGTTAAGGAAACAACTAGAAGAAACTGTTTGAATGCACAGCTCTAAAACTGGGAGATGTGAACATGACCTTAATATTTTCCATGGATGAACTGCTAGGGGATCATGGGTCTCTTGTGCGCTACTACCATACAAAGTGTTTGTTTCCAATAATCCTGAGACGGTACCTGAAAACCAGAATACTTTTTTGTCTAAGTTTATTTTCAAAAATTAATTCATCTCAGTGGTTCAATTTTCTGGTCCCACAAGTCAGTAGTGACCACCCAGTACAGGTCACCATCACTCAGAACTCAGCTTCAGTCACAGTCGCTCCTGAAGGCAGTGTACCTCTTCTACCAGTTCTAGCTTGGCCTACCTCTCAACTGCTCATTAGCGAAATCTCTGCTTCTTTAATAATTCACTCTTCTCCCAGTTCTTCACCTCCAGTTGTATTCTCCACAGTGTTCATTTCCATAAGCAGTTGTATGAAGAATAAGGTAGCTTGAGGCATTGCCATTGGTCAGGGACAGGAAGGAGCACTGGACTCAGAGTGCCGGAGTCTAACTATATCCAGCACTGGAATTAACTGTGTGATCTAGGGCAAGGAACTTGAGTCTGCAGCACAATGTATTCACCAGAAGAAAAGTAAGAAATCCTTCAATGTGACTGATACTGCCGAAGACACTGAATTGAAGAAGACACTGAATTTTTAGAGTTTTCAGTAGATAGGTGATGATGATCAAACATTTTCTAATTTCTCCCCTAGCAAACAACGTAACTTCTCATTTATTAATCACTCCAGGCTTTAGTTTCATAAACACTGGGATACAAACAATGCTACCTTTGTCAGGTGACTGCTGAAAGAAACTCAATGAAGAGATAATAGACAGCAAGAGAAGCTGAGCCAATCTCAGCATTCACACGTGTCTGTTTTTAAAGCGCTGCAAATTACCTAGAAAACCAGTCTGTATCCCCTCTTTTGAGTACTCCATTAGTGGCTCTCATATTGACCAATCACAGGCTTCTTTGTACCATTCATTCACAGAATTATACCTTATACCAGCTTCTACCAGGTTACTTTGACAAAGTAAAGAAGAAGAAAAAAAGACGCATTGCAACATTTTACTCTGCTCTAAATGGTGGTACTTCTAATTTATCCGAATCCTCTTCCATCTTGATCTCTAATAAAGTATCTGAAAATATTGAACAAACCAACTTCACAAAAAACACCAAGCCTACTTGCTGCCTGACCTCTATTTAGGATACAAACTTCTGGCACATTAGTTCCCCTCTTCTCTCTTTTAGCCCCTTCCAGGAGCTTCATGGGCTCTGCAGTTAATATGAGAACTCAAGCCCCTCTGTTATTATGTTCCTTTCATCCAAGAACCCCTTTCTCAAAACAACTACATTATACCTTTGCAAATAACAGGTTGACAAGCTTACCTCTTAATCGTATCACTGATTTTATTTACTGTTTCTGGATGTCTACATGTCATTTCCCTTGCCATTCCTCCAAGTCAACAATGGTTAAGTTAAATTTCCTTCTTCAATAAGTACATGGCCATATCTTCTCATTTCCCTAGACTTTGCCCCAAACGCCTGACTTTGAACCATCAAAGCTGATGGTATTCCTTCTTTATTCTTCATTCCTTAACTCATTCTGAATTCTACTGCTGCAGGACTTTTTATATCTATTTCTATTTGTATTTTTTAGCTTTGCAGTCATTAATCTGGTTCAGATCTTATCTCTGCCTTGAGCAGTTGTGGTAGTCTTCTAACACTCTGTAACACACAACTCTCAGTACCCTTGTCTCTTGTTCTGTGATGGGACATTACATCACCTCTCTCCTCCATCCTCTACTCAGACTTCCTATTGCCTTTTGTAAGGCCTAAAACACTTTTTCATTGCCCATCAAATAAAACAAACACTTATAAATTTAATATTTAATGTTCTACATGTTCTGGTAACAAAGTACCTTGAAAAAAAATGTAAAGATCCCAGATGGTAGATGGCATGCAGTTGTGGTCTGAAGAGATCCAGACTGGGTACCACAAGGGCAAGTGTGAAGGCGTGGCCATCAGAATTCCTCTATACTATAGGCAAAAATCTGTTAATACACAGTATCAAGCAAACTGGAAACTAGTCCGAGCCAGAGTCTATAGTTGACCCAGACCCCAAGTCTAATGGTTCAGAGGATGGCAAGAGGTACCAGGCCATCATTCACTACCTGACCTATGAAAACCGGCCTCCTAATCTTGCCATAACCTTGCAAAAAATAAAAAAAAACCAATATTGGCTAGAGAGAGGATTTATAACTAGTCTCAGTGGTCAAAACAGTATTTTCAACTTGATCTCTGACAGTGTGGCCAGTATCTCAGACTTCACTTCACTGAAGACTATTCAAGGTTGTAAGACTTACAGGCCTCTAAGTTTGTAAAAGAACACTGAAACTCAAGATTTCTTTCATATTCTACTCCCTCATAGAGTAACTTTGCTTTCATAACTGCTCATCTTCATCCATAACCAGCATCAACTTAGTAGGCAGCACTGTGTGTTCTGTTCTTATCTGTATCCTCCCTCTCTCACTTTCTTCCTTCTATTTTCTATTCCCTCTATGTCTGCATTTATCATTTTCTTTTTCACAATATTTCAAGAAGAAGAAGAAGAAGAAGAAGAAGAAGAAGAAGAAGAAGAAGAAGAAGAAGAAGAAGAAGAAGAAGAAGAAGGAGAGGAAGAAGAAGAGGAGGAGGAGGAAGAGGAGGAGGAAGAGAAAGAGGAAGAGGAAGAGAAAGAGGAAGAGGAAGAGGAAGAGGAAGAGGAAGAGGAAGAGGAAGAGGAAGAGGAAGAGGAGGAATATTATCTTAGTGTATGGAGTCTCTGGTTCAGTCCCCTGAGAGCTGCCTCTGTTTTACCTGTTTTAGAAAATATCTTACCATTTCTTTGCCTATCTCTTTCCCCAAAGTGCCCTATCTCGCTCCCCCATTTTTTCTACCATTCCCCAATCATTTTACTTTGCTCCACTTCTTTTTCTTTGCAAACTGAATATAATCTCCAGTTTTACACTGTACTTTTCCTTTTTCATCCACATCCAAAATAACAAATACATTAACTGGCACAGAGCTATCAGTATTTCATTACTTTCTAAATAATAAGAGTTTAGGAGAATTTATTTATAATCTGACCATTGCAGTATATACATAGTGGGACATTGTGTTGACAGTGGTTTTTTTTTTTGTTTTGTTTTGTTTTTTTTTTTTTTTTAGGTATTTTCGTCATTTACATTTCCAATGCTATCCCAGAAGTCCCCCATACCCTCCCCCCACTCCCCTACCCACCCACTCCCACTTCTTGGCCTGGCGTTCCCCTGTACTGAGTCATATAAAGTTTGCATGACTAATGGACCTCTCTTTCCACTGATGGCCTACGAGGCCATCTTCTGATACATATGCAGCTAGAGACAAGAGCTCCGGGGGGGGGGGGGTACTGGTTAGTTCATATTGTTTTTCCACCTATAGGGTTGCAGATCCCTTTAGCTCCTTGGGTACTTTCTCTAGCTCCTCCATTGGGGGCCCTGTAATCCATCCAATAGCTGACTGTGAGCATCCACTTCTATGTTTGCTAGGCCCCGGCATAGTCTCACAAGAGACAGCTATATCAGGGTCCTTTCAGCAAAATCTTGCTAGTGTATGCGGTGTGTCAGCGTTTGGAGGCTGATTATGGGATGGATCCCCAGATATGGCAGTCTCTAGATGGTCCATCCTTTCGTCTCAGCTCCATACTTTGTCTCTGTAACTCCTTCCATGGGTGTTTTGTTCCCAATTCTAAGAAGGGGCAAAGTGTCCACACTTTGGTCTTTGTTCTTCTTGAATTTCATGTGTTTTGCAAATTGTATCTTATATCTTGGGTATTCTAAGTTTCTGGGCTAATATCCACTTATCAGTGAGACTGTACCATGTGAGTTCTTTGGTGATTGGGTTACCTCACTCAGGATGATGCCCTCCAGGTCCATCCATTTGCCTAGAAATTTCATAAATTCATTCTTTTTAATAGCTGAGTAGTACTCCATTGCGTAAATGTACCAAATTTTCTGTATCCATTCCTCTGTTGAGGGGCATCTGTGTTCTTTCCAGCTTCTGCCTATTATAAATAAGGCTGCTATGAACATAGTGAAGCATGTGTCTTTCTTATACATTATAATTTTGGGTGCATAGTGAAGATTGATCTAGGTGCTCCAGATTCTGTTTAAGAAGATGCAAATAGCATTGGAAATGTAAATGAGGAAAATACCTAATAAAAATATTAAAAAAGAAGATGCAAATAACACCTCAACACTATTACAATATCCCTATTAAATATTGAAAACTCTTCCCTGGGAGTAATTTTGTCTCAATCTAATTAACGCTAATGCCCACAAATCAGAGAAAGCATGTAACATCTGTCTCTGGTCTAAGTTACCTCACTTAGAGTGACAATTTGCAGCTTCATCTACTTCCTTCCATGCATGTATTCATATCTATGGTATTTATTAATCCATTGATAGCTAAGCTGCTTCCATATTCTGGCTATTGTGAATAGAACAGCAATGAACACTGATAAGCAAGTATATCTGTAGGAGAATATGGAGTCTTATGGATATATGCTAAAAAGCAAAATAGTAGAATCATGTGATAGACATGTTTCTAGCAATATAGGGAAACTCTACACTGGTTTCTTTAGTTTCTATAAAGTTTGCACTCACACTCCTATCTCAGTAGCTATTGGTAATTGATAACTCTGAGAAAGGGAGAGAGATTTTCATTTTTTGGTGTGCTATCTAGTATCTTGACCATACTCTAATCAATGGCACCACATCCAAAATACACAGGCAGTACAAACTAGACACAGTGAGTTTAGAAATAAATAAGGACATGATATTAGATAAGTATGAAAGGGGGATCGTCTGGGAGATGTGCTATAGGTGAAATGAATATGATCAGAATACATGAAAACAACGAATAAATAAATTCATCTTAAAATTTAACCAACAAACTAACCACACATATATAAATATCAATACAAAAATTCAACACTATCAAAAAGCAAAGCAATATGACCCCTTCAAAAAGTATTCCTTTCTTAATAATTGTTTTCAATTAGATTGAATTATATAAAACACCAGACAAATAGTTCAAAAGAATGATCACAAGTATTCTTTTAAAAGATCAGAGTACAAAAATAAACTCCTAATTGGATTCTAGGAGAACACAAATAAGCAGTTCGATGAAATAAAGAAGGGAACAGAGGATACTAAATTAGAATTCAATAAGAAGATAGAACTCAAGAAAGATATATATGCCCAAGGGTGGAATACCTTGATCATGTGGTGAATCTGTTTTCTAGTTTTCAAAGAAACGACACATTGATTTGCACTTGGCACACCCATCAACAGTAAAGACAGTTTTTTTTTTTTCTTTCTACATCCACACCAGCATCTGTTTTCATTAATTTTCATCTTAGGCATTCTGAATGGGGTAAGATGAAATACCAAAAGAGTTTTAATTTGAATTTTTCTGATGACTCAGGATGTTGAACATTAAAAAAAAAAAAAATGATTCTCAGCCATTTGCATTTAATCTTCTGAGAAGTCTCTCTTTAGCTCTGTTCTCTATTTTAATTGGTTTTGTTGTTGTTGTTGTTAATGTTGTTTGTTTTTTGCTTACTGCTTAGTTGTTTGGGTTTTTGTTTTTAGTTATTTCTGTATTGTAGCTACTAGCCCTGTCAGATTATGAAGGCTTTTACCCACTCACTGGGTTGCCACTTCATGGAGTGATGACATCCTTTTCTCTACAGACACTTTTCACGGAGTTCCAAGAAAGTCCATTTATAATTGTTGGTCATGATGCTTGTATCAAGGAAGTCCTATTCAGACATTCCTTCCTTTCCAGTAAACTCAAGCATATTCTCCATGTTTTCCTCTATCCAATACACAGTATTATGTTTAACGTTGAGATCCATGATTTGTTTAGAGTTGAGTTTTATGCAGAGGAAGAGGTGAGGGGTGAACTTCATTCTTCAACATATAGCTATTTTGTTTGACCAGCGCCATTTATTGTAGATGAAGTCTTTATTCAGGGCTCTCTGTTTCTTTGTCAAAAATAGGAGCATAGGTATACATGTGAACCCTCAGTCCTAATCTATTAACCAGTGAGTGTTTTTACTTCAGGATCATGGTATTTTTATTACTACAGCTCTATAGCATGATTTAAAATCATTGCAGAAGAGGAGACAGAGAAGGCATAAAAGTCAGAGGTGGCTGACAACTACAAGAAAACAGTGTTTCCTGGGCATAGCAGGGAAGCTACACGTACAAACTCACAGAGCTTGTGACAGCATACAGAAGACCTGAGTAAACCCCAGTGAGACCAAATCCCAACATGAAGAGAGGAGGTTCAGAACTATTAGTTAGGGACTTGTTAGCTGCTAAGAGAGGGAAAATCAGTTTTCTCTAAGAATGTAATCCCTGAGAAGTCCATCATGCTCCAGGAGAAAGCCATACCATAAGAGCATTTGGACAATGCAGATTGGCTTTGATGAGAAAAAAAAATTGGGTAGATAGGAAAGGGGGATAGACCAGGGAAAAGTTGTGTGAGGGTATATATGATCAGAACAAGTAATATGAAAGTGTAAAAAAAGTAATATATATTTGTTATTAACTATAATAGTTATTAATTTATTATAATAACAATTAAAAATTCAGACTAAAAATAAATAATGTTAAATATATCATACTTAATATAGCATTTACAAATATGACAAAATACTGAAGAAGAGGCAAACGGAAATATTGGCTATAAAACATTAAGCAAATCAAATGAAGCCCTCCATGGGAAGCATCATCAATAGACTGAAAACAACGGGTGATGGAAAAATAAGGTTTAAAGACTCGGTAAAGGAATTAGAGCATATTAGAGTATTTATGCAATGAAATGATAAGTTAGTAAGAGTAAGACAGTTCATACAAGATCTATACAACAATGAAAGACAAAATTTAAAACTTACGAGTATATAAAGAATAATTCCATGCTAAGAGCTTAGAAAACATTTTCAATAAAATCACAACAGAAAATTACTCAAATACAGAGAAAGGTGTGTATATCAGATACAGAAAGCATTTAGAACTTCTATCAAACAAAGTCAGAAAATTACCTCCCACAGCATAATTTAGTTAAAACTCTAAATACTTACCCACAATCAAAATGTGTTGAAAGCTTCAAGAGTGATGTCAAGCAACATATAAAGACAGTGACATCAGAATAATACATTCCCAATACTTTAAGATCACTTAGAATAATATAATTGCACTTGAAAAGACAACACCCACCAATTTCGATTGTCTTAGTTACTTTCTATTGCTGTGAAGAGATGCCATGTCCACAGCAACTTATAGAAGAAAGAGTTTATTTGGACCTTGCAGTTCCAAAGGGTGAGTGTCCATGACCACAGGAATGGGGGTCATGACAACGGGTAGGTGGACATGCTGCTGGAGTCAAAGCTGAAAACTTACATTCTTACATGCAAGTGGGAGGCAGAGAGCACCAACAGGGAATGGTGTGGTCTTTTGAAACCTCCAAGTCTGCACCCATAGGCACACTCTTCTAATAAAGCCACACCTTTAAATCCTTCCCAAATAGCTCCACTAACTAGGGATGAAGTATTCCAATATATGAGCATATGGGATCATTCTCAAATCAAACCTCTACATAGACTACTATAAATAGTGAAACACTGTAGAAAAAGAAAGAAAGAAAGAAAGAAAGAAAGAAAGAAAGAAAGAAAGAAAGAAAGAAAGAAAACTTTCTATCATAAAAAAAAAGTTGGCTAACAAATTCATGATTACTAAGCCAGCTCTACAGAAAAGTTTTGATGGAAATTCTTCCAACTAAAAATAAACACATCTATAAGGCTGCATGAAAAAAATAAATCACATGAAAGCATGAATTAATTAAATAAGGAATATGGCAGCATCAAAAACCATGAAACCATAATACTGTAGATTAATACACATGTCAAAAATAACTGAACATGAATGTCGTCTTCTAAACCCAGCACTGGAAAGCTGGAGGCATGAGAATAACTGGGCCTTCTTGTTCAGTCATTATAGCTGAAGAGGCAAGTTCTAGATTCTGAAAATAATCCTTTTGCAAAAATAAAATGGAGAGTGACTAAGCAAAATGTACAACTCCAGTTTCCATGCGGCTACACACACATCTGTACCCATGCACACATGAGCACATACACACGCACAATTTTAAAAATTGAAAAATAGAGGAGCCTCTGCATGAAATGATATTATGGACCTTACAGACATCTAAAGGCCCTTCCATCTGTACACTACAGAACACACAATCTTCCCATCAGCCCTTGGAAGTATCTCTTAAATAGGTAAAATAATTGGAGATAAATTGAAATGTATAGGCATGAAAACTCAAGTATTTGAATATGACACTTCAGTATAGGTGAGTGTGTCTTTGGAGAAAGAGACTAAAGAAAGATGGAGGAGGAGAAGGGGAGCATAGTGGATATAGGAGATATGCTCAATGTACAATCCAAAGATTAGTAACAAATCCAAAGATTAGTAACACTATCTGTTAAAACAAAACCTTTAATGGGTGTGTTAACATGTGCCTGTGCAAAAGTCAGAGGCATGGAAACTCAAATTCAAGGACAAAACGATGTACATCAAGACTTAGTCTCAAACATACAAAATACAATATTTGAGAAGTAAGTATGATGGCCAACACCTCAAAACAGTAAAATATAGTTAGGAAATAAATAATAAATTTTTGTCTTTCTAAGGGTTTTCATTGTTATGAAGAGGCTCCAAGGCCACAGTAACACTTACAGTTCAGAGGTTTAGTCTATTGTGATCGCTATTATCGTGAGAGGAATCCTGGCATCTTTCAGGAAGACATGGTGCTAGAGAAGATGCAGAGTTCTACATCCTGATCCTCAGGAAGCAGGAGACTGTGTATCCCACAGTCATAACTTGAGCATAGGAGATTTCAAAGCCAATCTCCAGAGTGGCATAATTCCACCAACAAGGCCACACCTGTACCAGTGGGGCTACATTTCCTAATAGTGACACTCCTTGAGGCCAAGCATTCAGACACCTAACCCTAATTCTAACCCTAACCCTAACCCTAACCCTAACCCTAACCCTAACCCTAACCCTAACCCTAACCCTAACCCTAACCCTAACCCTCCCTAACCCTAACCCTAACCCGTAACCCATTCTTTTTTTTTATTACGTAGTTTCCTCAATGACATTTCCAATGCTATCCCAAAAGTCCCCCATACCCTCCCCCCCCCCCACTTCCCTACCCACCCATTCTCATTTTTTTGGCCCTGGCGTTCCCCTGTACTGGGGCATATAAAGTTTGTGTGTCTGATGGGCCTCTCTTTCCAGTGATGGCCGACTAGGCCATCTTTTGATACATATGTAGCTAGAGTCAAGAGCTCCGGGGTACTGGTTAGTTCATAATGTTGCACCTACAGGCTTGCAGATCTCTTTAGCTCCTTGGATACTTTCTCTAGCTCCTCCATTGGGGGCCCTGTGATCCATCCAATAGCTGACTGTGAGCATCTACTTATGTGTTTGCTAGGCCCCTGCCTAGTCTCACAAGAGACAGCTATATCTGGGTCCTTTCAGCAAAATCTTGCTAGTGTATGCAGTGGTGTCAGCGTTTGGAAGCTGATACCCAAGATATAAGATACAATTTGCCAAATGCATGAAACTCTAAGAATGAAGACCAAAGTGTGGACACTGTGCCCCTTCTTAGAATTGGGAACAAAACACCCATGGAAGGAGTTACAGAGACAAAGTTTGGAGCTGCGACAAAAGGATGGACCATCTAGAGACTGCTTTATCTAGGGATCCACCCGTAACCCATTCTTATTCAAACCACCACAAACTGTCTGCTAAAATTAGAGTCTTTAGCATCTAAATTTATATTCAAAGTTCACTGGAAGAGGAGGGAGAGGAAGAAGAGAGGGAAGAAGGGAAAACTATTAACTGGTAAACAGTTGTCATGGTGTCATAAACTGAACCACCATCACCTAACTCTTTACTAGCAGTCAATGGAGCCAAACAAAGGAATTTCGATGAAGTGACGAAAGCTATCTCATCATCTCTGCTCAGGAGCAGCTGGTTGTTCTCTAGCTAAATATTAGCTCCTTCAGTTCTGAACAGGGGGGTAGAGAAAATTAAAAGAACCATGACAGGAATACAGTTTCCTGCCCACAACTATGCCTGCTTTCCTGAAAACAGTGGCACCAGGATCCACAGATAAGACCCTGCCCTATGTCCTATGCCTGTCAAAATCCTCTTAAAGCATACGCCAACAGCCATAAATATCACACTATCATCTGGCTCCATATTCTGGTGTTCAAATTTGTCCGAAGATTTCTGCTTTCCGGGATCCCACAGGAGTTCTAGGAACCCCAGAGGTAACGTTGGCACCCCAAACCGCAAAGTCACACTGACAAAAACCCCAGCAGAGATGACCTATTAGACCTGAAGACTTGCTAGTCACCTCAACCCCAGACGTTTCAGGCCAGAAGACCAGACAGGAAACCAAGAGGTTAAAAATCCAAAACAACACCTATCTAAATAATGTAAACCTATAAATCATCACCTAAACCTTAAACCCCAAACTCAGATGACCAGAACACAGTTGACCTGGAGCCATGGGAGCGCTTGGAGACTGAACTACTAACCAAAGAGCATGCACAGGCTCAACTGAGACCCTCATATATGTAGCAGACATCCAACTCAGTCTCCAAGTGGGTCTGTCACCAACTGGAGCCTGTCCATAAAGCTGCTGCCAGACTATGGACTCTGATTCCCAATAGAGCTGACTTTGTCTGCTTCAGTGGGATAGGATGTGCCTAACCCCGCAGAGATTTGATGCTACAGGGTGAGGAGATACCCTGGAGGGTCCCCACTCTGTCAGAAAAGGAGAGGTAGGGTGGGGGAGGGGAGTGACTCTTGAGGGGGCAGGAAGGGGCAGCATTTGGGATGTAAATTATTTAAGTAAACACCAAACATCCAATTAAAATGGGTACAGATCTAAACAGAGAATTTTCAACAGAGTAATATCTAATGGCTGAGGAGCATTAAAGATATGTCCAACATTCTTAGGCATCATGGAGATGAAAATCAAAATAGCCATGTTTTATATCTATCAGAATGGTTAAGATTAAAACTCAAGCAACAGTTCATGATGGTAAGACTATGAAACCAGGGGAACTCTCCTCCATTGCTGGTGGGCGTGCAAATTTCTTTTTTTTTCCATTTTTTATTAGGTATTTAGCTCATTTACATTTCCAATGCTATACCAAAAGTCCCCCATACCCCCCCACTCCCCTACCCACCCACTCCCCCTTTTTGGCCCTGGCGTTCCCCTGTACTGGAGCATATAAAGTTTGCAAGTCCAATGGGCCTCTCTTTGCAGTGATGGCCAACTAGGCCATCTTTTGATACATATGCAGCTAGAGACAAGAGCTCCGGGGTACTGCTTAGTTCATATTGTTGTTCCACCTATAGGGTTGCAGTTCCCTTTAGTTCCTTGGGTGCTTTCTCTAGCTCCTCCATTGGGGGCCCTGTGGTCCATTCAATAGCTGACTGTGAGCATCCACTTCTGTGTTTGCTAGGCCCTGGCATAGTCTCACAAGAGACAGCTATATCTGGGTCCTTTCAGCAAAATCTTGCTAGTGTATGCAATGGTGTCAGCGTTTGGAAGCTGATCATGGGATGGATCTCTGGATATGGCAATCACTAGATGGTCCATCCTTTCGTCACACTTCCAAATTTTGTCTCTGTAACTCCTTCCATGGGTGTTTTGTTTCCTATTCTAAGAAGGGGCAAAGTGTCCACACTTTGGTCTTCGTTCTCTTGAGTTTAATGTGTTTAGCAAATTGTATCGTATATCTTGGGTATCCTAAAGTTCTGGGCTAATATCCACTTATCAGTGAGTACATATTGTGAGAGTTCCTTTGTGATTGGGTTACCTCACTCAGGATGATGCCCTCCAGGTCCATCCATTTGCCAAGGAATTTCATAAATTCATTCTTTTTAATAGCTGAGTAGTACTCCATTGTGTAAATGTACCACATTTTCTGTATCCATTCCTCTGTTGAGGGGCATCTGGGTTCTTTCCAGCTTCTGGCTATTATAAATAAGGCTGCTATGAACATAGTGGAGCATGTTTCCTTCTTACCGGTTGGGACATCTTCTGGATATATGCCCAGAAGAGGTATTGCTGGATCTTCCGGTAGTACTATGTCCAATTTTCTGAGGATCTGCCAGACTAATTTCCAGAGTGGTTGTATAAGCTTGCAATCCCACCAACAAGGGAGGAGTGTTCCTCTTTCTCCACATCCTCGCCAGCATTTGCTCTCACCTGAATTCTTGATCTTAGCCATTCTGACTCGTGTGAGGTGGAATCTCAGGGTTGTTTGGATTTGCATTTCCCTGATGATTAAGGATGTTGAACATTTTTTCAGGTGCTTCTCTGCCATTCGGTATTCCTCAGGTGAGAAATCTTTGTTCAGTTCTGAGCCCCATTTCAGTCACTTTGGAAATCAATTTGGTGGTTTCTCAGAAAATTGGGAGTAAATTGACATCAAGACCCAGCTGTATCACTCCTGTGCATATGTCCAAAGGATCTGTCACAAAGATACTTGTTCAACTGTTTTCATATAAGCTTTATTCATAATAGCCAGAATGCGAAACAAACTAGATGTCCCTCAACTTAACGATGTATAAAGAAAATGTGGAACATTTATACAATGGAGTATTACTCAGTTAGTAAAAGCAATGACATCATAAAATTTTCAGGTGAATAGGTAGAACTAGAAAAGATTATCCCAAGTAAGGTAACTCAGACTCCAAAAGATAAACATGGCATTACTCACTTATAAGTAGATATTAGTCATAAAGTAAAGGATAACCATGCTACATTCCACTGACCCAAAGAAGTTAAGTATCAAGGATGGCTCAGGAAGGAAATGCATGGATCTCACTGAAAAAAGGAAATAGAATAGACATCATGATGTTAAGGGAGAGGACTGGGATGAGGTGAGCATGTGAACAGGAAGGATGGGGGGGAGGGGGGCGAAAGGAAAGAGTATTGAGAGAAACTACTGGAAATGGGGAGGCTGTGTCTCTGGGACCAGTTAGAAACCTTAGACAATGGAAAGTCCAAGGAATCTGAGGGTGGCCCTAGCAATTGGGGTTTTGAAGCCTGAACCAGCCATCTCCTGTAACCAGGCAAGACTTCCCAATGGAGTGATTGAAACACTAAACCACCCACAAAACCTTCAACCTTTAATTTGTCCTGCCTGCAAGATGTGTAGTGGTGAAAATGGAGCAGACATTTAGGGGAAGGCCAACCAACAACCAGTGAAGCCTGAGGTCCATGCCATGACACCCTAACACTACTAGTGATACTCTGCTGTATTTCCAGAAAGGAGCCTAGTATCACTGTCATAAGGGAGAATTCACTCAGCAGCTGATGGAAACAAATGCAGAGTCTGGCTCTGACTCTGTTGCCTGCCTTTGCAGCTCTTTCCCTCTACTGGAATGCCTTGACTAACCTAAACAGAGTGGCAACTTGATAGGCCAAGGCTGGTTGATATCCATGGGAGGCCTGCCCTTTTCTGAAGAGAAAGGGAGGAGAAGTAGATGGGGGAGGGAGGCAATGACAAAGGGAAGGTGGAACCTATGGTCAGGATATAAAGTTAATTAATTAATTTTAAAACATAAACAAATAATAATTGCTGAGGTAATTACATATTTGAGCCATGGAACATTGAGAGTTCAAGCTAGTACTGCCCTGGAAACTTCATTCCCTCTAGCTAGCTTTGATAACAATGGAAGTTACTATTAATGATACTAGAAGAGAAAGTGATTCACAGTTTTATCCAGACGTACACTATAATACCAATTGGTTTTGTAAGACATGCCCACTGGTGGCACAGGAGTCATCAACAATTTTATTATTGAACTTAAAGCTCACTCCACAAGAGAAGCTCACACACATCATTATCCAGGCTAAAAACCCATGATGTATGCCATAGGTCAGAACCTACTGATCAGCTAAATGTACATAACATTAAATCAACTATGAAATGGAAGCTTCGGGATATGTCAGGTGATACAGCCTCACATGGTACGGCAAGACCCATGGGAAGATGTGATGTCTGGAGAAAGTATAAATAGAACTCAAGGGAAAGTGACAGCCTACTTGCTTTCTTGCATAGCTAGCTTTACAGTGTTTTATTGGTCTCCATTTTTCATGTTTGCTGATCTTCACTTCATTGAGAGAGGCACAGTGGAGAACTTCTCCTGGCATCCTGGCTGGTCCTGGTCACTCCCACTGACTCATAATGGTTCTGGTTCGTCGGCCTGGCAGTTTCTGCTAGATCATACCACCACTGCTGATTCATGTTTGCTACCCTGACACTACTGAACTGGACTGCTGATATCCTGATGACAGAGATTGGAATTGCCACAAGGAACACTTCTAGAGAGGTTCACATTCCCAGTTTCCCTAGATCAATGTATCTGTTAAATCTCATAAGAAAATCTCTCTCTCTCTCTCTCTCTCTCTCTCTCTCTCTCTCTCTCTCTCTCTCTCTCTCTCGTGTGTGTGTGTGTGTGTGTGTGTGTGTGTGTGTGTGCGTGCGCGTGTGTGTGTGTGTGTGTGTGTGTTAAATGATAGTTACCACAGCAACTCATAGCTACTTAAAATACAGAGACTAAGAAATTATGGACTATGCATCTCTATGGGAACATCTACGTTACATTCCCTGTTGCACATGTTCAGAGATCATTGTGGATGAGGGTACAGACAGACTACAAGAAGTGGAGGGAACTAATGGCTTCTAGGAAGTACTGTTTCCTGAACACCATAGGGCAGTTGCACATATGGATTCACAACCATTGTGAAGTCATACATAAAACCTGTGCAAATCAAAACCAGACAAAATCCCAGCACTGAGGGGAAAAATGGGTACCAAGTTCCACCTTAGCTGGTGAGCTGCTGGTGATTGACAGCTGCTAGAAGAGGAATGGTTGGCTTCCAATAAAGGCATGGCTCCTAGTGTGTCTAAGAGTTTAGGAAGATCCCATACCTAACAATATAGAGGCAATTCAATGAATGGGATTAGATATTTTTGTTATTAAAATAAGGATACAGTTTGGGTGGGTAAATCTGGAATGGGATAGGGAGAAAGATGAGTACGATAAAAATACAATGTATTAGATTCTCAAAGGTAAAACAGGAAATCTATCTCAGAGATAGTAGATAAACCAAGCTTAGAGTACATAAATTATAAATTTCACACAAAATTAAGACAATATAAACAGGCCCTTCCGGTCCACTCCAGCACCGGGGTGCCTTGCCTGCGGAGTCTCCGGACACCGGTAAGGAACCACACAGGATTCCCCACAGGATCTTAAGACCTCTGGTGAGTGGAACACAGCATCTGCTCCAATCCAATCGCGCGGGACCTGAGACTGCATTAACTAGGGAAGCAGATAACCCGGCCTGAGCACGGGCACAAGTCCCTTCCGGCCCACTCACCGTGGTTGCAGTGAGGCTGGAAGCCAAAGTATCTCTATTTGCAGCAAGTGTCCTGCATTAGCTTGTTTCTCCAAACACTGCACAGCTCCTACACAGAGAGGAAAGAGAAGCAAGCAGACAAAAGGAGAAGAGCCTAACTTCTCAAAAGTTGGCATGCTAACCTGGCTGTGACATCAAGCTCTGTAAGTATTAAGAATCAAATACATGAGTTCCTGGGTTGACTCCAAAATGGTAGCTTCCCCACCTATGGGACTGACCTTGCTGAGAACAAAAGCATCTCCCCTCTCTCTCTCTCTGCTGGCCTTTTTCAAGGCCTTCTGAGCATCTCCCCAATCCTCATTCCAGTAACAACTCCTTCAGTATTTAATCAAGCTCACGTCTCCATTGATTGAACTTCATTAAATGACTATAAAGTGATTAGCCTTGTTTCTGACCACTATTGTCAATCAAAGGAGGTCAGGAAGAAAAAATGTTGGGCTATATTAAGTGTTCAATAGACGTATTTTAATAGGAAAAACATGTTGAAGGAGGTTGTCATTAACTAACTAGGCATTTCTTCTCTGAAATATGTGTATCTTTGCTGAGTACATGGAATGTGGGCTTAGTCAAATCAAATCAGTCCATGTAATTGAGGTCATCTGAATTTTCATTGCCTGTCATTTCCAATCACGCTTCACAGTAGCAGCCTAGAAAGGGGCTCCATCCTCCGTGGGCAGCACACAGGTCTCAGATCACTGGCCACCACAACAGTGACCTAGCTCATGGAGCCTGGACTCTGCTTTAGAGACAGAGTATGTGACGTTTGTAGAGGTCATGTTATGAGATTGCATGTTCATAGAAAGGGCAATGGAAGAGAAATGTTCTGTCCCTTCCACAGATAAATGGAGCTGAGGAGGGATCAGATCAGATCACAAACCCACCACAGTCTTCAGTCAGCTGTCTGGGGACAGAGTTTATTTTTACACTTTTTCTTGATGCAAAAAAAAAAAAAAAAAAAATCTCCCACCCCCTCCCCCTTTAGAAGAATCACAGACACAAGACTTACTCATTTCTGTGTGCAAGTAGCTCTTTTTTCATCTAGTCTGCATAGTACCCAGATTGCAGACAGCTTCCTTTGCACATGCTAGCACGTTTATTTTGAAAATTTCTCAATGGCCAAGAGCCACAGCAGGGAGATTACTATATTTCTTCCTTTCTGTTTTTCCCCACCCAAATGTTGGCTTTAATTTTTTTCACGTTAGCATCTCTATACAATGTCAATGTCTTTTCATTTTCAAGTAGTTACTTTCTGCCTCCTTGATGGTACAATGTTCCTATTTGAGACTTGGGAATGCTGTGAGCCTTCCCCTGCCTCACTCTTCTGCAAAGAAGGAAGCCTACAATATACCTCTTCCCTCACCTCGCAGCCTTAGTCCAAAGGCAACGTCATTTATCACAGGTCCTTAATATGTTTTAAATGTTAATGAATTGCGGAGTGCCCTAAGTTATTCTTTAATCTAATATTTTATACTGTCTTCTCAGGATTGGCAGAATTTGCTAGCTTTGTAAGAGAGCGTGCCTCTTTTGGAAAGACTACAGACCTAGAATTACTGATTTCTTCATCAGCAAATCTATGCTAGACTTGTAGCTAGCAAATAAACTTCAAATGAATAAGGACAGTGTTGGAAACTAAGTTGAGGTGAAAACATGAACATCTAAATCCTTTGTCTACAGTGCAGTCACTGAAAAATGAGACTTCATGGTTTTATATTCACTGAGGATTTTTTTGGTTAGTGTTTTTTATTTATTCTGGCTAAGATGACCATTCACTGAGAGTCTCAACAATTTAAAGCTGAAATTTATTTGTCCCTATTGTAAAGAAGAGATTACAATTTTTCTTTGCATTTTATTCCTTTAGTTTTTAATCAACCTGTTTTTATGTATCTCGAGCAATAAAACTACTATTGCTTTAGGAACAGTATTTTGCATCTTAATAAGCTTTCTTTTAATCTATTAGTTGGGCGATGCTAAAGAAGAGGGAATCATTTGTTGAAGCAAAGAAAGAAATGGTATGCAAAGAAATATGCTGTAATTTCTGCCACTCAACAGAAACTAGTTAAAAACCCTGTCTCAAGACTTAGTCATGGGAAAACCTTTAACTTTGTTTTCTTCCAAGTTGAGACACTTCAATGTTACAGCAAAGTGACCAGGGACTCTCTGATGTCTGGATGGTACTGTGAAGCACAATCTTTGTGTAACTACTCTAGCACGAGACACTCATCTGTTTCTCTCAAAAGCCTTTGGGGGCACTCTTGGGAGGCTGTTTTATGGCCACTGACTCTCCTGATACTATGGAGCCTCTGAGTATACCTGCTCTTATTTTTTTTTTTCTTTCAAATAAAGACAGGCAGGTCAAATATGAATGTTTCTCCTTTTGTGGATAAAGCTGAATTGGAACACAGCCCTAGCTAGGACCGTATAGTAATGTGTATGTCTGCTTTCCCATTACAAAAGAAGTTGTGTGGTTGTGAAAAACCCCCAAGACATGTTAAAGGCTAAACCCATTGTCATTTGGTCTTCCACTGAAACAAAATAAAAGAGATAAGAATAGCTCTTTGCGCCAAAGGAAGGAACTAGTTATGCTGTTTACAGCTACAAACCAAAACGATTGTAGTGCGATGTGTAGCTGGTGGAGTCGGGGGTCGGGGGGGGGGGGCATCTGCATGGAATAACAAGATTCAGTACTAAGGAAGAGGCTGACCTCTGAGAGGTATGAATAAAGTAATTTTGTGAGGGGTGGGGTTGGAGGAAGTTTGTTTCTCAGGTCATTGGTAGAACAAAAATTTACCAAGAGCCTGCTGCCCGAGGGCCACTGGGCCATGTAAGGACTGGAAATGTGGGTATCTAGAACTCAACCTGTGCTTCTGAACCCAGGTGCTCACAGGCTGCGATGAGGCAGGAAGAGAAGCTTGATGAGTGGGTGGGTGTAGAGCCAGAAGCCCGGATGGGCGAGGCTCACTACTTGCAGCTGATGCTCTAGGATGTAAAGTTTCATTGCAGATCCTGCAGCCCCAGCTTGGACCCCACTCTTCTGCAGCCACGCCCCGCAACCACTCCCCACAACCACACCTCCTCCTGAGCCTTCCTGTGCTACAGGTTGCCTTTTAACTCTACCTTGGCCAGCTCCATTCCTCTAGCCCCGGCCTGGGAATCAAAGCCTGACCTTACACATTTGTGGCCTCCAAGACATGCCCCGGACCCGCCCTTTCCTCAGAATACTGGCTATGTTGGGTTTGTGCCAAAGCTCTGGGTGTCCTGTCTATCCTCCAGGCACATATGTGGACTTTATGGTTGAGGCCATTAAGACACGGACCTTGGTGGTGGTAGTGCGCATCTTGAGGCAGAGGCAGGCAGATCTCTGAGAGTTTGAGACCAAACTAGTCTATAGAGCGAGTTCCAGGACAGGCAGAACTACACATCAAAAAACTCTGTCTGGACCCTTGCCTCCACCCAACAAGAAAAAAGATGCATGAGGCTTCCAGAGGTGCTGATGCTCAGCTGGGGCTAGAATGGTGTCCATAAATCTCCAGAGAGGGGAGGTTAGGCTGGAGACAGCCAGCGCTACAGCTGGGTGGAGACTTAGTCTCTTCCTTTTCTTGCCGGGGGCCAGGGACTACAGAACTGACAAGGCTGGTAGGGACTAAAGAGCCCTAAGAATGGGCTGCCCAGGGTTGGTATTGAGAATACCTCATCCTTACCTTGTCTCTGTTACAATCAGTTGAAACCTGGCCTCCATGGGTTTTAGACACCCAACTTCTGAAGTGGAATGTTCCCCACTAAGGGGAGGAACAGAAAAAGCATCCTCCTCGCCTGACTGAGCAACACACTGTGGACTCTGAATCTTGAGGGTTTTCCAGGGTAACAATCCAGAAGCGCCTAAGGTGGGAATGCCCAGGGCTCAGACACTGGGGCACAGATTCTGACTTGCCCCACAGGGAAAAAAGCTGCAGAGTCAAGTTTCTGAAGGTAGCACAGATGACTGTAGACTTCCTTGGGGGAAAGTATATGATCTCACGCTTGTTCAGAAAAACGTCCTTCTTCTCACCATTGCTGGAGATAGACCTCTGGCTCAATGAGGCTTCCCACGATGGGACATCATGCAAGCGTAAAATCTAGTTCCTTTTCTAGAAAGCACCACAGCATCATCCCACACAGAATAGGTGGGTTTCTTTATAGCACATTTTTTAATGACATGTCTTACATGACTCACAAATTTTATTTCCTGTCTTTATAGTACAACTTGCCAGATGATCTGGGACCATAGAATATGTCTGTTGCCTGGGATTCTGTAGACCTTTCATTTAGAAATATATGACAAGATGGGAGAGACTTAAGACTAGGGTTAGGCATGGATAACAAGGCACCAGAGTATTGTAAACTTAGCATTTGTCTGTCCTGAAGAGTGGACCATCTTTAATACTCCCACACTCCAGAATGGCTTATATTCCAGATACACTTCAGCCTTTAGTATGGAGTTGGTGTCTTGAATGGGTCTTTGCTGTACTCCCATCCATTCTGGACAGTCCAAGACACACTGCTGCTAGAGTATCTTTCTCCTCGTACACCATCATCATTCTCTGCCTCCCTGAACATCAAATTAGTCTATGCTGCCTATACAACTAAATTTCACTGTCAAATGCATTGACCTACAATTCTGGTTCTCTCCTATCTTGTCAGTTGCATCTCTAAAATGGGCATCCATGCTTGGCTCAAGCTAAAGCCTGGTAGTTCACAGCATGGAAAAGCATGGTTCTTTCTCTTGACTCCTGAATGGCTTCTTGCTTTGGACCACTCTTCACTCTTCTAGAAGCCTTAACACTTGTTTATTTCAGGAACCTTAACTTGCCTTGTACTACAGTTGTTCTTTACACAATGTTCCATTTTTTTCTGTTTTCTTTTTATATATTTACTAAGATTTATATTCTGATTTTCTTATTCTCTTATAATAGACTATGATGTCTAAGGGACAGGAGCACTTGTTCGATGCCCCTAACCCGGGTCATACTCAGAGGACATGACGTTTCAGCCCAACAGTCATGCTATCCACACTGAGTCAGTAAAATCCTCCTTTCTCTGAGTAGACTTTCTCTGTCCTCGTGGTTTTATCTCTTTAATGTTTTGTTGTGCACTCCTGAGGCCCTAACACATTTCTGAAAATGAGACATGGATATGAAATCATTATAATACGAGCACTTAGACTTGCGGCTGCAGGATTTCTGATTTAAACCATTTTTCGTGCTCGTATATGCTGTTCCGTCTCATCATCTATCATGTTTGAGAGTAAAGCCATTGTCTCTGCCGTTTTCTGATTTGCACAAGAGCCCGGTAAGATATTCTTAGCCTGATGGAGATATTCAGGGTCTTGAAATAAATAGGTTCCATCAATATTGGTGATTGCAGACTAATTCAGAAATGTTTTCCTGCAAAATACAGCAGGCTTTGTCCAAACCTCATGTCAGATTGCCCATGTTAGCAGTGGTCTGCAGCACAGGCAGACACTGGCTTCTCAAAATATCTTTTAGCTACTACCTACAAATGCTTGAAAGAATTCACAAATGCAGATACCTTGTTATGCATGCTGCCTCTTGAAACTGCCTCTGAGACACCAGATGGCACAGCCAGAGCTGCACGAGTGACAGATGATAAAATGCATCAAACCACATAAATTAACCTCATCATGGCCATACTATCAGATGCTACCAGGGAAAGCAGGAGGACTGGGAGTAACTGCACTATATAACCCACAGAGATGGATTTACAAGCCATCTGGGGTCTCTTATGTGAGGATACAGGAACCCCAGATGGCCAGTGAATTTTGGGCATTTGTGAATAGAGGGGTAGCTTAATCTTTCTGGAAATTAACTGAGGCTTTGGTCAGAACAGATACTTTGGCCACTAGTTAAGCCGTGCTTCACTCAACTCAGATAACTTCTAGACATCATTACAGGACCTGTCCCAGGCTGAGCCCATCAATGTGTACTGACAGTTTGTAGGCAAAAGGAAGGGAATAAGTGACCCACTTTCTGGTTACACTTAAACCAAGAGCTAATGAAGTCTTGCTATGTGTGGTGACACTAAATTTCTCACAGGTGGCTCTGAGAGACACCATGAGGCACAGAACAACTGCTTGATGTACAGCTAGGGAAGAAGGAGAGCATTCTTAACTGACTTAAACTACAGATCATCACTGACAGATTGCATTTCTTAAGAGTGTGAACTGGGGTTCAGTCTTACACGGGGACACTAAGCAACCCCAACTATACCATGCCTTGATAGGTATACAGACAGTTCTTAGGAACATACTAGAGGGTGAGGAGAGAAATAGAGACATGATGAAGGGATGACAGATAACTTAATAGCAACCAGTACAAGGCATGTGCTGGAGGGAGAGAAGGCTATGTTGAATAAGTGTCACCAGTCAGCAGGAAGTAAGGATGATGCCGGAACAGGAAAGCAGGCTGCATCAATATTCGTGACTGCAGGCCAACTCTGCAATGTCTGGCTGAAACTACAAAGGGAATCTCTTCAAGGCTGTCCACATTAGTGGTGATCTCTGGCACACATAGCTATCAGCTTATCAGAATATCTTCTTGCTATTACCTAGAATTCTTGAAATAATTTATCTGCACTGCTGAAGGATTCTAAACAATGCTCAAGGCCTCAGGGCTGCCCGTTTGTTACAGGGCCATGCATGCTTCCGTGTGCCTATCCCCAAAACGAAAACATATTACTTGGATGACTTGTGCTCCACTGATGCCTTTCTCTCTGAAGGTTCTCAGCTTAGAGGATCCTCTGTTGTCTATACCCAGTTTTCAGTGGCATCCCATGACCTCTAAAGGAGACCCAGCATGTGGTCCTAGGTACTTCTTATTTCTGCATTTCTAGTAAGAAAAATAGGGCAGAAAATATATGAAATTTCAAGCATAAGTAAATCATAAGCAAAATTAGATTTGCTCTCCTATTACATTTTTCAGGCCCCTGATGTTTACCATATTTTTATCTATTTGTAAATTAATCAATCTTATTTAGATCCAGCTATTTTTATTTTTTGAAATTATAACATAATTACATTATTTATTCCTTTCCTTTTTTCATCTAAACCCTCCCATGTTACCACACACACATGCACGCACACACACACACACACACCACTGAACTCTTTTAAATTCAGATTTTCTAAATGATGATACACACACAAATGCTGATATACACAAGATCATATGCACACATCTATCGTTAAATAGGCAAATATAACCGGCTCAGTCAGTATAATGTTACTTACACATATATGACTATGGATGACCAAAAAGATAACATTTTGGAAATTGGGATGCTCCTCCCTGAGGAAGATTATTTCTTCCTCTCTCAGCAATGCTTAGTTGCCTGTAGTTCTTTGCCCAGGGTTGCTGTGAGATTCCCCTTCCCATCTTCCCATGTCTTTTGGTGTCATCTCTGTCCAGGTGGTGTTTAGGCAGTCATGTTGGTGAGTCTTTATATGTATACATTCTGATATTTCAAGGAGATACAAGTTATAGCAAAGTCCCTGAACTTCTGGATCTTTTGTTCTTTACTTTGTATTGGTTCTTTGTGAATTTCACATCATGGACCCCAATCCCACACATTTTTCCATATCCCTCCATATCCATCCTCGGCCCTTGCTACCACTCCCTAAAAAGGAAAACAGAGAGAGAGAGAGAGAGAGAGAGAGAGAGAGAGAGAGAGAGAGAGAGAGAGAGAGAGAGAAATTAGCACAAAAGTAGACAGTCTCACTGTGGACGCTATGTTGTGCCCTAGCTTGTCACACAGTATACCCTCTTGCGCAAATTGAAATAACCCTTGCTAAGGACATGGCTAGTTCCCCTGCTCTCACACTCCCTGATCCAGTTCTCCTTTGCCTGCCCTTACAAGGTCCAGTTCAACTATGCTACCCAAGAAAGGCAGTAGGTCAGTTCTCCCACCTGCTACAGGTGGCAAGGGCTGTGAGGGTGTGCAGTTCTCCCAACCCACATCACTATATGGCTGATGAGGGGCAGGGCTGGCTCTCTCTCTCATGCCCTTGGAGGTCAGGTCTTCCACACTGCCCAGGCAAGGGATGGACGAGCTCTCCCAAGTACCTTGGCTGGTGAAGTGCATGGTCAACTCTGTGCAGCCCGCAGACATCAAGATGGCTTTAGGAGGAATCCCAGACCAGAGATAGCCACATGGCTTTATTAGTAGCATGGGCCATGGGCATCAACACAGTCCTCTGCTGCTAAAGGGCCATGGACCCAGACATAGCCTTCAGTGGCAGCACAGGCTGGGACTTCCTCATGGCCTCAAGGAGCCACATAGGTGACTCACATCAGGCTGATTATCACTACCCTGGAACCCCCAGTTCTTCCTCTCTTTATAGTGCCCACATGCATTCTCATCTCTCCACTACATACTCACTTATCATGGTGGCACCTCTGAGTGTCTTTGTACATGCTGTGTGGCAGTGTATGAGCCTCTGGGTGTCTTTTGAACCTCCATCAGTGCTTGGCGATGGGTGTAACTCTGAGGGTTGGCTTCTTCAGTGTGCTTGCCCACCGAGTCTCTGGTTCTTAACCGTTTTTCCAAGTCATTTTCCACAATGATCCATAGGCTATAGTGCAGAAGGTGATTTGTATTTCTATCAGTTTTGACTGAGCCTGACAACTTTGCATTTTGATCAATTGTAATTTCCTGTAATGGTCCCCATTTGTGGCAAAGAGAGATGTCCCTGATGGGGGCTGAGAACTACGCTTATCTATGAGCATAAGGAAAAAATATCACATATAAAAAAGAAAAGGGCCGCATATGAAAACTCTCATTCAAAATGAGTTCCCAATCACTCAACACACTTTTGTGTCTATATCTGGGGAGCAAGCTGAGGTTCTCACTGCCTTAAGATGTTAAGTCTGCTATAAGAAATTCCACAGACTGACTATGCCTCACAAAAGAGAAAAGGCTATTTTTACCATTGTGGAAGCTGAAAACTCAAGATCAAGGTAGTATCTGGAAGATACCAGCGATAGCTCTCAGGGGAGAGAGTGCAAGCAGGCCATTTTCACATAAGGACATACCACAAAGGATCACCTGACTTCTCACCCCCACCATTTAACTGTAATTACTTTCTCAGAGGACTCACTTGCAACTATGCCACAGTGGCCCTGCTTCAACATAAGAACTTCGGAAGACATGATATCTCAGTCCTTAATACTATGAAAAACTTGGTCATTGACTTTTCCTAAGGTACATGAAAGGACGGGATGTTGACATGATGTTTTCAGTGTTAGCAGTGTTCCTGGTACCTAGGAAGATATGTGATTTATATAAAGCAGAATTACACCATTCACTGAAGTAAGTTCCCACTACAATGTCCCCTTAACATCTGTAAAGTGAAGGATTTGCGTCCAAGTGTAACCTTGGGCTGTTAGGCCACTCTAAGAATGTTAGCCTCCCAGTCTTCCCTTTCCGCTGAAGAGCCTTCTGCCTGCTGCCTTCACGCAGCTGGACATTTTGCTTAATGCCAAGTTTCTGTCAGGAGTTTTTATGTAAATTCTAGAATTCTCATCACAGATTTTCCGTGCTAAGCCCCATTTTGCCTGACGCCTTGAGCTCTCAGTCTTCACGCTCACAGAGAATCCCAGATGCCTGTTTTCTCAAGCAGGGAAAGACAGAGGACTTTGTTCTGCCTGGAGGAGAAGGGAACTGTCCTGTTCGTCTCCAGGTGTCTCTCTCCTTCCCAGTATGGATGAAGCACATTGGTGTCATTCATTCTGATGTCTCTCGTTCTCTTTCAAGTTGAAAATGCAGGCAAATGAGAGCCATTGGGAGCTGAAGCATTTTGTTAGATAGAAAAAAGCATCACTTAAGTCGATTCTAACTCACTGGCTGAAGAAAACTGACAACATTCATTATTCCAGCCACTGGTAATAGAACTGTAAGACTTGTAACCCAAACAAAAGCACCAGCTACAAATCCTGAACACAAATGATGGAATGCCATAAGTCAAGTCTGACTGCCATTCCCAGCCTCTTTAATCATTTCTTTCTTATTCTAATGTATAAGATTATCTATCTACAACCCTGACGTCTTTTGTAGACCTGTAGTATCTCCAAGGGGCCTCTTGTTATTTACCACAAACAGTTGCTTCCTTTTATAAGGGATCCTCCCATGAGTGAAAATTCTAAAACTCTATCTGCCAGTCTTCAGTGTCTTTCAGTCATTATGAAGAGACCCTGATTGTTTCAAAGGACTTTCAGGTTTATCTGTTTCCGGCAAGTTGCACTACCAACCCTACAACCTCCAAGCAAAGCAAAAGGCATCATCAGGTCCAAGACTTCTTCCAAGTCCCAAGACTTTCCAATTCTTTTTTTGTTGTTTTTTGTTTGTTTGTTTGTTTTGTTTTGTTTTTTGAGACAGGGTTTCTCTGTATAGCCCTGGCTGTCCTGGAACTCACTTTGTAGATCAGGCTGGCCTCGAACTCAGAAATCCACCTGTCTCTGCCTCCCAAGTAAAGGCATCTGCCACCATTTCCAATTCTTACAGCCAGATAGGAAGATCTGAAAGCTAGGCAGTGGCAAGTTTTCCTTTATGTAGCCATGGCTCTTCCCAAAATACGATGTAAGTTCAGACTTAAAATTAAAAACACAAAAATACCATCCCCTAGAAAGTGACCTTTCAATGATGTGCCTAGGACATCAGTAAATATTTATTTTCATACCACCAAATTTCACTGGGAACGTTTTACAAACAGCTTTCTTCCTCCTGTGTATAAGATGCAGACCTGATGGTGCCTCCAGCTGTGCTGATTTTCAGGATGTTCACAATAGATAAGCTGACATCTAAACCTCTGTAGCAGCCGGGGTATATTTCTATAGCTGCCGGTGCCATAGCCACAGGAACCCACTAGACTCCACCAATCTGGCTACCCCTGTCTTGCCCTGGATACCACTACCTTTCAACATGTGCCATGCATCTCAGATGTTATGCTCACTCACAATCTTGAATTTGCTCGAATTTTTCCAACATCTAAAGTAATAGAGTGGGTGATGGCCCTTTGAGATGCTCACCTCCTAGTGTTGCCTTGCACAGTAGAGGAGAGTAGTCCAGTGTAATCAGTGTGAGAATCCTGTGATGAGATAACTGCCTGAGATTATCCAGCTGGGCCTGAATAACCACAGGGATTCTCACAAGAGGGAAGCAGAAGCTCAGAAAAGCAAAGGTGACTAAATTATGGAATTTAGTGAGATGTGAAGATGGAAGAAGGGGCCTTGAGCCAAGGGATGGCAGGGATACCATCCAAAAATCTGGAAAGGAAAGGGAACAGATCACTTCAGCAAACTGCAGGGGGAGGATGGTTCTGCAGACTTGGTCCTAGCCTATCAAATCCCGTTGAGTCTTCCAACTGTGTGGCAATAAGTTTACCTTGTTTTCAGAGCAATAGAAAACTGCTACGTTGGACACAACTTCAAAGACAGTTTCCTTTTGGTCATCCCTAGTGGTCAGTTTTAGGCATTGCTTGCTTGCTTGCTTCTTCCTTCCTTTCTTCTCTTTTCAAACAGGGTCTTGTGAATCCAAGGGTGGCTTCCAAGTCTCTATGTAGATGAGGGACCTTGAACTTCTGATCCTGTTGGCTCCACCCCTCAAGTACTGAGATTACAGGCCCATACAACCATGCCTAGCCTGTGTGGTGATGAGGAACAACTCAGAGCATTTTAAAAGCTAGATAAGTTCTCTATGAAATGTGTCACAACTCCCAGCCCTACTGGTGTATTTTTATTCAAGTGGACAACCTTTTCTTAACATGTAATTTAGTCCCTTGCATATGTGACTTTGTGCACACATGAGTGCCAGTGATTTCAGAGGTGGCTGGCCAGCTCAAAAAGTGCCAGGACTTTGGGGCAATGGTGGCACGCACCTACCAGCTGTGGAGAAGAGGGGGAGGTTACGTGATAGATGCTATGTCTGCTTAAAGGATTTCCTTACAGAAGCTGGTGGACTGGAGCAAGCAACACACTCTATTACAGTTCAATTCCTTCATAGAAATAATGTGCTAGCCTTGTCTTTGAAAAGAGCAATGCTCTCACTGAGGCACAATTGCAGGAAAACATGGGTCCTAAAGTTCCCTTTGGTCCTCAGCTTATAGCATCTTCTCTTTGGACAAAGTCTGAAAACTGAAGGTGCCTACGAGCATCCTCCCAGATGTAATTTCAAGCAGTCTCAACTCTGAGTGCAAGCAGGATGCTTCAAAGCTCAAGTGACTGGCTCTGTTTCTCAAACAAGGCACTGGGCCACCCATCTCCCGTGTCCTCATGGAGCAGAGAACCAAGGACTAAGATGTAGTCCCTACCTACGTGAAGCCCACTCACCTGCCAGTTCATCTATCCACAGATCTTCTAGCCACAGTTCATCCATCCACTTCTCAACACTAACAAATCAGAACTGTTGTTATTTTTATCAAAATAGCTTAAACAAAACAAAATGTTCTATAAGGGTCACAGAACAGACATTATTGTTTTTATCTGGAAGTAAAGCCCAGCCAATCAGTTTCTTTCTTCTCGTCCACTTACTACAGTTTTGTGATAATACTTTTTTTTTCTTGGATATTTTCTTTATTTTTTTAATTTTAAACAAAATTTTATTAGATATTTTCTTCATTTACGTTTCAAATACTATCCTGAAAGTCCCTTATACCCTCCCCCCCATCCTGCTCCCCAGCCCACCCACTCTAGCTTCCTGGCCTGGCATTTCCCTGTACTAGGGCATATGATCTTTACAAGACCAAGGGCCTCTCCTCCCATCTTCTGCTACATACGCAGCTAGAGAAGAGCTCTGGGGGTACTGGTTAGTTGATATTATTGTTCCTCCTATAGGGTTACAGACCCCTTCAGCTCCTTGGGTACTTTCTAATGTCACCAAGTTCATCAGTATCTGTGCTGAGGAAACGGATTATGAGCCTAATAATATTTTTTAAGTTTCTCAGTTTATTATTTCTATCTTGAGTAACCCATACAGTCTGCACAAGGACATGGTCTCTGGGACCCATTTGAGCCATTATATTTGTTTTAAATAAAAAGTGAGCCCATACAGATAGGACAGCAAATCACTTAACTTACTATAAAAATATGCTTTCCTGCTAATGCTGCTAATGGCATTTTACTGATTTTAAATAAATGCTTTTAAATGCATGTAGGCAATCAACTGAATGTAAAATGAGAAATTTTAGAAATAAACATGCTTCTGAAAAAAATATCAATTGGCCCATGATGCTGAAATACATTTACATAATTATAAATTTTAATTAAATATGTGGATGTTTAGAAGGTTTCTGGTGTACAAATTGTGTGTGTGTGTGTGTGTGTGTGTGTGTGTGTGTGTGTGTGTGCATGAATGTATGAGACAGACCAGAGGACAATCTATACTGAGTCTTCTAACTGGCCTTGAACTCACTAAATAGACTAATTTGAAAGACAGCAAGCCAGAGGAATCCAAATTTCTGTTTCCCCATCACTGGAAAAATAAGTGTTCAGCACACACCTGGATTTTTTTTTAAAAATATCTGCCAATGTGAGACATTTTGTATAATACGTTCTGCTGACCCCTCCCACTGTCTCTGGTCCTTCTCCTATTCACACCAATCTCCCCCTCTTTGTTGTTATGACCCAATCCCACTTTCATGCATTCTTGTGTTGTTTGTTATTTGGACCTACTGGGTTTCAGGAGAGCTGCTCACATGTGCATGAGTGTAAACCCATTCAGTAAGCGTGCGTAACTTACCAGTGGCTACAGGACTGAAGATAATGACTTCTCCTCCTCCAGTAGAGCTGAATAGCCATTGGCCTCAGATCTGATCAGCAAATTAGTTAGCCCCATAACTGTTGTGCCACTGTCTCACCAGTAACTGCTTCTTGCCTGAAAGGTTGGTATTGCAGCATGCCATGCACAAAGACTGGTGTGGGGAGCCACATTCACATTTGCCATTACAAGATGGCGCTGACAGCTGTGTTCTAAGTAGTAAATAATCTGCACATGTGCAGGGGCAGTTTTCCTGCCATGTGCTCTGCCTTTCTCTTGATGACAACTGGGCCGATGGGCTGCAGCCAATCAGGGAGTGATACGTCCTAGGCGGAGGATAATTCTCCTTAAAAGGGACAGGGTTCTGGCACTCCCCCTCTTCGTCTCTTCCTCTCTTCGTCTCTTTGTCTCTTTCTCTTCGTCTTTTCCTCTGCTCTCTTCCTCTGCTCTCTGCCTCTCTCCCTCTCTGCCCCTCTCTCTGCCTCTCTCTGTGTCTCTCTGCGTCTCTCTCTCTCTCTTCCTCTCTGCCTCTCTCTTCCGTGCTCTTCCTCTCTTGCTCCCGAGTAAGCAATAAAGCTTTGCCGCAGAAGATTCTGGCTTGTTGCATCTTTCCTGGCCGGTTGCGAACGCGCATAAGAGACTGGAAAGACTATTGCTGTTTTTTTTTTTTTTTTATCATCCAGCCTTCTACATAACAACTTCTGACACTCTGTAGGCTAGCCAGATGGAGGAAACTTCTAGCTCAATTCTAAAAGGGTAGGTCTATATTCTGCTAAAGATGTTTGTATTTTTGTCAGCAGCAGAGTCTTGCTATCCATATCTGGTGGGTAATCATTGACAATGGCCATATCTTGTAAGGTTTGGAGAGCCTCTGGGTCCTTCCTAGACAACAACTCTTGGAGAGTTGTCCCACATCTGGTACTAGAACTTTTATTTAATAATACATAGTTTCTGGGATTAACATTATCTACCCATTAATGGTACCTCTATTAAATGTATGTTTGGTTTGTTGTTGCTGTTGTTGTTATTGTTGTTGTTATAAGTAGCTTATAAAGAGGACATACATGTGGCTTCTGCATACATATTTAGTTTGGGGTAGCTCCCCCAACCATATCTTCTTCTCTACTTCCATCCCATTCCTGTTTAAACCTTGTCATCTCCAGAATCCCTCCTGTTTTTGTAGCATTTTATTCTACTACTTCCAAACTCTTTAAGAACTTTGTACCACTCCTTCACTATAGTCTTTTCCTTACTTCCAGTGTTCTATAAACATTCCAATTCATACAAACAGAGCTAAAACTTTGAACCTAAGATCCACATGTAAAAGAAAAGATATGTATTCCTGGGTTTTCTGTGGGATTTGTGGATCAAGCTCAAGTCCTCATGAAAGTCATCTTGTATACAGAACTACGTTTCAGTTTGATTAGTTTTGTTGTTAACTTGTCACATCTGAGAAGAGAGAAACTGAATCAAAGAATCACCTCCACTGGAAAGGACTGTAAGTATGTCTGTGGGGCATTTACTTGATTGCTAATTGATATAGGAAGGTCCCGCCCAGTCTGAGATCTGCTATTCCTGGGCAGATGGTCCTGGGCAGTATAAGAAAAGCAAGTGAACAGAAGCCTGGGAGCAAACAAGTAAGCAGTGTTCCTCCACGGACTCTGCTTCAGTTCCTGTGTGTAGAGTCCTAGAGTTTCTGCCTCAGGTTCCTTAGATGGTGGGCTGTAACCTGTAAGTCAAATACACTCTTTTCTTTTCAATTTTATTTTTTGGTCAGTATTTTATCACCTCAACAAAGATGTAAGCTAGAACAGAAATACATGTAAAATATCATCTTCTATTTACATTTAAATCAGATACATTCAGATATAATGGTAAGTATAAAATTGACTTACACAATAAAATAAAAAGACATGTTTTTCCCATTTCAGGGATTCAGTAAAAATTTCTCCTATGCATTATATAAGGTAATAAGAGAAGGAACAGATTTCAATAACCAAGAAAAATACTGCTTTTAAATCCTTTCAAGTTTTTCCATCAAAGGGGGTTTTTGTCCTCCAAACAAGGAACCCAAATTCTTTAAAAAGTATAGCTGTTTACCAATAGACATCTAAGCTCCCAGTCTCACTTCTCTACCCATGAGCTCTGGTCAGAAGTGGCCAATGGTGCTTGGTTGCCTAAACATTCAAGTCAGAGATGTGCTCTGTCTTGGAAGACAGAGATGCAAGTGCTGCAATTGATAGTCTATTCTTGGATAGAAGAGATGTTAAAGAGAAGGCCGGAAAGTTTGACGCGACATTGATTTCTCTCATTTCCTGGAAAGAAATGTTTGAGGACATATATTTAAATATTCTTTTTTATGTTGGAGTGATCAAATGACCTTTCCTTACTTTTAAAAGATGTCTTTCTACAGTATTCTCTCCCAGTAACCTTGATTCTTTAGAATACACAGTAGCTGGCTAGAGATGACCCAAAAATGTGATGTCAGCCCAGAGAAACAAAAAAATCTGCATATTGAGAATTAATTGTTCCCATAGTCACAGAATAACTATGACAGCCTAACTCAATTAGACCATATTTTAGTTTCCCCAATGACATGCTCACAGATACATATTTATAAACGTGTCCTATTTATGGCAGTTGTAAAGATAACAACTTAATGCCACAAAATAATAATATTCAACTCCCATAAGCAGTTCCCTCTATTCCAGTCAGCATCCCACTCTTTGCCCTAAAGCAGCTGCACATTCTTTCTGTATCTGTGCCCTCAAGGACTCCATACTGTATCTTTTGCATTCCTACCAGCTAAATGTCATTCATTGTGATTAACAATATGGAGATAATGGACTTAGTATATTTTTAAAAAGAGAAAGCCGACCCACCCAACACTTATACTCTCCCTACATCTTTTCTAAGATATACATGGCTTCTACTTTGAAGCATCTAAAGCAAGAGTTCTCAGCTTATAGGTCATAAGCCCTTTGAGGATAGAACAATACTTTCACAGGAGTCACCCTGAGAAAACTTGGATATTTATGTTACGGTTTATAACAGAAGCAAAATTACAGTGATGAAGTAGCAACAAAGATAATTCTATGCTTGGGGGGCGGGGTCACCACAGCATAAGGAACTGTATTGAAGGGTAGCAGCATAAGGAAGGCTGAGAACCACTAACCTAGAAGGTTACTGCTACTAAACCAAACAACATCTGATGAAGACATTGCATTATGTGTAGATGTTCTTGGGGAAACTGGCTGTGTGGCTTGGGATTTGTAAAGCACTCTGATGACTTCAAAGTTATGAAAAGATTTACAAAGGAAACTTTTTAAAGAATGAAGTAGTAAGTGGCATTTCCAGAAAAGGAGGCCAGCAGGAGAACAAAAGAGGAAGGCAATAGGGTGTTTAAAATAACAGGATCCAATTATCTTACACACATAATGAAGCTCATGACCTCTTACAATTAATACATACAATGATATGGGAAATTTTTAGTGGGATGTGAGTGGTTCCCAGAGAAACATACAACAGAGAGAATATTAAGGGCACTAATGTGCTTGACAAAGCATTCAGGAAAGGTGGGCTCTGAACTGTTTGAAGGGATATCAAATAGTGTTAACTTAGCTGAAGAAAACAAAAACATAGTGGCTGAATATTTTATTTAAAGCACAGTAAAAGACCAGCAAGATGGCACAATGAAGACTGAGCATGATGACTTCAATTTGATTCCTGGGTTCATTGTAGTAGAAGAGAAAAACAACTCCAAAAAATTATCCTCTGATCTCTACACCTGAAGTTATAAATACCATCTCCAAAATCCTGGAAAAATCGGTATTTCATGATTAATTATTTAGACATTACAATAACTTAAAGAGAAAATATTGGTATGTTATCCTTCCGGTTCCTCAAGATTCAAAGGGCCCCCAAGTTTACTGAACATTATGGTGGCAGGAAATTCTGCTATTCCATCTTTCTGCTCTCACTATTGGAGCAGATGTTTATTACAAGCAGAGATTTGGGGGCTTTTTTTTCATTAAAAAACATTCTGACATTATAATTTGATTAGATTTCTCCCTTCCCTTTCCTCCCTCCAATCCTTCCCTGCTCTCCTTCAAATTCACAGCTTCTTCTTTCTGCTTTTTAAGCTAATTATTATTGCATGTATATATGTGTATGTAATATGTATATTCCTAAATATATCCAGTTCACTCTTATAATGCTACCAATAAGTATATTTTCAGTACTGATCATTTGGCACTAGATAATCAATTGGTATGCTCTTCCCTGGAGATGAAACCTCTCTCATTCCCAGAATTCCTTAGTTGCCTCTAGTCCTTTGTACAGGGTTGAGGCCTCGTGAGTTTCTCTCTGTCCACTTTGGCATGTCCATTGGTGTTATCCTTGTCACCCACCAACAAAGGGAGTCATGTCAGTGAGAATTTATGAGTGTACCTTTTGATATTACTGGAAGACACAATCTCACTCCCTGATCCTCTTTCTCTTACGATCTGTCAACTCCTTATTCTCAACATTCCCTGAGCTTGCAGTGTTGCAGTGATTTGTAGATGTATCTGGAGTTCTTACATTAAGAAGTCTAATTTGAGAAATACTACCAAGTGTGAGAAAAAAAAGTCAATTTAAAAGTAAATATCTTGAGAAATAAGTTTCCAAGCTATGTAGAAATTTATAAGCCCCACTCCATATTCTTTGAAATGAGAATCTCATTGAATATTATTTATGTTGTCTTCCAAAAGAAAAGACTTGAGCCTGGAAGCCTTAAATTTCCTTTTCAACAGTGTGATAGCATTGCAGCTAACTGCCATGTGTTGCTTGTGCCTAGAATGCCTTCTCTGACCCCTGGCGGCTTCTAACTTTCAACCTACTTCAGTATTTACAAGTAACTCTCCTTTTCACTTTCCAGTAAAAGAGTTTTTATGTAATAACTGAGCAGTGGTTTCAAGAGATCCACACCGAAATGTGATTACCCCTCAAAATTGTCATTAAACATAACAAATGACATCCAAGAAATATACTTAAGAGGGCTTTCATTTATAACCAATTTGCAAAATATTTAAATCATTTTAGCTACTGAATAAGCAACACAGGGCTTCTACTTCTTCCTCACAATTTATAGGACTTAACTGTCTGCCTTCACTTCCAACAACAGAAGAAGTATCTCTTAAACAATAGGTTCTTTTTAAATTTATCTTAATTTTTAGGTGAACTTTTTGAAAGGTCTAAAGAAAATGGACTTAAGAATGGGAAACAAATGTCTACATCAGCCTGTTGGAAGGATTGGGTCTGAGGTGTTTTATACTGCAGTTCTTTAGTTTTCCACTACATATAAGCTTGGATCAGACTTTTTTTTTTTTGAACCAAAACTTTAATCCCAAGGATTCTCACAAACATATTACAAATGACAGCATGAAAAAAAAATCTTGCATAGTAACTGAAAAGTTGAGCTCTACAGTGTACCCTTAAACTGAAAGGACACTGGTATCTTAGTTTTACATTCCCAAATAAAGACCTTACAATAGCTCTATGTCCCCGTATAGAAAGCAGGGAGGAACAGTTTTGCAAACCCTCAGAGTGTGGTTCCTACCCTTTATCTGTTGGCTTGTGTTCACAGCAGCTCTTAAACACTGCTTTATCATTCCACCCACAGTGCCACAGTGTCTCAGCTACTAGAGGACTATAGCAATTTCTGCCAGTTGCTTTATATCATTAGTGCATCACACTTAAAACTGGGCAGGATCTAGGTTTATTTCAGTCTATGAAAAACTAAAATTCAAAGAAAATTAAATCTTGCTTAAGGGAACATTGTGAAACAACAATTCTTGATATCACATGCCTCCTGTGATCCCTCTGAAACCATAGAGAATTACATTGTTTTGTGTGTCACTGTTCCAAGAGACAAAACAAATTTGAACAGCTAAACCATCTTAAAAATGCACCAAGCTTATGAAGTCTCAAACAAAACTTTAATTTCCTGTATATACTCCTGTCAGATGAAGTTATTTCACGTAAACCACTTTGGCAAACTGGTCTTAGAACAGGCTTTTGGCTATTATGGACCACTCCGAAGTGTGTGGGTTGCTCAAAACCCTCCTGGCTTTGCTTTTGTTGAATTTTAGGATCCCTGAGATGCTGCTAATGCTGTCTGGGAGCTAGATGGAAGAACACTGTGGCTGCCGTGTAAGAGTGGAACTGTAGAATGGTGAAAAGAGAAGTCGGAATCATGGCCCGCCTCCCTCTTGGGGTCGTTGTCCTCAAGATGATTACCGTAGGAGGAGTCCTCCACCTCGGCACAGATCCACAAGAAGGAGAGGCTTTTCCCGATGCCAGAGCAGGTCACTTTCTAGAGATAGGAGAAGAGAATGGTCTCTGTCTCATGAGAGAAATCACAAGCCATCTCGATCTTCTCTAGGTCTCATAGCCGGTCTAGGTCAAATGAAAGGAAATGGATCAGAATTCTTTAATATCATCCCTACATCCACCAAGTGTGGGAGAGGGAAGGAAAGATGTGGGTGGCCTCAGATATGCTCTGTGTGGATAGCACACTCTTGGGACAAGCACCTGACTCTTTGGGATGAACAGTAAACGACTGAAGCTGGGACATCTGAGCAAAAAAGGACAAAGGGATATTCTTTGCACATAATGCTGATACCAGGAGAGACAAGAGAAAATCAAGAACTAGAGAAGATGGGTTGCTTTATGCAAGTCCAATTTAGCGTGTTGTGCAGTTGTGACCCTCCCATCTGATTAAAGCAGTTCACATATGGGCTCCGGGGAGGATTTCGTCAAATGTTTGGAAGGATGACAGCGATCACGTGATACCTCAGAGGTATTGAAAATGTCAACCAGGACAGGGACAGAATATCAACAGATTTCAATTGTGTGTGCACATAACCCCAAGAAAAATATGATAACTTAAATGACATAATACTCTCATCCCCATAGTCCAGTTGTCTGCTGTGTAATAATGGCACACCTCCAGTTTTACTAGCATTGAAATGAACAGTCTCTGAACAGTTACCAGAGCATTTGTTTTGTCTTTCAGTTTCCCAGGTCCCTTTCTTCTTTGCCAATACTTTTCAGCTTTCCAAAACTAATTCATAGCTATGCATTTGTGTACACTGTCACCATTGTTTTGAGAAATAGAATTAAAAATTGCTTATGAAGAAAACTCCGGAGGTTAATCAAATGTAATGTACACATAAGGAAAGAACTAACAAGTGCCAGACAGTAATTCCTTAACAGTTGGAGTGATTTTAATTATAAGGTAGTTGGTTAATTAAATACGAACAGAAAGGGGGGGTGGAAGTTGGCACACTTCCACAAAGAACCAAAAGACACATGCCTAGGCAACATACAGAAAATAAAAATGGAAATGCCACAAAAGAACTACTTCCAATGAGAATAAAAGAGAAATCATTGCATTAAGAATTTTTTTAAATATTGTTAATTTAAATTGGAGAAGGGGCAATTGGCCATTTCCAACTTCCCTGACAATTAAATTTTCCGTAGTACAAAAACAAAAGCCAAGAGCTCTGTGAAGTTCATTAATGGTAAATTTCCTTTCTAACAAAAGGAACGATATTCCAAAAGGTGTCTATCTAGATGTGTATGTGTGCTCACACTTTATGGGTTATAAATCATGATGGAAAAATGCTTGCTTTGCGTTAGTTTTATTTTATTCCTGTTGCCTTATAAGCTTACAGTTCTCTCAATTGCAGGAGCAGATGTGGAAAAAAGGCAGAAAAGTCTAGTTTCCTCAGGAAAGGAAATGCTTCAATGCCCCCCCCCACACACACACACACAGATGTATCTATGAAGGCAGGACAAATTTTGATGAGATGATTTAGTAGAGCTTTGAAAGGACCATGCCGACACATTTGCAAATATTACTAAAGCAATCACTTGCATTTATTTTGGCTAGTGGATTATACACAAGACAAATTTCCCAGGCAAACGAGAGGTAGGTACCAACCCCTTCTCGGTCCCACTTTTTCCTGAAGCTCTCACCTACCCAGTGTGCACTTCTTCTAAGAAAGAAGGTGTGAGGACTGAAATAATGAGAAGTCCTCATGCTTTATCACGGTATATACTGGGATGCATAACAGAAACCATGAGAACTACATATTTAAAGGAGACAGTATACAAACTACAGAAAACCTGGACAAAGGGACGATAAACATATAAATTCTGAGAATGATCCAAGCTGAATTCAGGAAAAATCAAATCCAGAAAGAACATTTCTTCAGATTTGCTTATCTATCTGCTTTGAAGATCACTGCAGACAATCCACTGTCAAAGTATTCCTCTAGCAGTGTATGTGTGTGTGTGTGTGTGTGTGTGTGTGTGTGTCTTGCTGTTGTTGTTAATGTCTGCCATTATTGTTGATATTCTAAGTAACAAGAAAGCTACTATCATAGTTAATAGTATAGCATCTATACTATTAATAGTATAAATGTAACTAGTTAATAATTACATCTATAATGCTGATCATGTGACCAAGAATTTTGTGCTTGAACAAATGCTAAAGAATGTATGACTGCAGGAAAATGGTAGGAAGGAGTCCTATATAATTAGCCTGTACATGATTGCTCCTTAGATAGAAAATAAATAAAAAATATTCATATGAGGAAGGCAATTCTTTTACAATGAAATATAATATAATATTCATTAGTAATGTTTACAATGAAATATAATATAATATTCATTAGTAATATTAACACTCAATGTTTATTGAAGCTGACTTATGCCAGATACAATTGATAGTATGGACAATTATACCAATCTTCAATGCTATGAAAGATACTACTAGTCCTAGGGCAAAAGACAGAAACCATATCACCTATTTAATAATAATAAAAAATATGTTCTGAAGAACTGAAAAGACAAAGAAACAGGAGGTAGTAACTACAGAGACGAGCTATCCCTGTTAAAGCTAAAGAACAGATGGAAAATTTGCAATTCTGAAAATTTAGAAGCACAGAGAAAGGACCTCATAGAGTTAAACTGAGACTTCTGAAAAGGGAGCTACAGTAGTATTTCTGATTATATTCAATGAGGACATGTCTTTTGTGTTGTATATTGTGTGTTGTGTGTGTGTGTTCAGGGGTGTTGAATGAGATGACGATTCTAGGTTGAAGAAAATCAAGACCATGAAGTAGTTTTAAGTGGACAGGGAATACAGAGGTATGATCATCTCTAGTCACTCTGGTGCAGTCTAGTAACTGATCTTAACAGAAGGGAGGACAACAAAGGAGATGCATCCCAGAAACAGCATCCTAAAGCAGAGGATGAAGAGGATCCTAAAGAAGGTGTGAAGCTAAGAGACAAGCTAAGAGCCAAGCCACTGACACCATAGGTATAATTGGTCATCTACATCGAACAGATGAAAAACACCAAGATAGTAGAGAGGCAAAGTGGCTTTCATGAGGCTGCATGGCAGCTAAGAGGGAAAGCTGGGATTCGATGTCAGGCAGGCTGACATTAGAATTTCTTTATACTTTTCCATCTTTTTGGATAGAGCCTATGGTGGTGGAAAGAGGAGAGGTGAGATTGCTTTCCAGGGCAATTCAGATACGGAGTGGAGAAATTCAGTAATATTTCAGTCTGGACCTCTGTAATATTCATATAGAAGAAATATAAATGCATTATATAATACAAAAGGATTACTTTGGCTTCAACACTACCAGTTACGCGGGAATCAGCTCATGAAAACCCACACTCTCTTAAGTACCTATAATAATGTGTGCCCTAGGCTAAGACAAGTCTACCAATGTTACTCACAGCAAGGGCACTTGGAAATAATTCTTTGCACCTCCCCTTGTTGCTTGTTCCTGGTGCTCAGATTCTTTCTACATTTGTTTCAGAACCATTTAGAATACTTATGCCCATGGCATAAGTAGACTTTTCATATTTCAAACATAATACATTTCCCTCCAAACCATCTTGTATTGGGGACTAAAGACAGAAGAGCATAGTTTTTTCTTCAAGGACCTGTCATCTAATAGTTCCGGAGGACTAAACTGGGGGAAAATATGTATTAGATCCTGTGACAGGAAGAGAGAAAGTGGACTGTTGGGACACCAAAGAATGAAAGTAGCATGACTGTGCTGTGGAACCATTCTTTACGCACATAGCTTTTGAGGGGAGCTTTTAGGAAATGACTCAAGCAAGAAAATGTGGCACACAATCTGACAAAGTATGCGTAGAAGCAGCAGTAAGTACACAAGCAGATGAGGAGTGATATTATTGCTACAGGATGAGAAAAACTCTGAGAGAGGAGGGCACAGTAGACTAAGAACCTACAAGTAGTTGGTGTTGCTACAGGCAAATGGCATGCTAAGGAACATGGCGTGTGGGAGTAGAAGACTGATATTGTGTCTAAACGCTGTATACCATAGTCTAAAGGGTGTGAGCATTCTTACTATAAGCAGGTATACTCAATGAATTACTAATTAGAAACAAGAAGGAGCCCACTACTGAAACATGTTTCGTGAAGAATGAACCTCTAACAAGATGTGGTCTTATACACCTCTGATTCCAGCCCTGGGAGTGTAGAAGCAGGCAAACGTCTCTGTGTTTAAGGTCTATATAGTAAGTTCCAGGACATCCAAAGCAAATAGTGAGAGCAAAACAAACAAGCAAACAAACAAACAAACAAAAATTAACCTCAAAAACTATTAGTAAGATCAGAATATTGTATGACTTTATTTATTTAAAAATCCAAGAAAGAAACAAATAGAGTGAGTGGTTGCCTCAAGCTGGGCTAAGCAGAGACTGGATGTACAAGAACAGAGAATGGACCTTTAGAGTCAATTAAATCAGGATGCATGGCATAGAATGTTGGGTGGCGAGAAGCCACAGAGTGGAGAGATGGCACAGCTTCATGTAGACAAGGTCCAGCTCCCTCAGAGCCCGCAGAGCTGAGGCAGCTCTCACAAGGCATGGCAATGAAGATCAGTGTTTGCAAAGGAAACTTCACGTTCCCCTGGGCTTCGGCCCATCATCCAGCCCTGTGAAACACCTACCAATAAAGAAAAGCATACTATTTGGGTTTAACTGGATGGTATTTGGTTTCTAGTATTATCCCTCCTCGGCTAATTCTCAAACATTGAATAATCTGAAGGGTAGTAGAAGGCATAACATTTAAAAGTGGACATCAGAAGTTGAAGATGAAAGAATTACGTAGTGAAGGGAGCAGAGCACTGGGCTAAAGGAGCTAAGGGAGAATAGTCAACTAAAACTAATGATGCACGAAAAGGCCTTAAGGAAAATCGATACATGATAAACTAGTAAAAATATATAAGGAGCTGGAATGTAGGTAGACAGCCTGGGTATATAAAGCTGCTTTCAGGAGACGTGGGCTATCAAATAAAGGTCTCAGTAGCAGGGGTGTGTTACCTCCCTTCGAGTCATTGGCTGAGGAAGCCTCTGGAGTGCCTCAAAATATATAGGCAATTGCCATTGTTCTTCATTTGTGCACCCAAATTAGGTAGGAAAACAGTGTTGCTAAATTTACCACATGCCTTTCATACACGGTGCAAAGAAATCAGTTGAAACTAGGCTGGAAGCTTCTCCCCACTGGATAGCCCTCCTGGTGCCTTGTAGAAAGTGTTCTGCAGACCACTGGGGGACATAAGACATGGCCTGTCTAACCCAGCACTGGATTCTGCATGCCACAGCACTGACCTACTGGTAGTCAGATTAGATCCGCTGGTGTGATAGTGGCAAGTCTGTTACAGGAGTAACTACTTCCTGATTGGCTTTATATCTGGTCATGTAAACTTAATCAGAAACCTGGGGCTGAGGAGTTCATAGACTCTAATGAGGGAGACTATGTTGCTTGGATCAGTACCCAAGATGTGCATCATAAATTCCCTTCTAAATAACTATCTTTACTGTTAGAGCTGGTGTCATCACTGTGCAGATAAGCTCCGCTTGGCCCCTGTAGTGGTCAGTTGCAATTCCAGAGACACATAACTCTTTACAATACTGAGAAATAAAATAAATAGCTCTGTTGGACGCCAAAGCATGGATGGGGCATGTTGTGACCCCTCAGGTGCCCAGGGAATGTAGCAGAAGAGAGAACTGATGGAAAACTTATAAGATCCGTGAGAGCTGAAGGGAGGGAGGGAGGCTAGGCTACGCAGAGCACTGACATCTGGGTACAGATAACTGCACACCTGTACAAGTTCTGCCCAGGATGGGGCTCACCAACATCCTTTATGGAAGACAGAAAGACTTATAGGAGTCACTCTTTTTGAAGATTTATATGTAATTAATTTTTGTTGTGAGATTGAAGGGGATTAGTATTGATGGGAGAGGAAGGGGAACAGACCACAACAGTGAGGAGTGTTATTAAAATGTATTTAGGTGCATGTATGAAAATATTACCATGAGACCCATTAGTATATCTGATTAGTACAAGATAATGACACGTGTTTTTTTAAATCTCTCTGAACTCCAGTTTATTAATAGTAATCATGACAATAACCATCCTGCCCAGAAAGTTTCTCTGAGCAAAGGAAACTTTCTCTGTTTCAGGTTGCAAGCCATGTGCCAGCAACACTGAATTACTGTCTCAGGATTGCAAGTTCTCATCTATGAAGATGGCAGCACACAGGTCCCTCTCTAGCTCTCACACTCTGTGGCCCTCTGTCAGGTTATCCATACATGTGTTCAAACTTGCAGAAGGTTTTGTTTGTATAGGGCTGTCCTGAATGAAGTTCTTCAAAGAGGTCTGAGGGACATGTTCCTCCATTCACTATGCCCTTATCCAGTGCTTGTATTGCGGTGTTTGTGGCGTATGTAGACTCATCCAAAAATGAGAACCCTCTAAAAACAAAGCACTGGAGTATGAAGACTCCAGGTGTTCTGAGATGCAGAACAGGAGACAGCTGCAGCATGCGCAGCCACGTGTGGTAATTCCACAAGCCCAGAGCAGCAGGATCAAGTACATATATACATTTTCAGAATGCATTCAGGTGAGGGTTGGAACTTCAAATACCTCAGATGTAACCCCGCTTAATGAGTCTCTGACTCGCCCAAATGATCTTGCCTTTGTTAACTAGCTTCATTAACACAAGTCACTTTGCAGCCTACACCAAGAAGGTGGAAGGGGAGAGTTTGGATAGAACTGATTAATTCTTTACTTAATCGTGCGCTATCTTTCCAGATGACCTTTTCCTAGGCTCATTATTACAATTCCTTTTAAGAGTGAACGTGCTTCATGGAACAATTAGCTGTCTCCTCTGTCTTTTTATATCTAAGTGACTTTGTTTTATAAGTCCTCTTTAAGAAAAAAATACTCCCCCTCAATCTTTGGTAAACTCAAGCTGGAAAAAAAAATAGTTGCACTTTCTAAATGCACACTAGTACCAGCAGACCAAGATTCAGGTATTCAACGGAGTACCAGGACAGTTCTGAAGCAACCATTATTCTCTGATGAAAAGCTCCCATGACCTCTACCTCAGCGTTAGAAGCGTATCTATTTCTCACCTCCTTCTTCAAAAGAATGAGCCAGCTTTGGAACCTAGCAGGTAAGAAGTTAAAATGCATTCCATTAAAAAACATTTGTGTGTGTGTGTGTGTGTAGCAGAAATCACCTCACTCCCATTTGAACTGACCTGCCTTGTTGGAAAGAAAACACATCATAGGCCCAGATCTGGAGAGCAGCCATTTAAAGTCCAGGGGAAAATTAAGGAACGTGGGCAGCATTGGCTTGGAGGTGAGAGTCGAAAGCAGGTGTACAGAATGGCTGCATAATTGATAAAGATTCACTCCCCAGGCTTTTAAAAAGTGATAATGAAATGATGGGTTTACTAGCAATGTCTCTTCAGCTATTGCTAAAAAAAACATGAGCAATTTAACCTTAACCTAGACTCGCCAGTATCACCTAGTTATATTTTAGAGTTGGTAAAATGAATCTTGTTGGTGATGATGCAAATGCTGAAGATTACATTTATTCTTGGATTTCCAGGCTTGTGGCTCTTTGCTATCATTGTTGTTTGTCATTTTAAAAACCAGATTCCATTATTCTTCATACACAAGGACCAGTATGCTTCTGCCCTTTATCTTCACTAAAATCTGTCTCCAGGAAAAGATTTGACAAATTCAGTTTCACTAACATGAATATAAGTGGTGACAGCTTCAGATCTTCACCCTTCAAGGACGGGAGTTTTAAGAACCTGAGTCTTTTACCACTGTGGGAGTTGTTAAAGCAAAAGGTGGAAGAATCGACAATAAAGGTATTTCAACCTTCATCAAGATTCAGATTGCAGAGCTTTGAACATGGAAATCCATGGAAGCACGTGTGCACATGTTTCAGTGTTCATAAAGGCTTTCACTGTGCTTCTAATGTAATTACCTTGAATCTGTTTGTTGGTAAACTGTAAGGCAAAAGACTGGAGATCCAAAGTTCAGTCCATAATCAGAGGCTAGCATAATTTGGGCTATGTAGTTTATAGTGCCTGACCATCCTACTGATGATGGGACTACCTCTTCTGTCTGCCCATCTGGCCAAGTCAGTAGCCAAAGGATGGACATATAGACTACCCGGAAGTGTATCTCCAAGTAGACATGGCACATGCATTAAGATCTTTCAGAACTTTATTTACATTTTTTTTCTCTCTGTTTCGTCACTCAGACCTTAATTCAGAATCTAGCTTGGAAAGCTCACTCCTTAGACAGTTAAAGTTGAAGGAGAGCTGATTGGGTTGTTAATGACTGCTGTATCTGCAACATGAGACCTAAAGTTCCGATGCTGTAAGCTTAAACCCTAATGCAGGAGTGTTGGAAGGTGGAAACTCTAAGAGGTGATAATGTGAGTATCTGCCCTGGGAACAGGTTGTATTCTGGACAGGAAGATGAGTTCAGCTTCTGCTTATGAACAGGATCTCTTGGCCATCTCCCTTTTTCTGAGATGAGTAAGAAGGACCTAGCTACATGCAAGTTCCTTTACCTTGGACTTTCAAATCTCTGAAACTATTTAAAAACATCAATCTACTCTTTCTAATGAACTACAAATTTGTCTTATTTCATTATAGTAGCATAAAATAGACTAAGGCCAATGTTTTCTTTATTATGTTTACAGCAACTGTAAACTATAAAATGCTTAACAACATGAAACCAATGACAGTATCACTCATTATAATACAGAGATGAGCTGTTCTTGGTATGTGATATATGCTCTATATTTTTGCTATGAAATATGACAATACTGTATTTATTATCATTTTATATCTAATTTAGAAAACTTTTATTATGCATTTGGATAGTAAAAGAATATTTGCAAAAAGGTGGCTGGAACAGGAACTACAGAGATGGAGCAGCAGTTAAAAACACTGGCGATTCTCCAGAGGACCAGGTTCCATATCCAGCACTTACTAGGTGACTAACAAATATTGGCAACTAGAGTTCCAGGCTACCCAAAGCCTCTTCTGGCCTCATTGGGCAATGAGCTCACATGGTGCACAGACATACATGGAGTCAAAACATTCATACATACACAATACAAAAAAATGAGCTTTTCTTAATTATAAAAAGATAATTGAGTCCTGGAGGAGGGCAGCCACCTGGGTAGATGAACTACTGTGAGGAGAGAACAGGTGACAAAGATGAGAGAGAGAGAGAGAGAGACAGAGAGACAGAGACAGAGAGACAGAGAGAGAGAGACAGAGAGAGAGAGAGACAGAGAGAAAGGAAGGAAGGAAGGAAGGAAGGAAGGAAGGAAGGAAGAAAAGAAAAACATCAAGATCTAAATAAAAATGAAAACATACCAAATCAGAAAGCGCATGTTCTCTCTCACTGGTGGCATCCAGCTCCAAATCTTCAGATGTGAGTACATAGCCAATGCAAATGGCAGAAACCAGAAAGTAAAGTGATAAGGGTAGCGTGAAAGGGGGCTCTTTGTGGATGAACCTTAGGGAGGAGAGGAAGACTAATACAGAAGAAGATAGAAGGAAAACTAGTGTGCTTAGCAGGATGCAAATGATTTGATAGAGGAAATAAGAATAAGGGACTCTTTAGGGAAGGGGAAAGGAAGTAAATATAGGTGAAAGAGAGAGGTGGGTAAAAGTAAGGATGCCAAAAAATCCCCACAAGGAATCACATGATTAACTACCAACAAAACTATAAATGGCATACTTCTATATATAAATATGCATATATAGTTTTAATGAACTTTTATTATAGAGAATGATAATGCTCTTTCCAAGAGCCAAAGTCCACCTAACTAGCAGTGATGGGAAGACATGTCTAATGCCAGACATGGGAAGTCCTCTTTGGTATTGTTGACCAAGTTTATCCAAGAGACTTCCAAACCATGTAGCCTACTAGGGTTGCCATTTGTTACTGGCCCTGCCAGAGGCGAAAGATAAATCCTATTGTTGAGGATACCAAGCAAGGAATGCTGGAAACTGGAGAGGTGGCCTTCCCCAGGGAAAAGCACACCAATGGGTTATCCAAGGCCAAATGGTCAGCCCTGAAAACACACACACAAGCAGCATGATATAGACTGAAGAGGTCCCATTTAGGAATGCACATGTATGTACATATATGCTTGTAATAATAATTAGTGAAAAAAAGAGACCATATGTTTAAAGGAGAGCAGAGAGGGGTATACGGGAGGAAGGAGAAGGAAGATATACAATTAAATTTTAATCCCAAAGTAAGAAAAATTAATTTTTAGAAAGAGTAAACACATTATAATTGAGAGAATACATTATAATTAATAGAATATATTATAATTGATAGAAAGCATATTATTGATATATATATATATATATATATATATATATATACATATACATATACATATACATATACATATAGCCACTCTAAAGCCAGATCCTTCCCTTTGGCTGCATCTCAGAAAGCGCCTCTCCAGGCATGAGATTTCAGGCTTACCTCTTCTCTTCAGTGAGCTACAAGTTTTGGTCTCATTTAGAAGCTACTTCTTCAAGTCTCATCCATCCTTTACGTTCCTAAAAATCTCATTAATGCTAGGCAATGAGGTAGAGAGCTAAAGACACAGGAGTTAACTACAGGAGGATAAAATTATTTCAGGGACTTTATTTTTCTTTCCGCACAGTACACATTTTCATTTCAATTAATGTGGTGGTTAGCAGAGGGGTAAATGCTCTCTTGCATTCTGCCTAACATGCTAGTGCATTCAGGAAAACACTCTGTCTTTGGGAGTCAACAATGCCAAGAATGTCGAAAATAAACAATGTAATACCAACCTTTTCCCTGCTCTTGCCGTCTTAGTCCTGACAAGATGACACAGTAGGTACAGTAAACCAGTGATTAAAGTGATATGATTTTCAATTACAGAGAAAAAGAAAAAGTATATATTCTATCCTAATTATCTTGAATTTCCTCAGAGCTGGATCTGTCTGTAACTGATAAGTAGTTTCTGGCGTTTAATTTGGTGAAGCAAATATGAGCATTTTGAGCAGCTTTAAACAGCTCAATCTCATGTGCTTCCTAAATCTCAGGGCAGGCCTGAGGGGCAGGAGCTCAAACTCACTTGAAATACACAGCAAGTTGGAGGACAGAATGGGCTGCAGGACAGCAAAACAAGGGAGCCCAGCGATCAGTCCTGTCTGCATGGTTGCTAGGTTCCAGTGGTAGATGGTCCCAGCAGACAAATATTTGACTTTGATAGAATCAGTTTGAGATCTTCAGAAAATACAAGTAGCTGACCATTAAACAAACAAATGAACAATCAAAGCTTAAGAGAGCACCCCATTGTGTTGCCCAGAGGCTACCAGGTTTAGGGCAGAAACCTTTTACATACACCACTTTCCCAAATGACTAAATAGGCTGTGGCATGCTTCCTCTGGGTCAAGCAATCTTGTTCCGTTAGCTAGCACCATGATGCCAGAATTGCAAGATCACAAGCAAAATAAGATATCCTCTGCCTGGCATCCCACAAGAACTTCACGATCCAGGAGACTTGAAATGTAGACTCTGAACCTATATTCAACTAAAAAAGGAAGCAGGGAAAGATGAAACATTTTTCCCCCAAACAAAAGATAGTAATATTTCAGTTCTCACAAACTCGGTTTTGCCATTTGCAATAAGCAATTTTTGCATTGATAACACTAATTATTCCTCAGGATCATCATGAGATATAAATACATCTAGCCCGGTGGTAGATGGTTTAGGAACAATAGCAATCATTCCCAATATGATAGCAAGGAGAATATACTAACATATTATAACAATAGCAGAGATTCATATGTAAAATCAACAGAGTCATGTCTGTATGAGCCAACGTTCTGGCTGTATAGTCTGGATTTTGTCACAGTTCTTTCTGCCATGCCACACACAAAAATATATTAAGTTAAAAGACATTTATTTGTAATTCATTTCTTTTAAAATTCACATGCGGATTCTACTGTATTGCGAGGCTGTGTCTCATTGTGGCTGGACTTTGAAGCTCAAGTGCTTCTTGACACTTCTGCTTCTCGGTTCTGGGGTGACAGGTGGATGTGCATCAGCATGCTTCCCCAGAGTAACATTGCTTAAGTCAATTGCAAATGCACACAATAGTTCTAAAGAACCTCAAATATCTCTATACTATACTGTACTGTACTATAGTGCACTGTACTATACCATACCATACTATGCTGCACTATATATACTGCACTATACTGCACTATGCTGCACTATACTATGTATATATACTGCTTTAAATAAGAATCTTGTAGATTTAGACACAGACACCTCTGTTTTCACAGCTCATTTCAATATAGTTAATATAATTAATTTGCAATAGAATTCACAAAGTCTTTTTATTCGATGCATCATATCACTCTGCACATTTCCTACTAAGTTTACACTGCTTCCCTTTACTGTTCTACACACACATTCAGCCTGAAACAAAACCCTGCCAATTCTTAGGGATATGCAGTCACTCTCACACACTTCTGACTTCAGAGAAGCAGCCTCCTTCTGCTGAACCAAAAAGTCTGCAACCTGGTTTTGTCTGAATGCTAAATCAGACAGTGCCTGTCATGGCCCATATGTAATTATTCTCCTAAATGCCATCTTTCAGACATTTAAGTGCAGCTCTTGTTTTTAATTAATCTTCTTGTATCTGGGTTAACGTTTCCAAGTCCGGCCACTGTTTTCCTAAGAAAGGAAACGAACGTCGCTTCACCATCATGGTGTTTTCTACAGATTTACACTGGGCTGACATAAATCTCTGAGGATCCATTCCTCAAGAAAGAAAAACTGATATAAATAGGGCAGCGAAGAATCTTTCTATATTTTCACTTGGAGAACTACAATGGTTCCAGAATTAATCTTTCAATGGGTCACTTGAGACAGTGTCTGCAGACATTGTGTGACTCTACTCCGTGACTTTATCTAGGACAAAATTTAGCAATCCAAACGTTAAGATAAAGGAAGAAGCGTTCAAAGCTTATTATCTGGGAACTGTGTCTATGACACTGTGCCTCTGTGTCACTTGGCATTTGTGGTCAAGAAACAGAGAGAGATATACTCTGATGCTCGGCTTAACCTCTCTATTCTATTCAGGCCTGGACCTGAGCCCGCATTTAGAGTTCTTTTTCCTCCCTGAATTGGCTCAATCTAGAAACTCCCTCACAGACATGTCAGGTATGTTTCTCCTAAGTGGATATAGATCATATGATGTTAGCAACCAATATCAGCCATCATAGGTACTTAGTAACAATGGACATCTCAAAGGATAAATTTTCAGGGAACTTTGCATAGTACTGGTGCATACAATATTGACATAAAAAAAAGATAGAATGTATAGAATTTCTAAGCTTTCTGACACCCACTTTTCAAGTCTACTGATGGTCATACCATCCAAATATTTGGTGAAGCCAAGGTGCTGAGTTCCTCATGTATGGCTCAGCTTCTCTGTGGGAAGCCACATGTGCCGTTGCAGAGTGGCACTGGCTACCACTGGCCACTGCTCATGATTATGAGTAAACAACCAATGTGCGCATGTGCATAAGAGGTTTTTGCCGAGTCACTGCCTGGCCTGACACATATTAATGAGGTACTGGTAGCATAACCAATCAGGTATGGACACGTCACTCCTAGGCCTATATAAGCAGCACCATTTCTGGGCTCAGGGTCTTTCGCCTATGCAATCAATGCTCTCCCAATAAACGTGTGCAGAAGGATCCTATTGTGTGGGGAGCGGGTGTGGCGGCAGTCCCAAAGGCGCCAGGGACTGCAGCTAAGTCATATGACTTGCACCTGACTTCCTCATATAAGACACAAACATCTTGAGTGCTGCGCAGGTGTACCAGGATACTGGTGAATCCAATTTGATGGAGATATGCCCCTGCTGCCCTGATTAGCTGAAGCTGCGTGCCTGGTGAGGTGGCGTGGCCTGCTGTGCGTGGATGGGAACTGAGAGTATAAAAGAGTGAGAGGCCCAGGGTTCGGGGGAGATATAAAAACAAGGGGGAGATATAAACAAGGGAGAGATATAAACAAGGGAGATATAAACAAGGGAGATATATGGAGAAAGAAGAAATAGGACTGAATAAATGTGTGCAGAAGGATCCTGTAGCAGCGTCGTTCTTCCTGGCCAGTTGGGCGCACGCAAGACTATTGTGGCATCGTTCTTGCTGGCGAGACAGGCACTCACACTTCTCCTCTTGTGTAGCTCAGCTCAAGGAGACAGTAAGAGCTTTGTGATTGCCATGTCTAACACTTTATATCTTACCCATTCATAAAAGAAACCTCAACTCCAAGGTTACTGTATTCCCTAGCCCTTATTTTATAGGGAGGAATTGGATGTTCCATTACTTCTCAAATACCAAAGCCACCTCCAGTCTGTGTCCACACTATCCTTGTTTATTGATGGCCCTGTATGCTGGAAGGTGAAATCACTGTGCCCTTTATACCGTGGGTAGCTGTCCTTTGATCTTTACCCCTGAAGAGAGTCTCCAACAAATTCCTCTGAAGGCTTTCCATGAACTGCTGACTTCACATATAATTTCTATTTTAAAACTGCCCGCCAAACTCCTTCATTTGAAATAAAGTGTAACTGTTTCCACTTTGGACCATCCAAGGGCCAAGGGCTCTTTGGCTCTTCCTGTTCGTTCTCAGTGCAGAGTCACATAAAAGCAAGACAAGTTAAGTGGATAACTACAGTGAACTCCCATGATACTCCAAGAAAGCTACCTTCAGCACTCTACGCTGTGGACAGTGCTGGTGCCTGTTAATCAGAGTTGTGCGGATCTCAGAGTCGTGAATGACTGGGTGGTATCCCCACCTGTGAAGGGAGCAGCCTCTTTTCTCCTGAGCAGCCCTGTCATCTAGTGTCTACTCTTCCACAGCATGCATGGATGCTTGGTAAATGTTTTTGGAACTGAGTTATCTCTGTGTTTAAAGCAATTACATTGCTGAGTGACAGAAGTGTGCCTGGGATGTAGCTGAGGAATGTCAGGGATGCCTTCAGTTGGAAACCACAAAAGACACTGGATCTCTTTTACGAAATGAAAGTCACATCATCTTCCTAAAATTAGATTCACCATTTATTCAGCAGCGTCTTAAAGATTTTATGGAAAGTTCTAAAACTGTTTTACACACAGTTTACACTTAATTGTCACAAGAATTCTGAAAGGCAAATAGTAGCATTCCCATTGACAAGTGGAAGTGATGAGACTCAGGCTACATCCTGGAATCATGAAGTCAGCAGTAAACATACCTGCACTCACTCCAAGCTAACAGCCTTGCTACATAGCCCTCTAGGGATCCACTGTCATTTCTGAAACATGGTATGCGTGTCCCACCTCGAGAATACATGCTATTTCTAGAGGACAATATTTCCCAAATGCAATGCAGATCTCTCTAGCTAATGGAATGGCCAAACCAGAAACACTGGCAAGCTTGTTCTGCGCTACTGACCTGAAGAACTTCCCAATTGAGGAAGTATGTGCCAGAGCTCAGAGCACCTTTCTTTCTAGCCTCACGAAAAGGAATGTTCTACCTCTTCCTGGCCAGTCAGGCATTGTACCTGGGAGTAAAGATCTCCCCTGCTCTTTTGTTTAAGGCACTGAGATGCTTGGCTTTCCTTAAGTAAACTGCATCTTCCCTCTCTGCGATCAGTTCCATTTAATGCCTTGATGACTCTGTAAGAACAACAAAGTGGGCGGTTTTCTTTGTAAACTTCTATGTGTTTTCCTCTAAAATAATCACCATATTTACATATTCGGTAAAATTGCTATTCTACATGAAATGGGTTCAGTAGCTAATGGCATTATTTTAACTTTGCGGATGATCAGTTTTGCATAAACAAAAATGAAATTATTAATTTTGTGTCTAGATAGCAAACCTAAGGAAGAAAAATAAGTAACAGGGGTTTTCCCCTTAAAAGTTTCAAGAAAGAAAAGTAATGAGTGATGTCAATAGTAAATGTTTCAAAATGTAAATTAAAGCAAGTACTCTAATTTTAATTCTTAAGCAAATAAGAGCTGGTTCTTAGGGGAAAAATAGAAAGATGAGCAAATCTCTATTAAAATCTAATGAATAAAAGAACATAAATAAATAAACATGAGATGACTATAAGGGATACTGAAGACAAGAGTGTGAACCACAGAACTTTGCAGTGTACGACGCAGGCCAGAAATGGTTAGTTTGAATAAAATTTAATTTTCAAAAAAAAATGTGACCAATAATGCAGAAAATGAAGAAGTGCTTAGACACTTATACAGATGCCATTTAATATAAATACTCCTTCAAAAGTTGATTCAACTAACAATCTGCTTTCAACTTTGTAAGTAAAAGCTAATTTAGTAACCATGTGAACTTTGGAATCTCATCAAGTTATTTTATTTTATTTATTTCTTCATCACAATGGGGATTTAACCCAAGATTTCCTGTATGTTAGCAGTCAATCTGAATTATAGCCCCAGATCTTTTTTTTTTTATCTTATTTTTCTGTAGGGATCATACTAGGTTGAATAGACTGGCCTACAACTTGATATATAGCCCAAGAGAAATTCAGGTTTGTGATCCTCCTGCCTCAGTTTCCTGAACAGCTTGGATCAAAGGCATGTGCCACTATGCTCTGCTCCAAGCTCATCCAACAAAGCCAGGATAATTCTTCAAAACATTTTTAAAAATCATTGAACTATATAGACATATTAGGAATATAGATCTTAAATTCTAAATAAATATTAATCATTAGATTTAAGTACATATTAAAGCAATGTGTGACTTTAAAGAGAAAAAAAATCTTATAAATACGAGAAAAAACTTTTCCTTTAAGATGGAAAAATCTATTAATATGACATCTTAAGTCAAGTGGAAAAAATATGTATCATGAAAAATAGAAAAGTAATAGATTACATATAAAATGTACTCTTAATGAATAAAAGGTCCTTGACTCCTCAAGGACCTCTGAGTAGTTCTGTGCCTCATTGTTGTTGCCATCAGTTTTGCACATGAGTGGATTTGCAGTCGGTTTTCCTGCGCCTGGCTAATTTCATATACCGTTGTGTCCACTTTCTTGAAAGTGGCATGGCTTCCCTCCATGTGTGACAATGTCATAGTAAAAGCCACTCTTTTCAACAATTAGTGTATGTTGATAACATGAAAAGGAGAACACTATAGAAGAGAAGTTCTTCCAAATTAACTTTACTTGCCACTGGCTCAAAATTAAAAAAAAAAAAGTTACAATGTATATGTTAGAAGGAGATGTCCCCATTTCTGATACACTTGCTTCTTTGATTCAACACCCCCAAAAAATGAACCCAGGCAGTTAAGTGCATAGAATTTCTTCATGTAAAAAAAAATATGATAACGTGGAATACAAATACTTGTGAGTGAACTGACATGATTGTCTGCAATATTATTCTTTTATGTAAATAAATTATATACACAATTACACCAAGAGAACATCTTCTAAATTGCAAACTAACCACATTATACACAATTCCACAGTACAGAGATGTCTCACATGGGTATAAGCAAAGGAACTGCTGGATCAAAGAGTAGACACACTACAAGTGTTGAATGTCACCAACTCTTTTTCACTTAACTTTTAAGACATTTGTGTCCATTTATTCTTCTGCATATATCATTTAAAGAACTCATTTCTTCCCAACCTCAGAAGTATTAGTTAGCTTCAGTCTCTGAGTCATGAAATTATGGTGTTTCAAAAATCCCTTAGAAGAAGGGGGCTGGAGAGATGACTTAGGGGATGGGAATGCGTGAGGTAAAAACATGTGTGAGGACCGGAATTCATAACCGAAGCACTCAAGTGAATAGAATAGAATAAAGTCTACTCAAGCTGTACACAGAGAGAATGCCTGGAACAGCAGTTCAGAGTGGCAGAGATAGGTAGACACCAGGAACTCACTGGGCAGCTAGCCAACTTAGTCAAAATAGCAAGCTTCTACTTCACGGAGAGACCTTTTCTCGGGGTAATAAGGCAGAGAGTGATCTAGGAAGGCAACCTATGTCCTCCTCTGCCTCTGGCCTTTGCATAGGTATGCATTGGGATACACACACACACACACACACACACTAATTGAACTCAAATCAAGCATCCAGGACTTGTGACTTTGAACAAAAGACATTGATGTATCTGTGCATCGATTCTTTGTTATGCTTACCCTTAAAATTGCTCCTAAAATGTCCATTGTAATGTGCTTTCATTTGTTTAGTAGAAGAGCTTTGTGTGTGTACCCGTGCTCGCACACAGGTGCATGCACGTTACTGACAGTTTACCTTCTGAGAGTTTACTAAATATGCCTTAGATTTTTGTCTGTCACTTATACTTTAACATATGTCTCACTTCCCTAGTGCCAATCTTAACACACTTACTTTCTAAGTCCCCTGTTGTCCTTGACAAAGAATCAGCATGCCCTGAATGAGAGGTACAGGTGACATTTTATGTTACACTCTCCTTTTCTATTACGATTTGCTGCATTTTAGGTTGAAATCTATTGCGATATTGTATGTCTCTGAAACGAGAGGGCCACGTCAATTTTATCTTTAATTTGATAAACAATTAACCCAACCCTGTTTTTTTCATGTATTTTGGAAATATTTTCTCAGGGATTTGGATACCAAACATTAATATGCTTAATTATATATATATATATGTGTGTGTGTGTGTGTGTGTGTGTGTGTGTGTGTATGTATATATATATGTATATATTAAATATAAGTACAAATACATGTACCTATATGTGTGTCCAATGTGCATGTTTATATATTCAGGAGAATTTTCTAATACACCCTCACACAGCTAAACATAAAATCCTTCCTCAGCAGCCCTGGTCTGCTTGCGTCTGCAGAGGGTAACATTCAAAATGGCTCTCGTTGGCCCACGCTGGCTCTCCGCAGTGCATAGGCCTCCTTCTGAAGTGTTTTAAGTATAAATTATACTCAAGCACTTTCTCCAGAAGAGAACGTCAGAATCAGCTTCTCAGTTTACACAAAAGTTCTCCAGAGACATTTATCTGCTGTGCATTGAACTTCTATATTAATTTATGGAGAATTGATTATGTTCGCAATTCTGAGTCCTTTAAACTAGAAATTAGTATGTTGGCCCACTACTAGACACTTGTTTTAATTCTCGGCACTAAAGTTTTGTATTCTTCTTATGTATGCACATTTTAATTAAGTATATTTCTAGTTAACAGGCTTTTACTATCTATCATTAATGAGATCTATTTTCCATTTTGTAACTGGTCACTATTGGAAAATAAAAACATTGGCTTATTTATGTAAATGGATTCAGATTTAAATAGCTATTAAATAATTATATATTCTCCTAATTAATGGTGAGGACTAGATGTACTTTCTATACTTAAGAAATCTAGCTATTACCTTTATGGTTACACTAAGCATGTTTAGTAAGTTATTTCCAAAGTGATGAGATAGGAATCTGAGGTGAAATTTCTGTGCCTAAGGAAACCACTTCCCACAGGTAGACAAGGTTTTCCTTGTCTGTGCCTCCAGGCTAGAGTTAGTGAAAGGCTAAAACCAGCCTGAGTTCTGCTGGGCACAAATCAGGGCAGATGTCATCTATTCTGAAGAAGTATTGAGAAGTACTGTGATCAGATTTTCATAAAAAAATTCTACTCAGCCAGCAATGTTGAGACATCTGCCCAGATAAGACTTTTTTTTCATTGTTCTTTAAAAGAAAAATTTTATTAGATATTTTCTTTACTTACATTTCAAATATTATCCCTGTTCCTAGTTTCCCCTCCGAAAATCCCCTATCCTCTTCCTCCTCCCCCTGCTCAAAAATCCACACACTCCTGCTTTCTGGCCCTGGCATTCCCCTATACTGGAGCATAGAACCTTCCCAGGACCAAGGGCCTCTCCTCCCATTGATGACCGACTAGGCCATCCTCTGCTATATATGCAGCTAGAGCCATGAGTCCCACCATGTGCTTTCTTTGATTGGAGGTTTAGTCCCAGGGAGCTTTCGGGGTAGTGGTTAGTTCATATTGTTGTTCTTCCTATGGGGCTGCAAACCCCTTCAGGTCCTTGGGTACTTTCTCTAGCTCCTTCATAGGGGACCCTGTGCTCTGTCCAATGGATGGCTGTGAGCATCCACTTAAGACATTTTAAGATTCTATTTGGGGACTGGAGAAGTGGCTCAGTAGGCAAAGGGCTCCCTGCTCAAGCGTGAGAACCTGAGTTCTGATTCGTAGTATTTACTACTACCAGTACCACCACTAATAATAATAATAGCAATAATAATAAATAAAAGCTCAGGCATGGTATCGCACGGCTGTAATTCCAGCACTAAAAAGATATACACAGGATCTCATGAACTCTCTGGACATCCACCCTGTCCCACGAATGAACTCAGGGTTTAGTGAGATACACTATCAAAAAGAACTATGTAGAAAACACTAAAGTATGACAGACAATGTAGATGATCTCTGGCCTCTAATTGTATATACATAAGTGTATATATATATATATATATATATATATATATATACACACACACACACATACATACACACAGGCACACACACACACTTTATTATGAATAAAGTCATAAAATAAAAATGATTAAATTTTGCGTGATGACTTACTGAATAGCACAGCACTGGAAGGGTACTCATAGAGAGCACAGATTCCAGGTATGAGTGTTGTAGTGACACCTGGATGAACAGGGGACTAAGTATACAGTACAAGTTCAATAAGATTATAACACTTAGTGATGTCATAGCCATTTGAGTGTATATAAACTCACACTACAGAATTCACATTAGAAAAACCATCTAATATTACACTTCTCAGAACTTGTTCCCATCACTAGGTATCATCTGATAGAAACGTTACTCACTCTCATGTAAGAGGCCAGGCTTATAAACAAGAAATGACTGGGGAAGCAGCATCATTAACAAAATAATTTAAAATGACCACATAAAAAATATATAGATAGTCACTGTTTTATTTAGAAATAGAGTATTTCAATCTTAAAAATGTTTAAAGATACAGTTTTTAAAGTCATCAATAATAGCAGTTGTCATGGTTTGAATATGCTTGGTCCAGGGAGTGGTACTATTTGGAGGTGTGGCCTTGTTGGAGTAGGTGTGTCACTATGGACATAGGCTTTAAGACCCTCATCCTAGCTGCCTGGAAGCCAGTATTCTGCTAGAAGCCTTCTGATGAAGATGTACAACTCTCAGCTCCTCCTGCACCATGCCTGCTTGGATGCTTCCGTGCTCTTGTCTTGATGAAAATAGACTGAACCTCTGAATCTGTAAGTCAGCCCTAATTAAATGTTGTTCTTATAAGAGTTGCCTTGGTCGTGGTGTTTGTTCACAGCAGTATAACCCTAACACAGCAATGTAGGAAAAAAGCCCTCATGAATACCATTCCTTAAGACTACAAGAGAATTACACAATGTATGCCACAGAAGGTTATAGAAAGATATGAAGGGGAACTTGACTAAACAAAGATTCATAGCTTTTTTTACATATCTTAAAAACAGGAAAACTGGATTATCACTCACAGAAGCAAAAATAAAATAAATACAAGGGGCATTTTTGACAGGACAAGTCAGAGCTGCTTTGCAGACAACTCTTCAGCCCCTTGTGACTTCGCTATCAGCATCCCCTAATTTCCTCTGTTCTCCAAGGCAGCTGGAGAGGAATCAGGTTAGGCAGAACCAAGAGAAGGGAGATAAGGGCTTTTGAGCTGGTCTTTAAAGTCAGTGTGACCCATTAAATTTTAAGAAATGAAAACTAAAACTCTTTTATTGCCAACTTGGTGAAACTCAATAATATGTGATTGTCCGAGGCTTGGGGCACAAGCACAGCTATTTTGACTCATGGAGGCTGTGCTAGGAACAGAGACAAAGCAGGAGCCCTCAGTGTTATAGATGATGTCATCTCAGGATCTGCTAGCTATGGATGAGGAGTGATGAGGAGCACTGATCAGTCATAGGGGTAAAGTGACAGTGAAAAGAGACATCACTGCAAAACTCTGAAGATTGCCTGTCTCAGATTCAGCACCATTGGCTTTGGAGTTGGAACAACTAGAGGTGAAAAGGACAGACGGTCAGAAACTGCTTAACAGCTATTGCTGATTGGGTGCCTCCAGCACCTTCACCCCAATAATGATGAGCCAAACTGTCTAGAGATACTGCCAGGTAGCAGACATGATGAGGACACTTCATTTGCAGAACTCTCTTAGCTGAAGCCCACTGGCACGGTCCAGTCTTCAGGACAAAGCTACAACCGAGGCAATGAGCTGAGCTTTGTCTTGGGGATTTTGCAGAGATAAGCAAGAAAAGTTTCTGGGTCTATGGCTAAATTGTAGAGTGAGAAAGGACTTTGAAAGATCCTAATTTACATGGATACAAAATTATGTAGATCTATTCACCAATAGTATCTCACAATATTCACCAAACTGTCAGGGGTGGGGAGTTCTTTGCATTTACTTTTATGCAATGAGATACTTTTCTTTCTTTTATTCAGAAATGAACAAACATTACAAATATTCAAAATACAAAGAAAAAAATGTGTTCTTTAAATATCTGTTTTATGCAAGGAAGACTGATGAAGACAGAACATGGGGGCTGTGAAATCCAGGCAGAGAATGAAGTGGTCAACAAACTGAAATAGATAGTAGACAGACAGACAGACAGACAGACAGACAGACAGACAGACAGACAGACAGACAGATAGATAGATAGATAGATAGATAGATAGATAGATAGATAGAATAATGAAGTATACATTTTAGAACATTGTAGGTATAATTTTAGAAAAAAAGGGGGAGAACTGGATACTAAGATCCTTAAATAATAGTTTTTCAAAGCACACAACTCCACTTTATAAGTGAGTTTCTGTCTTCCTTTATGCCACCCTCTTCCTCTCTAGATTCCTGAGTGCAACTGACCTTTCTTATAAAAATGACCTTTGTTTGCATTAAGGCTGATGTGCTTCTTATGGGGCCACAGAGGTGCTTACGAGAGGAATGGAGCCTATCTATCTGTAATGATAATCGGCCTAAAACAGCTTTACCAATAGCCCTCCCAGTCATTAGAATAGACAGTGACTCTGTTTTATGAAACTCTCACGGTTTTTATGGCCATTCCGTTACCTAAGGCACAGATTTGCGGGAAGCTCCTGCCATGATCACTGGCACAAAGCTCCATAATTCCCGACAGGAAGGCTGGAGTGTGGTCGCTGATCCTGGTCAGAACTGTTAACAATGCCATGAGTCATGGATGCCACCTGCTTGCAAGTTAACTTGCTGTGAATGGGGCGTATTAAATGACTCATTTAAACCTCAGCCAAACACCAAATAAATGGATAATGTATTCAAATGCCCTGAAGAAAAGGAACGGTGATGTTTGTTTCTGTCTCAGAGATTAGGTGTATAAGTTACTGGATAAATAGTGCCCAGCTAGTGCGTGCAGACGTCAAGAAGCACCACACAACTACTTTGCACCGAACATGCAGGTCGCTAGAGAAATCCAAGAGCCAAAGCCCCTCCACACCATCGCATTCTTTTCTCTAACAGCCCACATACATTTGGAGGAACCCTTGCTAAGCAGATTATGTCTTGACTAGACTCTGCCGAGCACTTACAAAGTCCACTGCAGGTTACCCCACCAAGGGCATCTGCCTAAAAATTTTTATTCCTATAAAATGAGAAACTGAAAATAACCAAAACAAAAATTGAGTGTTTAACGAATCGTTGCCCTGGCTGAACCTTTATTGTTGTTTGTTTGTTTGTTTGTTTGTTATTTCAAGTGGTTTCAAGTATATTTGCAGACATGAGAGTTGCCAACACACCAGGCTGTCACTCTGAAAATTTTCAGCGGAGAGTAATAGATTCCTAAGCATGAATGTGTCTAGTCTCTGGTAAACTCTATTCTGAGAAAACCCACTGACTTCACTTTGAAGATTTTGCATCAGTCTCTGGAGGCAAACGGGGCAACAGTCCAGAGCGTTCTTGGCTGTCAGCACAAAGAAGGCTGCACATCAGAAACAAGGGGAAATGGCAAACTTCAGCAAAACAAAGACCTGTCCTGGTTTTGAAAGACAGATAGAAAGGGAACAAGATAGGACACACGATCACCTCAGTCGCCTGCCAAGTTCATGAAGTAGCTCCAAACAGACTGCAAGTTCCACTGTAAACGAGAAACCGTAATTACTGCTAGAAAAACTGGAGAGAGAAATTCCACAGAGCTGACGAGAGCTAATTGCAGTCAGGCAGTGAAGTACAGATAGAGTTTTGAGTGAAGACAGACCCGGAGCAACAGCCGATGGGAGGGGGGTCGTCAGCATCTTCCTCAAAACAAACCACCCTTGCAAGAGCTCTGCCAGATGCATGGAGCCCAGAAGTCAGGCTCCAGAGAGACATGGAAGAGCCTTCTGTGGCAGCCAGGCATCTCTGAGTTACTTTATTCAGTTTTCTAGAGGAAAATTCTCAATGGTAGGTTGGGTTTCGCGGACACCTATGGCTGTTCTCCGGGGAGCCAAGCAGCGTTGCCATAGTGAAATATCAAGCCAGTCAGGGAGCCGGGTTGGGGAAAGATGGTCCTTAAACTCTGAGTGGATTGGAATCTGGGTTGACACACTGCCAGGCGTTGTGCAAGGTAATGACTACCTAATCAAATTCCACACTTCATTCTTTGCTTCTTCTGTGCTGTGAAACTACTTTCAGCCAAGGGGTAAGCACAGGAGAACTTGTGGCTCACCTAGACATGCCTGCTGGTGCCCTGCAAGGAAGCTGACATCCAAGCAAGTTGAGAGGGGTGGTTATCATCTCACACTCTTAAGACAAGCTTTAAAGGAATTGTCTCTGTAGGAGTCTTAGAGAACACTCTAATTTAATATAAGCTAGAGACATATTGCCCTCTTTGCTCCAAAGGAATTTCATTTCACTGGATACTAAATTTACTCTTTATAACATACTCCTTACCCCACCCCCACCCCCGTGGAAAAAAATGTGAATAAAATGCTATCGTGAGATATATTCTTTTGCATTCGTGGAATAAGAAAACATGTGGAGAACCATTATTATATAGTATTGAGGAATTATTGGTGCTAAATAATTCTAAGCATGCTCTAATGAAACCTACTTTTAGGGACTTTATTAAATCTTAAGTATTACCATCTTATTACATAAAAATGGCATGTCCAGGAAACTTCTCAGTCTTTGAGCACCTAAATAGTAATTTCTAAGCTATATTTCAGAATGAAAAGCAAGTCACCTAATGGAAAAAAAAAACATGAAAAATCTTGGAGATGGTTGGTATTCTCTGCTCCAGTCATTTAGAGTTATCGGTAAAGCCTATTGAGAAATGTAAGTATTAATGTGACTTTAATGGACGCTACCTCTTTAGCAGAAGCATGGACAGGCCTGAGTTCTTAAAATGTATAGTTATGTCCTCCCAAACAAAAGCTTGTCCATGGGCTCAAAATCAGTCATGAAATGAGGGTCTATCCCAGACTGATCACCTCTCTTCACCTGATCGAATCTGCTTACTGAGTGTGGTAAAGATGAGATCAAAGTTAAAATTCATCAAAGTCAGCATGTTAATGATTGCATTTCATAATCATAATCCTTAAATTATCTGAGGTAACATTTGCTTTCATTCAGAGCAAAACAGATTTTTTTTTTATGCTATAGAATTTTTTTTTCTGTTAGTATCATTTGTGTGTCTGTTGAGGAAAATCTTTGTTTCTCTATTTCTGTTTTGTTAGGGGTTTTTTTTGTTTTGTTTTGTTTTTTTGTTTTTTTTTTTGGTTTTTTGTTTTTTTGAGACAGGGTCTCACTAGGTAACCTCGGGTGGCCTGGAACTTGCTATGTAAACCAGGCTGGCCTTGAATTCTGGAGTGCTGGGATAAAAGACATGAGCCACCAGACACCAGTAAAGCAGTTTTCATTCAAAACAGCATTTCCCATCTGCAAAGACTGTGCCTGGGACTCTGGGCAGATAGCTCCTTCTTCTGCTGTGTCTCCTGCAATGGTGTGGCAGAGCTTCCAAGAGATCAGGGGCATTGTTCAGCTTTGGGCTTTCCTTTCAGTCAGGCTCCTGGTAAGCACACTTATCATGCCTGCTGCAGTGAGGAGCCACTCCTAAATCTAAGACACCCAGGGGGAACTGTCCAGCAGGCAGCCTGAACCCAAGAGTTCTTTCTTTGACTTTCCTTCAGCTTATCCCATAGAGTGATTGTCTCTAGCTCCCCTAGGATCCACCGTGGATCCTAGAGTACACACATGGATCTTCCATGTAACTTATGTTTCAAGCCAGACCATCCAAAATGCAGCTGACAATAGTTACTAATCTTTCTTGCTTCTTTTCTTTCATACAACACACTGAAAAATAAGCAATATGAGTGCATGTGTTTAGATGGTGTCATAGCAAATTCAAACTTCTTAAAAGAACAACACTATGAATTCAAAATGACAATTAAGACTTTCCCCTCTTCTCTCTCTTCCTCTCCCTCCTCCCTTTGCTCCTCGTTTACATTTCTAAATCTATAAAAATCAATGTTCTCTGTTTATCTCTACCAGTACTATTGTTCTCCAAAGTCATAAGCTGCTTTCCAACTCATACGGCTACACAGGGAAGAGAGCATTAAACCCACCTCATGGCAAGCTAACTTAGGAGCACTAGGAAGCTGAAGACACCAAATTTGCTCTGGATTTAAGTTAACTTAAAAAAAAAATGCCAAAAAATATTTTCCTGATTTGTGTTGGAAGTTTAGCAGAAACTATTTTTGTTCCATAAAACAGTTCTATGACATGACCTGCTGTTTCAGTTCCTAGATGAAAATAGCTCAACTTTTAAAATTAACTTACAAATACACAGTACAAAGCACTCTATATAATATAAGCGAGTCTGAGCTGTAACAAAGGCTTCATTATGTAAGCTGATATTAGAGGATTTTTAGCTCCAGGGGACATTAGAGATTGTGAGTACTTTTAAGCTATGTAGCATCAATGGCCACAAATTTAATTTTCTGAGAATCATAGACCTGAAAGGAATTTACTAATTCACTTTTCTAATTAGAGTTGCATTGCAGTCCTTTGTTGTAGACATTTATATTTAATCATATGAATAGCTGATAAGTACACCGTTTCAAAGCATGTCGGTGTGAGTCATCTGCCTCCTGACTGCCCTCCCAGAACCTAGTCCCAGTGCAGCCCAATTTCCCCAGTACCCCATCAGTAAGCCCGCTGTGTCATTGCAATATCCTCCAAATTACAGAACCCTTCTCTCTACCCACACACCTGCAGACTTGCCTTTGCTTATGAGGACACCCCAGTCCAGTCGGCTTTTGCCTAATCGACAACAAGATGAAAATCCTGGCATACCAACCCCCAAGGCTTGTGGGTCCACTCCAGCTTCTCCAGGACTTTGTCCACTTTCTTTGTAAACTGCTTGCCTATGGAGACTTCCATGCATCCCCTGGGGTCTCTGCCTCTGGCTCTGTTATGGAGTCTCACACACTTTTCTCTTCAAAAACTTCCTGACATTCAGCCCAAATGTTCTTTAGTCGTCCTTACAATTAATACTCCCCAGCACTGACCTTTGTGGAAGAACAATAAAGCATTCCTTCCTCCCCTGGGTCCCAACAGTCTTTACCTCCAGTGATCCCACCCCTACCTCTTAGATGTCAGGAAAAATATCAAAGCATGCTTAGGACACACACCACTCCCCCGCAGCTCAGCTCAGCATTCTTAAGCTTCAGAAACCACCTCAATGACTGCTTCGTTTGTTCAACAGCTGCATTGTGAGCACCTACTGTGTGCTCGGTATTGTGTGAAACACTGGTCCTAAAGGGCAAAGACCCTCATTTACACACTCAGAGTCTGCGGTTGCTCTCTATGACTCCTGCCGTAGTAACAGACGTAGCATGGGAATCGTTTTTTTTTTTTTTTTCCATTGCTTGGAATTTAATAATGTTTTCCTGTAGCAAGCATCCTATCACAATTTCCTCATAAAAATTAGACAATCTACTCATTTGTTGCAGGCCTCGGGTATAGTCGATGTTTTCTTTCAGAGGTCACAGATAGATGTCTTTTGTCCTCATGACTGACTGCAAAGCACTATATTCATTTCCTCCTCTCCACATCAGCTTTCCTCAGGAAGGGTGCAAAGGGCAGAAAACATGTGGCTTGGTGAGCACCAAGGACATACTGACAGACACCAGTGACTCTGATTCAGCTTCGGGGTTAGTGGGTTTTGCCATACAGAAGACTTCCCCAGCCTTACACACAGACACCCTCACTGTTCACTATGACAAATCTAATGACTATCTGTGTAGTGTTTGGAAGGGGGGCTATATTCAGAAATTTGTAATATATGAATAAGTTTCAAACAGAAGAAGGAAAAAATGAGTTTGAGAGTGTGATGGTTTGAGCAGGAGTAGCTTCCGTCTTTGCATGCTTAGCAGAAAGTGCCACTATCTGAGAGGCTGTAGAACAGTTAGGAGGCGTGGCCTTGTTGGAGTACATAGAACCATGTTGGAGAAAGTGTGTCAGTAGGGGTGGGCTTTGGGATTTCAAAAGATTTGTTTGTCTCTCTCTGCCTCTATCTCTCTGTGTCTGTCTCTGGGTCTCTCTCTCTGGGTCTCTGTCCTCTCCCACACCCTCTGCTTATGAATCAGGACGTAGCTCTCAGCCACTGTCCCTGTATCAAGCCTGCTTCCATACCCCCTGTCTTGATAATAATAAGCAAACCCTTTGAAACTTTAAGTAAGCTCCTCCCCCCCCAAAAAATGCTTTCTTTTATAAGTGTTGCTATGCTCACGGTTTCTGTTCCCAGCATCAGAACAGTGACTCAGACAGAGAGAAAGGGGGGCTCATAAAAGAAGCAATATTTGTAGACCATTAGAACATTCTTGTCACATGTTAAGCACACTGTGCTAAGGCAAAGTATCTTTAAGTAAAATACTTTTAAAATGACAGAAATGGAAGTCACACATATTTGAGGCTTCTGACCTGCTGATGCAGGCAGGGCAGGCCAGGGCTGCTTGCTTTCTTCTCCTAAGACAACAGAGACGACCCAGAGAGAGGGTATGCCCTGTTCTTCCCAGCTTTTGCAAGCACTCAGCATATCCCTAAGAATACCCGCCATGTCTAGAGATGGAAAGATTTCACTCGTGTAGATATTTTCTGCTCTGAAGGAAGATTAAAGGGAGGGGGAAGTGTTAGAATTTTAATTAGGCACTTCTTCCCCCTCAATATGGAAGGAATTAATGTTGCATCAGTAACAAGATTATGCATTTCTATTGTAACTTGTTCTGACCTAAAAGCAACCATCTGAGTTATAATTCTTTCTGTCTTCTTTACACAAATTCACTTGTTTGGGATCATTAATCAAAACCACCTGGTAACATAAAGCAAATTGGACAATTAAAGAAACGCATTAAGACAGAAGCACATGCTAGCTAAAGATGGCCTATCCCTCTGCCTGTGTGCTGGGGAATCTGTCAGTAAGAACATCATCACAGCACCTAATCAGACGGGCGCTTCTCTTCTCAGCAGGGTAGAAGGAGTACTGCCAGATGCCACATTCTCAAAAGCAGGTACATCTTACAAAAAAATAATATAGTAGTATTCGTATATTTTGCATTTTGTGTTTAATTTTCAAGTGTCTATGTGTGCCAAATAGTAAACTGGCAATAAAAGCCACGCCTCTAGAACAGATGTTTGGATGTACACAATGAAGACGTGCAGAACATTCATCTAAAACGATGCATAACTTCCACATGTTGCCAATCATTTCAAATCTACTTAACAGAAAACACGGACCCTGGATGACCGTGAAAACAAACATGTCCCGAAATAAGAGTATTTGTTTGACAGATCATGAGTTGCCTGAAGATCTAGACAAATGATGGCATGTTATCAGTGGGGCTGGATGGCAACTCTGGCATTTGCTTCCACACAAGAGATGTGCTCCACCAGAGCAAAAGAATCTCTCTGTAAGACGAGCATCCCTCCATAAGGCAAGCATGCACAGACCCTTGTGCAGTGGCAGGAAGGCAAAGCCTGGGATCAGAGGAATCAAGATGGCTTTGTCTATGACATGAATGAAAAATCGGCATTGCCTCTAGTGTTAAAGCTCATTTTTCATAAAAGCCGTAGAGTGAGGCTGTGGACTCATAGACTGCCGCGTCAGCTGAGGCCACTCTGGGTTCAAGCATCCATCTTAAAAAGCCTTGACTTCTGAAAAATATAGCAAAAGGCTTCCAGTTTTCTACACGTTTCTCTTGGTCCAGTCTACACTGGTAGAGTCTCCCAATCCAGAAGATCTCCAACTTTCCAGGCAATGAAGATAGTACACATCTCAGCAAAAGACTGAGCAAAGTCTTCCGATATCCCTTCTCTTTTGAATATAGTGCATGTAAGAAATTCAGAAGTGCAGAGAGGGCTAATAACTCTCATCTGCCTTTGGTTATGGATTATAAGCTCTTACTTTAGCAATTCACTCCCACAAGACTTATGAATCATCGACTGTTTATCAAATACTGATCTAGGGGGCTGGTGCTCAGCACTTGGGGGATGGGGCGGGGAAGAAGAATCTAAAATCACCACACTTGTAGGTTGCAGGGCAGTAAGAAAATACCCAGAAATATACAGACAACCTATATACCATGGGAAATAGTGAAAAATAATAGTAAAATTAAGGGGAAAGTAGAGGAAATACTGGGAGACATGCAGTGGCAAATAGGGAAATAGTGCGAAGTCCCCAGGGACAAGGTGCATGGGTGTGTCACCAACAAGAAGGTTTAAGTGACTGAGGCCAAAGGAGAGTTGACATCGGTGATGGCAGAATGGACGCATAGACATGGGGCCGAATCTGATGCTGAAATGCATCCAGTTCTCTACATATGCTACGTCCCAGGATACCAGTCACACGACTTAAGCAGCCTGTGTCTCAATAGCATAAGGCCTCCCATGGTTGATTGTACTTCCACTTGGAGGACAATATATTGTGATCCCACATGGCTGTGACAGCTCTTGGAAGAGTATGACTTGCCAATGATACGGTGTCTAGTTTAGAAAGTCAATATTTACATCCCACCCTAAAACTGTCTCTCTCAAGCAGGGTACCTCACGGCTAGGTCATATAAAGGCCATCTTGAAATAACAGCTTTAATTATATCTTTGCTTTAAATGGAGCTGTTATTATTAAAGCTAAATTTCGTGGCTTTTTTGTGTACACAGCAATATAAGGCATACAAATTCATATGTCTTTTCTCTCAAAATTGAAAAAAAGGGGGGCTTTTTGATGCAGACCACCATCAATGGATAATTAGAGCATTCAGTTTGGTCAGTGAAGATAAGCAACTGAAGGGTGGGCTTTGAGCTAGTGCAGCTGTGGAAATATCCTGTATAAACAAGGTCAGGCAAGACCCACCCTCTCTGCCAATGCACCTGACCACAGGAAATTGATCTAAGAGCCATCTCACTCTGGCCTTTTGCCAACCCAGTGATGAATCCGTTTATCAAAATCACTGTCAAGTAAATGTTGTGAGACCTTGACCAGGGTGTTCCTTAAACTATAAGAGATTGAACACTTTGTAATGTGTTTTCAAATTGAAAGTCACTTATCCTCTTAGTACCCCAAGAAGGTTTATGAAGCAAATGCATGCTAAGAGATATTTTGAAAAGAACCACTGGTCTGAGACAGAAAGCTTCCATGTAGTAGGTTGTGGTAGACTCCCCATTCTACCAAAAATGGGTTTTCAGAATTAAAAGTTTATAGTCCTATTTACTTAGGAAAAGAGCAGAGCCAAAGAACTGGAAATGGGATGCAGTAAAATGCTAGGATTCCATCCAACTGTTGCTGGGAAACGAAAATTCCCTCCCGGGAATCAGCCTTTAAATTAGGACATCTGGGGTTTGCTAAGTGGATGATTAAAAGTTTGAAATCTTGACTGGATAAAAGCTTAAATTACCAAGATAGGTGAGACACTCCCCACTGCACTGCCTTTGTGATAGAAATGGCACTGGCCTGGATTAGCAACGTCCGGAGGAGTTGTGGAGCAATACATAACAGACAAGGGAATCAGAATTCTACGGGGCATGGGTATCAGAAATCACGAAAAACTCCCCAAGGCTAATGAAAGATCCCAAGTCCCTGGTCCAGCAAAGAAAGACTCGTTGCCCTCCAGGTAAATCCTAATCCCCTACCGTCTCCAAACTCCTGACCCAGGCATTGGCTTTCCAGAAGAATAGCTGGGGACAGGCACACAATAAAAGTCCCATCTCCCAAGTTTACCCAGTGGACTTCCTAAAGCTTACACGAACATCAAAAGCCTCATATTCAGGAAGCAACCTGAACTGATAACATTCTGGGAGTAAACAATATGAGCATAAAAAGAACATAGTGAAACAAAAACAGGCTTGGGGTAAACTGCCTTAAGAAGTCTTGCAAAGCATGCCTCTTTCTATTCCAGATGAGCCACTTCATTTATCTGTGTTGTTCTTTATAGTGAATCTGCCCAGGCTGAGGGAGTAGAGATAACGAACACAGAAGTATGTTCCGGGCAACCCGTACCTGCATCACCATGTTTCAGGATGTGCCTCACGGTAATGACACTCTGCTCAGCAGGATGTGCCATCTATGGGGACAGTTTATAACATGCGCTGACAGTAACCATCAGTATATTTAGAGCTTTGGCATCGTCAGCCTCCAGGAGGCCATGAGGAATCAGGGTGCAAAGTTTGATAGATCTCATTCCTTGCACAATTTTTATAAAATAGTAAGAAGACTGTCAAGTATAATATTATGGTTGAAAATGTAAGCATTAAGCCATGCTAGGAAAATGTTTAGTTAGTTAGTAAGTGTAAATTAGTTTAATTTGGCACCCAAAGTAAGAATTTCCTCAGGCTAAATACCAGTGCTCAACATTAATGCTTGAGATTTAGAATTTAGAAATGTTGCACGTTCTTCCTGATGCAGGAACTCATCTCAATGAGAAAAGAAAATAGATGATCAGGTTTTTTTCTAATTCACTGTAAATTCAGGAGATAGCCATGCACCAGGGGGAGGCATGAAGAGTGGGAAAACGACATGGTCCAAGGACTCTGTGAGTATGGCCTCTTTCACTTGCCATGAGACTGAGACCCCAAAGATGTCAGTTTCAGGTTTTTCTTGTGTAGGAACAACACCATGACAGCTTTGTTTAGACCTGATAAAATCTGATAAAAGTCCAAGTTGTTCAGCAGTTCACAAAAGGCAGGAAATGACACAAGCGATCTCACTGGGAATAAAACTACAAAGACTCTTCAACCACGGCCTTCCTGAACTTAGTCCCACTGTTACCAGACAAGAAGGGCATCGAAATAGGCAAGCACAAACATGTTTCCTTGCCTTTAGACTTCTCATGACATTCTAAGTATGCCACTAGCTGCCAACACTCCATCAGGCTTAGACTCCAACCATGTAAGCGAGAGGCAATAACCAAAAGACAGCAAATGCATCTCCTTAGCAGCTGCCCACATGCACATGAGTGAGCGCATCTTCAATCTTCCAGCACACAGTCTCATATCCTTCACTAGTATGTCATCAGAATCACAGACATGTGGAATTAGTAGGCTCTGCACCTATTACTTAGATGGCCAATACCCCTTCCACCATAAGCACCATAAGTCCCTCCCACAACAATGCCCTTCGGACTCTTTGTAGTACACTATAACACAAGGCTGTAGGTCAATAGCAGAAGCTTAGCATTGTTGTGTAGGCAAAGCAGAAAATGAAAGAACAAGGAACAGAGGGTACTGGCTTATACTTCCACATGATGAAATCTTGGGGACACCATCAGAAAAGCGTGTGGGGATGACATCTAACTGGAGAACTAGAATGAGAAGTGAGCCATGATCATATGCCCCCATTACAAGTGAATGCCAGGGCCAGGAAGTGGGAGTGGGTGGGTTGGGGAGCAGGGTGGGGGAAGGGTATAGGGGGTTTTGGAGATAGTATTTGAAATGTAAATGAAGAAAATATCTAATAAAAAATGCCTTAAAAAAAGAATACTGTTCTAGTGCTCACGCTGACATTTTCTTTGCCTAATTCAATATGCAGATTTCCCATCCATTAGTCAATTCTCATATTATCTCTCAGACCCTGGATTTCTCTAAAATTGATATTATTGATCTGTTTTATGATAGAATAAAAATGGTGTTAATTTCCCCCTCTCCCCTAGTGTCCTACTTAGAGTTACTATTGCTGTGGTAAAACACCATGATCAAAAACAGTTTTGGTAGGAAAAGGTTTACTTGGCGTACCACTGCCACAGCACTGAAGGAAGTCAGGGAAAGAACTCACACAGAGCAGAAACCTGGAGGCAAGAGCTGATGCAGAGACCACGGTGAGGGACGGCTTACTGACTGGCTTCACACGGCTAGCTCAGCCTACATTTTTATATATTATGGAACCACCAGCCTAGGGGTGGCATCACACCCACTATGAACTGAACCTTCCCCTATCAATCACTAATTAAGAAAATGCCCTACAGCCTTCCTACAACCTGATCTGATGGATTCATGTTCTTAGTTGAGGCTCCCTCCTCTCAGATGACTCTACCTTGTGTCAAGTTGACCTAAAACTCGCCAGCATATCTACAAACAAAAAGTGTTAAAAAAAATAAGTTAAGTGAACATAACTTCTTAACATGCTAAAAATAAACTTGGCTGAGTTATAAATGGCATCCTAAAAAATAAACCAATATATAAATATGATGCATGGAAAAACTATGAAAATCAGTGAACAATAATTTGTCCCTTGCCAGGCATGGTGGCACAGGCCTTTAATCCCAGCACATGGGAACCAGAGACAGGTGGATCTCTGTGAGTTGGTGGCCAGCCTGGTCTACAAAGAGAGTTTCCAGGATAGTCAAGGCTACAAATAGAAACCCTGTCTCTAAAAAAACTAATAATAATAATACATAATAATAAGTAATTTTTCTCATAAAACCCAGTGCAAACATCTGGTTGTCTTTTGGGAGCTTAAAAGTCTCTTTAGTTGAAGGATGGCACGAAATAGAAGAGAAGTGAAACCAAGAGCAACACAAAATAATAATAATAATAATAATAATAGCAATAATATCATGCTGGAGCACACCATGTATTTCCAGGATGGACGTTCAACACAAATTCAGGTAGCTTCTACAGCCCCACCGTCCCACTGTGAATCACGTATGTAGCCAGTCTCTGCTTTCTAACATGTCTGTGATAATGCTGAAGAGTGGCAGAGGCCTGTGAGTTCGTCTGTCTCCTAAGTTAAAGCTCTTGAGGACATTCAAAAGTAAGGGTGGAATCAGTACTTTTGGATTCAAGAAAGGGTGGCCTTTGCTTTGCCTCAGCTTGGATTCATGAACGTTTCCTGGGGAAGCCCAGGGCAAGAGGCTCACACTTCCTGCAGCTGGTGTCACTCAGGGGACTGTGGTTCTGTAAGCGAGCCCAGGGGAGCTCTCTCCAGGAGTGTTTGCCTTACTGAGTTCGCACTTCAGCAAATATCAGGAAGAGGTGAACACAGGGAAAGGAAAAAGACAGCACCATAGCCAAGCATGTTGCTGAGGAAAGACAGATGACAGTTGAGAAGTGAGGGGTTTCAGTTTAAGTACCAAGGGCAAGCCTGGAACCTACTGATGATAAGCCCACTGCCTTAGAGTACTGAAGGATTGTTAAATGAAACAATGATCTCAGAACATCCAAAATGGAATACGGATAAGGAATGTAGATGACTTCAGGGAAGACCAGGGTGACCACAGCTCCTGCAGGACCCAGCTCTTCAACAATCACACACTCATACAATTAGAAATTTTCCAAGACAGTCTCTGAAACTAAAATTTGCATGGATTTCATTGCCAGAGAGATATTGTTCTATACGATTTACATATTTTATCCATTTTCCTCCTTCCTGCAATAATACCACAAAGTAAGTTTTATCAGCATATCAGTTTTGTACATGGGGAAACTGAGGCACTAAAGAGCCAGGTTAGATGTCTGGAGTTCAGTCACTGAGCAGTAGAGTTGACTTGTGGGCATAGCCAGAGCACTGATCTTGTCTTGTTTAGAAGTTTCCACAAATATTTTTGTTTGGGCTGCCTGTATGTCTCAGAGGATAAGGACCCTTGAGCCAAGCTTGACAACCAAAGTTTCCAGAGTTTATATAGTAAGGAGATTCCTAAAAGCTGTCCTTGGACCTTGTATACCATGTGTATGTGCAGGTACAGATTCATACACATGTATACACACACACACACACACAAATACAGTGTTTATATACCTAACTCACCATTCAATGATTGGCATACACAGTCAAAGGAGGCAGAGTTACGCAGCAGATGAGATTCATCCACTCCACTCCACTCCACTCTTGACAGAGGCCAGCTTTTCAGCCTCCTCTGCAGGCTGTAGCACCCCCACCCCCTGCATTTCCTAATTTTCCTCCTCAACAAAATTGGCTGCTAGTTATGAAGCACATTCCATGAAGAATTTGTGGTCGGCGCTTCCTAGCATATAGTCAACATTCAGAAAGTGCTCGCTGAGTGACTTTTAAATGCTAAGGCACTGTCATTCTCAGATGGACCTTGCTGATTTTCTTAAACCAAAAACTGTCTTGGAACTTTCACATTGTTCCTTGCATAGTGGAAATATTAACTTGAAAGTCAGGTGTAGGTTACAGAACTAACCTCATCTGCCTGTGTTCAAGTCAGGTGTAACTCTGAGGGGGGTTGCTGTGCACTATGAACAGAGAGAGTAGGGAATGGAAGCTGTTTCTGGGTCCAGAGTGAGGAAAGGGAGGCAGCTCAATACTTCATGTGGAATAGGAGCGCCACAGCACAGCATCCTGGCAGAAGCTGGGAGCCTGTTCAGCATGGAACATCTGCCAGTTGTTTCTAAGGATGGAGAATCACTCTTCCAATGAGAAAACAGCAATGAAGGATCATCTCAGAGTGGGAATAAAACTGAGTTTTCACAGTGCCAGTCTTTTTTTTTTTAACATCTCCTTACCACTTGCAGGGATGTGCAGTGCAAAGAAGAATCAGGAGTGTAGCTCCTCGGAATTAAAAACATATTGGGGGAAATGGTTCCATTCAGCATGTGCCTGGTTTAAAATACGGAAGCTTTATTAGCTTGAACCATGAACGATTGCCAGATTTCTAATTTAAAAATGGCCAAATAGACTCAGTTTCGTTTGATCCAGCCCAAAAGAATATGTCATCACAATCAATGGAAGTCGCCATTACAAGATGCATTTGGTTCCTGAAATGGTATCCCGTGGTCACACAGCTGGTTGCTTACTATGGTTCTGGTCAACTAGGCTGCAAGTGCCTCCCCCAGAGAGCTTGCTACTGAGAAAACAAGGGGACTTACCATGCAGTGGTGTGTTGGCATTGTGCTGGAAACAGCTCTTGTTCAATGTGGAAGCATCACCTCTTACTTCTTGCCTAACTCAGGAGGGAGTTGCCTCGACTCGGACTCCCCACCCTTTCAGGTGCTAGTGAGGCAATGATCTCAAGGCAGGAACCTGAAGGCAGGAACTGAAGTCTGCCGTGGAGGAATGCTGCTTGCTGGCTCGCTCCCAAGGGCTTGCTCAACCTGCTTTCTTCTACATCCCAGGATCGTGGCACTGCCCACAGTGGGCTGAACCCTCTGCATCCATCACCAGACAGACAGACTTACCCACGGGTCAATTCCTTAACTGCGGTTGGCCCTTCCTAGGTGACTCTAATCTAGATCAAGTGAACCAACACTAACCTGCTTAGGCACTAAGCCCGCTAATTATTATAGCACAGTAAAGACTGAGGGACATCCCTTCAGGAAAGGCATAATGTCATGCCAGGAGTGAGCAAGGCTGAGGTATGCAGGGACCCAAAGTGCAGGCAGTTCAGGAATTAAGGAAAGCACTGGCAACAAGATTTCATAGTTAGTGTGGAAAACATTAAGTTGTCTCTTAGCAAGAGATAAATGAAATATGAAAAATAAAATTACAAGTGATAAAAGCTAACACTTATTGGGGAATTAAGCTCTCCCTAGTTTTTGGCTAAACACTTCCAGCTACTACTACTGCTGCTGCTACCACTACCACTGTTCACACACACACACACACACACACACACACACACACACACACACACACAAAACTTTTAAGGTGGTATTTAACATTTAACAAACTAATAAAAAAATAAAAAATGGGATTAGTAAGATCCCATTATCTGTACATTTAGCAAATGTATCTAGTTCAAAACCAGTCTACTTGCTCTTTGCTGAGGAGCTAAAGTTAATATTCAGGTGTCATCACTCTGACTCCCATCCTGACAGCATGGCCCTTCTCCACACGCTTTTCAGTCCAAATCCCTACTTCCCAGAGCCAGGTGGGGGTGGGGTGGGGCACCTACTCTTTTTAACCAGTCCCCACCCAAACCAAGAAATTTTTAGAAACGTGAGAGCATCCTTCAGAGAACAAAGGATGTAGCGCCACCTAGTGGACAAACGTTACCCTCTCCCTCAAATAAAAACAACCAAAGGACAAATCCCAAAACCAGCACAGGCAGCTGGAGAAGAGGAGCAGTCAGGGAGCGCAGCTGTATTCCTCTTCTGCCAAATTCCTATGCTGTGAGCTACATGTACAACGACCCATTTTAGAGGGGCACAGGACCTCAGTCACCTAGTCACAGCAATCTGTGTCCCTGGGCATTGCTTCTGAATCAGAAACTGCAGTAGAATGTCCTGACTTCCCTGCAAGTATCCTTGCTACTGTAGTAGCAAGGATAAATAAGTGTTTCGCCTGCACATCTGAAATCTTAACTGCTTAACTGCAATGCACCTAGCCAGGCTTTGCTGGGCCAGAGACACCTTTCATCCTCTGAATATGCTAGGAAAACCACAGTAGGGGCAGGATGCACGGGAAAACAAAGCAATTGCTTTTGTGTGATGGCAAAAAGCTTGCCCCATGACAAGATTTTTGACATGATTTTAGAACCCGATCCAGAATGGGAGAGCAGCTGCACCCACCACCTGTGTGTTGGGGGGGGGGGGGGGCGGTGAGGACCTAGCAAGGGAAAAGTCAACTGCCTGTTGCCCCATGACCAGCCCCAGGCAAAACACTTCGTCCTTCTCTCTCGGGCTCTTGTAGCAGCTGCGTTTTCAGGGTAAAAAAAAAAAAAAAAAATGCAGATTTATATCTATCACAGTTACCACCAAAGATCAGTCAGTGTTCCTTCAAGGCCAGAACACACTGGGCGAAAAGCCCCACAGCTTCTCAAGGGAATACGGGACTTTGCATGTTAAAGGATGGGGGCACCTGAGAAGGATCTGTGTCTCTTCCTTCTTGCACGTCTTGGCCAATGATCGGTCCTGATCCTTCCCTTTATGAGGGCAACTCCATTTGGACTGCTGACCGCTGACACGCACTGGGAGACCCAACTTGAGCAGTGCGTATCACAAGCACTGCCTGCCTAATATGAAGCTGAAGTCAATGTACCCAAACAAGCTATTCTAGTCAACACCGGAACCTTAGTCACCAGAACTTATGCTAATGCAACACGTCCACAATAAGCTAAGTTTAAAGAAAGTAAAGCTCCTTGATAATTTTTTCAGAATAACTGACGAAGGTGTCCAGTCACTGGCTAGCTGCTCCAGCCCAAGGACGTCCCCAGTCAGGTAAGCAGACTTCTGATTCCACTTCTACTGGGACACGTGCCTCAAAGCTCAGTGTCCTGCCTCAGTGCCCCCCACCTTCTTGTGTCCCCCGCCCCAGTTTCCAGGATCTGTTTCTTATCATTAGCAATTAAGGATGCCTTCTGTGTCTCTGCCCCCACCAAACACAGCACAGCCTTTGGGAATTCAAGGGCAAGTCGCAGTTCCCTGTTCCTTGTTCTAAAAAGCTTAGATTCTTATCCCTGGGATTTCTGTTATCTGCTTAGTGGCCTAGTTGCTCTGACCAGAGGGATTGGAGGCCATTAGCGGGGGTTCTCCGTCATTGCAGCAGCTTTAAGAGGACCCTGCACAGGCTCTGCCGGGTTTCCTTCTCCTGGATTTCCCTGTGACTTTCAGCACATCCGCAGCTGCCACCTCTGCCCTGGCTTTCTCACTGATTGGGACTGGGGAGGAGAACGATGTCACTTAGACCGTCTCCAACACAGATTGATCTAGAGATGGCCAAAGCTGCTAATACTCTTCAGCTTCTACAAAAACAAATGAAAGAAGAGAGAGCAAGAACCAGTGTGAACAATGCAATAACAAGTATATGAGCTCTGTATAGCACCTACCGTGTCATTGAGGGGCTCACCCTGGAGACCCCCTTCAGTAATTCGGCAATAGTCAATGTTTCCCCTTGCAGCTCTTCTGCCCCAATCCACACAGTTTTCTCTCGACATCTTAACAACAACAACAACAAAGTGCCTTTTTCAAAAATCACACTTGAATTTCCTCCTCCTTTCTTCTCTTCTGCGATGTCTGGTTCCATTTCCCCCGGTTCAGAGGCCAGTTAGTTAATGCAATTGTAGGCTTGCCCAGGAAGAGAACTGCCATTTAGAACTGCAAGGAGGCATACCAATGCCTAGAGCACACACCAGACACCCAGAGAAAGCCAGCCTAGCTGATGATTGAAGGTATGAGGTCAAGGGTCCAGTCTTCAGATGCAGAAACTTCAAAACTGAAAGTTGCTGAGCCGAGGACTTGTCTTGTGTACGAATTGACTGTGTGATCATCTAAGCCACTTTAAAAATTAAAAGAGCAAAGGTTTTCTGAAAGCTAACTCGTTAAACAAGACTAAATGTGAGATTGAATGGGTCCAACTACTGTTCCCAGGCAACAGGTAGCGTGAGGGTCCCTGGCAGCCCAGAGAGCACAGCTGCCTCCCATATCTTTTTTTTTGTTTTTTTTTTTTTTGCTTTTTTTTTTTATTAATATATGTAAGTACACTGTAGCTGTCTTCAGACACTCCAGAAGAGGGAGTCAGATCTTGTTGCGGATGGTTGTGAGCCACCATGTGGTTGCTGGGATTTGAACTCTGGACCTTTGGAAGAGCAGTCGGGTGCTCTTACCCACTGAGCCATCTCACCAGCCTCCCATATCTTGATGAGCTAGCAAAGCCTACCTATTCCTTCCTCCCTTGTAATGCTTGTGAGAGTAGTCCTTTCCTTGACCCGTGCCATGGATCTTCTGAAAACTTTGCCTGAATATTAAAAGAAAACTAGATACTAAAAGGGTTTTTGTCTGTCTGTCTGTTTGTTTGTTTGTTTGATTTTCCTAGACAGGGTTTCTCTGTGTAACCTTGGCTGTCCTAGAATTCACTCTGCAGACCAGGCTGGCCTTGAACTCAGAAATCCGCCTGCCTCTCCCTCCCAAGTGCTGGGATTAAAGGCATCTAAAAGTTTAGGTTCTTTCCTGCTGCCAATACAGAACAGATACTGAGTACAAGAACAGAAATTCCAATCACTATCAAGGTGTTTCTTACCCTGCAGTAGCCTCAGGACCTGACACATGTTCCCCCTTCCTCCTGACTCCTGGGTCGTCGTCCTTCTGCAACTTCGTAGGTTCTTTCTTTCTTTCTTTCTTTCTTTCTTTCTTTCTTTCTTTCTTTCTTTCTTCCTTCCTTCCTTCCTTCCTTCCTTCCTTTTTCTTTCTTCCTTCCTTTCTCTCTCTCTCTCTTTCTCCCTCCCTTCCTCCCTCCCTTCCTTCCTTCCTTCCTTCCTTCCTTCCTTCCTTCCTTCCTTCCTTCCTTCTTTCCTTTCTTTGTTCCATACAAAAATCTTATTTGAATTCTATAACAGTGTTAGTCATATTTGTCCCAAGCTGGAAACAATTTAATATCAACTATAAAATGCATAGAATCGCAAAGGGCCCACTATTTTGCAGGTGTCGGTCCTACCAAGATGTAGCTCTATTCCTTGCTTGGGAACTTACAGCTCCCCTCTGCCTATAATGGATTCCCTCTCACCCACCAGGGAGAGATTCCTCTTCCTCAAGAGCCCCTTCCTTGTCTTGACCTAGATTGGACTCCTCCTGCCCCTGGTATGTATTGTTATTGTCTTTTGCTCTTCCTGGTGTTTTTTGTTTGTTTTCTGTTTTCATGCAAAGTGAATACTCTCCTGGGTAGCTGTCTGGTTCCTGCCTGTGTCCTCACACCTACCAGCAGAAACATGGTTCTGTTTGTGAAATGACCTACAGGAAAAACAGACTTTCAAAAGATGTTTAAAAGGAGCTTCCCTTGGGTGGCAGCAAGGTTATCCTGACCTGGACCAGGAATACTCAGCTAAAGTTGATTTTTGGTGGGGGGGGAGGGGGGGGAGAAAGGCAGCAATTTGCATTATAGAATCTCTTCTTTTTGTTTTGAGATTGAGTCTGTGTTTTATATTTTGTTTTGTTCTGTGATGATTTCACCATACTAAGTGTGCCTGTAAGAAGCTCTGTCCATAGTTTAGACTTGGTGAATTACAACTCATTCCTATCAAAGGAGCGTAGGTCACCATCAATCCCTCAGGGACCATTCAGTCCCCGGTTTATAACTGAAGTCTTGGAGTTCAAGCAGAATGGGCTATCTTGAATGCATCTGGTATTTTCATAGCCAAACCAGAGCTCCCAAAGTGATAGCAACTCAGTGAAGATTGTGAATCTTATTATAGAAGTTTACCTTGCAATCGCTCCAAGTTTACCGTGTTGATGTGCCCCTGTTCTGTGCAACCTAAGGAACGTGAAACAGAAGACCAATAGTTCTGTGACCAACAGGCCATAGTTCTCAGTGGGGTAGTCTTCAAGGACTCGTGTGACATGAAATGAGTATACATATGTGTGTCTGTATATGTACCAAACACTGACACACATATGTATATATGAGACTTTGGATTTCTAAGTTCTGGTTCTGGAGTGTCTTGTTGAACAGTCACAGATATCCAAATACAGTGTGAAGTTTTTGTCTGTCTGTCGTCTGTCTGTCTGTTTAGTGACAGAAGGTAGGAAACTCAGTGTTGTTCAGAGTTTGTTCCACTTATAATCTGGTACAGGAGAGTCCAGCTATACTGAGTACCCTTCTCACAAGCAATACTGCTCTTTTCTTTGCCCTGAAAACATGTATTCCTCTTTGCATGTACATGTGAATGGGCCTATGGTACGGAATTAAATACTACATGGCACATAAATAGGCAGCTGTAAAAGCAGGCAACAGAGACTGGGGGCATCTCTGAGTCTCATGGTTCAAAATCAGCTTCAAGTTAGAAGGTGATACCATCTAACCAGCAAGACTGTAAGAAATGAATTGACTCCATTATGGTTCCAGATGATCTAGTGTCTAGGACATCTCCATCCCATAAACTAGGCAATCCTGGACCACACCACACTTGGTACACACTTTGCCAACCACCCCATGGTATCTCAAGCCTTGGGTAGAAATAAAAACTTGTCTAAACCGGGTACCTAACTCATTTGTCTCCTGAAGTAAATGAATTCTGCCTAATGTCATTGTAAACTAGCACTTGTTTTTTATTTGTTCATATTTATCTACCACTGATTTCAAATGATCCTGCTTGCATTTAATCTGCACGTCCATGAGATAATTTATGACCTGAGAATGGCGAAGTGACTCCACACACTCTTATTACAACCACGTCATTCTCCCCGGGTTTGCTCTGGAGAATTATGACAAAATAGCAAAAATGTAATTTTTACAAACATAAAAATTATTGCCACACAGCTGTGTGAGTATTTCTTTCCTGAACTGAGGGCCACAATCAATTCTATTTGTGCGTACTGCACAAAGAGAGTAATAATTTAACTCCCCTTGATTTCTCCTTCTTTCCTGAAGTATTGAGGAGGTGGTTAAAGGCTTGGAAACCCTAAGCTTTGTGCCAAGTATCTGCAGCACTCCTTCTGCAAACCCTGGAACAAAATAATTAAGAAGCTGCTTAAGCAACCATTTGCCACAAACCAGATTGAGGGATTTGAAATATGTACAAATATTTTTAAATAATGCCCCAAAGGGGAAATTCACACTAATAAGTAAGATCTGCTGTAGCTCCTGCTGGCTGGCTCTGCATCCTGGGAGTGCACAAGAGTAAATAGAAACAGGTTCCAACATTTTCCATCTTCCCTAAGGTAGCTGAAGAAATCCTCTGATTTTAACTGCTGCAAATCTGGGGCAGAGCCTTTTCTAATAAGATTCTGTAATCTTCACAGCACAATACTCTCCGTGTTCAGGCGATCCCACAACTCGTAATTCCCCAGCAGTCACTGTGCCAGGGTGAACTTCTGAGATGCAGATAACATTAAGGCTGTGGTTTATGCCCTGATTGATAACGTAGTCAGTGGAGGCAACCTGTCCCAGAGAAAGGATCCAAAAAGCTTTGCATAGTGTTTACGACGCAGATAACCTCCTGGCTGACGTCTAAAGAGGAAACCCTTTGATGGATGAAAGAGACCATAAGACCTTTGGCACCCAGATAGCACTGGCAAGTCCTGTATATCACTCTTTAGACAATTATGGCACTTTAGTCATTCTGTTTGGTCACAAATGCCTAACTGATTTTTTAGAGCAATATGTTTTGCAGAGAGGGTTTGATAAATATAATGAAATCATTTTATGCTCGTTCCTGAGGGACAGGCCATGGAAATGCTGTTAAACGATAATATTTCTTTGTTGTACATCATATTAGGGCTTTCACTGCCAGTGGAGCCAGAATCTAATTGGAATGTTTAAGAGCCTCCCAGACCAATAAATCCTCCGATCCTCAACACGTTCCCTATGTTCCCTTAGCATGATTACCACCATGTGAGAGACACAGACCCTCACCTCACCTCAGACCCACTAAGGCCAGAGTGAATGAAGGTCACCAGGCCCTCGAAGGTGGTTCTGACACACTGGAATGGAGGAAGCACGCCTCTATCCTGTTATAGGACAAGCATAGGCCACAATCCTCAGACCATTGAGAGAGGCAACGTGTGACTACAGGTAACCCACTTCCTCTGCCTTTCCCATGACCTTTGGCATAGACTAGAACAACAGGCATTTGCCTGGGTTGTTGCTTGAATAGTAGTCAGCACACAGGACTATCATGCCTTGGAAGGAAGGCAAAAAGAGAAGACACTGGCCAAGAACCTGGTAGAACAATAGCTACAGATCGTGGTAGGTATCTTTAAACTGATCCTTCAGGAGCCTGTATATTGTGCTAACCAGTAGTGGTCTGAATATTCCTCACTCATACTAATCACCTTAACATGTCAGGAGTGCTTCTACTCTGCACAGGCTTCTCTGGTCTCAGAGAACATACTGTAATTAAGAGGGCTGTTACACACAGAAGGCTAATAGAGAGCACTTAAAGTACACAGGAAAAAGCAGGCAATATTCTTCAGATTATCCTTGCTTCTGTGAAATTCATGATGCTAGAGGATGTGAGGTAAGTTATCCTGTGCATTCTTTTAAAGGTTACTCACAGCCTCGGGGCTCTCTTAGCTGATTGGATTGAATATTAACTTTTTGAGTTACTAAAAGGACTTTCCTGGACACCTTTTAAAAGTCTATTTAGAGACTAAATAACATACTGCTTATCTACTCCCCTAAAAGACAAAGTGGAGTGGTTTATGCAGGATGCTGGAGATAAAACTGGAATCAGGCTAGAAACACTTCTCTCCCAAACAGATATCCTTTGTGGAATATAGTCTTTAATTTCCAAGGGCCCACTTTCTAGGAGAGAATCCGGTCGATTGTTCAGTTGTTTGGCAAAACTTGTTTGTAACGTTCAGTCCTTTGACTATGTTCTTTGTCATAACAAGAGCACCCTATCTGCTCTCATGTTTTGAAGGAAATGAAATATAACAGAGCTGGATTATCACAGTTTTAAAGCCCTTGGGTCAATGAAGACTACGCCTCAGGCATCCTGTGACTGTTTTGCATTCCATCAAGCCTGCTGGCAGTGGAACTGGATACAGCACAGAGCTTCCGTAAAGAAACAGACGTGTCCAACAGAAGCATAAGGCTCAAGCCTTTTTGTAAGCTATCATATCAACATATAACAGAGATTTCCATTAAACTTGGTCACAAGACAAGCAAAGACTCATAAGAAATGTTTATTACAATTTTTCCTTTATCCCAACACTGTTGTACTTGACAAAATTGAATAATGACACCTATGATATATCTGGATAGCATTTACACTTTACAAAGCACTGTCTTATAAACTATTTTATCTTGTACCTACAGATAATTGTGAGAAATGTATTAACAACTCACTCAACGTTATAATGGAGAAAAAAGGAAAACTCTCAACTCCAAGAGCAAACCAAGAGCAAGTGTTATGGGTAACAATGAAAGAGATTGCTTATGTGCAGAATGCCCACGTATGTACATAACTTTACAGTTATGTTTATATGTCAAAGAAATCGGGGGTCAGAAAGATTAGCATTCCAGTTAGTGAACTGAATAAAGCAGATGGCCCTTTCCAAGAAGGGTGGCCTTCATGCAATTCGTTGGGGGTGGGGCCACTTAGAAGAATAGATATGCAGAAGAAGCCTAAATTCATTTCTTATGCTGAGGTATCCATCCTCTGTCCTTCACACTCTGGTTAGCAGATGACCAGCTCTGAGCTTTCTGGTCACTGTTAGATTTCCTGGCTCTCAGGCCCACAGGTGATGTGTCAGGTGATTTTCCTTTCCACAACTTCAAGAGCCAACATCTACTATAAGTTTGTCTATCATCTTGGCTCTACATTTCTCAAGATCTCTAACTTTCTAACCACCACCATAAGACATTGCAATTTCACCAATATAAAAATAACCTGAAGGTGTGCACTGTAAAGAAACGTTAGGATTCCAGGTGATGTCATTCCCTACAGCACTGTCTGTGTGAAGTCTTTCCTGGTGCTGAAAGAAACCTCTCATTCTGCAACGACAATGTCGATTTTCATCTCAGAATTTCTAGAAGGTTTCCATCTGCCTTGACAACTTTCTTCTCATCTTAGTCAAAGGTGCCCACAGCTTCATGCCCACAGCTTGCTGCCTATTTTATGATAGACTCCAAAGTGCTGAGTCCTGTCCTACAGGTCAAATAACATAGACTTATGTGGAAAGTATAAACTTAGAAGCAAGTCATGGTTACATTCAGATCCTACTGTTGCCTGGGTCCAAGGAGAGCTTATTATAGATGTAAATCTACACCTAAGGAAACCCTTCTCACACCTCTGTTAACTGCATAATATGAAAATGTCTACCATCTTTATTACAGCACTTCTGGTTATAATCAAAATATTGTATAAATGCAAAATCTTTTTGATTTTAACCCTCACCCTGGGTAGTTAATATACATGCAGAAGAGCACAGCCCCAGATATTCAGACGCCACTCTGGTCCACGAACCATACTGCATAGTATAATACACTTCTTTCCCCTGATGGAAACTTTAGTTTGCAACAGGCCTTCATTTAGTTTCTGAACTAAATGACTAAAAAGATGCTTATCCCAGTATGAAACTGCCATCCCCTCTGTGGGATAGATAAAAAGTGGCTTTCATTAATAAAAATTTTAAAAAACACTCAAAATTTGTGGCTGAAAGTTCTGCAAGGCACTGGTGAAGAAGGTATAAGTATTTACCAAGCAATGCTTTATGTTCAACCCAGAGATTATACCTGCAGCATTGGGCATCCCTGATTGATCCTCTATCCAGACATTTCCCTAAGGAGCTCTTGACTATATAATGGTGCAAAATATAGGTCCTTGGTTTAGATATGGAAGTTGTGGCCACAGGTCCCAGAAGCCAGGAATTCATGGGCTGGTGTATCTTTCTCTTGACTTTTGGCTTCAGTCACTGTTTACTCAAGTAACCTGACTTTCGAATTACTTCACTTGCCACTCCTTTTTCCTTCCTTGGTTCTGTGTCCTTGACCCTCTCGTGTCAGAATGGCCAAGGCTGTCTGCCACTGGAAAATCTTCTGCCTTTCTGCCTCCTCTACCCAGTCCCATTCTGTAGTTTAAAATGGACATTGACAAGCTGCTGCTTTCCCCTAATTTGCATCTCCAGTTCAATCTCCTTAGCCCCAGTCTCATTTCTTCCATCTTCTTCGACATCCTACAGATGTTTAACAAGCTTAGCGTGCCTCCAATCTTAATTTCTTCCTGTCTTTCCCATCCTTATGCGTGTTATGTGCAGCTCTGGGCTCCGAGCAGCACAGACCCAAATGCCTTAGATGCCTTAGCAATGCCCTTGAGCTGGTCCTACCTCACACATGCTCCCCATCAGCAAATCTTGCAGGCTTTCATTCCAGGGGCCCACTTTCTCCTTCTTGATCACTAGTACCTTACCATTGGTGCTAGCATATGTTATTACAAAGCTTTCCAGAAAGTTTCTCTATTTCTCTCTGGCCTCCACGGGATCAAGGTGATAATGTTAAATATTAAATCCAGCCTTATCATCTTCTCTTCACAAAGCCAACGTCCTTTTAGTGACATATGAAGTGCCATAACCAGAGCCTATCACCGCCTTTCTTGGTCACTCTGGCTTTGTCTGTCTTCATCCATGTCTTTCCAATTGCATGGGCATCACTGTTGTTCTCCTAACAAACCAAGCATACTCCATCCTTGCTGTCTTTGTATCGGCTCTTCTCTTTCTGGGTGCAAACACCACCTCCATGATTTCTTCCTAACTTGGTCAACAAAGTGAGTCTCATAGGTGTGATCAGGGAGACCTTTCCTGATTATTCTCCATGGAAGCCATGCCTCAGTATTTCATATCTGCCTTCTTTCTTCACAAGCTTTATTATTAAAAAGTATGATGGGTGTCTTCTTTGAAATGACAGCTGGTATTCTAGAAACACTTAATGAACACATCATTACACTCCTCCTCGTTATTATCTCTCAAGCATGGGTCTTCTGCAGAAGAGGTCTGTGGCTGCCCAAATGTTGTACAGTTCAGTAAGCATAAATCCTGGCTTCCTCTAAGCTTCTCTAGGTTTATAACACGTGCTTTAGACAATTAGGCCAGCGTGCATTTTCTAGCAATAAAAAAGACCCACCTCTGCCCATGGATGAATACCAAGGATGGTCAGAGCATGAGGGAAATCAAGGACAATACTTCCTTGTCCTTGTCCTCACAGACAGTGAGTCTGCACATAAATAAAGTGTCTGTCCTACTAGAAGGCCTGAGGTTAGAACCCTCACACTCGTACAAAAGCTAGGCACAGTGATGCACATTTGCAATCCAAGCACTAGAGATGTGGAAACATGAAGGTCCCTGGGGTTTGCTCGCCTGCCAGTCCTTTCAAAGCTGTGAGCTCCAGGTTTATTATTTGAGATATTCTATCTCAAAACATAAGGTAGAGACTAGAGAAAGACAGGTATATCAACCTTTGGCCTACACACACACATTATCATAAATTTGGAGGTTGGAGCAAAGTCTCTGCAGCAAAGGTTATTTGTTCTTTTTGCAGAGGACCTGAGTTTGGTTCCCAGCACCCACATGACAGCTCACAACCATTTGTAACTCCAGTTCCTAGAGATCACATGCCTTCTGACTTCCAAAGGCACTGTGTATACAAGTGGTTCACAGACATGCAGGCAAAACTCACGTACACATAAAATAAAAATAAATCATTTTTTAAAGAAAAACATATATCATCAGTTAGGTAGCTCTTGAGCAACAGAAATGTATTTCCCACTAGGAGAGATAAAGACAGCAGCGTATTTATTGTCTGGTGAAGCTGTTTGAAGTTGTGCTCTGGGAAGGAGGAAGGTGGCTTCTTAAACCTCAGAGTGGAAATGATCCTATCTTTTACCTAAAACCATAACCCTTGGGAGTTAGGATTTCAATGTGGGGATTTTATAAAAACATAGATATTCAGACAGCAATGGAATCCATTTGAATTCACTATTATTTTAGAGGTGCTTTACGCCATCTGTCTGTGCTATTAACACATAAGTAGATAATGATTCTCCATGTTTTCATGCATGCCTCAAAGACTATTAACAGTTTCCTAGTGAAACAATTAAGTTGCAATTTACTTTTGATAATCTGGTGTCCTCAAAATGAAGTTAATTAGCCAGACATGGTATCACATGCCTTTACTCCGTGGCACTTAGGAGACAGAAGCAGGTAGATCTCTAAAAGTTCCAGGCCAGCTTGGTCTACCTAGCAAGTTTCAGGCCAGTCAGAGGTACATACTGAGACCTTCTCAAAATAAACAAACAAACAAACAAATAAATAAATAAATAAAACAATAAAAAACAATGTAATTAAGTAAATTCACTAATTTACTTTGCTGCCACTTAGACATCAAATAGCTTTCTTTTTTGTTTGTTTGTTTGTTTTAGTTTTGGTTTTTGTTTGGGTTTTAGGTTTGTTTTGTCTTGGGGTTTTGGAGACAGGGTCTGACTTCATGACTTTCCTGAAACGCACAGAGAGTTGCCAGCATCTACATCCCAAATACTGTGATTAAAGCTATGCACCACCACTCCCAGATTTCCAATGGTTTTCCTAAAGACTTAAAAAAAATTAATTATATTCTAAGCCTATATGAAATCTGTGCGTTCTAAATTTCTCTGAAGGAGTCACTAAGATTTGTAGTGTCAACTCCTAGTGTGACTTTAACAAGGACAGCCTTTCAAAGCTGACAATTAACTTGGAAGACATTGCTTTAACCTTCTTGTGAAAAGCACAAAAGGACATACTTCTCCTGATCGGCCATGAATTTTTATTAATTCACTATTTGCTGGCTTGTTTGTAATTTTCATCACTTGAAATACCCTCTGGAACTGTCAGATCCACAGATCAAATGATTTAAGCATAAATTACATGAATTAAAACTACCTCCGTGGACATAAGGCTGGGATATGGGGAAGAAATATAGTTTTCACCTGATGGTCAACAAACTAGCAGTTTGCTTTTTCCAGAAGAAAAGCGACTTTCTGCGACAGGGGTCCTCACAACCCGTCTGCATCTGCTGCCCTGAGATTCAGATGTGGCCTTTTTCATCCTTCTGGAACCTCCAGGCTTGAAAGTCATCCAAGTGCCAGGGAACAATCTGAAGTCAATTGGCTTATACCCAAATTTAATAAAACTTCCTAGGGGGAACCCGTTTGCTCGTTATCCTTTATGTAGATAATATGTGGAATTAATTCTCCTTCCCTGAGCTATCATCACATCAAGCAGGCAAACACAGACACTGTGTTATTAATGTAATGGAAGCGCGCAGCCACCGTCAATGCTAATGCTCCGAGAAATCCCTCCCCCTCACTGTTTAGCAGATTATAGGTCAAGGTTAAGGTCACCAAAGTTTATGCTTATTCTCTCAGCCTTGACTTTCTTGAACCTGGGGCAAACAGACAGAGTTAATGTGGAAGACTTTTCCTGTTGTGAGGAGGGAAGACATGGATATTAGCTCTGCAGTGTAAATGTTCACATTTATTTGGCAAAGTAATCACAAAATAAAATTTTAGGTTTGAAGTGAAATTATAAAAATTATACATGAGATGCTTTTATGTCCTATGGAGTTTTCCCTTCTGGGTCAGTGTTTCTTCTTTAATATTCAGCATTCATACTTACAGGCTTGTTAATATTCAGCTAGCATAAAGGCTGGATAGGTAACACCTTTACATTTTAAGCATCAACCTTGTCGCTTATTTTGTTGAAATAAAACCTAATCAACCTTTCCTTACTACAAAAAAAAAAAAAAAAAGCCTTTGCCAAGCATCACAGGGCTGTATAAAACAGAGGACTACAGGGTTATAGATGCAATGTAAGGGAGTAACATATGCATTTACTAGATAGATAGATAGATAGATAGATAGATAGATAGATAGAGGAATAGATAGAGGAATAGATGATAGATAGATGAATAGATAGATAGATGAATAGATAGAGAGAGAGATAGAGGAATAGATAGATAGATAGATAGATAGATAGATAGATGATAGATAGATAGATGAATAGATAGATAGATGAATAGATATATAGAGAGATAGAGGAATAGATAGATAGATAGATAGATAGATAGATAGACGATAGATAGATGAAGAGATAGATAGATGAATAGATAGATAGAGATAGAGAGAGAGGAATAGATAGATAGATAGATAGATAGTAGTAGATAGATAGAGGAATAGATAGATAGATAGATAGATGATAGATAGATAGATAGATAGATAGATAGATAGATAGATAGATAGATAGATGAATAGATAGGTAGATAGAGGAGAAGATAGAGGAATAGATAGATAGATAGATAGATAGATAGATAGATAGATAGATGAATAGATAGATAGATGAATAGATAGATAGATGAATAGATAGATAGATGATAGATATATAGATACTCTTGTCCTTCTTTTGATTTTATCCACTCCAAATTATTACTAAAAATATTTTAAAATAAACAATAAAATCAGTGGACCCTTAAGAGTTGAGTGTCTGAGGAAAGGAGCAAACTTAAACAAATATCAATAACTATAATTATGAGAACTATTCAACTCACATAAAGGTCTCTAGCATCAAGTCAACAAAAAGAAAACCAAGAGTGCCGAGAAATACAAGCAGTTATTTACTTTATTGATTTAGCTATTTACTTTACATCCTGGTGACAGCTTCCCCTCCCTCCTCTCTTTCCAGTCTCTCTCTTTCTCTCTCCTGCATCCATTCCTCCTCCCTTCCCCTCAGAACAGAAGAGGCTCCTAAGGGTATTAGACTGTCTTGGCATATCAGTTGCAGTAAGACTAAGCGCATCTTCGAGGGAACCCCAAATTTATTTTTCTGTTTTAAGTAACTAAAATGTCATATAAAACATATAAACTCATGGTAGTGAATATGTTGGAAATGAAGATAAGTATTCTCTGGGAAACAAAGCAGTTGAAGCATGCCTTACCTCTTCTAGCCATGGTTTATTTCTTGGACAGTTGTGTCCCAGAGAAGGGGAATCCAAGTAAAACAGGTGAAGCACTTGTGTTGTGGAAAAGAAACAAGGAGTCTGAAAAAGTCAGGAGCCATGGTGACTTTAAGGAAGAATATACAAGAAAATAACCATTGTCCTCCACTGAGTAGTAAAGACTGAAGAAAAGGCCCAAGGCTAAAAAGGCTACACTTCTACCACTCAGAAGTGTAGAAATGACAGTTCCCGGAGATCAAGCATGACCAGGAATCACACCCTCACTGGTGAGAGCTTCATGGCTTCCTGTTTGAGTGAAGGACCTAGAAGGGGAACTGCTTCAAGACGGACAAGAGCTCGCTCTAGTGCGCATGCCAGAGCTGAAGAAGAGGGGCCTGTGGTTAGCTAGCGTCTGCCACACAGAACAACTCTTGCAATAGAAACACACCCAGAAAGCAACAAACCACAATTCAGAATGTCTGGCAAAAAATTAAAAATTGACACGTGCAAAAGAGAAAAATAAGTTGGCTAATCAAAACGAATCTAGATAAGACACAGGCGGTATTAAAACCACCATTACAGCCTGAGTTGATATATGCTAAATGTTGAGAAAAGATTAAAATTCTAAATAAAAGACGTAAAAGGCCCCAGTTTGAATTGCTAGAAATAGAAATTATAGTGTCTGCTTTGTAACTCGGGATGTAATAATACAGTGTGACACTTCAAAAGAAAAAAAAAAAAAAACTTGAAGACATAGCAATACAAATGAGGCAAAATGAAGCACACACAAAAAATATTACTGAGTAAAAAATGCAGAAACATCGGTGAAATGTAAGATGATGTTCAGTAGCTAAACAGGTGAGGGACTACATCTCTTAAAGGGAGAGAGCTGTGGGGCACAAAAGATCCCAAAAAGAATATTGGTCGAGAAACTTCCAAATTTGACAAAAATTAAAGACCTACTTATTTAAGAAGCTTAACAAACAAATGCACAAGTCTGTTAGAGTTCTTGTTCCCAGTCAGCAGTTTTAGAAATATGCTGGCAGTCTGAAAAGGAGTATAATTTAAAATAACATTATAAGCCAATTTGATAATGACTGAAAGTTATATAATGTTTCATAGCTATGACACACATTGTTTTCCTGTGAATGTGTAGCACCTACAAAAATAAACATTCTGGGCCAAACAACAAATGTTAATGATCTTAAGTAAATGAAAATAAAGAGCAAAAGGTACCTAGAAAATCTCAAAGCACTTGGAAACCGTATGCCATAGCTATGAAATACATGTATATATCAAAGTGAGATAAAATGGAAAATATTGCACTCTGACTAAAAGGAACACATGACATATCAAAATTAGCAATGTATCACCAGACTAGAATTTGTATGGAGATTTATAGCACTAAGCTCTAACTTAACTTCTTACTAAGAATGCCAGAAATGGGGCTGGGGCAATGGCTCAGTGGTTAAGAACTAAGTACCCTTACAGATGACGTAAGTTCAGTTATTAGCATCCACGTGGTAGCTTACAACCACTCCATAATTTCAGTTCAAAGCAATTTGATGCCCTTTTCTTACTCCCACAGACACCAGGCATGCATATGGCAAACATACACACATGCATGCAGGCAGGCAAATTTCTCACAAATATACAATAAAATAAATATTTTTTAAAAAGTAAGAAAAAAACGTAAGTGGTGTCACAAAGCTGTAATTGTATTTGGGATGCTGAGGCAGGGAGGTCACCACATATGGGGTACATAAAAGTGAGATCTATCACTATTAGACAGTAAGACCATTTTTCACAAACAAGATAAATAAATAGACATTGCCCCATAAAAACAGCTCGGCAAGTAAAAGCAACCCTGAAAACTTGAGTTCACTCCTCTAACCTACAAGGGAAGGCATTTGCAGCGTAGTGCTATGCAAGCCCCCACTCTTCCCAGAATGCAGTGGGGGAAGCAACCATACATTTATAATCATGCACAACAACAATAAAAATATATTGATAAAACAGTAAGAAGGAGAAAATTAGAGGAAATCAGTGTTGGCAATCAAAGAGACAGCAAATAACGAACCAAGAAAACAACAGAGAAATTTAATTCTTCTTATTCCAATACACACAATATATAACAATCTCAAAATAATTAATCTGAGTGAAAAAAAATCTGATTTAAAAGGGATACATTAAGCAAAGGCATCAATTATATAAAAATTTTATGAGGTGAAAACTAATCTATAATCACAGAAAGCACACCAGTGATTGGAAGAATGGGGACAGGGATGGGGATGGCAGAGGGCATAAAGGAAACTGAGATGAGGGCCGATAGATGTATTATTTACCTATAAGGGATGTTTTCATAGCAATGTGTACTGAAACAGTATGTGGTATACCATAAACATGTACTGTTTATCAATCTTACCTCAAGAACATTTTTATTATAGTATGTAGTGAGTACTATAAGTGTGTCTTGTGTTTATGTGTGTGTACGTGTATAATGTTTGTGTGTGTGAATGTATGTGCATCCACATGTATGTGAAGCTGAGTGAGTGCCATGTGTTGAGATCAAGGGCAGTCTGCAGGAGTTTGCTCTTTTCTTTATCTCATTTCCAAGGGTTAAATTCAGCTCACCAAGCTGTAGTGGCCACTGAGCTAACTAGCTGATCCCCAGGAAAAGTTGTGAGAATTTTTGTTTTGTTTTTAACTATCTCAAAGGATTGCTTAGTCAGTAAAGTTCTTATTACATAAGAAAACCCAAGTTCACATTTCAAGCACCCACATAAACCTGGACAGGGCAGCCTGTGCCTATAACCCAAGCTCTGGGAGCAGCGATACAGAAGGAGCCCTAAAGCTTGCTGGCAGTCAGTCTAGGCCAATCAGTTAGCTCTATGTTCAGTGAAAGGTGTAGAAGAACTAGATGAGATACTTCTATGGACCTCTGCCCTCCATACAACAATCTTATACATGCATATGCAGCAACACACGTATGCTTACTGACACACCAAATATAGCACACATATGTATAAACAAATAATAATAAACAGAGCTTAGTAAGTCTACAATTTAATGAAATTTAGGTTAGAAATGACCTTCTCACGCACTGGCAAGGGAAGTCAGTCTCTGACCTTATTCAGAACATCCAAAGAGGAGTGATCTGACACGTCCCACAGATGTCAGGACCTGGTAATTTTCAAGAAAATAATTTCGTCAGAGGGTGAAGACATGTTAAAAACAGCTCAAGGGATAAACAACCTCTGAAAGCAACTTGGAGAGAAATGAGAAAAATGAAGTTGAGGAATGGGATCCACAACTTCAAGAGATACAGCGCTCCTGGCTGGGTTTCTGGTATATGGGGATCTGAGTATGTCTGCAGACTGGAGAGAGTCCTAAGCCACAAGGCAAACCAGGAAACCAAAGATAAGAAGCAAAAGACAGATGTGTAATGTTCTAAGTGGGATATTTGAAACAGAACTAAAAGTTGTGTAGATGGATGCCTCCTGAAAAGATGCTTGCTCTGTTTATTTCAGTGAGAATGGCTCCCTTAGGCTCATGTATTTGAATACTTAGTCACCAGGGAACGAAACTTTTTTTAGAAGGATTAAGAGGGATGCTCTTGTTGGAGAAGATGGGTGTGCCACTGGGGGTGAACTTTGAGGTTTCAAACCTCATTTCTCTCTCTCTCTCTCTCTCTCTCTCTCTCTCTCTCTCTCTCTCTCTCTCTCTCTCTCTCTCTCTCTCATTCTTTTTGCCAATTACCGATGAATCAGCTACTGCTCTAAAGCCATGCGTACCTATTACAACACTCCCCACCATGATGATAAGGGACAAACCCCTTTGAAGCTGTAAACAATTCTGTCATTAAGCAATTGCTTACGAATACAAGAATAGAACAGTAACTAAAACATTTGCTTTCTAAAGAAGGGAGATTGATAAATGTTCAGAATGAAAAATAGAATTGTGAAGAAAGAAAAGAAATTTGCTAAATTATACAAGGAAGCTTAGAGGATGGCTAGATATTTAAAAGAGAAGAAAGGTTAGTAAAAAACGTCTGTCAGGTAACGGCTCAACCAAGTTTTAAAACCATAAACTACTTTAAACCAGCAAATGGGGTGTGAGGTTTCTTCAGGAAATAAGAATAAGGAAAGCAAATGGTTGGTTTGACCATGATGTGGATGCGAGCCATGTGGGTACACCCAGAGGTCAAAGGGATACAGTTGAGGTTGATTCTTAGCACGCACAGTAAGTGGTTCCTCGGTTCTGACATCTCTATCTGCTCACTAAGGAAAAGAACATGCTTGTTTGGACTCTGGTAGAACCTGTGTTGTAGAGCATACAAGAGCAATTATCTCTGATGAAGGTTAACAGTATATAAACCGTGGGAGAATAAATACATTTATTGATTCCTAGTCTTTGCTGTGGACATTAGGCTGCAATTGAATCAGCACATCTCAGAGCTAGGAGAGAGTTTATGGGTTATAAAGTTCAACACTGTCATTTTATTGATGAGAGGCAAAGAAACAATGGAGGCTCTTCCCAAAGGTAGTAGGAGATGTAACTAAGTCTTTCTGGCTTCCAGTTAATATTCTAGTCACTTCTTTTTCAATGTTTTTGAAAATATTGAAGGCAACATCACTATTTACAATATAGTTTAATATAGAAGGTCTTAAATTTGAGACAATCTTAATGCAATACATTTACAACTGAAAATATATGACAATTTTATTATGATAACTACTTTTTCTAATTTCAATCAATTATTAAGTAAATGCCTTCTATGGGGCAGTTTGTCCTTTCTTACTTATAGCAACAAATCACATTTAGAAATCATTTCCAAATGGGAATGTAAGGTTATAGGTTTCTTGAGATCGAGGACCCATTCTATCACCCAGCATTTAACACACTCAGAAAGTGATCAGAATATTTATTGAATGATGAATTACTACAATGTGACACAGGGACACAGCTGAGGTAGTCAGAGTGATGGTAAGGTCAAACTCAGCTCTTCTAGGCCCCAATAACAACATAGAAAGTGACATCTGGTCATTGTTGGCCCTGCAAAGGGAAATCACATACTCTGTTGAAGAAGGCCTTGTACATAGAAGGAAGGGCCACGGGATAGAAAGAACACACATCAGCCAGGGTTTCACTGCACACATGGGCTGGTGAACAAACCGAGGCATAAGCAGAAAGTGGAAGAGAAATGTGGTTCAGTAGGGCTGAGTTGGAAGCCTTGGGTTCCAGTTTTGCTTATATTGTCAACCAGCAATCTAGACCGAATAGCACCAGGCTGTGACTCACTGCTACACTCTTCCCACCTTCTTAAGAATACACCGGGTTACCAGTGACCAGTGAACTTTAAAATCTAGGGGATACTTTTCTTCTTGCATGTCAGCTTACATTGCTCCTATGTAGACTTGTTCCTAAACCTTTCTGTGGCTGCCTTCCTGCAATTTCCTCTCTAAACTCTTTGGACCTCATCATGATAATTTTCTCCCAAATGCTGTCCTTAAAATTCCTTTTCTTGGCCTTTTTTGCTCTGTGTAGTTTCCCAGGTGATTTTTATCTGCCATATTTCTTTAAATATTTAGATTTTAGCCAACATGCATCCAACATCCTATGAAATATATCCATGTGCATTCTTTTTATTTACCCCAATCCGAGAAGCAATATGGATAGCAGAAAACTCATATTCTCTTCATCCCTTCCCTCTACCTCAGCTTGCAATGACATCCTCCTCTCCCTCCGTCATTTTGTCTCAAGGCATCTTCCTGCTACTCAAACCAGCAGTGTTTCCAGAGCCTTCCATGTTTCTCAGTTTTGCATCATCTTAATGCCTAATCCCTCCTCTGCTCACTGCTTTCAAGATCAGCCCCACCACCACCAACACACACCTACACATATGTCATTTGTGGTAGTAATGCTCCTCCAAAGAACCAGCGCTCAGGAGGCAGAGGCAGGAGGATTTCTGAGTTCGAGGCCAGCCTGGTCTACAAAGTGAGTTCCAGGACAGCCAGGGCTATACAGAGGAACCCTGTCTTGAAAAACAAAAAACAAAAACAAACAAACAAAACAAAAAAAAAAAAAGAAAGGAAAAGAACTACAGACCATCTAAAACAAACAAATAAGTTCCAGGCATTCCAAGACACTCCCCAAATGATATAATCTGTTACCTTGGTTGCTGTCCAGATCTTGAAAGTAAGAGCCCATTTCTGAAGACACCACAAACTTTGGACACAGACTTGGTTGAACTGATCTATAACTGACCTGAAACCTCTTCTTTGAGGACTGGGAATCAGGAGGTGCTCTGCAAGTTGCCAAAGGACTAAAGTAATCAATAACACTACCCTGCTGTAATGTCAACCAATGACTAACCAAGACACACCTAAGGATGCAATACTGGCACTTATATTATGGGAGTAACCACAGTTGTCTAGTTGGACTTAAGATCCACAGGACAAGATGGTATTAAATCATGGCATTATAACTACTCAAGACTAGCGAGGTCATGGACCCTAGAGGAAAAGCCCCTACTTTTACTTTCCCAAACCAGTATAATCACTAACTAATTTCTAAATACTACCCTTATACAGAGAGATAAATAGCTTTCACCCTCATCAAAGAAATTTCTTTTCACAGCATATAGAGTCTATTACCAAGATCTGCAACCAAAGAAATGGTTTTAGAGTGGACAATCCCAACTGCTACAACTACAACATAACCACTATATCTAAGGCTTGAGGGATATTGAGAAAGAAGAGACAGAAACCAAAGTACTGGGACATCTGCTGTGAGGCAGTGCTGCCCAGACATGACAGAAGCTGTTTCCTTCCAATCTCAGCACTATTGTTGCATAAACAAACCGTGCACAAAGACAACATCAGTCTATCTCATGTGAACCCATCGTGCGTGGGCAAGATGAAGAACTACTTGTAATTAATGGCTGCTGAGGAAGGGGGAATCAGTACTCGCCACAGAGGAGTCCTTGAATACATTATGCAACCCAATTGCTCAGCCCTAAATAGATAGAAATATGAAGAGCACTTCCTGCTTAACATACTTTAATTCATTCTTAGCAGGTGACTCTATGTTATAGTTACCCTGATCTAATTGTTAATGTCTCTCATGATATAATAAATATGTAATATTATAATAAATCTACTCTAAATTCCAAATTCACTGTCATTATCTGTAATAATAAAAAAAAGTCTTTCATGATCCAATGCTTTTAACATTTAATCTTATCTTCAGCCACCTTCCCTTTTTCCTGTTCATACTGAATTAATTGCCCTTCCCATATGTGCTCCATTCTCTTGTTCTCTTATGGAGAAAGCCACATCCTGTATGGGCCACAACACAACCCCCATTCATCCTTTTACCTTCAGATCAAGGATTTTCAGGGTGCCTTGCCTGGCTTTCTTGATACCTCTCGTGGGGATGGACCGAATCTTTTTTGTGTTTCTGCCTCTTTTATCTCAGTTGCTCACAGGCTTTCTTCTTTTCTTTCATGTCAGTGTTTCTGCAATGGTGATTCTTAGAAGTCAGTCAGGAACTATGTCTTATTTATTGCTAGACTCTCGACACAGAGCACAGTGCCTGGCACATGGAAAGTGGCTGACAAACGTTAGAAGAAACAGGTCTTTGAACCAGTGAACTTGAACGTGACCATTCTACGTGTTAAGAAACTTGAAATTAGCACAAGAATTTAAGACTTAGAAGGGGAGTCAATACAGAAAACTCTGGAGTGTTATTTTCAAGGTTTGTGTCTAAGCGTTAATCTTCCAATTCAAATTCCATTTAGGCATAGATGCCTTTGGCTTTAAAATAGCACCAGCAGCCTAGCCACCCTCTGGCACCACAGGATCTCACAACAGGATATCAGTAAGCCAGATGCCTGTAGGATTTTCTTAAGTCAATTTTCAATTAAAACGGTGGGAGCCTGCCATTTAAATAATTTTGTTGTGCTCACATCCCAGAAACGAGAATGACTCAAACTTAAAATTAAATAAATAGCATCAATAATAATGAGTTAGGAAGCTTTGCATATCCCTAAAAAAAGCTGCATCTCTTCCCAGGAAACACTCCCACTATTTGTGGTGGACCTGACTAGGACAATCTCTGTTTCCTTCAGTGTCTTACCTAACCTCTAGGGCTATACTGGAACGGAAAGACACTGAGACCCATCCCATGGTCTTCACTGGAAATTGGAGACTGTAAGCAGTCAAGACATCTCAGACTCTTTCTAGTCCTCTTCAGTAGCCCTGTGAATTCAGTTTGATTCAGTAAAACTGGTGTAAATGAGACAGCACCATACCAAACCCAAACCCTGACAAAACTCTGCCATTGTTGGAAATCTTCTGTCACTAGAAATACTTTCAACATCACACAAATTGTTGTGAAAGAGTAAGGACAAGTGTGAACAAAATGTCTTTATTACTTTTTCGTATTTTTAGTGGTAGTGTGTGTGTGTGTGTGTGTGTGTGCCCAAAGTAAGTGCTCTACAACTGAGTTACTGCCCTGCCACTGCTGTGTGTACTTCTGCGGTATTTCTTTGCCCTACAATCACTGAAACCTCTATGAAAAGAATGGCCATTTCTTCTTCCTTCCCTTTTACAAACTGAGAACCATAGTGATACTTTCTGGTTTGTGAAACATTCACTTTACATGAAATAATAACCTTTCTGTTAAGATCATCACTCTAGAGTTTACAATCTTTCTCTTGTATGAGTTGATAATTGTAGTAATGACCTCACCATCAGGTATTTCTTGGGAATTAATGATCAGCTGAGGTTAATGGCCCACAGAACACCCATGGTCCATCAACTCCACCCTGCCTATCATTAATCCCCAGCAAACATCCTGCTTCCCAGTTATTATTGTTTAATTTAGACTCCCGTTATTCTCATCAAGCCTTGCAATATCACTACATTCACCAAGAGGCTGTATTTTATGAGTCTATGTCCCAATGTTTCAGCAAGAGTGGTTTCCCTAACTGGTTATTAAATAAAAATAGAATGGATGTATTAAAAGTTACCTTAAAGGATATTAAACGTTTCTGGACACTTTTCTATTTTACACATATTTTGACCTTATTTAAATCTATCAATGTTTGAGGATGTTCTGCCCCTAAGACATAACCTTTGGCACTCCCTCCCCACCATCCTTAGCCCTTTCTTTACTTATCAGAGAAAATCTAATCATTGTATTTACCTTTACATGTTACTCTTCCAAGCTCAAAGTAGTTCTAAACACTAAATGGTTTCATGAGGTGTCTACAACACTACATGCTACCTGCTGCTTCTAAGCTGTTTGCAGCCATTAGAGGGCCTGCAGCATTCATGCCTCCTTTACTCATAGGACCAACAATGCTACATCTCACTTAAGGGTGCACAAAGCACTGTTCTTGCTCCTTTTCTAGCTTCCTCTTCAGTTTAAGGAATGAACTACAGCAGGTCTGACGGAGTATGAGTCTAACCCATGGAAACAAGGTCTCAGAGTACCATTTAATGGAGTGAAGCTCTCTCAACACCAAGGTTAATTTAAACAAATGCAGCCTATAGTGAGAAAAGGATATTTTTCGCCAAATAATCCTTAACAAAAAACACAGGAAAGGGTTATCTGGATTGTAATCTTATAACACTAAAGCCTAGGAAGAAAAACTGAGGATGGAGACACAAGAGGTAATGAATGCTTCCTGTTAAGCTCATAGTCATTTTTTAATGAAGATATAATGCAGTAACAAATATTGAAGAACTTAAGAGTAAGCAAAAGGGGACAAGCAAAGTCATCAACAGGTCACTGATTTTAGTGGGATTGCTTCAAGTTTCTTTCCATTTAGTTTGATGTTGACGACTAGTTTGCTGTATATTGCTTTTACTATGCTTAGGTATAGGCCTTGAATTCCTGATCTTTCCAAGACTTTTAACATGAAGGAATGCTGATTTTTGTCAAATGCTTTTTCAGCATCTAATGAAATGATCATGTGGGTTTTTTTTTCTTTGAGTCTGTTTATGTAGTGGATTACATCGATGGATTTCTGTATATTGACCCATCCCTGCATCCCTGGAAAGAGGTCTACTAGGTCGTGGTGAATGATCATTTTGATGTGTTCTTGGACTCAGTTGGCAAGAATTTTATTGAGTATATTTGCATGAATGTTCATAAGGGAGATGTTTTCTTTCTTTGTTTGGTCTTTGTGTGGTTTAGGTATAAGCATAATTGTGGTTTCATAGAACAAATTGGGTAGTGTTCCTTCTGTTTCTATTTTGTGGAATAGTTTAACAAATATTAGTATTAGGTCTTCTTTAATGGTCTGATAGAATTATCCACTAAATCCATCAGGTCCTGAGCATTTTTTTTTTTTTTTTTTTGGATTGGGAGTCTGTTAGTGACTGCTTCTATTTCCTTAGGGCTTATGGGACTGTTTAACCTGTTTTAACTTTGGCACCTGGTATGTGTCTAGAAAATTGTCCATTTCATCCACATTTTCCAATTTTGTTGAGTATAAGTTTTTGTAGTAAGATCTGATGATTTTAGAATTTTCACAGTTTCCGTTGTTATGTCTCCCTTTCATTTCTAAATTTATTAATTTGGATACTGTCTCTGTGCCCTCTGATTAGTCTGGCTAAGGATTTATCTATATTATTGATTTTCTCAAAGACCAGTTCCTGGTTTTGTTGATTCTCTGTATAGTTCTTTTCATTTCTATTTGGTTGATTTCAGCCCCAAGTTTTATTATTTCCTGCCATCTACTTCTCTTGGGTATATTTGCTTATTTTGTTCAAGAGCTTTCAGGTTTTGCTAATGTAAGCTCTCTCCAGTTTCTTATTGGAGGCAATTAGAGCTATAGGTTTTTCTCTTACCACTGCTTTCATTGTGTTCTACAAGTTGGCCTAGTCGGCCATCATTGGGAAGAGAGGCCCATTGGTCTTGCAAACTTTATATGCCCCAGTACAGGGGAACGCCAGGGCCAAGAAGTGAGAGTGGGTGGATAGGGGAGCAGGGCAGGGGAACAGTATAGGAAACTTTCTGGATAGCATTTGAAATGTAAATAAAGAAAATATCTAATAAAGAAAATAAAAAATAAAAAAACAAAAAAATACAAACAAACAAAAACAAAAAAAAAGTTTTGGTATGATATGTCTTCATTTTCATTAAATTCTAAAAAGTCTTTAATTTCTTTCTTTATTTCTTCCTTGTCCAAGTTATCATTGAGTAGAATGTTGTTAAGCTTCCATGTGTATATGTGTTTTCATTTGTTTTTGTTGGAATTTAAGACCAGCCTTAGTCCACGGTAATCTAATAGGGTACATAGGATTATTTCAATCTTCTTGTATCTGTTGAGGCCTGTTTTGTGACCGATTATATTGTCAATTTTTGAAGAAGGTACTATGAGGTGCTGAGAAGAAAGTATATTCTTTTGCTTTAGGGTGAAATGTTCTATAAATATCTTTTAGATCCATTTGGTTCATAACTTCTGTTAGTTTCACCATGTCTCTGTTTAGTTTCCGTTTCCATGATGTGTCCTTTGCTGAGAGTGAGGTATTGAAGTCTCCCACTATTATTGTGTGGGGTGCTATGGGTGCTTTAAGCTTAATAATGTTTCTTTTATGAATGTGGGTACCCTTGAATTTGGAGAATAGATGTTCAGAATTGTGAGTCTATCTTGGTAGATTTTTCCTGTGACCAGTATGAAGTATCCTTCCTTATCCTTTTTAATAACTTTTGGTTGAAAGTTGATTTTATTCCATATTAGAATGGCTACTCCAGATTGTTTCTTGGGACCATTTGCTTGGAAAATTGTTTTCCAACCTTTTACTCCGAGGTAATATCTGTCTTTCTCACTGAGGCACATTTGCTGTATGCAGAAAAATGTTGGGTCCCGTTTACGTTTCCAATCTGTTAGTCTATGTCTTTTTATTGAGGAATTGAGTCCATTGATATTAAGAGATGTTAAGGAAAAGTGATTCTTGCTTCCTGTTATTTTTGGTGTTAGACCTGTTCATGTGACTATCTTCTTTTGCATTTGTTGAAAAATTACTTCCTTGCTTTTTCTAGGGATGAGTTTCCCTCCTTATGTTGATGTTTTTTCATTTATTATCCTTTGTAGGGCAGTATTTGTGGAAAGATATCGTGTGAATTTGGTTTTGTCATGGAATATCTTGGTTTCCCCATTTATGGTAATTTTGTTGGGTATAGTAGCCTGGGCTGGCATTTGTGTTCTCTTAGTGTCTGTATGAAATCTTCCCAGGATCTTCTAGCTTTCATAGTCTCTGGTGAGAAGTCTGGGGTAGTTCTGATAGGTCTGCCTTTATATGTTACTTGACCTTTTTCCCTTACTGCTTTTAATATTATTTCTTTGTTTTGTGAGTTTGGTGTTTTGATTATTATGTGACAGGAGGATTTTTTTTTTCTGTTCCAGTCTATTTGGAGTTCTGTAGGCTTCTTTTATGATCATGGGCATATCTCTCTCTCTCTCTCTCTCTCTCTTTAGGTTAGGGAAGTTTTCTTCTTTAATTTTGTTGAAGATATTTACTGGCCCTTTACTTTGGAAATCTTCACTCTCTTCTATATCTATTATCCTTAGATTTGGTCTTCTCATTGTGTCCTGGATTTCCTAGATGCTTTGGGGAAGAAGTTTTTTGCCTCTTGCATTTTTTTGAATGTTGTTTCAATGTTTTCTATGGTATCTTCTGCCCTGGAGTTTCTCTTTTCTATCTCTTGTATTCTGTTGTTGATGCTTGCAACTATGGTTCCTGATCTCTTTCCTAGGGTTTCTAACTCCAGGGTTGTCTCCCTTTGTGATTTCTTTGTTGTTTCTATTTCCATTTTTAGATATTGGGTGGTTTTGTTCACTTCCTTTGCTTGTTTGATTGTGTTTTCCTGTACTTCTTTAAGGGGTTTTTGTGTTTGCTCTTTAAGGGCTTCTACCTGTTTACCTGTGTTCTCCTGTATTTCTTAGAAGGAGTTATTTATGTCCTTCTTAAAGTCTTCTATCATTGTCTTGAGAAGTGATTTTAGATCTGAATCTTTCTTTTCCAGTGTGATGGTGTATCCAGGACTTGCTATTGTGAGAGAATTGGGTTCTGATGATGCCAAGTAACCTTGGTTTCTATTGCTTAAATTGTTAAACTTGCCTCCTGCCATCTGATTATCTCTAGTACTACCTGCCCTTGCTATATCTGACTGGAGCCTGTCCTTCCTGTGTTCCTGGTTGTGTCAGAACTCCTAAGAGTCCAGCTGTCTCGATGATCCTGTGATTCCAGGATCCTATGGTCCTGAGATCCAGGATGTGACAGAGCTCCTGGAAGTCAAGCTGCCTCTGGGACCCTGAGATCCTGGTGTGACCAAGACCCTGGGATCCTGGGATCCCAAGATCTTGGGATGCCGGGATCCTGGGCATGTTAGAGTGCCTGGGAGTAACCCTTCCTCTAGGTGTTATGGGACTGGCTGAGGAGTTTGTGCCCAAAGTCTGCTCAAGGCACCTGCTCAGACAAGAAGCAACCTGAGCCACTGGTCAAACTGGATTTCAATGTCCCTGTATCCCACTGGTCCCAGTTACTCCCAGTGTTGGAACACATGTTGTGTCCTCCTTACTTCTGATCCTATGATCCTCAGAAAACAACAATCTTATAGTAAACTCTAAAAATATAAAATATCTTGGAGTAACTCTAACCAAGCTAATTATAAAAATTGTACAGTTAAAATATGTAAGTATTGAAGAAGATAGAAGAAGATTAGAAGGTCTCCCAAGCTCATGGATCAGGAGTAATATAGTAAAAATAGCTATCCTACTGAAACAATCTGTAAATTCAATGCAATCCCACCAAATTCCAACACAATTGTTCACAGATCTTAAAAGAACAAGTTTCTCCTTCAAATGGAAACAAACACACACATACACACACAGATGGCTAAAACACTCCTGAAAATAAAAAACTACTTGAGATAAACACTGCTCCAAACTCAAACTGTACAATAAGGCTATAGTAATAAAAACAGCATTGTTTGCGCACAAAAACAAACACACAGGTTACTGAAATTTAATTGAAGACTCAGAAATAAATCCAAGCACCTATGAACACCTTTTTTTTTTTAATAAAGAAGACAGAAATACACACTTTAAAAAGAGACATCATCTTCAACAAACGGTGCTGGTGAAAGTGGATGGCTGTGTGTATAATAATCTAAACAGATCCATACTTATCACCTTGAACAATCCTCAGCTCTAAATGGTATAAAAAACTCAACAACCACAGCAGCAACAACAACAACAGCAACAACAAAACCTGATACACTAAACCTGATAGAAGAGAAAGTGTATAATAGACTTGAATTCATCATCAAAATAGACATTCTGAAGAGAACACCATTAGCACAGGTTAAGGGAAACAATACTTAGGATCTTATGAAACTGAAAACATGAATGGCAAAGAACTCCAACATTTGGAAAAACAATGGGCTACAGAATGACATCTGACAAAGGATATATATATATAGATATAGATAGATAGATAGATAGATAGATAGATAGATAGATAGATAGATAGATAGATCAACTGGATATCAAACACAACCCAATTTAAAAATGAGATATAGATCTGCCAAGGACCAGCTTTGGCTTGGAAAGGAATTCCTGAGATTCCTGAGAGAAGGGGTGTCTGGGAGCAAAATGATTTGAGGTCAAATCGTGGGTTCAAGCTGGTGTTCTAGATTTTGCTGAGATGGCTTTCCAGATTGTGCTCGTTCTCTCTCTCTCTCTCTTCTCTCTCTTTCTCCCTCTCCCTCTCTCTCTGTCTGTCTGTCTGTCTGTCTGTCTCTCTCTGTCTCTCTCTCTCTGTCTCTCTCTCTGTCTCTCCCTCTCTCTGTCTCTCTCTCTGTCTCTCTCTCTGTCTCTCTCTCTCTCTGTCTCTCTGTCTCTCTCTGTCTCTCTCTCTCTCTCTTTCTGTTCTGCCTTGCTCTAGAACAGCTTTTTTTTGCTCTTCTAAAAACTCTCTGGTTGAGACAGCTTTCTCTCCTAGTTAAAACTGTAAAAGTTACCTGCATAGCTCATGGCTTTGCTGACTAAAGTCAGAAAAGCTGCTATAAAAAATTATTGGATCTTCCCATCAAGTCAGAAATCCTGTTAGGAAAAAAAAAAATCTTGAGGAGCTGTTTTCATTCTCTAGAGAACTCCAGACAGCTCAACTCTCTCTGAAGGAAATTCTAAAGAAGAATTGCTATCACTTTTTGCTAACTCATCTCAAGCAGTGGAAAAGCCCAGTTTTTTATTTACATAAAAATTCAGTTATTTATTTCAGGTTCCCTTTGATTATCCTAAGAATCAGCATCAGGTGGCCCCAGCCCCTTAATTCTTAAGAAACAAGAAGCACACATTTTAACACTGCAAAATAATTCAGAGATCTGAATGCCTCTTTTAAACATAGACAAGCTAGCTGGGTGGGACCATGTCCTGACTCTGCCTGGACTTCAACTCACTGTGTCCTAGGCTGACCTTGGACTCAGGAATATGCCTGCTTTTGTATCTCTCTGCCTTTGTATCTTTCTGACAAGCTGGCTCATGATGTAGCTGTCTTTGTTCTTTAAGACTGATGAAGCCCCTCATAATTCATATTGCATCCTTATATTTTACATAGTTGAAAAGTTATATATTTTAAACTCATGTATGTAGAGCTCTTTCCCACAGCCTTGAGGACTGTCCAGAAGGCCCCAGTGTTTACCATTTGGCTGAGACAGCCATACATTTGCCTCCTGGACTCATGTTGTCTGATTATCACAGTCTTTAACATTAATAGGGAGGACATTCCTCAGAGAAATGTGAAATATGTACACTATTATACAAACAAGCCTTGTGCCCAAGGCAGCCATGGGTGGAGGCTTACACCAGGGCCATCCTAGGGGCAGGAATCATGTCACCATGTCACTGTCCCCAGCAGGGCCATGCCAGGCTCAGCACAGATCAAAGCAGAATTCTCAAAGTAAGACACTTAAATGGCTGAAAAATACTAAAAGAAATGTTCAACATCCTTAATCAGCAGAAAATGCAAATCAATGCTGGAGTTGCAGCTTACACTGATCAGAATGTCAAAGATCGATAAAACAAATGACAGCTGGTGGGGCAGCATACTTGTATAGCCACTATAGAAATCAGTGGGACAGTTCCTCAGGAAGATGAGAATCAACCTACTTCAAGATTCAGCTGCATCAATCTTGGCCATATACCCAAAGAATGTTTCATCCTACTACAGAGATACTTACTCAACCATATTCATACTCTATACATATGGCTGCTCCATTCATACTAGCCATAAACTGGGAACATCCTAGATGTCTGTCAGCAGATGAATGAATAGAAAAAAATGTAGTACATTTACATAATAGAATATTACTTAGCCATGAAAAATGAAACAATGAGGTTCATAGATAAATAGATGGAATAAAAAAAATCCTGAAGGATGAATATGGTATGTTTTTGCTCACATGTGGATATTAGTCATTAATAAGTCAATGATAACCAAGCTGCAGTCCATACAACCACAGAAGTTAGGTGTAGAATAAGGGACCGGAGGACATGGGTTGACCAGAGAAAGGGGAAATGGAATAGTTATGGGTGGATAGAGAGAGGGGACAGTTCTGGAATCGGAAGATCAAGAGGAGAGGGAGAGGGAAGAGGGGAATAAGGGAGAAAACCAACTCAGGCTGTGGCCAAGGCTATAGGTTACTCTCCATAAACTGATAGCAAAATGGCGTGGCCAAGTATATGTCTACAACTCCCTGAAAATGAAAAGTCAAGTGGTGCCTGTTAGCATTTTGTCTAGGCTCCACCCCACAGTTACCTGGCAACAGCCAGATGTGCCTGACTCACTATAAAAGTGGTTGCTTGCCCCCTCCTCTCTCTCTTGCTCTTGCTCTCTTGCTTTCTTGCCTTCTTCCCCTTGTGTCCCTTCTTTCCCCATCCCCCACTCCACATGTTCATAACTGACCTCCACTCCTCTTTTCCTCTCTCTCTCTCTCTCTCTCTCTCTCTCTCTCTCTCTTCTTTCTCTCTGTCTCTCTCCCTTTCTCTGTCTCTACTACCCTCTCAACTCCCCTCCCCATGCCCTCAATATACTCTATTCATACTATCCCCATCTTTGTGTGGCTGGTACCTGAGGAGAAAGGAATACCTCAGCCCTGCACCATAGTGCACCTCCACCAAACATACCCCTGGCTTCTTTATCTTTTTTATAAAACACAACAGTGTGTACATAGAGCCTTCACCCTCTACAAACTAATGTTGTTGGTTCTGGAAGATACTCTGCACACTACCAAAAGAGAAATGTAAATACCAATACAGCTATAAAGCCTTCAATCTACAATGGTGTTCTGCCTACCAAATACATGAGTGCTCTGGTGGTACAAAGCTATGGGAATATTCAGCCAATATATGATTAGGTTTAAGGCCCACTCTATGAGATGGAACCTATACCTGACCAAGAACCCAAGACTAGGTAGTCCAGGGACATAGAGTAAAACCACAAGTGCATAGCAACAAAATGATTCCTAATGGCATTCTGCCACGTGCACCCATCAGTATCTTGCACAGCCATCATCAGTGAAGCTTTATTGTCCAGCAGATGGGAACAAACACAGAGACACACAGCCATGCACACACAGAAAGTAAAAGACCCTGGAGCACTCAGACCTAAACAGGATGTTGCTACCATCTCTCTCCTCCCAGGACTCAGAAAACCCTGCAGAAGAGGAGGCAGAAGGATTATAAGAGCCAGAGAAGATGGAAGAATCCAAGGAAACCAGACTTTCTAAAAACAACAGAACCAATAAACATATTTTAGAAAACTTCTATTGTATTAGGTTTCCATACTAACCCCAAAATGGCCCTTTAATTTTAGCTGCCTCTCTCCACATTCTCTCCCTCCTCCCTATTTCCCCTTCTCCTCTCCTCTTGAGTCTCCCTTAGAAACCTGTTTGTTGATTCAGATGAGAGAGGAAGGGGAAGAGAAACCAGAAGAACTAGATAAAGAAAAAACATAATCAGGATATATCATATATAATGTATGTCATGTTATACATATAATAAATTAGATAGATGAATGTTTATGGTAATTACAGAGTTTGTTCCACCCACATCAATTTTTTTTTTTTACCTATAAAGAAAAACCAAAGTGCTGCTATGTCAAACCACAAGTGTGAAACATTGAAATCAAATATTTCACAATTATTTGTAAAGTGTTTAGAATTCAGTGTAGGTCAAATGGTTTTACCAAGAGGCGAGAGGTAATTCACATAATACATATAGATCACAACTGACAGAGTGTTCAAAGACATGAGCAAAAAAAAAAAAAAAAAGGAATATCACAGAGGGTATTCATGACAAAGAGAAAACTGTATCTCGGCTATACTGTCTCACAAAAGACAGACATTACTGAGATGCTAGGTTATCAGAGCACTTTGGTATATGTATATATATATATACCCGTCACCTATGTGCAATATAACCTTCCAAAGGTATTCATAAAGGACTCCACATTAGGGACTTTTAAACCCAGGCTGGATAACTAATGAGGAAGAAATTTCAAGGAGTCAGTTCTACATAGAGAAACATGCTTTGTTGCTACAAAACATCCTTTCCTGTTGTGCTATCTGATAAGAATTTAAAAATGGGGGAAGAGAAGATTATTCAAATTCCTTTAGTCTCAAATATATCTCTTTTTTTTCCCTAAAGGGTAACTATTCTAATATGACTAATGCAATAAAAGACATAATTTGATTACATAATTATAGGTTTAGATGTACAATTGGTAAGATGATTTTGAGGAAATGAGTGTAAGTCACAGTTGACTAGAGCTTAAGGGGATTTGGGCAAATAAGTCATTTGGCTTCCTTATAGTTCAGACAATCAGCTATGAAATAGGAGAATAGGAGATAGGCCCTCACACACTAGGTTCTCATTTTAATCTACATTTGATAATGTTTATGACATTTATCAAACTGTAAAATGTTTAGAGCATAGTGTGTGGTGTGTGTATGTGTGTGTGTGTGTGTGTGTGTGTGTGTGTGTATTTGAATCAAAATATGTTCTCTAGTGAACTGAAGATGGACTCCACAACAACAAAGGAAACATGAAAACATGCACACACTATAGCTTTGATAGAAGGCAGTTTAATCACCCCTGGATTCAGAAACTCATGTTTAATGAGAAAACTGTGCCTATGTCTAGAGGTTGGGTGAGGTGAAACAGTGCTAGTGAGAGACAAATATACAAAAGCACTGTGAACAAAGACAAACGGCATACCAACTGCAAGTTCAATCTTAAAGTTTTACTGTTAGCTATAGCTAGCTACATTGGAAAGAGTTTGACTTCCCTATTTCTAAACAATGTAGACAGACGGATCCAAAGCTGATTTGAGAGTCTTCTGTCATCTGTGAGCCAGATGACACTCAAATATATGCTGTGCTATCTCAAGTGTATCCTGGTCCTCCTTTTCCAAGACAATGTGATGGCCATTATATCTGAAATCCAAGCAATACAAGAGAGAGAGAGAGAGAGAGAGAGAGAGAGAGAAGGAAGGCAGTAAAGAGCTCAATAGCATCATTTGGAAGAAAGTTCCTTGAACCAGCCACACTAAACTAGACTTCACTCTGTCAGTAAAGCTGCTAAGAATGTAGAAATGGGTGTCTTTTATTCTTTACAGCTATGTATCACCCAAAATTTAGGGATCCTGTGAAACGAAGTAGACATGCTAGAATCAGAAATTAAACATTACCATAATGTTCTATTGAATACCCACAGCAAAACTTAAAAGATCTGATCAGAATCTATGTCTGTTCTGTTCACCAAATCCCTTATTATGAAATAGTTCCTGGAAGACAATAGTGAGACCTTTCCATTGAGACCTATTCCAGAAGAAAGCAACAGAAAGAAAGATTTATTTGGGCTAATAATCTTAGAGGTTCCAATCTGGGCTCAGCTAAAGCTATTGTCTTGGCCTGAGGTAAGGCATAACATCAGAGTATCAGAAATGTGGGACACATGGTAGCAAGGAAGCAGAAAAAGGAGGTCAGGGGACAAGATGCATCTTGTCTGGGGTACCTACTCAGTGACCAATTTTATACATGTAGACCCAACTTTTAATTTTCCTCACTTCTCAATAATGCCATCTTATTATGACTATTCAAGGGAGAAACCAGTTTGTTTGGTCAGAGTGGTCAGGATGCAAATCCTTTCTCAAGCATACTCAAGCAGAGTATGTGAGCCCTCAACGGACAGTAAGCACTCAATCAATATTTGGTAAGTAAACATTTGGTAAGGTCAATGAATGCAGGTTTCCATAGGCACAAAACAATATAAACAGGTTAATAGTATAGCGGTCCGTCAACACACTTTTATAGACTAGAACGAAATAATCAGCTTCTTCATCTACCCCGTGAGCCATGGAGAGCATGCACCTGCGACGTTATATAGGCCGAGATTGCTAGTCAGATTCACCATTTACTGCCCATCATGGTCCTCCAGAGGTTATCACCTCTCGCTGGGACTTAAATCAACTCTAAATATCTAACCAGCAAAGGATTTTCACTGTGTTAAAGTATGACGCAACACAAAATACATTGTCCAACACAGGCTAAGCAGCTCTTAGCCTCTTCTTTCTTTCTCTCTTTCTATATCCCTTATAAAACTTAACTTTCAAAAATTTCTGTGTTTCTGAAGCTATCTTCGGGTAAGGCTGATTGGTGTTCAGAACATAGTGAATCAGGTAAGTACTATGCTTTTTTTTTTTTTTTTCAGCCCAAATCTCCCTTTTGTAGATTCCTACATATGTATGTGTTCAAGTTAAAGCTTTCAAAGGGAGCCCAATTATGAGTTAAGCCCTTGAGAAGGATGTTAAATTTTAACACATAGCTCTATTAATCATGGACATATTTTGTTCTTAAGTATACACACATGAATTTTTAAAAAGCATTTAATTTATGATTAATTACATGCTGTCATATTTTGGTAGTCTGGTAGAAAAAAATCTAATTTGAAGAAATGCTAATGAGGAGACAATGGGGAAATTGCATGACGGTCTTCCCCAAAAATACAAACACAAATTAAAGCGCAAACACATCACCTAAGTTTTAAAACTCTCATCATGTCCCGGTTTTCTCTAATTGATGCGGTTCTAGAAAGTGAAAGTAGCCATGTGGCTGGAGTGTGTTTGGCTGGCTCCAGACACATTTCATCATTGAGCAGTTATTGGAGTGAGTAGCTGCTGTGGCTAAGATAATCACCGAAGACTGAACTCTCTGGAAAAAAAAAAACAAGAATTCAGAAGTAGGTCAAGAATTCCTTCAAAGCTGCAGCTAGCCCGAGAAGCAGCCGAGCTGTCAGCTGCTAATCGAGTAACAGTGTTGATCCTGCAAAATGTTCCCACTGTCCCCAGGAAGGGAGCTGAGAGGAGCATTGTGAAAACTAGAAATTGCTTTTAGGATTTATATTTTTCCAGCCTTCTAAAGGTAGCATTTATGATAATAATCTCATGCTTTCTCCAATTTAATTATAATAAAACACAGGTTCCCAAATCCCATTTCTTATTATTTTTCATTGAGATTTGAGCATTGTTCATCCTCAAAACCACAGTGATTTTTTTTTAATCAGAAAAGCGATTTACCCTTAAGCGCAGTATGTATAACTTTTTAAGTATAAATAGCCATGACCAAATGTTGGCCTGTTTTCCCTCCTAAACTATCTGTTAAGACAAGCCACGGGATGACATGAATTCTTGAGAATTTGCTTGGCCTGAGTTCCGGTCCTTTGCTGCTGTTTGTTTTGTAGAAGAGGCAGGAAGTTGATCTGTGGTCAGTGCCAGAGTTCTGCGCTTTACATCCACTGTAGTACTTTATCCTCCTCAACTGCAGCAAGGGAAAGGCAACAGCCCTGCTACATTTAGGAAGCTCTTATGCCACCCAGCAGTGCAGTTGCTGGAAACATCAGGGCTCAGGATTTATCAGATGACTCCTGACTCTCATAAAGCAACTACGGCTGTGGGACTTAACCAAGATAGAAAGCTAAAGGAAGCTGGGACAACACGAAGCCTTGTTTCCAAAGACAAGTAAGTACCTGCTTAGCAAACAGCCCAACTGCTGAACTAGCAAAGCTAAGCACCTTGAGGATTTGGGCTCAATGGGACAAATTTAATGTTAAGGCTGCCTTCTCACACTTTTGCCACATACCCCAAATCTTATCTTGTGATTCCAGCAATCACTCAGGGCAAACATTTACAAGGCGCTTCAGACTCACAACCAAGAGACCAACAAGAGTTTGATTTAATTTCATCAGAGCTCTTCTTTTGTATGATGTGGGGATAGCAGAAAGCATGGAGCTCTAACATCTACCGCCTATGGAGCACTAAGCAGGCACTGTGCTCATGGTAGTCCTAGTATTCTATGAATTCATTTATCCTTGTAAGTTATGAACTATTATTTCTCTATTTCAGGGATATAAGCAGTGCAGTTTAATATATGAAACAGCTCAGCTGCGTGACCCGCATGGCTAACAGCAATGTGGAACTGGCAGGCAGGTCTGTCAGATGATCAAACCCTTGCACACAATCACTCTGACCCTGCCCCTACTGCCTCCTCTGCCCTCTTGTCAACCTCAACTTCGCCAAAAGGCAAACCTGGTCACACTTTTGCCTGGGCACCAGACAAAATGGACAGGAAGCTTTCTCTAATGTATTCACTAGTTGGTCTAATTTTTATAATTAATGGGATATATACGAAAGGATCCTTCCCTCTGTCAGCATCAAGCTGTTATCAAGCTCAGCTTTTCTCCATTTATATCTTTCTAAGCTGCACATGATCCAGAAATTCGTTCATAAGATTTCAAACCTCCGTGAAATCCACAGGAAAGGCAGAATTTCCATCCCACACTGAACAACACTGTGACTCGGGGACACAGGCTCTGGCTTGACTGGGAGACAAAGTCCTTTCCTGCCTACTGTTCACTAATTGCTTTTGGAATATTTTCCAGTTCCTTGGTTAGAAGCGGGCCTTGGAGTCTTCCTCATTTTATTACTAGAGCAGTCTGTCACTTATTTTTAGCCTTTGCTTGCTATTGACATTTTCACTAATTTTAAAAGCAGAGTTGAGAGGCTTCTGTACATATTGTTAGGAATGGTATTGGCCCTCCCAAAACCCAAGTTCTCAGCACAAGGAAGGTTTATTTGCTCCAAAGGGACAAAGGACAGAGAATAAGAAGCAAAGGCAGGAGATAGAGGATAAAGGAGAAACAGAAGGGAACGAGGGAGAGGGAGGAGGGGTATTTGCACCAGAGTGGAACAAATGACTGCCTCTGAAGAGAGGAGACAGACATGGCCCATAGGAAAATGACAGTTTATAAAGGTCCAAGGGGAAACCCATGTTACAATGAGATTTTTTTTTTTAAATTGGGCATGTTAATTAGGTGAGCCAAAGTGGGCTTTTCATTGCTGGACTTTTAATACTTTGATAGCTGGACCTATCACGAGGTCCTTCAGGAGGAAGGAAATGGCCAAATAAGGAAATAGACCTTGGTGGCTAGCTGTTGGAAATGTAATTTAACAGTTGTTGTTGTTGTTGCTGTTGTTGCTGCTGCTGCTTTGTTTTGTTTTGTTTTGTTTTGTTTTGTTTTGTTTTGTTTTGTTTTTAAGGCAAAGGAGTGGGAGAGAAGCTCACGGCTTGTCAGAGCCATGCTTGCCCTGCTGGCCAGAGCCCCTTCACATACAATATGGAAGTACCTTTGCCTAACTGCATTGTTTCTCGGCTTTCATCCCTGAATCAAAGCACTCTGGTGTTAATTGACTGGAAAGCCTGGCTTACTTGTTCCCAGCTAGATGGGTTGACCTTGTCTCCGGGGACATATGTCACTAAATCCTTGTTGGGAATTCTGTTTCACAGAACAGGGATGTGCAACAGCAAGGGGAATTTTTACCTTGTGCCACCTGATGGGAATGTTTGTCTTTTCTCATGAACGGCTCTGTTTGGTGCTGAGGATCTCTGAGGGACCCAGGACCACAGCTCATGCTTAATAATCAGTCAGGCTTCCTTACACACACATTTCTCTGTGCATCAGGGGAAGATTCCACTGCCGAACCCCACAATATTTTAAAATCAGTGTCCTGTGTGACCTTGGAAACTTTAGCTGACAATTTTTAAATCGTGTAACTTGGGGAAAGAAAACACAAGCTATCGCTTTCTATTTTGCCTGTCACCTTGATTGCTTGAATCACAGAGTGACATCCGTTTAATGGCTGAAAATATCCTCTCTAATTCGGGCTTAAAGGAGTTTCTACACTACTTGTGTTTCCTTTTCACATCTGAAGAGTAAATACTCCACAGAAACTAAGGAAACCGTAGTGACTGAAGCAAGCAACTTTTCCCTAACCGCCAGGGAGGTGCTTGTGCCAGTTACTAGGTGGGTGCGCCTCTGAAACTGAAAGCATTTAGCATTTAAAGCAGTGCTTCTCAACCTGTTTGTCACAATCCCATCCTGGTCTAATGACCCTTTCATAGGCTTTGCCTTCCACTATCTGAAAACACAAATACTTACATTACAACTCATAACAGAAGCAAGTTTACAGTTATGAAGTAGCCATGAAAAGTGTTTTATGGTTGGCGGAAGGTCACCACAATATGCAGAACTGTATAAAAGGGTCACAGCAGTAGGAAGGTTGAGAACCACTGACCTAAAGTCAAACATTGTCTTAGGTAGGAGGTCTCCAGGTATACCTTTGATAATAATAAAAAAAAAGAATAAATCAGGAAAGACTGGGGTATTGGCTCATTGGACTGGAATCATCTTGCCACAGGCTCCAATAGAAAGTTCTAGAAAGTCAAATGTAAATAGTAAACAATTTCAGCTGTCGAAGAGCCTCGCTGGGGAGGAGAAATTGCTCCTGCTGTTGTCACAGATAATCTGGAATCTGCCACTCTTGGGTGCTGATGAATCCACGTTGAGTACTTGTTGTATAGGACAGGCAAGTTTCTAAGACTGTAAAAGGGAAACGGTGAGAGCCCCGAATATTCACTAACTTGGTTCCAAGTATCTGTGGTTTCAGGACACCAACCCAGAGAAGGGGAATGATGGAGACACACTACAGCTCTCAGGAGGGAATGCTGACTCTCCTCTTTGTTCCCTTCAAAGAGCATCTATCAATTCCAGCAAGGTTTCAGAGTAGGAAAATAACGCCAAAGTCGTTTTGCACAGAGAAGCTGAGAAATTCTGTTGTATAAAAAGGCACTTGTCTCCGTGTCTACAAAAGTTTGTTAATTGTTCTAAGAATGATTCTTCTAATTTTGTTTGTTTGTGTGAGGCTATTATTGTGGAGGCTTATTGGGCTAAAAATATACCCCAAAAATCAGCTAGAAACAGAAACAGCCATTCTATGGCATAATTTTTGTTTCACTTTAAAATTTGCAGTTTCTTTCATATGATGTTTAGTCTTTGCCGAATCCCTGGGAGCCTCATAGCAATCTTCAGAGAAGGCAACTAAGTCTCTTTTTGCGTGATTGCCAGGAATAAATAAAAAAAGTAAATATAGCATTTTAAAACTCTAGGGCATTAGATTAACAATTTGACAATTAAATTCCTGGCTTTCAAAAAGACTATTTGTTTTCTGCCATATATTTTCAGAGAATGATTTTCAGAATGATAAAATCATAGCTCTTGGACAAGCATACAAAGAAACCAGTGAGCATAATAAAACAAGCTCAAAATTTACTTAAGAAGATTCCTTCACAGAGAGAACAATATATGCAGGTGAACAGTTTAATAGATTCTTCACTTAGATGTAAAACTAGCTACTGCTCACCAATACCACAAACATAAACCGGGGGGAAGGGGCTTATCTGATCAACTCAACAAATATGTACAATTTAACCTCTGCCAGCACTTTTCACAATAACTCAAAATGAAAAGGTATGCTCCTTTCTGCTCAGAAAAAAAAAAAAAAACTTCCCAGTGTTCTCCTTTGCTTATTTCTATATTTCAGATAATTTTCCCGATAGTATATAATGGTTATTTCACCTCAGACAGAGGAAAACTTAGAGACACATTGCTATGAATTTTCAAGTAATGGGGAATTGGTTGTGAAATGCTGAGAAAGTGTAGTACCGGACAGAGAAAACTTGGCCCGCAGGCATTAGGAATAGCAGCTATTAATTTCCAGCGAGGAAATCAAGAGTGCCTGCCTGAAAGGAAGAATTGCAAATAATGCCAGACTCAAAAAGAACAGCTGAGCCTAACACATACTTTCTCTGCTCACTGACTCCCTCCATGACAACATAGACAGTTTCCTGCTTGGTGGGATGCATGACCTGGAAGACAGTGCAATGCAAAGATGTCACTAACCCTCACCACTCCACTGTTTTCCTACTCCAGTCTACACTGTTGGTTTGTTTGTTTGTTTGTTTGTCTGTTTCATATTTTCCTCACTCTGGACTTCATCCACAACTTCTGAAAAATAGTACTTGATTGTGAATGAGCCACATACTTAAACACAGAAATGTCTCTCCACCTCCCTTCCTGTGATATTCCCTGACCCACTGGTGTCGGGTTGTGTTATGAGTGTATCAGTTGGCTTTGGGCATCTCAGATCCAGTCTTTCTCTTCACTTTGCCGAGCTGAAGTTTTCTGTAACTGTTGCTTCACTGATGAGGGGTGAGAGCATCACTACCCAGATGCAGATAATGATAATGCAGATAATGATTCAGAATATAGGCAGACATTCTACTCACCTGGGAGAGTGACAATAGTAGGTTCTCCTCTAAGGTCGATGACCTCACCAGCCATCACGCACTGGGCTTACAGAACTAGGCATGAATTCATTCCTCCTATTAGGTGGACCTGAAGTCCAATTAGATGACTGCTTGTTGTCCTCAAGTTACAAATGTCACTACTGAACCCTTGAGGATATTGTAAGAAGCAGAGGACTAGGATGTCTACAGAGAGATGATGTCTTCTATAAGTGGCAGAGAAGATGCATCCATGAAATGTCAAAAATATCATTTATCTAAGTAAGATTTTAGTGATATCACCAGTGAACATACCATCAGGAATGAGGGAAATCTCACAATGCTCCACCCTAGATGAAGGGCTACAGGCAATCAATGGCTGTTAAGGGAGAGTGAAACAGATCTTTTGGAGATAAGCCTGCCTCTGATAAGTGATCCAAACCCCATTGGTCATCCCTATACTTATGAGAAACACTAACTGGACTTAGCAGGCTGTGTGTGTGTGTGTGTGTGTGTGTGTGTGTGTGTGTGTGTGTGTGTACATGCATATGCATGGTAATTGAAGGAGAAGTCTTGAATTTGAAGGGGAGACATGGAAGGAGTTGGAGGGGTCAAGAGAGGGGTGGAAATGATTTAAATACTGCATGGAAGTCTTGCAAGCATTTTAAATAAAGAAGTACAACAGCATAATTTACTCAGCATTATTCAGCAGTTTCTTCATAATTATCTGGGTTTCTCAGTGACAAACAAGTTTAATCTGCTTTGAAATCCAAATGAAACCTCCAGGAATATTCTAGATACTTTCATTACAAAGTAAGAGAGTCCAGCAGAAAAAAATATTTCTTTAGACAACAAAGAAAAAGAAAGGGATAGTCTCTTGGCCCGAGTCACCACCAAGTAGCTCCCTCCACAGCTTCCTACTTTGGCCTTGCCTTGACAGCCATTGTTCTGCTAGCTGTATGTCTTTTTCTCACTTTTTTTTCTTTTCCCCTTTGCCTTCATCCTAACTAAAGCACGAGCCGAACAGCAGTTGCCGATATGTCGAATTTGACAGACTCCATGTCAAGTGGTACTCCAGAGTGAAAGTGCTCAGACCCAGTTGAAACACTGAAACTTCCCGTGGGTGCTGAGAACCTCAAAGATGCTTCTAATTTTGTATCCTTCAAGACTTGAAATCTTTAATTAAGAAAGGATATAAATATAACAAATGTTAAAGAATTCCCTGAAGTTTAAGATAGGGACCCCAAGATTATGCCAGGGATAAAAAACGTTCCTTGAAAATTCTTGATTGACTCCACTAATGAGAGACTGAGATTTCTTCCTCATAACCCTGTGCTTGTCTCCCGATTAATTTCCTCCAGTACTTAATCTTCAGTGCATGACACTTTAACCACTGAGCTTATTATCCTAAAAATAGTCTTCTAGCTGTGCCATCTCAGAAGAACATATGTGAGTGCCTCCTTGCCTACATGATTTCCTTAGTTGTTTAAATGTTAATACCATACTTGTACCAAACGAAATAAACAGCCATACGAACAGAGACAAGTAAATTTTCATACAGCAGAATTTCTCAGCTTCTCCGTGCAAAAAGATTTTGAGTATTTTCTTAATCTGAAACCTCACTGGAATTGATAGATGTTCTTTTAAGGGAACAAAGAGGAGAGTCAGCATTCCCACCTGAGAGCTGTAGTGTTTCTCCATCTATACAAACAGATCAAGGCAGCTCACTCCACACCACCTCGGGCTGAGCCTCGTCAGTGCATTTTTATGACAAATTTGAAGATAAAAATAAATTATGTAGGATTTTATCGAAACTCTAGGTTAAGAAATTCATTATGCCAGGGGAACACGGCGCGAATCAGGCATTCAGACAGAATGAGAGAGAACAAATTAGGTTTGGTAATAAGATGAGATTTATGTTTCAATCCCTTCTCTCTTGGCAGAGTGGCTGGATGCAAGGAAAAGTATCTTGGTGCACATAAAACCTTTTCGAGAAGCATAAGATGAGCTAAAACCAGACTGTAGTCTGTTGAACAGCACAGCACTCGCTGTCATGAATGAGGAGGCCACCATGTGTCCGATTTTCCTAAAATTCTAACGTGCCTGCTAGTCCCACCTGCTAGAAATGCTGCCCTGCTTCCTGGGCACACAGTCCCTCCCTCATTTGCTGGCTGGAATTCAAGATGAACCTGGCTCCTTTCCAGGGTGCCCAAGAATACATAATCAATAGGAAAAGCAAGCTGACCTTGGATTTCTCCTTCACTTGTTCTTCAAGTAAGAGCTCTTACCTTTCTATTAACAAAACGATGTTACCTATACAATTTCTGAAAGAGCAGTGTTAAATAAATTCTTAAGAGTGAGAATCTCCTCTATGGTTCCCTATAACACATCCTAAAATAATAATTCTTCTTCTTCTTCTTCTTCTTCTTCTTCTTCTTCTTCTTCTTCTTCTTCTTCTTCTTCTTCTTCTTCTTCTTCTTCTTCTTCTTCCTCTTCCTCTTCCTCCTCTTCCTCTTCTTCTTCTTCTCCTTCTCTTTCTCCTCCACCTCCTCTTCCTCCTCCTCCACCACCTCCTCCTCCTCTTCCTCCTCCTTTTTCTCTTTCTTCTTCTTTACCACTGTAATGTTTTTATCCTAATGGTTCAGCTCTAAAACAAACAGAAACCACTTCCTTGTCTCTTCCCAGATCCAGGAAAGCAGATGGATGATAGCAGGGCTGTCAATGTCTTAAATGCTGATTCTAAATAGGCTTCAGAATGTTACTTACACTGTCTGGCACATGGTGCAGGGACCCTTGAAATTGAAGTGCTTAATTATGTGACAACTATTTTAAGATGGTCAGAAAATATCACACTCCCCTGACTTGATCCTCTTACCAACCACAACAAAATAGAGGGGGAAAGAGGGAGCGTGTAAATTGAGAAATCTCGTGGCTGCATATTGCCTAACACAACATGCTTGTTGCTACATATCTGCAGTGCAACACATTCATTCACACCATCTCCAGACTGTTAGGTCAGTCTGCATCCATTCGAATTCTCTCCCCAGTCCAGAATCCAGTGTTATCCCGGCAGTATGCCAAGCGCACCTGCATGCTTCATTTTGGGTGCTTTGTTGTCTTCACCTGTAGAGCTATTATTCTCTTGTATGAAAAGCATCTACCTGAAGCACAGAGGTACCACAGACAGACCTCTCTCTCTAAATGATGAATCTGTATGTGGCACACTTTCATCCTGGGCTGATAACTTTGTGCTGTCTTTAAACAGTCTTACAAACTGTTGATTATGGACCACAGACCTGCTTTCCTCTTCCATCTTTCCTATCTCCTATAGGTTTCCTCACTCCATCCAGATGAGTTGACCACTGTCTCTAAAAGGCACTGCCATATCAACCTGCCTGTTTCCTGGGATCCACAACCTCTCTGACTCTCTGCAGCTACACTGTCTCTTCATGCTCTGAGCATTTGTGATCCCCTCCCACCTTCTGGACTTTAGGCAGAGAGGTCCATCTTCTGGGAACAAGAGCTCCACTGTGTACCTGTCTAGGGCATGGTGTACCCTGTAGTTCATTCTTCAGTGAAACTTCCTGTTTTCACAGGTTTTAGGTTCCACTCCATATATACAGAACATCCCCCATGACACCACCTTCCTTCCCACAACGTCTGGATCGGTGTAACTCTCATTGAGTGAGATTCACGAAAACAAAGACAACATCTGTCATATTCTATCACCACCACTTACTATAGCTTCTGAATAAAATATGTTCTAAGGTACCAAATGGACATGTTTACATGGGGCAAATGAAAGCAGTCAATTGTAGTATCCAACCTTATTTGAAAATCTAGAGATTTTCTGTTGTACTCATTGATGCATCCTTATCTTGCAATGCCCTAGCACATGCCTATATAAAACCATGAGCAAAGGGTATAGATAGCCTAGGAAATTGTTCTACACATCAATGCAGGTAAAAGTTCGGTAACATAAAATGAAAAAAAAACCCATATTATCAATCTACTATGGAAGTTGAATATATAAATACAAGATATAGATGACTAATTTTTATTATATTGAGAATCAGTACTTTATAATTCCAAATTCAATAAATATAATAATGTATAAGATGTAAGTTACAAAAATCCTACTACCTAATTAAACTTGGTTTGGTGTACAGATTCCCACGAAGATTCACTACATGACACACACATATACACACAAATACACAGACACATACAGAGAAAGACACAAACACAGGAGCAGCACAGGGGGATCGGGGTGGTGAAAATTACATATTTCTAGTCAGTTTTATATAGAGTGAAATTAAAGATCTTCCTCGATTTTATAATTCATCATTTATTCACACAATTATGTGTTATATATTTTAACTAAAATAAGATTGTAATATGCACACTGTTTCAGAGTTTGCTTCCTACCACTTCCGCTGCTGTAAGTATGCCATGAGAGCCATTTACTTCAGACCAGAGGGCATGCATTTTTGTACAGAATAAAAAGCACATTTGTGCTTATATTCTTGTATATACTTTTAATGTTCCAGTGATCGCTAAGTTTTAACTTTGCTAGCAATTGCTCATGACTGTGACTTAAATTATTATATCATATGAGAAGGAACAACATAGCCTGAGCCTGAAAATATTTTAAATTTTTAATCCATGTATCTCCTTTTATCAACCCAATGGAAGTGCACTGGTACATCTCTGTTTACTATGTCATATTGTGAACACTGCCACTGGTCAACACAAATATTTAAACTGCAAAATGCATCTATGAATACCTAAGTAGGCTCATCTGTTCACCAACAGGTCTACCATTAAAAATAAAGTATGCCCTCAGTCCAATCTAAAGAAATTGCTTTGGTCTAAATATGCAGCTCTACCTAACCAATACCCTTTGCATTTCCAATTCCCTTCTCCCTAGACCATCACAATATGGCAGTATGTCTAAAACCACAGGCTTAATATTTCCAAATAACATGAATAATACCGATTTTATTATTTCATGTGATAGCTTAAAGGCACAGAGCTGTGGCCTAGTTATAACCATATATATAGTGCCTAAAACCAAATGCAGCACATAGTGGGTTCTTTTAAATGTTTAGTTGGATAGTACAAAACAGAGCAATAAGTTATGAAGACATCCTCACTAAACCTCAATCAACTAACAATAAAATGTGATATACTGTCTTTTTATATATCCCTAAATATTGTCACTATAATAATGAAACAAGGTGCGCTGTCAAAAGAACAGTTTCCCAGCAATCTATGCACAAACACAAAGAATAACAAATTGGTAGTGTTTATCTGTTTCTTCTAAGATCATCCATGAAAGTTTCAGTCTACAAGGAATATAATAACGCAAAGTTATAACGTGTTTCTTAAATGTTTTAGTCAAAACTGCCTAGCAAGCACAGTCAGATTAATTTAAAATTCAACAGAACCATTATCCCACTTGAAATTCCCCAAATTACCAGTATTCAAGCAAAGTGTTAATATTTTGAATACACGCACATATACGTATTTACCAATTTCTTTATGTAAAATGGAGCGTACTGGCATCATTCCATCAAGAATACAGAACCAGAAATCCTGGGAAGACTCAAATAAATAACCCAAACAGTACATAGACATTTTTACCTATGAGTTTCCTCAGATTTTCCTTAGAGTTTCTCAGTATCAGTCAAGAGAAGATAGCATAACCCTCATTAACATAACAGAAAGTACTCTAAGGATATATTCAGTCTTCCCAATTGATTTCAAATAGCTCAAGGTTTGCTGCATAATGTATTAGACTTGATCTATACAGTATGGATTTGTACGAAAATGAATCAATACTGAAATGAATAGCTTCTTTCAACGCAGAGACTCTTATCCAACTAAAGGCAGATATATTGAGGAGTGCTTCCCATGCGGAAGGTCTGAATAAACACAGCACTGAACACAGGCAACGTGTTAGACCATTGGTACCCAGAGCAAGTCCTAAAAGCAAGCACTACCCCAACCATGCTCTGTTAAACAGAGTCTGCTAAGGGTTCTCAGACTCTGCCTGTGGAACTGGAAAATTGTATGTCAGAACTAAACAACAAGAAAACCTGATTTTTCTTGTTCATGGAACATATTGCCTCAAAGGTCAGGGTGAAGCCAAGCGGAATCAGGAAAGATTCACATTGGACCATCTAGTCTTCACTCAACATAAAATGACTGTTTTCTTGGTCTTATGAGTATATCTGAGTCCACTAACCCAACAGCATGCACACAGAGTCAGAGGCAGAAAAAGAAGCAGGTTAAGGATGCAGTTGAGGAGACTACATAGATGGAAGAAATAGTTCAAGAGAACACATGAAAATCATGCCTTCTAAAGTACAGAAACTGCACTCACTAGTGCTTATGAACTAAATAATATCTTAGTGGCCAGTAACAGGTCAAAAATACCTCCCTGAAAAAACAAACAAACAAACAAACAAACAAAAATACTTCCCTGCATTAAGACCTAAAGGGGTGATTAGAGGTAAACTCAGGAGTGAGGAGAGAGCATTTTTTTCTTCTATGTAATATATATATATATATATATATATATATATATAATACAGCTGGTCATCTTTTTTTTTTCATTTTTTATTAGGTATTTAGCTCATTTACATTTCCAATGCTATACCAAAAGTCCCCCATACCCACCCACCCCCACTCCCCTACCCACCCACTCCCCCTTTTCGGCCCTGGCGTTCCCCTGTACTGGGGCATATAAAGTTTGCGTGTCCAATGGGCCTCTCTTTCCAGTGATGGCCGACTAGGCCATCTTTTGATACATATGCAGCTAGAGTCAAGAGCTCCGGGGTACTGGTTAGTTCATAATGTTGTTCCACCTATAGGGTTGCAGATCCCTTTAGCTCCTTGGGTACTTTCTCTAGCTCCTCCATTGGGAGCCCTGTGATCCATCCATTAGCTGACTGTGAGCATCCACTTCTGTGTTTGCTAGGCCCCGGCATAGTCTCACAAGAGACAGCTACATCTGGGTCCTTTCGATAAAATCTTGCTAGTGTATGCAATGGTGTCAACGTTTGGATGCTGATTATGGGATGGATCCCTGGATAGAAGATGCCCCAACTGGTAAGAAGGACACATGCTCCACTACGTTCATAGCAGCCTTATTTATAATAGCCAGAAGCTGGAAAGAACCTAGATGCCCATCAACAGAGGAATGGATACAGAAAATGTGGTACAGCTGGTCATCTTTAAGTGAGGACAGTGAAACAGGTGAAGGACTCAGGTCAAAGGGAAGTAGGCAGTAACTTTACAAATATGTAGTGAACTGGTAGTGAAGGTTGGAAGCACACATTGCCTGACTGTGTTATAGCTCAGAGAACCATGAGCAGTAAACTTGGGGAAAAGAATGCACATGGACACCCCAAATACCTTTAAATATGTAATACCTTTTCACATGAAAGGAACATTGAGTGTCTTCTGCACGATGCCAGATGGCCAAAATAGGTTTCCAGATAAAATTTATAAGAAAGCAAATTGTGATTCACTGACAATATATATAACCATAGTGCCATCATGTCAGGCACTGCATGAGGCAGATGAGCTCAGCCGTGCTGAAGGCAGGACTCCTGTCCTTACTGCACATTCTTATAAGAGAGAGAAACTTACAAGCAAGTTATTATTTGCTATTGTGCTGAAAAAGACACAAATATGATATTAAGAAGCCTGAAACTCCAAGAGCCCTGGCCTCTTTCCCCCAGGAAAGTCTCATCGAGAAAAAAAAGATACAGCCAACCATCAGCTGAAAATCCTGCAGATGAGAAAGCAGGAAAGACCAAGGCTGGTAGAAGAAGGAGCTTGGCTAAGCCACTGCAGAGAGAAAGCCAGACAGAGGAAATGCGGGTGAGAACAGTGTGGGAAACAGACAGAAAGCCAGAGCCAGAATACGGGGCTTCAGAGACTTGGTACAGAGCCCGAGTACAGCGCTTCACACGCGTACGGAGGAGTTTGGTCCCTGAGTTTCATCCCAAGATCCTTGGATTGGCTCTGATGTGCTTCACACAGAGGTGTAAAATCATCACACTGTGACATAGGGAGAGAATGACAGAAGTCCAGCAGGAGAATCGGGGCCCATAAATAACTGTAAATGACTTTTGTGTCTAGACACAAAAGGGAAGGAGTGATGAAAGGGCAGCGGAAGACAAACATGGCAGCCATCCACAAAAATAATTAATTCTGAAATTAACTGGGGTTCTGTGACACCGAGACAACAGAGAGAAACGAGGAAGGGAGTCAGCGATAAATTGCAGGGCACATGAAATGGGAGAGGGAACAGAGAGTTTTCTATGATAAAAGGAAAGGATTTTCATTCAGCCACTGAGGTATGATAAGGCAAGACTCAGCTTTGGGGAAGGACTGAACCATTGTCAAGCCAGAGAAGAAACACGGAACACCGAGCTAGGGAAAGACAGCTGGCTTTATAGGCAGCAAAACCCTGGAAATAGTGAGAGCCCTAGTAGTGAATCAAAGTAGCCCAAGGCACGTGCACACCAAGAAAGAAATAAAGAGAACTTAGACTTGTCAGTTTCCAAGGCAAAGCTGATTGTAGATGGTGGAAGTGGGCATTATGGCAACATCCCAGAGAGTGTACACAAAGTCATGAGCATCAGCTTCCTGCCGTGCTGTGGGAGAATCCTTTGCCAGAACCAGCCCTGCTCTCCCCACACCTCCCAGCCTTTGTAGCTGTGATAAAATCAATTGTTATCATTTAAGCTCCCCAGTCTGTGGTGTTTCGATGTGGAAGCTTCAGCAGTTTAATACAAGTCATTTGTCCAGTTGCAATTCACTGAATCCTCTCTTTGGGGACATAGTACATAAAACTAAGATTCTCTGTTAAAATCAGCGTTTAAAAGAAAATCCTAAGGCAGAAAAATTAACCATTAGTTAATTTTTATTAATTTTGAGAATACTAGCTTTTCTCCTTGGGAATTCAGAAGTATTTCTTCTCCCTTTGATGCTGAAATTGATCTCTGGCCACACTAGCTGGTGAACCCTGTGCAAAGGTGGAAGGCAGATGCTTTGTTTCTGGATATGGTCACTGTGCATCATGCTTCTTTAATGTTTGCCAGAGCCCAGCAGAATTCTGCTGCTTGTCGCTAACCTATAACAGCCATGCAGCATGAGTAAGAAGTAACTCTTTACTAATCTAAATCACTGAGTTTTGGAATTAACTGTTACTATAACAAATTAGAGGACATTGCTGTATACACTATTTTTTTCTAGGCCACAGAGCTGCAAAACAGAGAAAGATACTAGACTCTGTACATGGGCATTCGCTGGTCATGATTTCCTTGTGTGGTTAAATGTCTAACTGTAATCCATTCTGCAAGCTGAATGTGAGGTTCGCAGACCACGTTTTAAAACCAGAACACTCAGTGCCAGCTCAAGACTAGGACATTGCTATGTAAATATTTCTGTTTCCTACCCAGTGTTATCGTAGCTGTCAGGGTAGAGATAAACTAACTGCACAGAATGTAGAGTGTTAGAAGCATCCAAAACAAGGCTTAAAAGGATGAACTAGATTAGAAACCCATAGGATTCTCTAATCCTATAACCCCCAAAATTGTAAGATATACCCCTGAAGAGTCCAGTCATGCCACAAAGTACTACAAGGAAATCCCCAGACACATTCACTCTTTTATCTTCCCCAAGACTTCTGTACAATCCTTGTGTAATTCCTGATGCTTTGAAAGTTGCTCCTGAGTGGATCTGACTGCCCCAAACTATTCACTGATATATGTTGGTATATCAGTGAGTCAGAAAGGATGAGAGAAAAGAAAGAAACTCAAACAGGATAAAACCCTACTCAAAAAGCAGAGTGAATCTTCATAAATATATTTTCCACTGGCACTAGAAAGGGGAAAATCGTGTTACCAGGGTGCTGGCAGACTGATTTCTTCCAAGCATCAGTCAGTAGGTGATAAGCTTAGAATGTAACCTAAGATTTTATCTTCCCTAAGAGAGTTGCCACTGCTTTCACATGACAGCAACTTCATGAGATATCCTGAGCTGTCGTTCCCATTTTATAGACAGAACAACAGTTCCTGCCTGGAACTCAGCATCTGCCTTAGACCCACTGCCTGTACACTGTCACGACTTAGACAATCCATAGAAGCAGAGTTTTGCCACTAAGAAATTTTATACAATGGATCTTTCTGGCCAAAGAACCTATAAGTCTGTATGGTCTAGCTGGTATACAGAAATGACCATAGTACATACCTTTCATCCCAAACAATGGCAGTAAAGTTAGTTTGTAGAAGGAAGCACCCATGTTTGAAAGTGATGTGTAGCTGAGGGACAAAAAAGATGATGAATCAGAGAAAGATTTAACAGAATGAGTCAGAGACAGAATACACCAAACTCTCTCAAGAACAGTACAAGAAAAAGAGGTGATGAGAGAGAGAGAGACAGAGAGAGAGAGAGACAGAGAGAGACAGAGAGAGAGAGAGAGAGAGAGAGAGAGAGATGAGTTTTAAAGAAAGATTGTGCAGATGAAGACAAAAAGAGCCAGAGAAGGATCCAGAAGATTAGAACAAATTGCCAGAGTTAGTTTGAGGGCAATAAGAGCAATTCATTGAGAAGCTTACAGAAACCAGATGGAAACAGCCAGTTTGGAGAGGAATTTGAGACAGAACAGCTGAGTTAAACCAGCCAGTCGGAGTTCAGAAAGAACTAGAAAGGGTGAGCCTATTCATCAGTGTGTCTCAATGGGAATGAAACATTCTAGGCCTAGGTTAGCAGATGGATGCTGGGAATTGAAACCTTCAAGGTGATCAAAGGTTAGAAATGTTCAGACCTATGCCTATGCCTAGCGATAGTTAGCTACAAACACTCTAGACTTAGCCCAAGCCATGCACTGGTAAAGCTTGGATATAGCTCTCATCTCATCACTTCATCTGCAGAAACACAAGTGACATTTACATTTGCAGAATTCTGCTGATCTGTGGGGTGGTGATGCTGGTGGTGGGAGATACTAGCAGATATCAGAATTTCATGGGAACATGCCAAAAGTCCTATTTTTTATGTCCACAGGCAAGGAATTATACAGTTTTTAAAAAAGAACAGAGAAAACTTATTAAGAAATTGTATGCTTTCCCCTGGGAACTAGCAGATCACTCTAGCCATGGAAGGAAGAAGGCTAACTGAAAGTCTTCATCACTCCCTCTGAGCCTCCAAATGCAATCCTCATGCCATCCTATCTCTGTAGCAGCCCACCAACTGCAGCCCTCAGTTCCTCTCTGCTCCCATCTCAAGCCAACCTTGCAGATCTTCCCTTCCAAATACCCTTTCCCAAACTTTTCTCTCGGCCTCCAATCCCAGCAAGCATTCCCTGGCAATCTGTGTCACTCGTGTCCAGAAGGAGACAGGCTGACTAGAGTTATTGCCCTCCCCCTCAGCACATCCAAAAGCAAGTCTACAGTCTTATCCCTAACTCTGAAGACGACTGCCTGCTGGAGCCCCACACCCAGCCCCAATCTCCAGTGGATCACACAGATTAACTCCTTCAAACTTCCTTCCTACCACTCTCTACATTACCCCAACGCCCAACTAAAAACAGGCATTTCCTGGAAACCCACGGGCCATTCCAGCCAACAAAGAAGGTAGGCTAACCTCTCCCTCCATCCTTCCAAGTTCAATTCTCCAGCATCATCCCCAATGCTGTAGTAGATGCCTCTACTCACTCTCTGTCCCCATTCCCAAGGGACTAAGCAGACCCTGGTGGAACATGCTGCTGTTCTCCCTCCTGTAGACACCTTCATCACCACGCCCAGCCCACTCCAGTTCCTAAATGTCAGTGTCCAATACCATAATTTGCTCTTACCAACAGATAGATCACCTACACAAATGCAGACAGAGAAATACTGTAGCTATCTTATATTATAAACCAAATAGACCTAACAGATACCTAAAGAACATTTCATCCAAGCACAAAAGAACATAGCTTTTTCTCAGCAGCTCATGGAGCTTTCTCCAAAATTGATCATGTACTTAGACACAAAGCAAGTTTCGACAGATACAAGAAAATTGAAATAACACCCTGCATCCTCTGGGACCACCACACACTAAAGCTGGATCTCACCAACACAGAGACAACAGAAAACTTACAAACTCATGGAAACTGAATAGCCCACTACCAAAGAAAGAATTTAAAGACTTTCTAGAATTGAATGAAAATGAATATACAACATAGCCCAGATTATAAGACAGGATGAAGGTGGTTCTAAAAGGCGAGTTCATAGCACGATGTACCTACACTTTTTAAAAATAAAATTAAATTGAAGAGATTTACTACACATCTGAAAATAAAACTAACAAAAAAGTAAACGACAATGCACATAAATGCTCCTGAATAAAAATAATAAATCACACAGAAGCTAAACTTCTTGAGTTCTTTATAACTTTTGGATATTAGCCCTCTGTCAGATGGAAGGCTGGTGAAGAACTTTTCCCAATCTGTAGGTTGCTGTTTTGCCCTGTTGACAGTGTCCTTTGCCTCACAGAACCTTTGCAGTCTACTTTGATTGGCTCTTTCTAATTTTTTTTTTTTGCTCATAAATACTTGCCAAATTCAAATTAACTGAGCCAAATTAATTGAGGAGTTAGAGTAATTAGTGGAGGGACAGGCTACTTTATGATCAAAGAGAGAGAAGAAACCTACATTACCTGATTCTGTTCTCTCAGAAACAGTGATATGCATGTCATCACAGCTTACTCCAAGCAATATATCAGACGATTGTCAGCTAGTGCTTTGAAAATCCCTCTGCTTGCATGTACACACACACACACACCAAGAGATTTAAAATTATCACTTACCTACTTCAACTTTGTTTTAGGAATCATGATTTAAAAAAAAAAAGCTTTAAAGAAAAAAATTAAAATATATATCTTTCTTTAAGTTCATATCAATATGCTTAGAGACCAGTGACAAGCAAAATCAACTCTGTTAATGGCTCCTCTGGACCTTTTTTGATCTGAACTGTTCTCTTAAAATGCACAGGAATAATGAATGCCTGCATCTTCACATGCAAGACAGTCAGGGAAGACTACCATCCCCTTCCAGGATATAAGATGGGTTCCTGTGGGGACTCCCGAAAGATGCCTACCTGGAGAGAAAAACAACCTCACTTGCTTGGGAAAAGAATAAAGCCAGTTAAGATATACAATGGAGTGATCTGTGGCATTTGCAGTTTTACAAACCATGTAAGTAATAAAATAGATTAAGGAATATGTTATTAATAGCTATTTCAGAATAACAAACCACTAACTTACTATTTTAAATTGTTCTATACAAATGTGCCAATAAGGACATACCAGGGGAACACACAAAATACAAATGATCGTGTCTGTGTATGAGTCAATTCTAAGCCAAAAAGCATCACTGGCCTTTCTGGTTTACTTATATTAATTTCAGATATTATCAATTACAAGTTGTGCTTTCAAACTCCATAAAATGCAAAGCTACCATGAAATAAAATTAAGAAGGAGCTTAAGAAATTCATTAAACTGAACAGTAGTGGCAACATCATTTTCTTTTGGCAAATATAGGAATATATGTCTATCCATACACTATTTATGATACCATTTGAGACTTACATAAAATATAAGTTGAAAGAATGTGTTGCCTTCAATAATTTACAAAGGTAGAAAATAACAGCAAGGGGAACTGGAAACAAACCTTTCCTTTTCTCATAGTGTAATATACAGATATTGCATCTACTGCTTCCAATACAGATTCTTAATTTGAGCCCCAACAAGTTTTATATTGTGGGGAGATTAAAGGGGATCTGAGGAAAGACACATGAGAGGCTGCTTCTGGTGCGGAATAATGTTGGGAAAACACATTGATCAAATCAAGTTGCTTCCTAACTTAATAATTACATTTAAAATGGAATAGAGATATTTGCCACAAAAGCCATTCCCAAAATTCTAGAAATGGCTCTGGCAATATATCTATGCCTCTTGAGAGCCTACTAAACATAGATGGTATTAAAGCATAATTGGTTTTAAAAATGTCAGATTAAAACTGCTCTTCCCTTTTGTATAGAACTGTTTTTTATTCACTTTATATCCAGCTCACTGTCCTCCCCATCACCCCTCCCACAATCCTCCTTACATCCTCCTCTCCAGCCTTGTCCTCTGAGAGAGTGAAGCTCTCTCTGGGTATCCCCCAACCCTGGCACATCAAATCTCTGAAGGGTTAGGCACATCCCCTCCCACTGAGGCCAGACCAGGCAGCCCAGTTAGATGTACATATCCCACGGACAGGCAACAGCATTTGGGATAGCCCTCACTCCAGCTGTTTGGGACCCACCTGAAGACCAAGCTGCACATCTGATACATATCTGCGGGGAAGCCTAGGTCCAGCCTGTGTATGTTCTTTTGTTGGAAGTTCAGTCTTTGAGAACCCCAAGGGTCCATGTTAGTCAACTCTGTTGGACTTCCTATGGAGTTCCTAACCCCTTTGGACCCTGCAATCTTTCCCCATATTCTCCCATAAGAGTCCCCAGCCTCCATTCACTGTTCATCTGTGGGTGTCTGCATCTGACTGATAAATTTGAGGTCAAAAGTTTTGTGTGCAGGTTGGTGTCTCTATCGCTCCACTCGGGTTTCTACCTAGCTACAAGAGGTAGCCACTTCAGGTTCCATATTCCAAATGCTCTGAGTCACAGCTAAGGTCATGCCCACTGATTCTTCTTGGGCACCATCTTTAGCCCAGGTCTCTGTCACATCCTGGAGATGCCCTCCACCTCCCCACCCCTGTCAGTTGCAGATTTCCATTCACTCTCATGGTCATCTGGCCATTATTCCTGTCCCTTCCACATCTGATCCTGATCCACACCCTTTCACTCCTCCTACCCTCTCTCACCTAGTTACCCCTCTTCCATATGCCTCTTTATGACTATTGTATTTCCTCCTCTACATGAAATTCAATCATCCTCACTTGGTCCTTCCTTCTTGTTTCAGTTCTTTGGGTCTGTGGAGTATGGCATGATATCCGTATTTTATGGATAAATATCCACTTATAAATGAGTAAATATCATGCGTGTTTTTGTGGGGGGAGTGGATTACCTCACTCAGGATGATATTCTCAAGTTCCACCTAGTTGCCTGCAAAATTCATGGCATTTTTGTTTTCACTAGCTAAATAGAATGCCATTATGTAGATGTAGCACATTTTCTTTACACATTCTTCAGTTGAGGGACATCTAGGTTGTTTCCAGTTTTTGGTTATTATGGATAAAACTGCTATGAACACAATTGAGTAAGTCTCTTTGTTGAATGGGTCAGGAATGGTATAGCTGGATCTTGAGGTAGAATTGCTCCCAGTTTTCTGAGAAATCACCAAATTGATTTCCAAAGGAGTTGTACTAGTTTGCACTCCTACCAGCAACAGAGGTATGAGTGCAGACCATGCTCCACATCATCCCAGCATGTGCTATCTCTTGAGGTTTTGTTTTGTTTTTTTAACCTTAGCCATTCTGACCAGTGTAAGATGGAATTGCACAGTTGTTTTGATTTGCATTTTCTTTTTGTTGTTGTTGTTTAATTTTTATTGGATATTTTCTTTATTTACATTTCAAATGTTATCCCCTTTCCCATTTCCCACCCCCCTCCCAGAAATTCCCTATACCATCTTCCCTCCCCCTGCTTCTATGAAGGTATTCCTCCACCCACCCACCCACTCCTGCCTCACTGCCCTTGAATTTCCCTACACCAGGGCATCTATCTAGCCTTCATAGAACCAAGGGCCCCTTCTCCCATTGATGGCTGACAAGGCCATCCTCTGCTACATATGTGGTTGGAGCCATGGGTCCCTCTATGTGCACCCCTTGGTTGGTGGCTTAGTCCCTGGGAGCTCTGGGAGCTCTGGTTGGTTGATATTGTTGTTCTTCCTATGGGGTTGCAAACCCCTTTAGCTCCTTTAGTTTTTTCTCTAACTCCTCCATTGGGGACCCTGTGCTCAGTCCAATGGTTGGCTGTAAGCATTTGCAAATGCTGAGGTTCCTTTCAGAAAGGACTTCTTGGCACCCACAAGAGTGTATGGGTTTGTCTCCATATTTGCTCCCATGATTATGTTGTTCCCCTTTCTAAGAAGGACCGAAGCACCCACACTTTGTTTCTTCCTTCTTTTTGAGCTTCATGTGGTCTGTGAGTTGTATCTTGAGTATTCAAAGATTTTGGGCTAATATCCACTTATCAGTGAGTGCATAACATGTGTGTTCTTTTGTGATTGGGTTACCTCACTGAGCAGGTTATTTTCTAGTTCCATTCATTTGCCTAAGAACTTCATGAACTCATTGTTTTGAATATCTGAGTAGTACTCCATTGTGTAAATGTACCACATTTTCTGTATCCATTCCTCTATTGAAGAATATCTGGGTTCTTTCCAGCTTCTGGATATTATGAATAAGGCTGCTATGAACATATTGGACCATGTTAGACTCCAGAGCATCAAATAACCCTATTTATTAACTAAGAATTAACTAAACAAAGATTTTTTTCAACTGAGGAATATCAAATGACTGACAAGTATCTAAAGAAATGTTCAACATCCTTAGTCATCAGGGAAATGTCAATCAAAACAACTCTGAGATTCTACCTCATCTCTACCTCTTAGTCAGAATGGCTAAGATCAAAATCTCAGCTGACAGCAGATGCTGGCAAGGATGTGGAGAAAGGGGAACACTCCTCCATTGCTGGTGGGATTGCAAGCTAGTACAACCACTCTGGAAATCAGTCTGGAGTTTCCTCAGAAAAGTGGCCATAGAACCTGAGGACCAGCTATACCCAAAAATTTCTCCAACATACAACAAGGACACAGGCTCCACAATGATTTTCATTTTCTTGATGACTGATGACTTTGAACATTTCTCTTTTTTTTCAATTTTTATTAGATATTTTCTTCATTTACATTCCAAATGCTATCCCAAAAGACTTTGAACATTTTTTTTTTCTTGGTTTTTTGAGACAGGGTTTCTCTGTATAGTCCTGGCTGTCCTGGAACTCACTCTCTAGACCAGGCTGGCCTCGAACTCAGAAATCTGCCTGCCTCTGCCTCCCAAGTGCTGGGATTAAAGGTGTGCGCCACCACCGCCCGGCTTGAACATTTCTTTAAGAACTTCCTGGCCATTTGAGATTCTTCAGTTAAGAATTCTCTGTTTAGCTCTGTACCCCATTTTTTTTTAGTTGGCTTAATTGTTGTTGGTGGTGTCTCACTTCTTGAGTTCATTATAAATTTCAGATATTTATCACTTTGTCAGATAACCTATGTCAGAAGCGGTACTTTATTAGATGTAGGGTTGGTGAAGATCCTTTCCTAATTTGTAGGTTACAGTTTGGTCCTATTGAGAGCGTCCTTTGCTTTACAGAAGTTTTGCAGTTTCATGAACTGCCATTAGTCAACTGTTGTCCTTAGTACCAATGTTTTTAAGGCTATTTTCTACTTTCTCTTCTTTCGGATTTAGTGTATGCAGTTTTATGTTGAGGTCCTTACTCTACTTGGGCTTGAGATTTGTGTAGGATAATAAATATTAATCTATTTGCATTCTTGTCCATGTAGACATTTAGTTAGGCTAGCACCATTTGTTGAAGATTCATTTTCCTATTTCATGATTGTGGCTTCTTTATCAAATTCAAGTGCTTTGTAGTACAGCTTCAAGTCAGGGACGGTGATTCCTCCCAAAGATCTTTTATTGTTTGGGATTGTTTTGGCTATACTGGGTTTTTTGTTTTTCCATATGAAGTTGAGAATTGCACTTTCAAAGATTGTAAAGAAACTGTGCTGGAATCTTGATGGGGATTGCATTGAATTTGTAGATTGCTTTTGATGAGATGGATAGTTTCACTATGTTAATCCTACCTATCCAAGAGCATGGGAGACATCTTTCCATCTTCTGATATCTTCTTCAATTTCTTTCTTCAGAGAGTTCTTGTCATACAGACCTTTTACTTGCTTCATTAGAGTTATATCAAGATACTTTATATTGTTCTTGGCTATTATAAAGAGTGTTGTTTCCCTAATTTCTTCCTTGTCCCAATTATCATTTATATAAAAATAGGGCTACAGTTTTCTTTGAGTTAACTTTGTATCCTGCCACTTTGCTGAAGGTATTCATCACCTATAGAAGTTCTCTGGTGGAATTTGCTCATGTATACCATCATATCATCTACAAATAGCAATATTTTGACTTCTTCCTTTCCAATTTGTATCCCCTTAATCTCCTTTAGTTGTCTTATTGCTCTTGCTAGAATTTTAGGTTCTATATTGAATTGTTGGAGATTGGTACTAATGCTTTGAATCTGAGTGTCCAGATGCTGAAGGTCTTTGTCACCAATTAGTTTTTGATCTATCAATAAAGATGACAGTGGCCAATGGCTGAGCACAGGGAAGGACACTGAGAGCTGTGTGCGTAGGATACAGGGATAATTAGGAGGACTCAAGAAGGGGATGCAGTAGCAACAGGAGATAAAGCCAACTAGCCATGTGAGTTTTCAGGAAAGTGGCCACTGGCCATTTTCCTGATTGGGCCTGGGGTAGCATCAGTTAAAAAATTTAGGAGTGCCCATTCAGTGGGTTAGCCAAGGCATGTTAAGATTAACTGCCATGTGTGTTTTCCATTCACTGATCCAAGACAGCTCCTGGATGGGTATATGCCTGTGACTTGGGAGCCCAAAGTAATGCAGCCAAAAATAAATAAATAAATAAATAAATAAATAAAATAAAAATAGGGAGAGATTTTGTTGCCTTGTCTTGTCCTTGATTTTAGTGAAAATGCTTTAAGTTTCTCTCCATTTTCTTTGATGGTAGCTATTGGCTTGTTGTTGCTTTGATTATTATTTGATTATTTGTTGTTGCTTTGATTATGTTTAGGTATGTGCTTTGTACCCCTGATTTCTCTAACACTTTTAACATGAGTGGGTGTTGGATTTTGTCAAAGGCTTTTCAGCACCTAATGGGATTATCGTGCTATTTTTCTTTTGTTCAGTTTGTTTATAATGGTGGGGTTTTGTATATTGAACCATCCCTGCATCCATGGGATGGAGCCTATTGGATCATGGTGGATGATGGTTTTTCATGTGTTCCTAGAATCAGTCTGCAATAATTTTATTGAGTATTTTTACATCAATGCTCATAAAAGAAATCAGTCTGAAGTTCTCTTTCTTTGAGTCTTTGAGTGGCTTAGGAATCAGGGTGACTGTGGCTTTATAGAATGAGTTTGTGAGTATTCCTTCTGTTATTCTTTTATGGAATAGTTTGAGGAGTATTGGTAATAGCTCTTCTTTGAAAGTCTAGTAGAATTCTGCACTAAAATCATCATGCCCTGAGTGGTTATTGATTGGGGGTCTTTTGATGACTGCTTCTATTGTTTTAGGGATTATAGAGCTGTTTAAATAGTTTACCTGATCTTGATTTGACTTTGGCAAGTGGTATCTGTCTAGGAAATTGACCATTTCATTAAGATTTTCCAATTATTGAGAGTTTTTGAGGTAAGACCTAATGATTCATTAAATTTCCCCCATGTCTCTTATTAGCTCTCCCTTTACATTTCTTATTTTGTTTATTTGGATACTGTCTCTGTCTTTTGGTAAGTTTGGCTAAGAGTTTGCCTATCTTGTTGATTTTCTCAAAGAACCCACTCTTGGTTTCATTTATTCTTTATTTTGTTTTGTTTCTAATTGATTGATTTCAGCCCTGATTTTGATTATTTCCTGCTTTCTACTCCTCTTTGGTATGCTTGCTTCTTTCTTTTCTAAAGCTTTCCCACGTACTTTAACTGCTGGTATCAGAATTTTCTAATTTCTTCATGGAGGTACTTAATGCTGTTAACTTTTCTCTTAGCACTGCTTTCATTGTTTCCCATAAATATTCATTTTCCTTGAATTCTAGGAAGTCTTTAATTTTTTTATTTATTTTTCCCCTGAATCAGAGATCATTAGGTAGAGAGTTGTTCAATGTCCAGGAGTGTGTATGCTTTCTGGTGTTACTCTTGTTGTTGAAGTACAGCTTTAATCCATGGTGTTCTGCAGATATATAGTATAATATTTCTATTTCGTTGTATCTCTTGAGGCTTGCTTTGTGACCAACTATATGGTCAATTTTGGAGAAGGACCCATTAGGTGCTGAGAACAAGTATATTCTTTTGTGTTTGGGTGAAATAGTCTATAGATGTCTGTTAGGTCTATTTATTTTCACAATATCTGTTAGTTTTCTTATTTCTCTCTTTCGTATTTGTCTGGATGACTTGTCAGTTATTGAGAATGGAGTTTTGATGTCTTCCACTATTAATGTGTGAGTTAAGCATTAGCAATGTTTGTTTTACAAATTTGAGTGCCCTTGTGTTTTGATCATAGATGTTCAAAATTGATATATATCTTAGTAGATTTTTCTTTGATGAATATGAAGTGTCCTTTCAGGTCTTTTTTGATTAATTTTGAGTGTTAGTATATTTTATTAAATATTAAAATGGCTATTCCAGCTTGCTTCTTGGGTCCATTTACTTGGAAAATTTTTTCCAACCCTTTACTCTGAGGTAATGTCTATCTTTATCGCTGAGGTGTGTATCAGAATGATAAATCCTGTTTATATGCAGCAGAATGATAAATCCTGTTTATACATCCATTCTGTTATTAGCCTGTATATTTTTATTGGGGAATTGAGTCCATTGATGTTGAGAGATATTAATGACCAGTGATTTTTACTTCCTGTTATTTTGTTTTGGTGGTGGTGGGGTGGTGGTGGTGGTGGTGGTGGTGGTGGTGTTGGTGTATTTGTGTGTGTGTATGTGTGTGATGTGTGCTTCCCTTGTTTTTGCTCTTATGAAATTACTTATAACCTGTATTTTCTTGAATGCAGTTATCCTTCTTGGGTTAGAGTTTTCCTTTTAGTGGAGCCGGATTTAAGGATAGATATTGTTTGAATTTAGATTTGTCTTGAAATATCATGTTTTCTATATATATATGCTGGTTGCGAGTTTTGCTGGGTATAGTAGTCTAAGTTGGCATCTGTGGTATTTTAGAGGTTGCAAGATATCTATCCATGCCCTTCTAAAGCTTAGAGTCTCTGTTGAGAAAGTTGGGTATAATTCTATGAGTTCTGCCTTTGTAAGTTTCCTGAACTTTTTTCCCTTATCACTTTTAATATTCTTTCTTTGTTCTATAGACTTTGCGGGTTGATTACTTTGTGACAGGAGGGTTTTATTTTCTAGTCCAGTCTAAACAGTGTTCTATAAGTTCCCCTTTTTGTCTATAGGTGTCTCTTTATTTAGGTTAGAAAACTTTTCTTCTATGCTTTTGTTGAAAATATTTTCTGGGCCCTTTGAGCTGATATTCTTCAACTCTATTCTTCTGGTATTCTTAGATTGGGTCTTTTTACAGCATCCCAGATTTCCTAGCTGCTTTTCTGTCAAGAATTTTTTATATTGAACATTGTCTTTGACTGACGTATCAATTTCTTATATTTTATGCCTATATTCTCTCTTCCATCTCCTGTATTCTGTTGGTAATGCTGTCATCTGTTGTTCCTGTTCCCTTCCCTAGGTTTTCTATCTCCAGGATTCCCTCAGTTTGTGTTTTCTTTATTGCTTTCATTTCCACTTTCATGTCTTGCATGGTTTTATTTCCTTCACCTATTTAATTATACTTTCCTGTATATCTTTAAGACATTTATTTGTTTTCTCTTTAAAGTTTTCTACCTGTTTTATTGCATTATCCTGTATTTCTTAAAATGATTTATTTATTTCCTCTTTAACGGCCTCTATGATCTTTATAAGATTGAGTTTAAGATCTATTTCTTGTGCTTTGGTTGTATTACAATATCCATGGCTTGCTATTCTCTGAAGGTGTCATATTGCCCTGACTTTTGTTGGTTGTATTCTTTAGAGGGCCTTTAGCCATCTGGGTGGTTTTGGTCCCTGGATTTTCCTGTTGTAGTAGGTATTGGTAGGGATGTTATTCTGTGTGGTTCAGGATCAGCAGATCAGTATGGTTTAAGAACCACAGGTCTGATGAAGGTAGGTAGAGAGGTAGAGGGAAAATGGAGGTCTGCCAGGGATAGCAGATGCTCAGGGGAGCTCAGGGTATCAGAGGGGACTCAATGAGTAAAGTAAATAAATGGTGCAAGGGAAGCTCACCTTTACAGGTTCAGGCTCCACAGGTCTGATAATGGTGTCAGACAGGTAGGGGAGAATGGAAGTCCAGTGATGATAGCAGTCTGCTCAAGGCAGATTGAGGGTGCCCCAGAGGACTCAGGGAGCAAGGAAGACAGATGGGAGAGGGAAGCTAACCTGAATGGATCAGAATCCTTAGGTCTAATAAAGGGGCAGACAGGTGGGGGGAAAATGTAGGTCCAGAGAGGATAGCAGGCTGCTCAGAGCCTTGTATAGAACTTTTAGGTCATTTTAAAAAGTCGTTTCTTACTGACGAAACTACTTACTGATGTTAGTAATCAAATGAATGACCAGAGAAATTTATCTACATCCATTCCAAGTAGGAGTTCTGTAACACTCAATTTTCATTTAAAATTATGTGTGCTGAAAAGAAAATACTAAATCTTAAAATTAAGTAACTTTTGTAAAGAGCTATCAATGGTATTTGAAATCTAACAAAGTTAACACTGTTAAAAAAAATACAAAACTCAAAAGTCAAACAAAACTAAATAGAAGATATCTGGAAGTTAGCTGAGTCCACTATAAATGAGAAAAGAAAGAGAGAGAAAGAAAGAAAGAAAGAAAGAAAGAAAGAAAGAAAGGAAGGAAGGAAGGAAGGAAGGAAGGAAGGAAGGAAGGAAGGAAGGAAGAAAGAAAGAAAGAGAAAGAAAGAGAAAAGCTTTGCAAGATCCATTTTAAAATTCTTTCATGAAGTTTCATAGCAAGACTAAGATTACATTTACATGACAAACTAAAGCATTCTAGTTAAATCATAATTTTAAAGATGATACATAAACTTTAATCTGATGGAATTTCTAAACCCCTGTTGTCTGTGTGTGTGAGGGGAGCAAAGGTCCTCATCTCTAGCAGCAGCTCTAAATGATGTGTTCTCTTGAATGTATCCATTAATAAGGGGGCATAGGCTTTAGGAATAAATTGGTAGCTAACAATATAAGTGGCATGGTGGTCTGAGCTTGTCCATAATTTTTTTTGCACAACAGAGCTAGAAAGCAACAACATAGTTCATCTGTGCATGTTTATTTCTGGCAATCTAGAGACCTTAAGGGTCAATATGATTTACTAACATTCACTGAAGTTATTAAAGTCGTTGTACTAAGTTGACGGAAAGGTGTTATTGCTTCTGTAACAAAAGCAGCTTTCATGTAGCAGTTTACACATAATTCTTTATTGGGTTATCTTCTATCTTCAGGTTCAGCTCTCAGAGTTCCATGGTTCATAAAGTTGGTTGTTTGTGCTGTATGCTGGCACTCTTGTTTTGCTTGCACAGTTCCCAGCATGCTGATAATGTTTTTCAGGACTTACATTGGAAGCATTCTTTGCCCTCTCCTGGTTTTACAGAGGACTCAGGAGGACAACAATGGATATGCCCTTAGAGCAATAGGATCGTGGAAACCACCTAGATTAAGAGATGTGAATAATACCAGCATCTTCAAACTTCTCCAGATGACTCCAGGCAGGTAAAGAAGTACTGTTTTAAAAGGCCTCAAATGAACAGCATGCTTTTGTCTCCTGAAAATAGAACCTCCACTCTAGGAAAAACACTGTAGACACAAGCAGAACTAGAGAATAGAATAAACATGAGCAGTGTACAGGCTAGCAACAGCTGTGTGTCCAGAAAGAGAGAAGACATAGAGCAGAGACATGAGACGGAGACAAAGGATCGTCAACATCGCAAACCGTTCATTAGACTTGGTATCAGGAAAGATAGAAAGTAACTGTCTTACAAACCTGGAATTTTATCTATGATCTGTCCCTTGCAGGAAAAAACTCCAACTAAAAATGAATAATAATAACTCAAAAAAATAGTTCTGAAGAGAATTCCATAGCAAAACATAGAGACTAACAGAAAAGTTGATCTAAAAAGCTTAGTTAGTTCAAATGCTGTGATAAAAGATAGCAATAACTCATGATCACCATGTATCCAGTATATCTATTTAATGTGGCTTCATTGCTACAGCATATGTCATTTTCTATGTCTATGCCTCATGCAAAGACAAAAACAACAACAAAAAAATCCAAATTTAGGAGGTGTGGTCTTTACTGGGAAATAACAGAATGATGTGATTCTAATTCAAAACACAGCAACGAGCTGTTAGGAGTTCGCTACAATTTTAAATAAATGAATGGCTCAAAGTTTAATACTATTCATGAGATTTACTTTGCTGCATGAGACTCTGGTGTACTTTTCACTTTAGGTACATCTCACTGGTTCCATTCTATCTCACTCAATGAATAATATTGCATATACAAAGAAATACCCATCATATTTCTATCACTAGAACTCAGTATAGAAATATCAACATATATAACTTGTAATTATTAAGCAATTTCTATTTTAATCTAGATTGTAGTTATTTTCTTCCTTTGGGTGAAAACAAGAAGTTGTGATGAGATTCAGATTAAGTCAACCCTTATTCTATACTATTGGCTCTATGCTGTTATGAGTGCTTCCATAGTAATGAAAACCAATAGAGTTTTCAATATGTCACCATAATAAAAGGCCAAGGGAAATATTATTATGTAGGTAGAAGAAGTTAAGGACATAAGAGTACCAAGGATTTTCCAAGATACAAAATGGAGAATAAAAGAAAATATCCCTATATCAGAAAAACGTTAAGGAGAAAATGTGGAAAATGTAAAATAGAATCTAGGAGTTAAGATAAATGATTCTGTGGAGGCTTGATGCCCCAGAGAAGGGGATGCTGGAGGGGTGAGGCAGGAGAGGGCGGGTGGCTGGGTGAACACCCTTAGAGGCAAAGGGGAGGGAATGATGTGTAAAGTTCATAGAGGAGAGACCAGGAAAGGGGATTTGAAACATAAACAAATAAAATGATTAATAAAAGTAAATTAGGATTTCTATACTTCCATAAGGATTCATACTTATGCAGCAATGGAAGCATCTGTATGCAACAAATCTACAGCACAAAAGAAAAGGAAGAAGGAGAAGGAGAAAGAGAAGAAAAAGAAGAAGAAAAAGAATCTCCTTTACACACACACACACACAAGTACCACACGTGCACATAGACACAGGTACATACACACACACACACACACACACACACACACACACACACACACGAACTAGTCATGAATAAATTAAAATATCACCTTTAGTTGTCTTACATAATGAATGGAAAAGTTTGTTCACTAAAGAACACACAGAACAGAGTGCAGGTGTGGTACAGTGATGAGAATGCAGTATGCTCAATGGCAACAGTGAAAGTCTGACCCAAAGGCAACATAAAGGATGCTCACAGCTCATGAGAACATAGGAAGAATGATTTCTTGTTTTTTTTTAAAGTCACATAAATAAGATGGCAAACAAAGCAAAATAAGATAAACAGAACTAAAAGGAAATCTGAATGGAATTTTAACATGGAGATGAACAAGGAGAGCACAAAACACAAGACAAAAATATGTAAATACGAATGGAAAAATAACTGAAGAAAGCAGGAGAAATGACTCAGTGGTTGAAAGCACTGCTTGCTCTTCCAGAGATCCCGAATTCAATTCCCAGCACCCCAGCACATCTGTGGCAGCTCACAACCATCTATAACTATAGCCCCTTGAGATCTGATGCTCTCTTCTAGCATGCAGACATACATGCAGACAAACATCTAAATAAATAAATAATGGAATCTTCAGAACTTTGTAGAAAAGCTTAAAAAATTAATAGAAGAGATGATTTAAGAATGTAGTTCAAGGAAATTTCCCAAAAGATAAATGAATTGAAAGTAACAAAATATAAATATATAATATCTCACAAGATATTTCTTAATAAGATGACTAGATGGCCAAGAGGAGAAATGTTAGGTGGAAAAAAATGTCATACACAGAAAACACAAGACACCTACAAAAATCCAAACAAATAAAATAAGAAGTATAACTTATCTTAGAATTCTTCCTAAATACAATGAAGTAAGTGGGTAATTCTCCCTATCCAGAGAAGGACTATCTCTTTCATTTATACTCCTACACAAAGAAGTATCCAAGTTCAATAAAGATACAGAATTTGCAAACTGACTCTTAAAACTACAGATAGAGAGAAAATAAGCTTCTGCAAAGCTTATGTAATAACAAAATGATAAATGTAAAATCCATGTAACTATTATGACCCTGGATCTATTTAAGAGTCAGACTCAGATCAAAACCAATGCAATAACCACAGTGAGAAGAGTGTGGTGAGGAGAACTGACACTGGGCAGGTCTGTCAGGAAGATGGGCAGGAAGCCTCTTAGAGCTGACTCAAAGCATCTTAGATGACAAATCTTATAGTGGTGTTTACACATGTTGGATGTCATGAGGCGCAGCACTGTAAAAGGGAGAACTGAGCAAGCCTGGAAGAATTCCAGTCTTCATTTTTCAGGAAGAATGCTATAATGTATGAGCCCAAATGCAAAAGCAGATGATATTCATTTCAAATGAAAATGCAAATGAGGTAAACTCACTTATTAAAATAGACTCCCAGATCAGACTAGAAAAGCAAGTCTCACTTAAATGCTCTATGCAGGAACGATACTGAAAGTAAAGTGATTCAGAAATATGTCAGAACTAATAAGTAAATCCACTAACTGGCTTTAGCCAAGCAGAAATGAACAGAGAGTGGGACACAGGGACAGAATGAGACAGAGCAGATACATCACAAAATATCTAGTCAAGAAAATAACTGAAACACAAACAAAACAGGACTAATTACACAGAATGCTGTCAGACACAAGATTCTGATCACTTGCATTCAGTAAATGAATTTGAAAAAGATAAAATATTTGATTTCCTGGAAAGAGAGAGAACCTGTCATAGCTTATTATACATCAAAAGCATTTCTAGAGCTCAACATACAGTCTGTTAGAGCAAGCACTGGGGCCCCTAAAGAAAACCTGGCTGGGAGAACGGACTGCCTGGCTTGGGTGGAGCCTGTCATTTCATTTAAATGAGTCATGAGCTGTGGATCCACCTAAAGCCATGCTAGAGACACAGACAAAATAGTCCTTTAACAAGATAGTGTACCTTTCTTTCCCAGAATCCTCACTCTGAGCACTGCAGATTATACGTCACATTCAGCTTTCTAAGTAAGACAGCCTGCTTTTCTGATTATGCAGAAATAATTTTTCATACTGTATGTATATAATAAAGCAAAAATAATATGTAACTAAGAAAAATATATAAGAAAACAACAGCGTGATATATCAACTCCTCTCAGGTTACTCTATAAATTTAACACAACTTCAAAAAATTGTAGAGCTATTTCTTTTACAACCAGCAAAATAAAAGAAAAAAATGTTAGGTAAAACCTTCCACTGAAAATTCTTTAAGACAACAGCATTTTAAAAATAATCTAGGCCTAGAGCTGTAGAGATGGCCCAGGATTAAATGCACTGGCTGCTCTTCCAGAGGACCCGAGTTTAATTCCCAGCACCACATGGAAGCTCACAACTGTCTGTAACCCCCTCCAGAGGCCCCAACACCTCCAGGCAGACATAAATGCAGGCAAAGCACCAATGAACATGAAATAAAAATAAAATATTGTTTAAAACAAACTAGCCCTATTACAGCCTGAAACACTGCCATCTTATGAATATACACACAATTCCATGGGTTAATAAGTGAAGAGTAGGTTACTTAACCGATTGTATAATGGCATACTTCTAAGTATATGAGGAAACTAAATTGGATTCACATTTCATACATGACATAAGAATAAATAAAATTTGTTAAAAGATTGAAATGTATTCAAGAAACTTCCAAAATATTAGATGTATTTTAATATGCTAACATTAAAAACCAATTGTTCAATATAAATTAGGTCCAGATGCCATAAAATAAAAATAATAAATACTTGAAAACAAGGGCATAGAGTCCATGCTAAATAATCAAGTGGCAAACAACAATATATAAATATTTGGTTAGCATCTAAAATTCATATCATAGTCAAAAGCTATTTTTCTACCCTCAAGCAAAATCCTTTTAAATTGATTAGAAGAAAACTAAGCACTCTGTAGGCAAGAACAGGCAAATACTCAAATTGGAGAAATAGAAAGTGCAAATAAGTCTTGACATATGCTAACCTTCTCCAATAGAAGAGAAAGAAATAAAAACTGTAATGAATAATATCCGGTACCATGTCTAGGGAAGAGAGTAGACAAGGGTTACCTGAGACAGCTGGTCAGATCAGAAAGCAATAAAACTATTAAGGACTAAATGGGCCATGTCAGAGACACAGGAACCAAGAGGAATGGGATATGATGGGCAATATGTGGCCATTTAAGCTTTAAAGAAGGCATGAATGCAAATTATGACCAAATGGATAATAGACAAAGACCTCATCTGGACAGTCCCATCAAAAAGTAAGGAATAAAAAACTTAAGCAAAACCAGGAATACCATATAACTGGGTCTCTACGTCCTTCTTCTGAAAATAGGCACACGGGGATAAGTAATTATCCTACCTTCCTGACATCAGGGAAATCAATTATTCCTAATTAGGATCTTTTACTGAAAAATTCTAATAACCATGGAACAAAAGGTAAAGATTTTAAAAATCACTGTTCTTCATCCCCTCTTAAAACTCTTCATTCAAGCAACATGCACACAGACAAAACCATCTGTTGAAAGTTAAATGAAGACCTTTACAATAGAAGAAAGCACTGTGACCCTGCCCATCCCCAGCCTTCCACAGAGGACAGAGCAGATGCTGTGCCCCCTGCTTAGATACAATAAGAAGTATAGTGTGGTATCTAACACGCCAAGCTTCCCTCTAATCAGATGCCAGGTTTGCTGTTTGTCTACTGAGGATAGATGAACAGGCCAAGGAAGCAAACAGTCAAATCCATACTCAGGACTTCTTTCTCTCTAAGACAGCCATTGGTTTTTATTGGTCAGTATCAAGAAGTCAAAAGAACAGGAAACTCCTCTGTTTTGAAAGAGAGTGAAGATACAGAAACGAAAGCAGGGAGTGTTCTGATTCAAATAAACCATTGACAGCAACATGTTTTCATTCTCACCAATGCATTTTTTCTAGAGTATTTTACTACACGATCTGGAACAATAATTGTTCAGATGAAGTATGACAATGGCAAAGAGACTAGCTGATGAAATGTCCACAGGTTTGGGAACGCTTATTGAAAAGTGCAATGAGATGCTACCGGACTCTTTGATAAATGCTTTACTAGTGAAAAGGGGAGGGAGCTAGAGGAGGGCCCTCTCTGAATGATGCTGATAGAATGTGGTACCCTTGACAGTGCCTAGGACGCTTCCCCTTCCCTTCCTGTGAGGTCCAATTGGTGCCTCCCACGTGGAATGCAAACTTGTATAAGGAAGTTACCTTCCCACCATTGGTTAAGGGGATAATTAGTATATGGATACATGTCAATTATTACCAAAACTTAAAATGCACATGTCTATAGCTTAAATCTGTAGATGTCTGTTCTATAGAAATATCCTCATACATAAACCTGGAATTTATTGAAGCATTGTTTGTAGCAAGTGAGGAAATCTATAAGAGCCTTAAAGTCTATAAATATAGACTAATCAAAGTGTCATATGGTTTATCTAGAGAATATAAGAGCAGTCTTTGAGGAGAAAACTAGTTAGGAATGAAATATGAGAAAGGAAGTCAGGACTTTCTGTAATAATTCAGATAGTTTTTAAGTGTTTATAATTACGTGAACAGAACCTTAACAGATTGACCAGGGCAGAGGAATACAATACAGAAAGTTGGGCCTATGTCTGCTCTAGTAGACAACTCTTTCTTATGTCCCTCTTGCACACCATAGGACACTCACACTATTTCCAACTCATCAAGCTAGAATGATAGAAATTCCCTCCAGTCTTTAGTGGGTGGCCTCCTGGAAGCACAGTCATCAGACAGATGCTCCGTAGCTCTAACAAGGTCTCAGTATCAACCAGTCAGAAAACACAGCAGCATATTTTCCTTCAAGAAATCTGGAAACCAGAAAATAATGACTAGATGAAAAATCTTACCATCAAACAAAAAGAGATTTGGCTGTGAGTAAAGGAAAACTTCCTCACACAAGGCATTAGAGATATAAACCAGTCATGATATACATCCGGGTTCCCATGTAGATTCATTGTACAAGGTCCAAAGAAGGAAAGGGTATGGTAACATTTCTGTTTAAAGCCTATATGAACAGGAAATGACAACTGACATGTATTAATACACTCATAAAGAAAGTAACAACAACAACCAAAACAGAGTCCATGAAGCTTGCTACTGTCTGTCTGTCTGCCTGTCTGTCTGTCTGTCTGTCTGTCTGTCTATGTGTGTGTGAGTTATTAAGTACAGACTGCAAGGTAAATCTATTCAGTACCTCCTTTTCTTCCTCATTTGTATAGAAATTTTTTCATACAATATATTCTGATCACACTTTCACCTCCTTTAACTCCTCCCCAAATCTCCCCTGCCTCCCTACCCACACAAATCTGTCCCATTTCTTTCTCTCTATCATTAGGACACACACAGGCAAACAAACAAACAAAAAACAGATTTTTTAAAAATGAGGGGAAAAGCCACAAGAAACACAGACACACATAGACCCAGACAGACAGATACACACACACACACACACACACACACACACACATACACACCCTCCATAAAAACACAAAATTACAAACTATAATATATAAGCAAAGGACCAGTAAGACAAAAAACAACAACAACAAAATATGTAACCAATATAGTATGAGACCAAAAGTCTAAAAAAATACAACTGGGTTTGTTTTTTCCTTGGCCATCTGTTGTTAGGCATGAGGCCTGCCTACCCTTGGTTGTGGTCAATATACTCAGTAAGAAATCATTGGAGAAAATTAAGTTTTACATTGCAAATTGGATGTCAATTTGTAGATAAGCACCTTTGTTTGAGGTGGTAGCCCTTGTTCACTTTTTCCTCTCAGTACTGGGGACCCATCTGGCTTGAAGCTGTGCAGGCCCTGTCACACAGCCTCCTGCTGTCACATTCTCTGTGAATTCATATGTGCATCAGTCTGAAAAGACTGTTTCCTTGGAGTCATCCACTTCCTCTGACTTTTACAATCTTTCTGCTTCTTTTTCTACATGGAGCCCTGAGTCCTGAGGTGAGGTTTTGATGGACATATCTCTCTTAGGACTGAGTGTTCCAAAATCTCCTCCTCTCTGCACATTGTCCAGCTGTGGGTCTCTGTGCTAGTTCTCATCAACGGCAAGAGCAAGCTTGTCTGATGATGGTTAATTGAGGCCATTTATGGACATAAAATCTATCATTAGCAGTCATTTCATTCCTCTTTTCCTTTAGCAAAACAATAACATTTAGTTTTCTCCTGGGTCTATAGCCTGTCTGGTCTTAGGGTCTTGGCAACTTGAACAGTTGTCACATGTGGGTTCCATCTCATGGAGTGGACCTTATATCCAATCAAAGAGTACTTGGACACTCCTACAATGCTTATGTCACTATTGTACCAGTGTATTATGCAGACAAATGACCCCTTTAAATCCAAGGGTTTGTAGCTAGTTACTTTTCTACTCTGGTAGCATGCAGAGCACAAACCACACTAAGTGTAAGTATATTCAATGTTATGAGACATCATGGGTTGGAGAGATAACACAGTGGTTTCTCATCTGGGATGGCAATGATCCCATAAACTATCTGATAAAAACCCCAACACTAGGTGTTGCATTACTAATTTCTATTTCTTTCACTCCAAACCAGACATTTTTCGTTGTACATCTTTCAGGAAAAAGAATCTCTTTATCCTTCTACTTAAAGTACTAATAACTATTAATGAATTTTAAAATATTTGATTTAATTTCTTAGAGAAAAATCATCTACAAAGGGTCAGAGACAGCGACATTGTCAAGTCCTTCGTCCACTGAATGACTGTAAGATCATACGTGCCTCAGAGACTACCAAGAGATGAATTAATTAAATCAACAGAAATACTTAACTGTCAACACAGGCTCATTTGCCCACACAAGCTGTGAATCACTGCTCTGATGTCCCATACATTCCTACAAATCTCCAACAGTACAAAGGAACCAAGTGAGAGAAACACTTTGGGTGAACTCAAGTTCATGTAGAAATCTTATCACTTCAATAGACTAAGCACAAATAACAGAGAATAAACAACTCAAAGTTGGTCATCATAAAGCTCTCTGGGAGTTTTTACATCAATGGTGTGATCAACAATAGTTTTCTTCTGAAGCGACTAACAGCACTGCTCAACTTCCAGCCTGGAATTTTCCATATTTCAAATGTGCAGCGTTAAGAATGAGAGAAGTGTCACTAAACTTATATTATCCATCTTAGTCACACATTAAAAAAGAGATTTTTGGCAAGTCCTGATACAACTGTGTAGGAGGGAGATTAATGGAGAGCAAATTGGGGAGTAATTAATCACACTGCATAAGAAAGTGAAAAGAAGAAACAGAGATGCAGAGTTTGACAGGGAAATTCTAAGCTCTTTGTACTTGGCACTAGTCAAAAAAAAAAAAAAAAAAAAAAGGGAGGCATAATAGGGCTGAGAAGTTCATGAATATGCTCCAGTTAATCTGTATGTGCACTGAAAGGCTTTTTAGTTTGGTTCATTTAAATCTGAAATTCCCTTCCCCATTGATGTCAGCTAGTTAGCCAAGATGGTACGTTACTGTTATGATCACTGCAGTGCACATAATTTAGATTTATCTCTTTGGGGACTCGACTCCGCCCCCTGCTAGCTAATATGCTCACCATGTTTAATGATGCAAAAAATTTCCCTGAGTACAGGATATTTATCTTTATCAGGGGCTGCGTTTGGCTGGCTGTCTGTTATCGGCCAGAATATTTGTTCCTAAGTGATTGGTTCTCATACATATTTCAGGATGGTCCTGAGGACCATATTATCAGTTAGATTTGCAGTAGAAGTGTCTCGGTTCTTCAGATATACCTTAGTAATACTGATTTATGAATTTGAAACAGATGAAATTATTATTCAATCCATGAATCCTCAAACCACTATGCTGCATGTAAAATCAATTTAAAATCTGGGAAAGTACTTTCCTTTGGAGGAGTTTGGGAGATATGCGGTAAACAACATGAAGTATGGGTATATGATGAGGAAGATTGTCACACATTGGCTTTCAGCAATCTTGCTACTAGGCCATATCCAGAGAAGAAAACCCAAGAGATGAACAAGCAGGTCCCATCGAAATAGTCAGAAGCCAGGACTGCCAGTGAGTCGGTGAAGAAAATGAAAGGTGTGGCCATTGACAAAAAGGTGAAGTAATGTAGGCACCGGGGGTTCTCTCCTTCAGCCAAGCCCAATGTTCACAAGACCACGGAGGATGTTAGTTTTGAGTATGCAGCATTTTCAAGGATTAGTGAAGTATATGGAAAACCGTCTGTGAAAATAATCTTTAGCTGACCTCTTTTCTCCCAGACATTTCTAGTGTATTGCTGACCATATAGTTTTCATTCAAAGCAAAGTAGCAGCCTGGTACAAACCAGATGGTAAGGCAGAATCAGAATGATTCCCTAACTGGCAGGACCGGAGGGTGACAGAGACCTCTGTTTACAGATATTCTAATGCTTGGCTCCACCTGCTTTACACACTGATTGCTGGTAACTCAGATAAACAACAGTGTCCACCGGTGAGTCATGGAAATTGCCTGAAGCTTAAGATGTCTTTGGAGGAAAGCAGGACAAGTCCTTTGATGAAGGCAGAGGTTCTTTGCCAAGGCATGGCCTGCTCAGCCTCATGGTCCAAATGGTACAAGTAGAGAAGAAAAATAGGTGGAAACATTAGTCTGCACAAGAGTACTTTCAAAGGCATATCTCTATAATTGACTCAAGCTACTTCTCATAGAAACCTTAAAGGAAACAAAGACCACTGAGGGTCTTAACAGATATTTCTAAAAAGAAGATCAATCGAACAAACACTATTAAGGAGAGCATAATTAGTACTCAAAATAAGAATGAATATTCAACTAATAAAAATGAGTTGGGAGACACAAATGTTAGCAGAAATTGCATGCAGAATCAAAAGCATTTTTTTTAAATCAGAGAAAACCCAGGAAAAAGTACTGGTGTTGACAAATGCAACATTAAAAACAAAGATTTGGTCAACAAAATAAAGAGCAGAGAAAATTATATCCAAAGTCTGAAAAGAGAGCTCTACCAAAAAAATCACAAAACACTCATAGAAGGCACCAGAAAGCAATCCTACATGAATGATTCCATTTCAAAGGAAAAAAAAAAAGGTTATAGAAAACAGAAAAGTAAGTATTATATTTAAAGTAGGAATGCTTCAAAAAATAGTTTGTTAATTTATACCTCACTGTTCGGTTCCACACTTAGCTTGAGTGAAGCCATAGGTGCAGTTTTCTGCTCTCACACAAGGAAAACAAAATCAAGGAAAAGGAGTATTTGGTGGGGAGTTGATAATCTGCCTCTGCTACATGAAAAGAACACAAAATTTATCTTTTTGAAGAGAGAAAAATATTAAACATTTTCCTGGAAATCTTAGTGACTTTAAAAATGATGGGTCAATATGACTTCAGGCTTTAAAAAAAAATTTAAACCCGGGTACAAAATCTATATTTTCAAAATGGAAGAAGGGAATTTTTGAATCTGAAATTTTGTAATAATACTCCCTTCTACTTTAAACTGAAGATCATCTTAGCGGTCTAATGTCTCAGGAACAGAATGGCCTGCAAAAGACTCTTTTTTTTTTTTTTTTTTTTTTTTTACTCCTCTTATGTGAGTTTGCTTCTTTTTGTTCTAGAGCTCTCAGGTGTGCTGTTAAGTTGTTAGTGTAAGATCTCTCCAGTTACTTTACTTAGTGCAATGAACTTTCCTCTTAGCATTTCTTTCATTGTGACCCACAAGTCTAGGTATGATGTCTCAACATTTTCATTAAATTCCAGTAAGTCTTTAATTTGTTTCTTTATTTCTTCCAAGACAAAGCTATCATTGATTAAATAGTTGTTCCGTTTCAACGTGTATGTGGGCTTTCTGTAGTTTTTGCTGTTATCGAAGACAATTCTTAGGCCATGGTGATCTGCTAGGATGCATGGGATTATCTCAATCTTCTTTATCTGTTGAGTGTTGTTTTGTGATCAATTATATGGTCAATTTTGAAGAAGGTAGCATGAGGTGCTGAGAAGAAGTTGTATTCTTTTGTTTTAGGGTGATATGTTTTGGAGATATCTGTTAAATCCTTTTAGTTCATAACTTTTCTTTTTTTTTTTCTTTTTTTTTTCTTTCCATTTTTTATTAGGTATTTAGCTCATTTACATTTCCAATGCTATACCAAAAGTCCCCCATACCCACCCACCCCCACTCCCCTACCCGCCCACTCCCCCTTTTTGGCCCTGGCATTCCCCTGTTCTGGGGCATATAAAGTTTGCGTGTCCAATGGGCCTCTCTTTCCAGTGATGGCCGACTAGGCCATCTTTTGATACATATGCAGCTAGAGTCAAGAGCTCCGGGGTACTGGTTAGTTCATAATGTTGATCCACCTATAGGGTTGCAGATCCCTTTAGCTCCTTGGGTACTTTCTCTAGCTCCTCCATTGGGAGCCCTGTGATCCATCCATTAGCTGACTGTGAGCCTCCACTTCTGTGTTTGCTAGGCCCCGGCATAGTCTCACAAGAGACAGCTACATCTGGGTCCTTTCGATAAAATCTTGCTAGTGTATGCAATGGTGTCAGCATTTGGATGCTGATTATGGGGTGGATCCCTGGATATGGCAGTCTCTACATGGTCCATCCTTTCATCTCAGCTCCAAACTTTGTCTCTGTAACTCCTTCCAAGGGTGTTTTGTTCCCACTTCTAAGGAGGGGTATAGTGTCCACACTTCAGTCTTCATTTTTCTTGAGTTTCATGTGTTTAGGAAATTGTATCTTATATCTTGGGTATCTTAAGTTTCGGGCTAATATCCACTTATCAGTGAGTACATATTGTGTGAGTTCCTTTGTGAATGTGTTACCTCACCCAGGATGATGCCCTCCAGGTCCATCCATTTGGCTAGGAATAGGGCTTCTTGAAATACTGAAGGGATTATTCAGGGGTTCAGAGCACTTGCCCCTCTGCCAAGATTCCAATTCAATTCAACCTGTGGGTCACAAATGACCCTTTTACAGGGAACACCTAAGACCACTGAAAAACATGGATATTATTATAATTCATAGCAATAACAAAATTACAGTTATGAAGTAGCAATGAAATAATTTTATGGTTGGGGGTCAATCCACCATGAGGAACTGTATTAAAGGGGTGCAGCATTAAGAAGGTTGAGAAACACTGCTATAGACAAAAATACCTGAAGCCTTGTTCTGAGCCTTTTTGCATCACACATACACATGAGCCTCAGCGTGAGTACACTCCTGTACACACCATACATACAACACACACACACACACACACACACAGAGAGAGAGAGAGAGAGAGAGACAGAGAGACAGAGACAGACAGAGACAGAGAGACAGAGATAGAAACAGAGAGAAAGAAAGAAACAATGAGACGGAGACAAGAAGGAGGATATTGAAGTTTATTAAGGCATATTTATGATACAGTAGGAATTTGGATAACCTTTTTAATTTGAAAATAGCTACATGCCAAAATATATGGTAAACAATACTTAAAAATAAAAATCACCTTTAAATTAGAACAAGGCAAATATTTTCAAATCAATACTTTAAATTCTCTAGTATAAACAAGAAAAATTATTGTTTCCAGATGATCTGATTGTGCACATTAAAACTCTTTAAAAATCAATAATTTCTGGATAAAAATCAATTTAACACAACCCAGGAACTTTCCTGTATTCCAATAACAACCAAGTAGAAAATCAGTCATTATGAAATACATAAACAAGTAACTTTGCACTGTAACCAAGAAAATAATATTACCTACATCTTTAAATAAAATTTTTAAAAAATCCTAAAAATATTATGCTTGTCAATGATAGAAAGTTCTATCAAAATTAATCTATAAATTAAATTCTAATTATAATCGTTAGGAATTCTCTGACTAAACTACTAAACCAATAAAATTCATATGGAAAAGCAAAAGCCCCTGGAAATGGAAATCAATTCTAAAATAGAAGCAAAATTATAGCTGACCTAATGAAGGGCCAAGTCTTCTTCAGAGCCCCAGAAATACATTGAAAATTGTAACAATAAAATACTGAACCAAGCTCACATAAATGGAGAAGTTAAAGATATCGCAAATCTAAAAACTAATCCCATCCAAGGGTGGTAAGCAACAGGATATACCCCAAATCAAGGGTGTAGTTTCTAGAAGTGGAAAAAAAAAAAAAAGAAGCAGCTTGTCTCAATATAAAATACATGGTAACTAAATGAACCCAAAAAAGGAAATTCTAAAGGAGAATACACAGAAAATTTCTAAAAGGAAAAGATTTGCTTTGTGCAATTAAATAAGATCCCCAAATGTGAGGTTAAACGTCATGTTTCAAAATTTAGAATAATTCTTACTCTAAAAGATTTATTCATTTTTTGTTGTATATGAGTGTCATGTTTGCATGTATGTCTGTGAACTACTTGCATACAGTGCTCTTGGACACTGGACTGTTCCAAGAATATTAATGCCTATTCTTTACCAACTTATTTCATGTATAAAGTTAGATAGACTGAGATAAAGCATTTGGGACTTCTTAGAAAATTAGGAAATTGATTCTGAACTGGAACTGGTATAAATTTAAATAAAGTGGACAGAAAGTTCAAAGATATTAAAATATCTAAATTGTATGTAATAACTATTCTCACTAATAATAAGAGATATAAAATCAGAGCAGTAATCAGGAATCTGGAAGAGCTAACTAGTCAACCCTGTGATTGCTATGCAAATAACTTCTCCATGAGCGTCAAAGTCTTAGAAAGTGAGAAGTTTATAATAAGTCCTGGAACTTACGCACGCACTCGCAAAGAAGCAGACTGCCCATTGCCAACTGAATCATAAGAATAGGTAACTGTCCCTGAGGTGATATAGTGGGGCATCTTTCGGGTATATGCCCAGGAGTGGTATTAACTGGGTCTCCGAGTAAAACTAGTTCCAGTTTTCTGAGTAAGAACCACCATTTGATTTCCAAAGTGTTTGAACAAGTTTGCCACCAGCAGTAGAGGAGTGTTCCTCTTGCTCAACCTACCCACCAGCATGTGCTGTTACTGGAGTTTTTTATCTTAGCCATTCTGAGTATAAGAATCTCAGGGTGTTTTGATTTGCATTTCCCTAATGACTAAGGACATTGAACATTTCTTTAAGTGCTTTTCGGCCATTTGAGAGTCCTCTGTTGAGAATTCTCTGTCTAGCTCTGTACCTCAGTATATATTCAGTTATAAGTGGATATTATCCATAAAGTCCAGGATAATCATGCTACAATCCACAGACCTAAAGAAACAGGGTAACAAGGAGTACATAAGGGAGGATGTACTAAGCTCACTCAGAGGGGGAAACTAAATAGTCATAGGAGGTGGATGGAAAGAGGGAACTGGGTAGGAACGGGAGGGAGGAGAGGAATGGGGGTGGCCATCAGGTGCAGGGAGAGAAAGTAGGGAGAGGGCTAGGGGTGAAAATGGAAATTTGTGGGGGACATCTCTGGGACTTGCTGGAGACCTCGAATAGAGGATCATACTGGGAGTCTCTGAAAGTGAACCTAGCTAAGATTCCTACCCAAGGAAGATGTAGAGACTGAAGTGGCCACTTCCTTTAGCAAGGCACGGCTTCCAGAAAAGGAAGGGGACATTAATCCTCTCACAAAACCTTCAATCCAAAATTTGCCTTGCCTACAAGATATACAGGGATCAAGAGGGCTGAGACAAAGGAAACAGCCCTAACAGTTACTGCCCTAACTTGAGACACATCCCATATGAGAAAGCCGACCGCTGGCACTATTAATGATAATGTTATAATTTCAGACAGAAACTTAGTATAACTGTCTCTTGAGAGGCTTCATCTAGCAGCAGATGGAGGCAGATGCAGAGACCCACAGCTAAACATAAGGTGGAGCTCAGTGGAAGAGTGAGCGATAGAATTGAGTAAGCTGGATGGGTCAAGGACACCACAAGAGGATCTACCCTGTCAACTATCCTGAACCTATAGGAGTCTCCAGAGACTGGGCCACAAACCAGGGAGCATACAGGGCCTGGACCTAGGCCTAGTGCACATTTGTTGCAAATCTGAAGCTTGGTCTTCATGTGGGACCCCTAACAAGTAGAGTGGGGGCTGTCTCAGTCTCTCTTCCCTGTCACTGGATCCCTACCCCCTACCCGGACTGCCTGGTTGAGCCTCAGTGGAGAGGATATGCCTACACTAGTTGGGACTAGAGGTCTCAAAGTGGGATTGTTCCCAAGGGAGGTTCCCCCTTCTCTGAGGAGTAGGATAGGGGATAAGGAAGAGGGATTCATAAGGGTGGGACTGGGAGGAGAGGAGGGAGGCGCTGTAATTGGGATATAAAGTAAATAAAAAAATAAATTATCAAAAAATTACTAGGATAGGCATTGGATTAATCCAGTGACTAGGAACAAATCAGCAAGGTGTTGCTGCAGTGTGAATTTCTTGTTTTTACTGGACCTGACATCATCAGAATGTTAAAACAAACAAACACACAAAACAACAACAAAAACACCTCTTTTGTTTGGAGGGTTTCATCTAAGTCTCATCACTACACTCTTTCTCTGCATCCTACTCAGCCAAGTTGAGGAATACCCTGCTAGCTATTGCCACCTGTAGAAGTCTGATTTAGAAGAGAGATGGAGAAAGGATTTTCTTTCAGAATCACTCCTGTAATGATGATAATGAACTGCAGAGACAGATGCAGACTACAGAGGGAATGCTGGCAGAGTTCCAAAACGTAGCATCCCATACCCACAGCAGTGAACTGAGGCCCATGCAAATTGCTGTGACAAATAGTCCCCATGGGCCATCCAGGACTGTAATTAGAATATTGGTCCTTGCTGGGTAACTATTTGCTATCCTCACTCCACGACCCAGCCCTTTCCCCTCTCTCCTTAGACTCCTCCTTTTCGAAACTCCCTGTCCCACCACTGCAAGATGAGAATAGGACCAGCGCTTTGTCAATCACAAAGAGCCTGTGCTAGAACTGACAATTGTGACACTTGACCCTGCAATTGATGGCAACTTCCTTTTTACTACAGACCTGATTAGCTCTAGTATCAAGGGTTCAAGTGCCCCATGACTTCTTCCATATAATCTCCATGTACAGCATACAGTTCAAGTCCCTTCTCTTTATGATATTTTCTCTGATTTAAAAAGCCCATGATTTTTCATCCTTACTGGAGAAATTAGGAGGGGAGTGGAATGGATGTAGCGAGAGAGTACTGTGAGAGATGACGAATTGGGGGAACTTGGGGAGTTATATAGAAACCTAGTGCAGTAGAAACTACCTGGAATCAATAAGAGTGAACCTAACCTAGTGAACTCTCCAAATAATGAGGGATACAGAGGCTCCAAGCAGTGGAACTGAAGACACCAACCCAGCCACAAAACCTTCAACCCACCATCTGGACTGCCTGCAAAATGTACTCCAGTAATGATGGTGCAGAACTTGTTGGAGTGGCCAAACAATGCATGGCCATGCCATTCCATGAGAGGGAGCCCACACCGGACACTACTTGGATAGCCAATAATCCGAGGCAGAACAGCCCAGAGACCCAGGATAAATTGAAACACAATTGGCAAATAAATAAATAAAAATTAAAAAGTCAGTGAAATTATTTTTAATGATACTCTTTTATACGCATAGCCTATTGTCATCAGAGAAGCTTCATCCAGCAACTGATGGAGGCAGATGCATAGACCCACACAGCCAAACACTACATAGAGCCAGGGAAACCCCTCAGAAGAGGAGAATGAAGGATTGTAGAACCCAGAGGGGTCAAGGACCATGAGAACACACCCCAGAGAATTAACTAAGCAGGGTTCATAGGGATTCACAGCTGAAGTAACTAATACAGATCCGATATAGGTCTGAGCTAGATCCTTTGCATATATGTTATAATTGCGTAGCTTGGTGTTCTTGTGAGACTCTGAACAATGGCAATAGAGGGAGTCTCTGATGCTTTCGTCTGTACTTTTTCTCCCTCTAGGTTATCTTGTCCAGCCTTGATATAAGGGTTGTGCCTAGCTTTATGGTTCGGTTGAAATCCCTAAGAGGTTTGTTTGTTTGTTTGTTTGTTTGTTTGCTTGTTTGTTTTTAAAGGGAAATAGAGAAGTAGTAGATCTTGGGGAGAGGGAAGCATGGGTGGGTGCAACTATGAGGAATGGACAGAAGAGAAACTGCAGCTGTGATGTAATGTATAAGACAAGAATTATAGCAGCCTTATTTATAATAGCCAGAAGCTGGAAAGAACCCAGATGCCCCTCAACAGAGGAATGGATACAGAAAATGTGGTACATTTACACAATGGAATACTACTCAGCTATTAAAAAGAATAAATTTATGAAATTCCTAGGCAAATGGATGGACCTGGAGGGCATCATCCTGAGTGAAGTAACCCAATCACAAAAGAACTCACACAATATGTACTCACTGATAAGTGGATATTAGCCCAGAAACTTAGGATACCCAAGATATAAGATACAATTTGCTAAACGCATGAAACTCAACAAAAACAAAGACCAAAGTGTGGACACTTTGCCCCTTCTTAGAATTAGGAACAAAACACCCATGGAAGGAGTTACAGAGACAAAGTTTGGAGCTGTGATGAAAGGATGAACCATCTAGAGACTGCCATATCCGGGGATCCATCCCATAATCAGCTTCCAAACACTGACACCATTGCATACACTAACAAGATTTTGCTGAAAGGACCCAGATATAGCTGTCTCTTGTGAGACTATGCCGGGGCCTAGCAAACACAGAAGTGGATGCTCACAGTCAGCTATTGAATGGATCACAGGGCCCCCAATGGAGGAGCTAGAGAAAGCACCCAAGGAACTAAAGGGAACTGCAACCCTATAGGTGGAACAACAATATGAACTAACCAGTACCCCGAAGCTCTTGTCTCTAGCTGCATATGTATCAAAAGATGGCCTAGTCGGCCATCACTGGAAAGAGAGGCCCATTGGACTTGCAAACTTTATATGCCCCAGTACAGGGGAATGCCAGGGCCAAAAAGGGGAGTGGGGGGGGGTGGGTATGGAGGACTTTTGGGATAGCATTGGAAATGTAAATGAGGAAAATACCTAATAAAAATATTTTAAAAAGAATTTAATAAAAGACCATGATTTTTTATTAAGCACTTAGAAATTTAGAAGACAATTCAATTATATGCAACATGCATTTTATCATTTAATTAATTATATATCTGTAATTTTTTTTGCTTGTCTGTAGATACTTAAGTTATCTCTAGGTACACGCATTATGTTGGAAATCCTCAAAGTCAGGGTTACCTACTAGATTTGTGTTGTAAACCTCACCAGCATCCTCTCTATCTTTGGCTGTGCAACCAACCATCATACAGTGTGTTATTATCTTCACGACATCGTTGCTAATAAACCTAGACAATTTGGACTGTTATCTGTGAAGAATCCTAGCTAACACGTGAATGTACATCAGTTGCAGTTTTCAAAAGGTTTATACTACCATTTTTGTTTAAACAAATGTTGTTCAAATTCCAACAAGAACACTTGAGTGAAACAATGTGCATTCAGCATTAGTTGAGCACCTCCTAAAGCCCTGAGACTATACTGGGTGGGTAATTATGATTCCATGTTCTATTTCTATGATGGAGGTGTTGACACTTCTTACATCATGGTAATGGAACAGTTGCGGAAGGGTATGGGTAATGCTAAAGAGGACTAAGGAGATGCTAAGAAACATGTAATGAAAATGCCAAATGTTCATCAAATGGGTAAATTTTAGCAAAAGGAAAAACAGCAACTAGTTATTCCCTGCAATTTCTATATTAGTCCATCAGTGAGAGAAAGGAAATGAAAATCCCCAAGCAGAGTTTATTAATGAACATATTTTGATGAAGAGGTGAAAAAAATGACAAAAGAGTTTGGAGCTTAGACAATGTGTAAGCAATTCAATGAGCCTTATATCCTCAAAAAATATTTTAATACCTCAAAATGACTATATGTTGGCTATAGAGCATAATTTATCAAAAAGAACTTTGGCTTTTGTCCAGAGGGGCTTTGTCCTCTTGAAAAATAAGACCTACTTCCATAACCTTACCCACCCCCTATTACCAATCTACCTAGACCATATTCTAGTCATGTTCCACTGCATGTTAAAATAGAGGCCAGCTAGTCTCCTTCTTGCTGTGGTTGGTGATTACAGATGTTGTACTATTAGACTGAAGATGCCTTCTCACCACAAGGCAGAGTTGTAAACAGAACAAGGCCATTCTATGCATCATGCATTTGAGACAGATAGCTAACACACAAAATGGTAATATCAAAATAGCAGAGGCTTCAAAAATCAAGATTTCTGATAACATAAGAAAGAAGCTAGCATCAAAACACTTGCCTAAACCATGCACCAATAATCAAGTCACTTCAAACAGAGCTCATTCTTCAGTGCCCACAGCTCACTGCATTGCCTGTGTCTCTCATACTAAGCTTAGTTTCACTGGCAGTTACTGCTGGACGTTGAAATATGTTCTGTTATATGTAATGAGCATCACAATGATTCTACATGCCTAAAGGCATTTTAGGTTGTAGCGTCAATGAGCAATTATAATTCAGTTTGTCTTGAAAGACTGTTTTTGGCATCAGTCTATAAGTGTCAAGTGGAAAAGGCCAAGAAAGTCTGGTCTGCTCTCCATCGCATGCCACGTTTTCTCCAGTTTTGAACACAGTGAGTTCTAAATGCATGCTGGATAAACAAATGATTTTCAGTTCAACAGATAATGTGTTCTTATTGATTTATTTGAGATTTTATTCCTGACCAGGGTTTCTAAAATAAAATACTACCATCATAGCCTCTTTATCAGGCAATATATTAGGGTTGCAGTTTTTGCTGTTCCCTCATAACCATGATGAAGAATTAATATCTATAAATGAGAATTTGACCTTACTTAGAGATAAAGTGTTTACAGGGAATCATTAAAATGACTAACAACCTTATAAACAAAAAGATGGATTTAGAAACACACACATGGGCAGAGAACAATGAGAAGAAAGAAGCAGAGAGAGCAGGGTGATGCTTCTATATGCCAAGAATCTCTAAGATATCCATCAGATGCCACAGCAGGGATAAGAGACAGTGTCTTCCACACAGCCCTCAAAAAGATACTTCCCACAGATCTATTTCTATGCCTGATAGTGCTGACTCACAAAACAGGGTAAGCCTCCTACTAAGAAGACCTTGTCATTGGGACTTTTTTCACTCTACTCTGAGGTCTGGTACATCAAGGTGCTAAGGAATTCCTGAGTCATGTATGCCTTGTGTTTATGTTCAGTGTTCATGTACATGATGATGCTGTGCAACTTAGAGATGATAAACCACAAAACAAGCCTGGTTCTCAATGTTATGTCTACTGATTAAAATACACAATGCATACCACACAGCTAAGGAGACTAGATAATTTCAATAAAACCTTTCAAAATTGTATTAGTGGTTTTTCTCAAATATTTATTAATTTTTCTGGCCCTCAACGTGTAGATTAATTTTGGTCATTTATGCCACCTTGAGTTATTTAGCAGCAATTTAGAACTATTAGCATGTGGTCTTTGCCAATAGATAAAATGTCTGATGGCAAATTGGTTAAAAAATAAATATTTCTAACCATTAATTAAATAATATTTTTGAATACTCAGCTAATTTCCTTCCCACTATCAACTTTATCAATTTGAAGACTGATTAAATTTTATTTTTTCAGCTGATTATTACTTCTCAAATTACTTAACTATGCTTCGGTAGTTCTCTAAAATCTCAACAACTACCATAAAACATCCTTCCTTTACAGATATTCGACAACGCTGAAGACGTGATTAATGTTATGTGTAAAGGCAGCGTTGGGATTTTAACTATCATTTTAGCATCAGGGTGTGAACAAATGCTGAACCATAATTACCAGGATCATTTTCATTAATCACAGGAACTACTTTACCAGTCACCCCAAGTATAACAATTCAAGGCTGAAAAGCGCTTTTTGCTATTTCAAGTAATTACTATACAAAGGTCAAGCATGGCTCAGTGGTTTATCACAGACAGTGGAGATGATAAAGTTCTTCTTCGTACTTTATCTTCACTCAAGGAAAACAAACATTATCAGCCAAATTTTTAAGTTACTAAATGAGGACTAGAAACAGTTCTGTTTTGTGATTTTTGTGCTTCTGCCATTTGGTAGACTAAAAATCTGCATCTAAGTGTATTGGCACCTACAAGAATAAAGACACCATAAACGGACACTGTAGTCAATTGCAAAACGCTGGTTTTTCAAATCAAGTTAAATGGTTCTAGGTGAAACCTAAAGTGTTAGTTTTCCCAAATTTGACAAGTCTGGTATGACAAAAGGAAACTAAAAATTGGTATAAAATCTTGTGCCTCTTAGTTAAGTGAATGACATGTAAATTATAACTAAGCTCTGGAAATCATGAATCTATTATTATATAGTCAAAATCTCAGGCATAGTCTTGCAGTCCTGCGAACAGGATGAAGATTCAGTGATTCTGTGAGCTAAAGAAAAAATGATCATCATCTGAGGTGACTGCTTGATGCGTTTCTGGAAAATGAGCAACTTGGAGCATCAGTAGCAATGATTACCAGCCTTGTAAGAGGGAATCTTGGAAGACAAGGATGTTCACACTGGCTACTGGGCTCTTCGTCTTGAGAAGGCCATGTTGCATTCACTGTAAGGCAGACACACGCACAAAGTGATGACTCAGGCCACCAAAAGAATGGAGACATCTGCAAGCAAGCATGGGTGCTGCCCCTAAAGTAAGGACCCTTTGAAGATGGCTTCAACATTCTGAAACTCGTGACTCTGGAATGGTTGCTATGACCCTATGCTATCTAAGGCTATCAAGATTCATCTGGAGTCTATCCATACTAGCAAATGAGAGCTCTCGTATAACACTTGCTTTGAAAGGAACTTTTATCTATTTGGGGGAAAATAATATACAGCAGCATTTTCAGAATGAGCAAAGGTGGAAAAATAAAAAGTTCAGCTAAAATGTTTAAACCATTGTGGGAATAGGCCACTTTAATATGCTTTTCAATTCTGAGTACATCGGCAGTGCTCAAAACACATTACAGAAGCAATAACATGATAATGGAGTTGGGAATCCTGTAAAGGTTATATAGAATTCAATTTATAAATCAAAATGCCTAAAAATCAAAGTTGGGCCAACTGGCTAAAGGTATTGGAGTTTTCACTGCACTGAATAAGAGAAGGACCCTATACCCACGAAAATAAACAGTGGCTGAAGTGCCCTGGGCCTAATTTTAAACTATTTAGGGTCTCTTACGTACTTTTCTCCACTTTATGGGTTTTTTTTCCTGAAATTTTTATTAAAATTTGAGCTTAGAGGCTAGAAAGTCTGTATGCTTGATGAACGTTAAATATTTTAATGTGACCATTGAGAAAATGTGATGGTCCAGAGATGTCCAAAGCCAATCAACCACAAATAAACATTCATCAAGTCATATGATTCCACGTGCTTGTCAATAAAGGAATTAACCAAAATAAAGAGTAAATCAATGTAATATTCAACAGTTCACATATGTTAACTTATTTTAAATCTTTTAAATATTTACTTGCATGCAAAGCTAACATTACCTGTAACAGTGCTAGCTCTAGGAGTTGCTGGGAACCAACTCTGTATACTGTGGTCGCTTGACGAAGGAAATGTTCTAGAAAGAATATTTTAAATAACATTTTCCATTTCTTTCCATTATAAAACTAGTTTCATGTATCTTCAAAGAACAGAGAAAAGATATAATAAATAATGAAAACGAAAATTCAGGAGACAAAAGCAAAAGAAAGCAAACTGATATCATAGAAGCAACATTTCTATATTTTAGCAAAATTACTCTCAACAACTTTCAAACATACACAAGCATATATGAAGAAGTTTATCTTAATTTTTATATGTTTTTAATCAATATGTCAAAAAATTCTTTGTTAGTTGAGTCAGATATACAATATCTCTTTCAAAGTAATAGTGGATTGCTAAAATTAACACAATATTTACACATATTTGTGGGTTGCATTATGCTAGTTTGATACTTGTGATATGTTTAATTATGAAATCTGTATAATTAACATATGAAAAATTTGAAGTGTAAAATTTTCAATTTTAAATCTGACTTTAAAAATATCATTCCGGGTAAAGGACACTAAACTACTAGTTGGACAGGACAAGGGTTATTTCATTTGGTAAACAAATCGTATCTTTTCCCAATTTCTATGAATGGTTATAAAAACAAGAAATGAGGTCAAAGAGACAAAAGGACAAGATTCCAGGACAAAAGTCAGTTCTTCAACCTTACCTAGGGTGTCCTAGTTGCCCAGGAGTGTGTGTGTGTGTGTGTGTGTGTGTGTGTGTGTGTGTGTGTGTGTACATATACGTATACATATACATATACATATACATGTACATGTACATATCAAAATGAAGATATGCCAATAGAGGAAAATTCAAGAAAATACTGACAATATTTCTGAAATATACTTGCTCATGGCAGAAAAACTTCCCTTCATATTCCTAAATGTATGCAACTGGGAAAATTTGATTTCCAAATTTGTATGTGATTATAATATAATAAACATAATATCACTGGCTGTTACCGTTTCCTTTCTGTTACACTGGCAAACACCATGACTGAAAGCAAGTGGGAGGAAGGTTATGTGGCTTATAATGCCAGCTCATCCACTGAGGTAAGTCAGGGCAGGAACTTGAAAGCAAAAAACATAGGAAACATTGCTTGCTACCTCGCTTACATATTGCCTTATATTCAGCTAGCTTTCTTAACCACCTGCCCGGGGAATGCTTCTGCTCACTACAGACTGAGCCCTCCCAGATCGAGTAACAGCTAAGACAGTCCTTTACAGGCATGCCCATACATCACTCTGGTATAGGAAATTCCTCAGCTGAAATTTCTTTCTCGGGTGACTCTGGGCTGTGCCAAGTTAACAGTTAAAGCTAACTAGAACACTGGCATGACTCATAATTTGAATAAACAAAATGCTAAAGTAGGATACATAACTATTTACCAATCCTACTTGCATTCATTTTATGCTTGTTTGTAAATTGTATTGTTTTCTAGGATGACAGGTGTAGCTAGTCACACAAACAACCTGAGAAATGGTGAATGTCTCTGGAATGTGCACACTGGCCTCCAGCATCCTCTGCCTGTGATTTTCCTTTTAAAGACTCAGTAACTTTACCAGCAAGATGAGGGGACAGTGTTTATTGTCATCCCATTATCCTCATTAAGAAACAAAGATGAGAAACACACACCTAGAAAATCATAGCCATTCAAGTTTTAATTTCAGAAATGTGAGAATGGTTTAATTTCCTCACTAAACTGAATACTAGTGGTTTAATTTGGTAATAAGACATAATTGAAAAATTATAGTTAAAAATCAGTATAGTTCAGACATATTAAGTAAACAAATTTTACTGTATTTAATAATTTTCTCTTTCCAACATGTTTTCATACTTACCTGAAAAGAGAACTTTAAGTTTAACATTTTAAATTACCTTGACTCTTGACTTGAAGACACAGTATCTCAGGGTTAAAGAAATAACCTCTAGAATGTGTGTCTTACAAGTCAAACTAAAAACTCCCAAGTGTTACAGTAAGTCAAGTTCTAAAATACATCTAATACCCAACAGTGCTCAGAAGATAAATTTCATGCATATAGGATGCTAATAAGATACATAGCAAAGTCCATGGAAAGTGGTGAATCAAGACATTTTGAAAGTGAAATGCAAGAGAGTAGGCTGTGCTGGAGACCCAGATTATATCTGGCATGATGTTCTGTACATTTGAATCACTTAAATATTTATTGCCCTAAATGTATGTATGTATGTATGAGTAAAGGAGACTAAGACCTGAGTTCCCCTCTCTAGATAAGAAAAGTCCACGTGAAAGTCATTCTGAGAAATTGCTCTCTCCTACCAAAGCATCTTGATTATACCCAGAAAGCAGCATCCAAAACTCACAACACAACAACCAAACACCTTGCTCTCCTGGGAACCTGGCTCGGATGTTTTAGAAAGACATGTTAGAATGCTGCTCTAGACCTTCATCAGAGTAGCGCTCTTCTGATGGCAATCGCCACAGAGACCAGTCAACTGTTCTAACTGTGGGAAACTGTAAACTGAGGTGACAAACCTGCTAGCTCAGGGAGGGAACTTGATTGTCTGTGCTACAGCAATAATCTATTTACAAGCCTGATCCTACAACTAAACTGCTAGCTCAGTAGAAATCTCTTTCTACTGAACTAGTCCACCTTACTCTTAAGCACCTCCAAACCTGAGAGGGCTCCTTAGCTCTCTTTCCTAGAATCCAGTTTTGCCTGTGTCCTGCCAGCTGCTTCCCTGTAGTTCTTGTAAGCCCAAAGAGAAAAATCCCTATCTCTTACCCAACGCTCCTTCTATAAAGCTCTTCCAAGCAGACAAAGAGAAAGATCTATCAAAGGTCTAATTGCTTTTTTATAAAAGAAGTCTCTAGCTCCTCTTCTATGCCCTTGGCATTCATGTCACCGGCATTGTGGTGGGGTTCCAAACCAGTTCATCTGACATTGCATCTGACAAAGGCAATTTCTATTTAAGCTTGCATATTTTATTGACAGTTAGACTTTCTATGTACAATAATCAAATCTCCTGTAACACATTCCTATACAGAGCAGTGATCACATGCACAGAAACATACCTGCAAGGCTCAGCAAAATCAAGGAAGAGGGAACAGAAAACCTGTAAGGACAAGAGATGGAGGAGAGGTGTGAGACACTCACTTCTGGACATGGCATGGCCATTGTGCTCATGAACTCCATGAAGCTGTGGTTACCTGCAGAAGCCCTATGCAAGATGGGTTCCATCACCATTTCATCAGCCACAGGAAAGGTCTCACGAGGCACCACCCTCACTGAAAGACTGTGGGTAGAAATACAAAAGTAAACAACTACTTGGATAGGAGACTCAGACCAGTATAAGTGGTCAGAAGTTCCTGAAGATATGGTACCTGAAAACTGAGAAGAGAACTCACAGGTGTAGGTTTTGGTTTTATGAGTGTACACCTCTGTTGGGTGGGCTTTGTAGTGATGCAGTTGATTTTGAGTTATCATGCTTTTCATGAGTAATCCTTCATCCATATATCTTTAGCAAGCCTCATAAAACTAATTGGCGCACTAAATGGAATACTGGTGAAGTCATTACATTGGCTTTTGATAGGTTTCATTTCTGGAGTGAATAGGCATGTGTGATGTGTCTCCCCAGGAAAAGTCTCTAACAGTATCTTTCATGATGTGTTAAATTGGTTTTCTCAGTAGCTAAAGCCATCAATCATCATGGCACACTATCCAAAACATGACTTGTTAGTTTGTTTGTTTGTTTGTTGAGACAGGGTTTTGCTGTGTAGTCCTGGCTGTCCTGGAACTCACTCTGTAGACCCGGCTGGCCTCGAACTCAGAAACTCACCTGCCTCTGCCTCCCAAGTGCTGGAATTAAAGGTGTGTGCCACCACCGCCCGACTCTAGAACATGACTTTATTGCACTAAATGGACAAGCTGCAAACTCAGAAAACTCAGAAAAACTTCTAACTACAAAGACTACTGGAATTTCAACATTTTTCTTTTTCAACCTAATGCACCATCTTTCCTTCTGCAAAGGGACACATATTTCAGTTTGACTTTTCTTGTGTATGACACTATAAACTTATAATTTTCAGAACATGATTTATAATAATTTTGAATTTGTGCTTTTGTGTGTGTGTGTGTACTCTTTAGAACTATCCTATTTCTAAAACGAAAATATTAGCTACGCCAAAAATATTCATTTCAAAAGAAGGAAATACAGTTTTATTTTTATTGAAATTACCTAGAAGTATAGCATTTTTCTCACACTGATTCCCTGCTTAGTGTACCAGAATTCAAAATCTGGGCCACATACCTTTCAGACTTGATTTCTGCCGTTTTAGATTTTGCTGTCTCTGCTATTGCCTCTCCTTTCATGGACCACTTCCAGGTTTGTTTTGATACCATCAACTCACAGCTCATCCTTTGACCTGAAAGATCCTTCATCTTCTTCTCTCACATCTAGAGACGATACCTTGCACAAGGTCATGCAGCCAGCTAAGAACAACCTCTGATTTAAATTCAGCATTCTTCCTGGAAAACAGTCCAAGTTTTAGATGTGATAGGATTAAATTTATTCCCATCATTTTAGGCTCTTCCTTTTAAAGGACATATTTACATGAAATATATAGAACCATATTAATTGAGATAATCTCCGTCAAGGTAGACTTAGACCAGTTAGATATGGAAATGTGGATAAGGAAGAATTTAGAATCTGCTGAAAATTTATATTTTGAATAACTTACTAAAATTTCCATCAGTATCAATAGAAGAGAGGAAACTGGTCCATGAGTTAGGGAAAGAGCAAGCCCCGTTTAAGAAGTGATTAATGTACAGGAAAGAGCCAATGAAAACTACATGAAGATGGGAATTCCATAGCACTCAGGCCAGAAGGACTTTCAGAAAGCAAAGAATATCAGATGCTACAGAGGATGTTAGGAAAAAGAAGTCCCCTGCTTGGGGGTAGGAATTTATTCCCTCATTGTGGAACTCAATTGGGAAATGCTTCATAAAACTAACAGGAGTCCTGCCCCATGGCCTGGCTCTGCCACTTCAGTGTATTTACCCAAATGACTCTAAGTCAACACTCCACAGAAATATCTGCTTATATGTGTTTATTGTTGCACTATCCATAATCCAAGTTAAGAAATCAGCCTGGATGTCCCACTGTAGGTGAACCTGAGAGAAGTCATTTACTGAAAACTGGATGCAACTAAAGACTAGTTTCCAAGGAAATGAAGCAGACTCAGAAAGACAAATATGACGTTTGTCCTGTTGATGAATCCTCAATGATACACACACACACACACACACACACACACACACACACACACACCTCACATGAAAGCAAAAGAAAGACCTAGAGAAGGGAGGGGAAGGGGAAAACCAAGTCAAGATTATATTATATAAAAAAGAAAATTCTCTTGAAGGACACTTTATATAATGAATATACTCCAATAAAAATTGACATGGATTTCATAAATTCATTGTTTTTAATAACTGAGTAGTACTCCGTTGTGTAAAAGTACCACATTTTCTATATCAATTCCTCTGTTGAGGGACATCTGGGTTCTTTCCAGCTTCTGGCTATTATAAATAGGGCTGCTATGAACACAGTGGAGCATGTGTCCTTATTACCAGTTGGAACATCTTCTGGGTATATGCCCAGGAGAGGTATTGCTGGATATAGTGGTAGTACTATGTCCAGATTTCTGAAGAACTGCCAGACTGATTTCCAGAGTGGTTGTACAAGCTTGCAATCCCACCAGCAATGGAGGAGTGTTCCTCTTTCTCCACATCCTCGACAGCTAGCTGCATATGTACCAGAAGATGGCCTAGTTGGTCATCATTGGGAAGAGAGGCCCCTTGGTCTAGCAAACTTTATATGCCCCAATACAGGGGAAAGCCAGGGACAAGAAGTAGGAGTGAGTGGGTAGGGGAGCAGGGTGGGGGAGGGTATAGGGAACTTTTGGGATAGCATTGGAAATGTAAATGAAGAAAATACCTAATAAAAAAAAAATAACAGAAAGAAATTGACATGGATATATATGGGGCTCAGATTAAAAGTAGCCAACAAATAAATGATGTGCAAAATGGCCAATATATTACATAGATGTGACAAGCTATGGCCAGTGTACCAGTACCTAAAGTTGGCTTCTCTTTCATCTTCAAGTAAAACAGAATGCGAAACCATTCATTTAAGTGAATTATGGGGCTAGCCTAACAATGTGACAGCAATCAGTGCTTACAAAAGGAAAGAAACAAAATAATGGTACGTAGCTCTTTCTGAAAGCTCAAACACGGACTATTAAATGCAAATTTCTTCGCTTTTTCTCTTTGGTCCTAACATTTACTCGTGAGTGCTTCGTAGGGAGTTAACAAAAATAAAAATAAATGGTAGGCTTTCTTTTCTTGTATCTTTCATATTAATAATTTACCCTAAATGGCCTAAGACCTCAAATCATCATAATTTAAAACACTTCATTATAACCTGCCAACAAACTTAAGAGTAGGAATCTAAAACCTAAAAATGAAAATGGGAATGAGTTAACCCTGGCAGCAATAAAGAGAATGGATGCTAAATTCTATTTAATCCTTTCTTAAAAATAAAGGGTGAATATGACAGAGAGCAGGAGTGGGGGGGAGGGTGAGCATGAGAGAAGAATATCATGTGGGGAAATCCACAGAATTCTTCTCCTGCCCGACAATTCAGGGCCACCATTTGTTTCCTATCCCCAGGACTCATGACAGAATGAAATGGAGATGCCCAAAGGGCATGGTGAAATTCTGCAATAGAAATTAAACAGAGAAAATGACAGTATGGATTACACATTAGCCTTCTTGCTACTTGGGAGCTCCTAGAGCTAGCCAGGACAGCAGACGAGCATGCCTGTGTGCTTAAGAACTGCCTTGAGAAAGCCATGTTAAAAACGATTTTGGATTATGCTTTTATTCTTATCTATTACCAGAAATAATGAAACCTTAAGTGTGTCTAGTGTATTTTCACAAAACTATGACTCAGTTGGTTAGATAGGAGAAAAATGAATTTAAACTATAATTGATTTTTTTTCTCTGTATTACAGCTTAAAAGAATGTAGGTTCTCTAAAAAGTAGCTGGTCTATAGTCTTATTTGTGTCTGAGACAGCTTCGAGAGAGAAATTGAGGCCAGAGAAGTGCAAGTACCTAGGGGCCACCTACTCAAGGCATAGCTGCTCAGATCACTAGCTGGTAAGCCACAATGGCCCTGTCAACAATAGTTGACACAGGGAAAAAAATCACAAACAGGATGGATTAAAAGTATAGGAACATGTTCTCATAGTTCAAAAGGTATTAGGATGTCAGCAGAGACCTTTCACTTGGAGGCTCTAGGGAGGACTCACAGTATTAGACTCTCTAAGTGTTAGAAGTTCTTGGCTCATAGACATAACCCCAAGTGTTTATTTACATCACCTTCTCCATGTCTCCATGGTTTGTTTTCTGTCTCTTTAAAGGAACCACTCATTAGATTTAGGAACTCCTTAAAACCATATGATTTCATCTTAATTCCTACCCTAATCAAACCTGAAACAATCCTGTATGATGTTCTAATGAACACGCATGTCTTCATTAGAGTTTATATTGCTGTGATAAACACCATGACCAAAAGCACTTGGAGAGTGCCTTAGTTATGGTTGCATTACTGTGAAGAGACACCATGACCAAGCAACTCTTACAAAGGACAACATTTAACTGAGACTGCGTTACAGGTTCAGAAATTCAGTCCATTATCATCAAGGCAGGAAGCATGGTAGCATCCAGGTTGGCATGGCGCTGGAGGAGCTGAGAGTTTTATATGTTGTTCCCAAGGCAAAAAGGAAAAGACTGAATCTCTCAGGTAGCTAGGAGGAGGAAGATCAACACCACCCCCCATAGGGACATACCTCCTCCAACAAGGCCACACCTACTTGAAAAGGCCATACCTCCTAATAGTGCCACTCTCTGGACCAGGCATATTCAAACCCCCACAGAGAGGGAAAAGTTTTTGTCTTACACTTTCAGGCAATAGCCTTTCACTGAGTGAAGTCAGGAGAGGAACTCAAGGCAAAACCTGAAGGCAGGAATGGATGCAGAAGCCATAATGGCATACTGATAAATAGCTTGCTCCTCATGGTTTACTCAGAACACATTTCTATAGCACTCATGGGTAGGCCCACCATTAATGCACTGATTTCTCTCATATCAATCACTAATTAAGAAAGTGCCTTTTGAACTTGTCTACAGGCAGTTCTTACAGAGACTTCTTTCATAATTGAGGCTCCTTCCTCTCATATGACTCTAGCTTGTGTCAAGTTGATATGAAAACTACCTAGAAGAATGCATTTTGAAGGAGCACAATTCAGTCATATGTAGATGTATACTGTCTTAGTTTGGGTTCTATTGCTGTGAAGAAACACCATGACCAAGGCAATTCTTATAAAGGACAACATTTAATTGGGACTGGCTAAAAGTTTCAGAGGTTCAGTCACACATAATGATTGGAAGCATGGCATCATGCAGGCAGAGTTGGTTCTGGAAGAGCCAAGAGTTCTAGTTCCTGATCTGAAGGTAGCCAGGAGGAGACTATCTTTCATACTGGGCAGAACCTGAGTATAGGAGGCTTCAAAGCCCACCAACACAGTGACACATTTCCTCTGACAAGGCCACATCTTCTCATACTGCCACTCCCTATGACCAAGCATACAAACACATCAATCTATAAGAGACAAACCTATTCAAACCACAACACTTGCCACAGGAAAACTAAAGCCAAGAGCAAAATTAGAAGGGCCAATAATGTGACTCTGTGATAGTTAAAAAAATTAGATTTACCGAATTACCATTCCTAAAACAGGAAAGCACCTATTCCACACCAACCCTTCTACAAACAGAAGTAGAAATCAAAGAAATAGAAGCAGGGCTGAGGGGGTGGCTTAGTTGGCAAAATGCATGCCAAGCAAGCATGAGGACACAGGTTGCATTTTCACAGCCCAAGTAACAAACGAGGCAGAGCTACAAAGGCCTGTAATCCCACTCTCTGCTGGGGAAGTGAGAAGGGTCCCCTAGCCTAGCTTGATTATCAAGTTAGGCAAAAGGCACTGTCTTACAACATAAGACAGAAAGTGATCCAGGGAGTACTGTGATGTGGAACTCTGACACATGCACCCATACACATGTACACGAACACACACACGTACACACACACACACACACACACACACACACACACAGGTTCACTCGTGTATAAAAGGGGAAAGGTAGATTGGTTCTTTATCAATTACATCTTGTGACCTAAAAGTGATATTATGTAGAAACATGAGAGGCTAGAAGAAATTATGTATGTCATGGCCAGTTCATATGGAATAAACATATTTAAAGAAAACTTGAACAAGGCTGTCCACTCTTTCCCTACCTATTCAACATTGTACTTGAAGTCCTAGCCAGAGCAATTAGACAACAAAAGGAGATCAAGGGGATACAAATTGGAAAGGAAGAAGTCAAAATATCACTTTTTGCAGATGATATGATAGTATATATAAGTGACCCTAAAAATTCCACCAGAGAACTCCTAAGCCTGATAAACAGCTTCAGTGAAGTAGCTGGATATAAAATTAACTCAAACAAGTCAATGGCCTTTCTCTACACAAAGGACAAACAGGCTGAGAAAGAAATTAGGGAAACAACACCCTTCTCAATAGTCACAAATAATATAAAATACCTTGGCGTGACTCTAACTAAGGAAGTGAAAGATCTGTATGATAAGAACTTCAAGTCTCTGAAGAAAGAAATTATAAAAGATCTCAGAAGATGGAAAGATCTCCCATGCTCATAGATTGGCAGGAACAATATAGTAAAAATGGTTATCTTGCCAAAAGCAATCTACAGATTCAACGCAATCCCCATCAAAATTCCAACTCAATTCTTCAGAGAATTAGAAAGGGCAATCGGCAGATTCATCTGAAATAACAAAAAAACCTAGGATAGCAAAAACTCTTCTCAAGGATAAAAGAACCTCTGGTGGAATCACCATGCCCGAGCTAAAGCTGTACTACAGAGCAATTGTGATAAAAACTGCATGGTACTGGTATAGTGACAGACAAGTAGACCAATGGAACAGAATTGAAGACCCAGAGATGAACCCACACACCTATGGTCACTTGATCTTTGACAAGGGAGCTAAAACCATCCAGTGGAAAAAAGACAGCATTTTCAACAAATGGTGCTGGTACAACTGGTGGTTATCATGTAGAAGAATGTGAATTGATCCATTCCTATCTCTTTGTACTAAGGTCTAATCTAAGTGGATCAAGGAACTCCCCATAAAACCAGAGACAGTGAAACTTATAGAGGAGAAAGTGGGGAAAAGTCTCAAAGATATGGGCACAGGGGGAAAATTCCTGAATAGAACAGCAATGGCTTGTGCTGTAAGATCGAGAATCGATAAATGGGACCTCATAAAATTGCAAAGCTTCTGCAAGGCAAAAGACACCGTCAATAAGACAAAAAGACCACCAACAGATTGGGAAAAGATCTTTACCTATCCCAAATCAGATAGGGGACTAATATCCAATATATATAAAGAACTCAAGAAGGTGGACTCCAGAAAATCAAATAACCCCATTAATAAATGGGGCTCAGAACTGAACAAAGAATTCTCACCTGGGGAATACTGAATGGCAGAGAAGCACCTGAAAAAATGTTCAACATCCTTAATCATCAGGGAAATGCAAATCAAAACAACACTGAGATTCCACCTCACAGGAGTCAGAATGGCTAAGATCAAAAATTCAGGTGACAGCAGATGCTGACGAGGATGTGGAGAAAGAGGAACACTCCTCCATTGTTGGTGGGATTGCAAGCTTGTACAACCACTCTGGAAATCAGTTTGGCGGTTCCTCAGAAAATTGGACATAGTACTACCGGAAGATCCAGCAATACCTCTTCTGGGCATATATCCAGAAGATGTCCCAACTGGTAAGAAGGACACATGCTCCACTATGTTTATAGCAGCCTTATTTATAATAGCCAGAAGCTGGAAAGAACCCAGATGCCCCTCAATCAACAGAGGAATGGATACAGAAAATGTAGCACATTTACACAATGGAGTACTACTCAGCTATTAAAAAGAATGAATTTATGAAATTCCTAGGCAAATGGATGGACATGGAGGGCACCATCCTGAGTGAGGCAACCCAATCACAAAGGAACTCACACAATATGTACTCACTGATAAGTCGATATTAGCCCAGAAACTTAGGATACCCAAGATATAAGATACAACTTGCTAAACACATGAAATTCAAGAAGAACGAAGACCAAAGTGTGGACACTTTACCCCTTCCTAGAAATGGGAACAAAACACCCATGGAAGGAGTTACAGAGACAAAATTTGGAGCTGTGATGAAAGGATGGATCATCTAGTGATTACCATATCCAGGGATCCATCCCATAATCACCTTCCAAAAGCTGACACCATTGCATACACTAACAAGATTTTGCTGAAAGGACCCAGATATAGCTGTCTCTTGTGAGACTATGCCAGGGCCTAGCAAATATAGAAGTGGATGCTCACAGTCAGCTATTGAATGGATCACAGGGCCCCCAGTGGAGGAGCTAGAGAAAGCACCCAAGGAACTAAAGGGAACCCTATAGGTGGAACAACAATATGAACTAACCAGTACCCCGGAGCTCTTGTCTCTAGCTGCATATGTATCAAAAGATGGCCTAGTCGGCCATCACTGGAAAGAGAGGCCCATTGGACTTGCAAACTTTATATGCCTCAGTACAGGGGAATGCCAGGGCCAAAATGGGGAGTGGGGGATAGGGGAGTGAGGGGTGGGTATGGAGGACTTTTGGGATAGCATTGGAAATGTAAATGAGGAAAATACCTAATTAAAAAAAATTTAAAAAAAATAAAACTTGACATTTTCCACAATTAACTTGGTAAATTTTTAAGATAAATTCTCAAGATGTAACCCAGGCTAGACAACAACTCACGGTCCTTCTGTGTCATAGGAATGCTAGGGTTTTAGGGATAAGCCACCATACCCAGCAAATTGCTCAGTTTCTATATGCTGATAATAAATGATTTACTTTGAAATATAGCTAAATATTTTATTTAACAAATATCCATATGCCAAAAATATCTTTTAAGATCCTACCAGAACAACATACCAGGCTCTGCTTAGAGTATTCAGTGACTTTTCTATTTCAGACTCTCAGAATTTTCCACATTCCCCCCAAAGAACATTCTGTGTTCTTCACTGAAATAGCCCACGTTCCTAGTACCTATTTCTAAATTAGTTACTTTCCTGTTGTTGTAATAAAATATCATGACCAATAGTAACATAAGGAAGAGTTTACTTTAGCTTTGAATCCCAAAAATACTCTATTATGTCAGGGAATGCATTGCACAGCAGCAGGAGCAGGAAGCTGGCTAATAATATTTTCTATCCACACAAAGGAAGCAGTGAGAGTGGGCAAGAAATGAGTCAAGGGCAGAAACTCTCAAAGCTCTCCATTAATTAAACACTTCCTCCAGCAAAGCTCTGTCTCCTTATAGCCCCAGCAACTCTCAATTGCTCAAATATATGAACCCATGAGGAAAATTGTTCATGCAACCCACCACAGGAAGCAACAATAAAACGGCAGGCATGTAGAGGAAGTTTAATCCGGCAACATGGCTGCTTTGTCAAAGGATCACATCCAAAGACCTTCTAGTTCTCTGTGATCTGGCTGAAATACCGACACGCCCTTATTACATGCCTTTAATCCCAGATGATGAAAGATGATGATAGAAGGAAGCAGCCATGTTTGACGGTGACATGGAATTGAGGAGCAGACAAAGTGACAAATCACAGAAAGATCTGACAGAATGAGTGAAAGATAGGATATGCCCAACCCTCACAAGAAAAGAGGCTACTTAAGAGAACAGTGCAGAGAAAGGGACTTGAGAGGTACGTTTTACAGGAAAAGTTTCCAGACAGTTAGCAGAGAACAAGCTAGATACAGATAAAAACAAAAGGAGCCAAAGGATGAGGAGAAACCAGAAGATTAGAATTAGTTTGAGGCCAACAGACCAATTCAGTCAGAATCCGAGAGAAGCCAGTTTGAATCAATCAATTTGGAAAGCAATTTGAGCCAGAACATCCGAGAAAAACCAGCAGCCAGAATTCAGGAAGAGATAGAAAGGGTGAGCTTATTGAGCAGCAAATCTTTGAGACACGTTGTATCAGGTGAATGAAAGATACTTTTACACAGGGAAAGTGTATTCTTTACATAATAGAATTTATATTCTAATTGCGTGTGTGTGTGTGTGTGTGTGTGTGTGTGTGTGTGTGTGTGTGTGTGTTCAAGCACATGTATAGTGGTTACCCTTGAATTTCATTCCTCAGATTCCATCCATCTACTGTTTATTTTAATATATCTGGAAGTCATCAAGCAAGCTAGGCTTATTAGTCATCAAGTCCGAGGGACCCATCTGTCTCAACCTCCCTATCACAGGGTTTACAAGCACATATCACCATGTAGCTTTTATTATACGGACTGGCAGGATCAAACATGGGTCCTGGTTCTTGCACAGCAAGTACCTTATCAACTGCTATCTGCCCAGTCCCTGTCCTTGCAGTTTCCTACCTATGTTTACCAAGCATTAACCCCAACATTAACCATGCCCTTATTGACTCTCAGATGTCAGCTGAGTTTTTTAAGAATTTATTTTGAAAATGTCTATAAGTTAGAGAGAAAACTCACAATATTCACAAGATAATCTTAGCTTCACATTTAATCTAAAAGTCTACTCTTATCTATGATGATTAGGGTTTTAATTTTCTTTTTTACTTACTCAATTTATATACCACTCTCTGCCCCCTCCCATGGACCCACCCCCACAGTTCTTCCCTTATAGCCCCTGCCCTTCTCCTCTGAGCAGGTGTGAACCCTCTGGATATTTTCTGACCCTGACACTTCAATTCTCTGTGATGCAACTACTTCCTTTCCCACTGAGGCCAGACAAGGCAGCCCAGGTAGTAGAACATATCCCACATATAGGCAACAGCTTTTGGGTTAGCCCCCACTCCAATTGTTTTGGACCTACATGAAAACCAAGCTGCACATCTGCTACACATGAGTAGTGAGGCCTGGGTCCAGCCCATAGATGATTTTCTGTTGGCAGTTCAGACTCTGAGAGCCCCAAGGGTTTGGGATTAGTTGACCCTGCTGGTTTTCCTGTAGAGCTCTTATCCAAGTTGGGCTGAAATTTTTCAAAAGGAGATACCAAGCCCCATACACTGTTTGGCTGTTGGTGTGTGTATCTGTCTGAGTCAGATACTGGGTGGAGCCTCTCAGAAGGCAACATGCTCTTGTCTGCAAGCATAACAGAGTATGATTAATGTTAGAGTGCGACTAGTGTTAGAGACTGGTGTTTGTCTATGGGATGGGTCTCAAGTTGGGCCGGTTATTGGTTGGCTATTCCCTCAGTCTCTGCTCCATCCCCTGTCCTTGTATTTCTTGTAGACAGGATAAATTTTGGGTTGAAAGTTTTGTGGTAGGTTCGTGTCCCTATAGCTCACCTGGCATTCCTGTCTGGCTACAAGAAGTGGCCTCTTGAAATTCCATATCCGCAATGTTGTGAGTGAGTCACAGCTAAGGTCATCCCCATTTGTTCTTGGGTACTCCCCTTATCCCAGATAAGATAATCTGTCTTGTCCTGAAGACACCCACAACCTTCTCACTCCAATGAGTTGCAGATTTCTATTCATTTTCATGGCTATCTGGCCATCTTTCCTGTCCCTCCCCACAACTGATCCTGAATCCTCCCCCCATTTCACTGCCCATCTCCTCTCCCTCAAGGTTACCTCCTTCCTTTGGCCACCAATGACTATTTTATTCTCCCTTCTAAGTGAGATTCAAGCTTCCTAACTTGGGCCTTCCTTCTTGTTTAGCTCCTTTGGGCCTGTGAAGTATAGCATGGTGTCTGTATTTTATGGCTAATATCCACTTACAAGTGAGTATATACCTTGCATATCCTTTTGAGACTAACTGGGTTACCTTACTCAGGATGGTAGTCTCAAGTTCCATCCATTTGCCCACAAAATTCATAAGGTGTTCCCCTTAAAGAAATGTGATGCTTAGTTTTAATCATTAATATAACACAGCCAAGAATCACCTGGGAAAGAAAGGTCAGTGTGGAGTTGTCTCAATCAGGTTGACAGTGGCATGTCTGTGAGAGACTGTTTTAATTATGTTAATTGATATGGGGAGACCCACCCTCAAAGAGGATGGTTTCATTCTCTGAGTCTGCCAACTGAAATATATAAGAACAGTGAAAGTAAGCTAAAATAAAATAAAAAATAGACATGCATTTATTTCTGTCTACCCCTGATTGTGGGTATATGACTAGCTGCTTCCAACTGTAGCCATGATTTCCCTGCTATGATGGTCTGTTACTTTGAACTGTGAACTAAAATAAATCCTTTTTTCTTTCCTAAATTGATTTTAAGTATATTACACAGCAACAGAAACAAAACTAGGACATATTTCAGTATTTTTTCAGGAACTGAATCCTTCCCAGGCCCTGAAGTTTCTTGGATTAAAACTCACAAATAATTCATTAAGTCCAAGTGGTCTCCAGAATTGGGATTAAGCACTCACTCACAAACGTTGGCTCTTGTCTTTAGAGATCACACCTCTGGCTCCTACTTTTATACTTAAGTATTCAGTTGTAACTGATGATAATCCCATATAAGATGGGGAATATGTTTTCCAGACCATCTCGGGAGATTGCTAACACTCCTGGGCATAATATGTTATTGTTTTATCTGAATATCTTCTTTCACTCCCATATTGGTAATAAACACTCCCAACTCTAATGTCTCTTGTCAATCCTTACGCATCTATAGTTTTCTGTTTTCTTTTTTTAACTATATTGGCATAGAACTTCCTGCATATATTTCTCTATCTGGTTGAGTATACAAACCACACACTATTTTAAATTGCCATCCCAGCTTTGTCACTGCACAGTGGAAAGTAAATCCTTTCAATTATAAGTAATAAATCATAAGTTTCTCTGGACCTTGGCTCTGTTGGAACAGCCTTCCTCTTGGAAATGCTATACTCAAAACAAATGTGCTTCCAACATCATCCAAAGGCCATAAAAAGCAGTAGTTGGTCGGGAGCTAACAATTTATTCCAACCCAACAGGCTAGAAAAACACCACATATTAAAAAGAGTTAACCATGAAAATGGAATATTTCATTTAAATTCCATTGAATCCTGCTCTTTCTTTCCACCTAGAAGTGCATTGCTCACTGACACTGTAACTTTTTCCAGCTCTCTCCTTACTAAAGTGTAACATATCCATCATGCTGGAACGCTTGAGTTACAGGCAGTTTACTCACATTAGATCCCATTAGCAATTACACCAGTGTTCAAAATACATTACCTCGTTTGTCTCATGGCCCATATAGGTTTTTTAACATAATGAATTAGATCAATTAGTCTCACATGACAGAAGGGAATCTTAAATAGTACCATCCTTATTTTAAGACAAGCTCGACAGATGAAAACACTATAAAATTAATTTCCTTTGTAGGATAACAAAAAAGAAGGAAATAACAAAACTGTGCTTTAAATATCTGTGGTGTGGGTTGAACATCAGAGGAAAAGAAAACGCAATAAATGGAAGGATAATGGAATGGTTCACTCAGTTTGGTTTTTGAAAGACGTAACTTCATTGTTTGCATAGCTAAAAGCCATGTTTAAATGTCCAAACCAACTTGTTTATAGACTTTTCAGTTGAGGCCATTATTGTCCTTTGGGGAAAACCATGCTGATTGTAATCAGCTAAGAAATTTACAACTATTGCACTGATCAATAGCTAGAGATTTTTGTTAGCACAAAGCCAGCCCTCTCTCCATGTGTTTGTTTTGCCAGAACAGAACTGTTTCTTAACCCTGGTTTCCATTCAGGTGATTCTTTTCAACATCAAATCCACAAGTATTGGTATCTGTTCCTTCCAACTTCAGTCATTATAAAGCACCTGAGATTGGCAGAAAGAATCCAAACTATGGGTAATTTTATCTAAAGGCTCCTAGCCCTCATTCTGTGGACACATAACCTTTAAAGAATCCTATGCCCTTATGGTCATCAGTGTAGCAATTGCCCATCATCTTTGCAGATCATAGTTTATTTTGTCATTGTTCCATCAAGGACTACGAGTGCCATAAACTGGCTGTTGGTGGATAACTGGTTCACAGTGCCCTGTATTCCATTTATGGGGTACTAAATTGTGTCACCTAAGGAGTCAACAGAAGATACAAATCTGTGCTCATTCTTCCCTGGGACTGCTCAAAGACCTTGAGGTGAAATTTGACCCAGTCGTCTCTCTTTAATCAGAGTGACTCTCAATATGTCTGTTTTAATACCATGGTAGTAAAAGATAAGCTAACACTGCAGGGGAATGGGAAGTGAGGACTAGGTGTCAGCAGTGCCGGGGATTTTTTCAGAGAAGTCTCATGTTATGAAAATGGGTTTTCCTTGTCTTCTAAACCAAGCATCATTTCCTAAGGAGATTTAAAGAAAAGGAGACATGCAACCAAGACAACCCTTTGCATGCTGTGATTAGAAAGACTGATTTCCTCTTTAACCATTTTATTCTACTTTTACAAAAAAAAAAAAAAAAAAAATCTCCTATTAAAAGCATTACCTGCCAGGTTTCAGTAAAGCACATGACAAATGGTCAAGTGGGATCTTTTAAATTGAAATCCTTAAGATAGTCTTTAATACTTACCACTGACCATTCAGAAAACATTGGCTCTAGTGTGTGCTATTTAGATGAACTTAAGAGTCAAGAACATTTAATTTTTACTTTATTTTACTTCCACGGATCCACATATGATATCATTATACCTAGTGAGCTACTTAGGGACTCATGTTCACTAGGTTAGGAAAAAAACAGAAATGTAAATTCTGAATTTACATCTTTGAGAGACTTGAAAAATTCCATGAGAAACTCAAATCTGACCCAGATTCATGATAGGTAGAAAGCAAAGTGCCCTCTACAACTGTAGTTGGAAACTCATTTCATTTAGTCGGTTTTTTCAGTGAACTCCTGCTGTTTAACTTTGGCTCTTCATTTGGAGAGCTCTGGAATTGGAATGAAAGAGGCCCCCTTCCCCAAACCCCTCCCCCAACATACAGACACAGAGACTTGGCAGCCAATATGGGGAACAAGTTCACCCAAACAAAACAAAATGAGGAATTGTTTCAGAAGCTCTAACTTATGGTGTGAGAACTGACGGTAGTAGGGAGAGAAAAGACCCAACAGAAACAAAGAGAATGGGAAAGACGGCACTAAGCATCCTTAATGCTGGAAGTCTTAGAAATTTGGATATGGTTCAGAGAGTGCATATGCTCTCTCGAAGGAATTTTTAACTCTGCCTAATTGATCTCCAAGTAGAACTCAGTCTTTCTTGTGTCTAAAAGCCTCCCTGGCACAGAGGGGCCTATGGCTTCCATCTGCCTTTAATAAATGACTCACACTATGTGGTCTGAAGCCTCAGGATCAGGCTATCTTCTGGCAGCAGGATGGGCTTCCTCTTACAGCAAGATCCAATAACTATTTCAATGACTGCTTTCTCAAACATTTCCCAAACTTTATCCTATGATTGTCTTTTTTTTTTTTAACTATGAAGTCATGTTGTCTGTCACGATGATCAAGACCAAAGCAAAGGTGAACAGACTTGCTCATGCACGTGGCTTCCTTGTACATCTACTTAGTGTCTTGGGAGCTGGGAAGGGAAAGGACAGGATATCTGCCTCGAGTTTGCTCAGGTGTTAAGATGCTAAGATGCTGGCAGGGCAAGTTCCGACTCCTGTCCTTTACAAAGCCCTGTGGATTTGCAGAAATAGATCTAGATCTCTGTCTTTTGAGCTTCAGTCTCCTCATGCCATGCCCTCTGCAAACACACCTTCTTCAATCATTTCTAGGCTTTAATCATTCCTTATTCTGTCTAGTCCTGAGAGTGTCCTGTACCCAGAGGCTGGATCCCTGACCTAGACAGAAATAAGTGAAAAAGCAATAATGGACATTAATTGCATATCTATTACATACCAATCTTGTACCTGCAGCTCGTGTATAACATTGCAAAAAAAAAAACCACTATCCTAACTCTATCACACAGACAGAAACCAAGACTCAGGATTTAAACGACTTCCTCAAGTTCATTTAAAGATAATCCTGATCCATTTTTTATTTGGGGCATCACTTCAGGATGCAAACAAGCACTTCTTGTCTAGTCTCTCCCTGAAGAGTGCCCGCTCATTTCCAGTTTGTAGGAGAGCCCATCTCCTGAGTCTCCAGTATCCTCCACTTCTACCTAGGATGAGACGATAAGACATTTCTACATTTCAAAACAGAAATAAAGTGCTATGCACTCATGCAGCTGTAGTGAAACCACACAGCTCTATCTGGAATAAAACAATACTGGGAAATTCATGCTCTCTTGGATGTGTGCTTCTCTGGGGAAGCACCACTCTGAGGAAGGGAAAACATACCCTTTTGGAAAACACTTGGTCACGTTTGTTGTATCTCTCTATCGTGTATTATAATAGCAAGATCTGATTCCAAATGGCCCCTCCTGACTTGAATGAGAAGACCTCTAATAAGCCTTAACCTGGCATGCATGAGTGTGGCAGAAGGCAGGTTTTTACATAAATCAGGTGCCTGCATTCTTCACAAGACTCTATGAATGGTCTTCTGTGGTGGGCACAAAAAGAATTCTTCAGGAGATGGCTTCTCTGGCCAGTGAAAGCAGAGAAAAGTGACAGTGTGCTGGTTTTGTGGCAAGACTTTAAGAAAGAGTGTACTTCTCTGCTTCTGCTTTTGTTTCTCTACCATCTGCCACGACAGGCGCATGCCACAAGTAGTTAACCCTTTCTGGAACAAGAAATAACATGGAGTATACAAAACCTAACTTCAAGCCAGAACCAAGCTCAGATTACTATAGCCAAACCCAAGAGTCCTCCTGGTCTGCTTCTGTGGTTATAATAAACACCATGAGCAAGAGAAACTTGGGGCTGTAAGGGTTCATCTAATCTTACAGACTATAGTCCATCACAATAGGAAGTCAGGGAAGGAGCTCAAGTCAGGAAGGTGAACACAGGAAGCCGAGGCCATGGAGCTCCTTACTGGCTTGCTCTACTTGGCTTGCTCAGCTTGCTTTTTAAAAATAGCCGCGGGCTACCTTGCCAGCAGAGTCTTGCCCAACACCCGCAAGGGTCCACACGGGACTCCCCACGGGACCCTAAGACCTCTGGTGAGTGGATCACAGTGCCTGCCCCAATCCAATCGCGCGGAACTTGAGACTGCGGTACATAGGGAAGCAGGCTACCCGGGCCTGATCTGGGGCACAAGTCCCTTCCGCTCGACTCGAGACTCGAGCCCCGGGCTACCTTGCCAGCAGAGTCTTGCCCAACACCCGCAAGGGTCCACACGGGACTCCCCACGGGACCCTAAGACCTCTGGTGAGTGGACCACAGTGCCTGCCCCAATCCAATCGCGCGGAACTTGAGACTGCGGTACATAGGGAAGCAGGCTACCCGGGCCTGATCTGGGGCACAAGTCCCTTCCGCTCGACTCGAGACTCGAGCCCCGGGCTACCTTGACAGCAGAGTCTTGCCCAACACCCGCAAGGGCCCACACGGGACACCCCACGGGACCCTAAGACCTCTGGTGAGTGGAACACAGCGCCTCCCCCAATCCAATCGCGTGGAACTTGAGACTGCGGTACATAGGGAAGCAGGCTACCCGGGCTTGATCTGGGGCACAAACCCCTTCCACTCCACTCGAGCCCCGGCTACCTTGCCAGCTGAGTCGCCTGACACCCGCAAGGGCCCACACAGGATTCCACACGTGATCCTAAGACCTCTAGTGAGTGGAACACAACTTCTGCCAGGAGTCTGGTTCGAACACCAGATATCTGGGTACCTGCCTTGCAAGAAGAGAGCTTGCCTGCAGAGAATACTCTGCCCACTGAAACTAAGGAGAGTGCTACCCTCCAGGTCTGCTCATAGAGGCTAACAGAGTCACCTGAAGAACAAGCTCTTAACAGTGACAACTAAAACAGCTAGCTTCAGAGATTACCAGATGGCGAAAGGCAAACGTAAGAATCCTACTAACAGAAATCAAGACCACTCACCATCATCAGAACGCAGCACTCCCACCCCACCTAGTCCTGGGCACCCCAACACAACCGAAAATCTAGACCCAGATTTAAAAACATTTCTCATGATGATGATAGAGGACATCAAGAAGGACTTTCATAAGTCACTTAAAGATTTACAGGAGAGCACTGCTAAAGAGTTACAGGCTCTTAAAGAAAAGCAGGAAAACACAGCCAAACAGGTGATGGAAATGAACAAAACCATACTAGAACTAAAAGGGGAAGTAGACACAATAAAGAAAACCCAAAGCGAGGCAACGCTGGAGATAGAAACCCTAGGAAAGAGATCTGGAACCATAGATGCGAGCATCAGCAACAGAATACAAGAAATGGAAGAGAGAATCTCAGGTGCAGAAGATTCCATAGAGAACATCGACACAAAAGTCAAAGAAAATACAAAATGCAAAAGGATCCTAACTCAAAACATCCAGGTAATCCAGGACACAATGAGAAGACCAAACCTACGGATAATAGGAATTGATGAGAATGAAGATTTTCAACTTAAAGGGCCAGCTAATATCTTCAACAAAATAATAGAAGAAAACTTCCCAAACATAAAAAAAGAGATGCCCATGATCATACAAGAAGCATACAGAACTCCAAATAGACTGGACCAGAAAAGAAATTCCTCCCGACACATAATAATCAGAACAACAAATGCACTAAATAAAGATAGAATATTAAAAGCAGTAAGGGAGAAAGGTCAAGTAACATATAAAGGAAGGCCTATCAGAATTACACCAGACTTTTCACCAGAGACTATGAAAGCCAGAAGAGCCTGGACAGATATTATACAGACACTAAGAGAACACAAATGCCAGCCCAGGCTACTATACCCGGCCAAACTCTCAATTACCATAGATGGAGAAACCAAAGTATTCCACGACAAAACCAAGTTCACACAATATCTTTCCACGAATCCAGCCCTTCAAAGGATAATAACAGAAAAGAAGCAATACAAGGACGGAAATCACGCCCTAGAACAACCAAGAAAGTAATCATTCAACAAACCAAAAAGAAGACAGCCACAAGAACAGAATGCCAACTCTAACAACAAAAATAAAAGGGAGCAACAATTACTTTTCCTTAATATCTCTTAATATCAATGGACTCAATTCCCCAATAAAAAGACATAGACTAACAGACTGGCTACACAAACAGGACCCAACATTCTGCTGCTTACAGGAAACCCATCTCAGGGAAAAAGACAGACACTACCTCAGAGTGAAAGGCTGGAAAACAATTTTCCAAGCAAATGGACTGAAGAAACAAGCTGGAGTAGCCATTTTAATATCGGATAAAATCGACTTCCAACCCAAAGTTATCAAAAAAGACAAGGAGGGACACTTCATACTCATCAAAGGTAAAATCCTCCAAGAGGAACTCTCAATTCTGAATATCTACGCACCAAATGCAAGGGCAGCCACATTCATTAGAGACACTTTAGTAAAGCTCAAAGCATACATTGCACCTCACACAATAATAGTGGGAGACTTCAACACACCACTTTCTTCAAAGGACAGATCGTGGAAACAGAAACTAAACAGGGACACAGTGAAACTAACAGAAGTTATGAAACAAATGGACCTGACAGATATCTACAGAACATTTTATCCTAAAACAAAAGGATATACCTTCTTCTCAGCACCTCACGGGACCTTCTCCAAAATTGACCATATAATTGGTCACAAAACAGGCCTCAATAGATACAAAAATATTGAAATTGTCCCATGTATCCTATCAGACCACCATGGCCTAAGACTGATCTTCAATAACAACATAAATAATGGAAAGCCAACATTCACGTGGAAACTGAATAACACTCTTCTCAATGATACCTTGGTCAAGGAAGGAATAAAGAAAGAAATTAAAGACTTTTTAGAGTTTAATGAAAATGAAGCCACAACGTACCCAAACCTATGGGACACAATGAAAGCATTTCTAAGAGGGAAACTCATAGCGCTGAGTGCCTCCAAGAAGAAACGGGAGACAGCACATACTAGCAGCTTGACAACACATCTAAAAGCCCTAGAAAAAAAGGAAGCAAATTCACCCAAGAGGAGTAGACGGCAGGAAATAATCAAACTCAGGGGTGAAATCAACCAAGTGGAAACAAGAAGAACTATTCAAAGAATTAACCAAACGAGGAGTTGGTTCTTTGAGAAAATCAACAAGATAGATAAACCCTTAGCTAGACTCACTAAAGGGCACAGGGACAAAATCCTAATTAACAAAATCAGAAATGAAAAGGGAGACATAACAACAGATCCTGAAGAAATCCAAAACACCATCAGATCCTTCTACAAAAGGCTATACTCAACAAAACTGGAAAACCTGGACGAAATGGACAAATTTCTGGACAGATACCAGGTACCAAAGTTGAATCAGGATCAAGTTGACCATCTAAACAGTCCCATATCACCTAAAGAAATAGAAGCAGTTATTAATAGTCTCCCAACCAAAAAAAGCCCAGGACCAGATGGGTTTAGTGCAGAGTTCTATCAGACCTTCAAAGAAGATCTAATTCCAATTCTGCACAAACTATTTCACAAAATAGAAGTAGAAGGTACTCTACCCAACTCATTTTATGAAGCCACTATTACTCTGATACCTAAACCACAGAAAGATCCAACAAAGATAGAGAACTTCAGACCAATTTCTCTTATGAATATCGATGCAAAAATCCTCAATAAAATTCTCGCTAACCGAATCCAAGAACACATTAAAGCAATCATCCATCCTGACCAAGTAGGTTTTATTCCAGGGATGCAGGGATGGTTTAATATACGAAAATCCATCAATGTAATCCATTATATAAACAAACTCAAAGACAAAAACCACATGATCATCTCGTTAGATGCAGAAAAAGCATTTGACAAGATCCAACACCCATTCATGATAAAAGTTTTGGAAAGATCAGGAATTCAAGGCCCATACCTAAACATGATAAAAGCAATCTACAGCAAACCAGTAGCCAACATCAAAGTAAATGGAGAGAAGCTGGAAGCAATCCCACTAAAATCAGGGACTAGACAAGGCTGCCCACTTTCTCCCTACCTTTTCAACATAGTACTTGAAGTATTAGCCAGAGCAATTCGACAACAAAAGGAGATCAAGGGGATACAAATTGGAAAAGAGGAAGTCAAAATATCACTTTTTGCAGATGATATGATAGTATATATAAGTGACCCTAAAAATTCTACCAGAGAACTCCTAAACCTGATAAACAGCTTCGGTGAAGTAGCTGGATATAAAATAAACTCAAACAAGTCAATGGCCTTTCTCTATACAAAGAATAAACAGGCTGAGAAAGAAATTAGGGAAACAACACCCTTCTCAATAGTCACAAATAATATAAAATATCTTGGCGTGACTCTAACTAAGGAGGTGAAAGATCTGTATGATAAAAACTTCAAATCTCTGAAGAAAGAAATTAAAGAAGATCTCAGAAGATGGAAAGATCTCCCATGCTCATGGATTGGCAGGATCAACATTGTAAAAATGGCTATCTTGCCAAAAGCAATCTACAGATTCAATGCAATCCCCATTAAAATTCCAACTCAATTCTTCAACGAATTGGAAGGAGCAATTTGCAAATTTGTCTGGAATAACAAAAAACCTAGAATAGCAAAAAGTCTTCTCAAGGATAAAAGAACTTCTGGCGGAATCACCATGCCAGACCTAAAGCTTTACTACAGAGCAATTGTGATAAAAACTGCATGGTACTGGTATAGAGACAGACAAGTAGACCAATGGAATAGAATTGAAGATCCAGAAATGAACCCACACACCTATGGTCACTTGATCTTCGACAAGGGAGCTAAAACCATCCAGTGGAAGAAAGACAGCATTTTCAACAATTGGTGCTGGCACAACTGGTTGTTATCGTGTAGAAGAATGCGAATCGATCCATACTTATCTCCTTGTACTAAGGTCAAATCTAAGTGGATCAAGGAACTTCACATAAAACCAGAGACACTGAAACTTATAGAGGAGAAAGTGGGGAAAAGCCTTGAAGATATGGGCACAGGGGAAAAATTCCTGAACAGAACAACAATGGCTTGTGCTGTAAGATCGAGAATCGACAAATGGGACCTAATGAAACTCCAAAGTTTCTGCAAGGCAAAAGACACCGTCAATAAGACAAAAAGACCACCAACAGATTGGGAAAGGATCTTTACCTATCCTAAATCAGATAGGGGACTAATATCCAACATATATAAAGAACTCAAGAAGGTGGACTTCAGAAAATCAAATAACCCCATTAAAAAATGGGGCTCAGAACTGAACAAAGAATTCTCACCTGAGGAATACCGAATGGCAGAGAAGCACTTGAAAAAATGTTCAACATCCTTAATCATCAGGGAAATGCAAATCAAAACAACCCTGAGATTCCACCTCACACCAGTCAGAATGGCTAAGATCAAAAATTCAGGTGACAGCAGATGCTGGCGAGGATGTGGAGAAAGAGGAACACTCCTCCATTGTTGGTGGGAGTGCAGGCTTGTACAACCACTCTGGAAATCAGTCTGGCGGTTCCTCAGAAAACTGGACATAGTACTACCGGAGGATCCAGCAATACCTCTCCTGGGCATATATCCAGAAGATGCCCCAACAGGTAAGAAGGACACATGCTCCACTATGTTCATAGCAGCCTTATTTATAATAGCCAGAAGCTGGAAAGAACCTAGATGCCCCTCAACAGAGGAATGGATACAGAAAATGTGGTACATCTACACAATGGAGTACTACTCAGCTATTAAAAAAAATGAATTTATGAAATTCCTAGCCAAATGGATGGACCTGGAGGGCATCATCCTGAGTGAGGTAACACATTCACAAAGAAACTCACACAATATGTATTCACTGATAAGTGGATATTAGCCCCAAACCTAGGATACCCAAGATATAAGATATAATTTGCTAAACACATGAAACTCAAGGAGAATGAAGACTGAAGTGTGGACACTATGCCCCTCCTTAGATTTGGGAACAAAACACCCATGGAAGGAGTTACAGAGACGGAGTTTGGAGCTGAGATGAAAGGATGGACCATGTAGAGACTGCCATAGCCAGGGATCCACCCCATAATCAGCATCCAAACGCTGACACCATTGCATACACTAGCAAGATTTTATTGAAAGGACGCAGATGTAGCTGTCTCTTGTGAGACTATGCCGGGGCCCAGCAAACACAGAAGTGGATGCTCACAGTCAGCTAATGGATGGATCATAGGGCTCCCAATGGAGGAGCTAGAGAAAGTAGCCAAGGAGCTAAAGGGATCTGCAACCCTATAGGTGGAACAACATTATGAGCTAACCAGTACCCCGGAGCTCTTGACTCTAGCTGCATATATATCAAAAGATGGCCTAGTCGGCCATCACTGGAAAGAGAGGCCCATTGGACTTGCAAACTTTATATGCCCCAGTACAGGGGAATACCAGGGCCAAAAAGGGGGAGTGGGTGGGCAGGGGAGTGGGGGTGGGTGGATATGGGGGACTTTTGGTATAGCATTGGAAATGTAAATGAGTTAAATACCTAATAAAAAATGGAAAAAAAAAAAAAACAAAAAAAAATAGCCAAGAATTATTTGCTGAGAAACAACAGACCCCACAGTGAGCTGGTCCCTCTCAGGTCAATCAAAATCAGGAAAACACCCCTGCAGATCTGCCAGGAGGCCAACCTGGCCTAAAAGCCCTACTGAGGTTTCTTCTTCCAAAATGACTGTAACTTGTATCAATTTGAAAATAAATTAACCAGAACACCATCCAAATCTTAATCATTGCAAACTTTGCTTGTTTTATAAGTCATTAAGAATTGCAGTCTTGCGTGTTTGTTACATAGCCTCACACTGTCCCAGCAAAAGCTGATAAATATAGTAAGCTTCTCTATTATATGTAATGAGCTAGCACTCTAAGAAAGAATCTTTTTTGCACTATGACTGACCTGGAATACAAGAAAAGGTTTATTTTCCTTGTACTAAGGTCAAATCTAAGTGGATCAAGGAACTTCACATAAAACCAGAGACACTGAAACTTATAGAGGAGAAAGTGGGGAAAAGCCTTGAAGATATGGGCACAGGGGAAACATTCCTGAACAGAACAGCAATGGCTTGTGCTGTAAGATCGAGAATTGACAAATGGGACCTAATGAAACTCCAAAGTTTCTGCAAGGCAAAAGACACCGTCAATAAGACAAAAAGACCACCAACAGATTGGGAAAGGATCTTTACCTATCCTAAATCAGATAGGGGACTAATATCCAACATATATAAAGAACTCAAGAAGGTGGACTTCAGAAAATCAAATAACCCCATTAAAAAATGGGGCTCAGAACTGAACAAAGAGTTCTCACCTGAGGAATACCGAATGGCAGAGAAGCACTTGAAAAAATGTTCAACATCCTTAATCATCAGGGAAATGCAAATCAAAACAACCCTGAGATTCCACCTCACACCAGTCAGAATGGCTAAGATCAAAAATTCAGGTGACAGCAGATGCTGGCGTGGATGTGGAGAAAGAGGAACACTCCTCCATTGTTGGTGGGAGTGCAGGCTTGTACAACCACTCTGGAAATCAGTCTGGCGGTTCCTCAGAAAACTGGACATAGTACTACCGGAGGATCCAGCAATACCTCTCCTGGGCATATATCCAGAAGATGCCCCAACAGGTAAGAAGGACACATGCTCCACTATGTTCATAGCAGCCTTATTTATAATAGCCAGAAGCTGGAAAGAACCTAGATGCCCCTCAACAGAGGAATGGATACAGAAAATGTGGTACATCTACACAATGGAGTACTACTCAGCTATTAAAAAAAATGAATTTATGAAATTCCTAGCCAAATGGATGGACCTGGAGGGCATCATCCTGAGTGAGGTAACACATTCACAAAGAAACTCACACAATATGTATTCACTGATAAGTGGATATTAGCCCCAAACCTAGGATACCCAAGATATAAGATATAATTTGCTAAACACATGAAACTCAAGGAGAATGAAGACTGAAGTGTGGACACTATGCCCCTCCTTAGATTTGGGAACAAAACACCCATGGAAGGAGTTACAGAGACAAAGTTTGGAGCTGAGATGAAAGGATGGACCATGTAGAGACTGCCATAGCCAGGGATCCACCCCATAATCAGCATCCAAACGCTGACACCATTGCATACACTAGCAAGATTTTATTGAAAGGACCCAGATGTAGCTGTCTCTTGTGAGACTATGCCGGGGCCTAGCAAACACAGAAGTGGATGCTCACAGTCAGCTAATGGATGGATCATAGGGCTCCCAATGGAGGAGCTAGAGAAAGTAGCCAAGGAGCTAAAGGGATCTGCAACCCTATAGGTGGAACAACATTATGAACTAACCAGTACCCTGGAGCTCTTGACTCTAGCTGCATATATATCAAAAGATGGCCTAGTCGGCCATCACTGGAAAGAGAGGCCCATTGGACTTGCAAACTTTATATGCCCCAGTACAGGGGAACACCAGGGCCAAAAAGGGGGAGTGGGCGGGCAGGGAAGTGGGGGTCGGTGGATATGGGGGACTTTTGGTATAGCATTGGAAATGTAAATGAGTTAAATACCTAATAAAAAATGGAAAAAAAAAAAGAAAAAAAAAGAAAAGGTTTATTTGACCAAAAAAAGTGTTTTCTATTCTTGTGCCTATGAACATTTCATTCTCTATACAAATTCCAGAAAAAAAAATTGCTGCCATTTATCCTTAGAAAGGGTAAGTCATCTACATGTATGACATATCCACACACAGAGACACAGACACGCAATCCCAAAAAAATTAGGCATTGAGAGAGAACAGCACCCATTGCAAAGCATGCATTTTAGACTGAAATAGAGGAGTAGCCATTCCACAGGCAGGGAGGATGATGCCACAGGGAAGAAACTCACTATCCCAGTAAGGTTTAAAAAGTGGCTCACAACCATCTATAAGGGGATCTGATGCACTTTTCTGGTTTGTGTCTGAAGACAGCTACAGTATACTTAAATAAATAAATAATATTTTTTTAAAAAATGGAATATTACAATCAATTACAAAAAATAAAAAAAAGCATGTCTCCAAAGAAAATGTTTGACTTCCTGTCTCACAGAAACATTTCCCCATAGATAAGGATTAGCTCTCCAGCTGAATGTCTGCAAATTGCTCTGATGTACATGATAATAAACATGCCTCTATATCTGGAGAAGCCACAGAGCTCCATCCATGGGTGGATGGGCACCTAAGTTAGAACTGAGGGTGACTGTAGTGTTGCCTTTCTAAATATTTACACGTCAAAGGAGACAAAGACCAGAACTCAAAGGCATCCAAGGTTGGAGACACACAGGGCTCTCTGGCTCCTAGAGATGTTTTATTTACATATACCAAAAAGTTTGAGTTGGGTCTCAAGTCTATTACATTTCCAAGGAGATGTCTCTAGAAGAGGAGAAGCTACTGCAGACAAAAACTGTTTGGGCCTCATTTCTCAGCTGTAGAGAGTCTGGCTACTCATGTAGAACATTTGAGCTTTCTTCACAGCATCCTAGGGATAAGGACTGAGGCTGTGGGCTTTTTTTCCTAAAGTAACTCTTAAGAAACCTGCCTCTTATCATCAGTAATTTCAGTGTACAATCACAGCCAAGTTTCATAAGATGAACATTAACAACCCAACAACTACAAACCAGACTAAGAAAAGTTTAAAATGTTCTGTCTCTTTCATAACTGTTATAAATTTGTCCCCTTTCATAGACGGACAAATCCTGAGAAGCCACTTCTTATCTGCAAAGACATAGACAGGCAATGGCTATAGACTGTATAAAACCTGGGGTAGAAAAGGACTCATGATGGAACTGTCATCTCTAACCAGAGACCTTCTGCCTGCCCATGATGAGATGCAAATGATGGTGTCCCTGTTGAGTTGCTTGGCTACCGCCTTGTGTAAGACTCTGGCACAGATACTCAGCTATGCCACTCTTCTATTCTTTACTTTCAGAAATTATAAGATAATATGTAGTTACTGCTTTGACCTAGTGAATTTGAGAATAATTTATTACATATATATGCTGATTTTATGCCAACTTAGCATAAACAAGAGTCATTTTAGAAGAGAAGAACTTCAATTGAAAAAAATACCCTCAGCAGACCAGCCTGTGAGCAAGTCCATGGTACATTTTCTTGACTGATGATACCTGTGCGAAGACCCAGTGAGGTAGTGCTAACCCTGGGATGGTGGTCCTGGATGCTACAGGGAGGCTGAGCAAGCCATGGCGAGCCAACCTGTAAGCAAAACTTCATGATCCACTCCAGTTCCTGCCTCCAGGGTGTTGACCAATTCTTGCTCTGACTTTCCCAGATGACAAACTCAAGCTATAAAATAAAATGAACTTGCTGGGGGCAGTGGTGGTACACACCTATAATCCCAGCAGTTGGGAGGCAGAGGCAAGCAGATTTCTGAGTTTGAGGCCAGCCTGGTCTACAGAGTGAGTTCCAGGACAGCCAAGGCTATACAGAGAAAACCTGTCTCAGAAGATCAAAATAAGTAAATAGATAGATAGATAGATAGATAGATAAAATAGAATGAACTCAAGTTAGTTTTGGGCATGGTGTTCTATCACAACAATGAAAACATTAGCTAAGCTGCTTTGGGCATGAGGAATCGATATTATCATGACAGACTTGATTTGTGTTTTGAGAAGGAATGTTGAAGGGCTTTGGAATTTTTGACAGGAATAGCTCTTGTGTGCTCAGAGATAATTCTAAGAACAGTGCAGATGATGAAGACTTGACTTATGACGTTTCAGAAGGAAGCAAAGACTCTCTCAGGACAATTTATGTGCTATTTTGAACTCTGGATCTGGTTAACTGGAGCAGAGAAACTAGCAGTGATTAACAAGAGACCAGAACCACTAAAGTAAATGTTGGCTTTGCTGTGATAATAGATGCTAGTCATATGGGTCTGAGAAATTAGGAGTGTTTAAGAAAATACCAGCTTCACTGAGGTAAAATCTTCTGTGAGTGTTTCCTCTGGGTCAGCACACAGAACCTGTGGTCTTGAAAGGGTTAAAGTTGTATCTCATGCAGGCAGCTAACTTGGTAGTGTCAGAGTCATCTACTTGATAGTGGTTTAGAAGGCATAATGAGGTCATGGAGAACAGCTGAGGCTTAACACAGTGCTAACCTATAAAGGCCATTGGTGAAGGTGTAGCTTCAGTTGTTCGAGAAACTCCAGGATTGAAGGATTCATGGAGAGAATTTGAGGCTTGGCACATGCGGCAGGTTAAGAGTCCATATCAAGCGCCTGACCAACAAGGACAGCAATGTCCCTAAAATGGAGCAGTCCTGAGCCTAAGAAACAAGCTGCTTATGTTATGTGTGGCAGAGCCAGAGAACTGTGACTGTCAAAGCCCTTTGGAGCCCAGAATATTGTGGATGAATCCCAGACACTGGACACTGAGTTGTCCGCATGGTCAGGTTTTAGTTTTGCTTTGTTCAGGTTATGACTGAGTCCTAACTCTCTCCTGCTGGAATAAGCAACTATTTAATTTTTGCTTTTTAATTTTACAGAAGCCCACAGTTGAAAGACTTTGCAATTTTAGAAAGACCTTGGAGTTTTACAGAGGTCTATATTTTAGTGAGAATTTGGATACTTTAAAGTACAAAGACTGTGGGACTTTTAAAAATCGGACTCTTTTATATTTTGGTATTTATATTACCATGCCAGGAGACAAATATAAAGCAAAGGTTTTCCTGAATAGGCGTGTATTTGTGTGTCAAAGTGAGAAGATGTTAATTATGCAGTCTAATTTTATGTCCACTTGACACAAGCTAGTGAAGAATGAGAAAGTTGCCGGGCTTGATGGCGCACGCCTTTAATCCCAGCACTCAGGAGGCAAAGGCAGGCAGATTTCTGAGTTTGAGGCCAGCCTGGTCTACAAAGTGAGTTCCAGGACAGCCAGGACTACACAGAGAAACCCTGTCTCAGAAAAACCAAAAAAAAAAAAAAAAAAAAAAAGAATGAGAATGTTTCTCAACTGAGAAAATTCTTCTCTCAACAGATTGGTTGGTGGGCAAGCTTATGGTGTATTTCCTCGATTGATTAGTGATGTGGGTGGACTCAACTCACTGTGGTGAGTGTCATCTCTGGGCTGGTGGTCTTGGATGTAAAAGAAAGCAAGCCATGAGGAAAAAGGAAGTAGGCAGTCTGCCATTGCCAATGCACTTGTTTCAGCCACCAGGATCCTGACTTGAGTTCTTGCTTTGACTTCCCGGAATGATAGACTCGAGCTGTGAAGTTAAATAAACTCCTTCCTTCCCAAGTTGTTGTTGGTCACTGCATTTTATCAAAGCAAAAGACATCGTAGCTAAGACACAGAATAAGCGGGACTATCGGCCCTGGGTTTAGTTCTCAGGAATAGATAATATTTGTGAATGAAATAGTTCTGTGGGCTAAGTGACACAATCAGTTGTTACCAGTCTCATTACTGTCTTACCTGGGCTACTTATCCTTTCATCAGATGGGTCTGTCTGTGTCATATAACACTAAAAGTGCTTCTTACCGACCTTTCCTGGGAACGTGTGACTCATACCTATTCATCCTAGACAGGGTATCAGTGATAGACCAATGTCACTTGGTAGAGCAGCACACGTAACAGGGATGCTTACAATAGCATAGCTGAGCAGTGACTGACAGGAGTACTGAAGAACATTCCCCTCAAAGAGAACCATTAGCTATTTTTACTCCTCTTTGGGAAGGGCTGGGCCTCATGTATTTCCTTTCTCCAGCAGATGAGCACAACCGTACCTTTCCAACTTCAAGACAGCAGTGCCCAATGGAGCTTTTCAGAAATGTTTAAAAACGTGGATCTAACGTTATCAGAGACAATTTTTGTAATGCCAATTTGGAATGTTTATAACTAACATAAAAGACAGTATTATGTTTGGACAGATAGCTCATTCCATAAAGGCTGTTTCCACAAGTATGTAAAACCATTTGGATTGGTGATGTGTTCTTACAATCCTAATACTGGGAAAGTAGAGGTGGGAAGACAAGATACCTAGGTCTCACTAGCCAGCCAGACTAGCAGTATTAGCAAGTTCCAGGTCAGTGAGAAACTGTCTTTAGAAAAAAATAGAAAAGGAGGAACGACACTAGGGATTCTCCTCTGACCTCTAGATGCACAAACACACACACCTGCAGGCACATCTATATATAAGTACGCACATAGTCATGTACCCATCAAATACTACCTATCCAAGAGGACCAACATATTCTCTGCAAAAAAATTCAAGACCTACCCATATAGGTATAGCTCACAGTGCAGTTACAGAATGATAAAAACAAGACAGTCTTGTCAGCATCCAGGAACTAAAGATCACCCCTTGCAACTTAGAGTTGACAACTTTGGCTCTGGCAACATTGGAATCCATGAGAGACTAGATTGCTGTGTATTCTGGCACCCTGAGTTCTTTCACAAACATTGGCAAAATAAAGACATTGCATACAAAAGAGTGAGAGGATAAATCACTAGCACATGTGAACTAAAGGAAAGTCCAATGCACTCACTTCCACTATAAGGAAGGCAAGTTCAGGTGCAGCCTCCAAGAGGCAAAAACAAAGAGGAACGAAGATGAGCACAAAAACCATCTTAGTAAAGATAAAAGGGATAAAACTAAAATTCAAAACTCTCATGTGCGTTAGAAGAGGAAATGGAATTAGAGGCATTTAAGTTGCTTTGTTTACAATTAAATTTAGCATACAATTCAATTTAGTATGCAATTAAATTTAAACATTGGGAAGTCAAGAATGCATTTTTAATTACTAGGATAATCACTTAACAGAAAGGAGACAGAGTACATAAATTTCAAACAGTTACGGGAAGACATGGGAAGACTAGAAAATTAGTTTGAAAATGTAAAAAAACAAGTAAAGCATTCAACAAAGCATGGAAGGCATGAAATAAAAGTAGAATATGTACACTAAGAAATAGTATAATTATATAAAATATAAATAAACATTGCATAAATATAGTTATATAAACATAAAATATAAATAAATTAAATATTTCAGAATGTGACAAAATACACCATTCCATATCTCTATGCTATTCATGATAAATGTTAATAAAAAATAGAGGCATGAAAACCTTCATGTTCGACAATAAGAAACAGAATCAATGGCAGAATGCAATGGGAAGAAGCCAGCTATAGCTTTGTTAACAATGGAAGAAAATAAAGAGTATGACAAATAATCTTGCTCTACATTAATTATATTTTACTTGAGATGGAACCAATTTGTGAGATAACATTTTTCGCAGGGAGGTATAACAAAGTTCTATGTGTGTGCCTCTCACTCGAAACATGAACAAAGACGATATGATATAAACATAAGCACAGAATTACAAGCCAAAAGAAGAGGGAAATATACCCCCCTATACACCCTCCTTTACTGCCTGTGGTGGTTTGAATAAGAATGGCTCATATATTTGAATGCTTAATTGCCGGGGAATGGCACTATTTGGAAGGATTCGAAGGTGTGGCCTTATTAAAGGAAGTGTGTCACTGGGAGTGGAATTTGAGACTTAATAAGGCCATGCCAAGACAGACTTTGTCTCTGTCTCTCTCTGTCTCTCTCTGTCTCTCTCTCTGTCTCTCTCTGTCTCTCTCTGTCTCTCTCTGTCTCTCTCTCTCTCTCTCTCTCTCTCTCTCTCTCTCTCTCACACACACACACTCTGCCTGTGGATCATAATGTAGTTCTCAGCTACTATTCAAACTCCATACATTATGCCATGTTCCCCTCTATGATGATAATGGAAACCTCTGGAAATATAAGCAAAGCCACAGTTAAACATTTCCTTTTATAAGAGTTTGGTGTCAGCCGGGTATGGTGGCACACGCCTTTAATCCCAGCACTCTGGAGGCAGAGGCAGGTGGATTTCTGAGTTCGAGGCCAGCCTGGTCTACAGAGTGAGTTCCAGGACAGCCAGGGCTACACAGAGAAACCCTGTCTTGAAAAACTAAAAAAAAAAAAAAAGAGTTTGGTGTCTTTTCATAGCAACAGGACAGTGACTAGAACCCTGGTCTCGTTCTCTTGATGAGACCCTTATCAACAAGTCTTCCTCTTACCTTTAGGTCTCCCCAGAATGGGTGAGGAGTTATATGCAAGAGTAAGGCCAACTTACCAGTGTCATACTACTGATGAAAATGATACTTCCTCCAGCAACAACCAGTAAGGCCAATTATCTACCAGGGAGGAGGGCTGTGTCATGCTCAGGAAATATCACTTTGGTACACATAACCCATCTTCCAACTGGTGCATTCCTTCCACCTCCTCTTCCATGATGTTCCCTGAGTCTTGAATCTGTCTCATTTAAGCTCAAAAGCTTCGGTGTCACTCTTCATAGCATTTTGGCCAAGTATGGGTCCGTACATGAACACCTGCTATAGCTTCTTCCACAGAGGCTGGACACAGCACTAATCTATACTAATCTATGGGTAAACACAGGTCTTTAGAAGGCAGTTTGATAACCTGTAAACCTGACTTTCTATTTTAAAAAAATGAAATTAGGGCAGTTTCCTGTTCATCTGGGAAGAATACTAAATTAGATCATGATTTCAGACCACACACAAAAATAAACCTCAAGTGGAATAAAGACCTAAAATTATAATGGTAGGATATATGTGTAACTTTAGGGTAGAAAAAAATGAATCACAAACTCTCCAGTCATTATGGACAAGATTAACCACAACAACATACTATGAATTTCTATTCATCAAACACATACACAAAAACATATACAAACAAGATGTGGGTAGAGAGAACACAGTACACAGAATGGAAAGAAACTCAATCTACCATTCAGGAAGGACTTATATTCCAAATGCACACACAATTTAAAATAACTATATTTGAAAAGCCATGTTACTATAGTAATGTCAAATGCCAACAAATATATATATATATGTACACACACACACACAAGAAACTTCTTTGTGATGGTGGTTAGGTACGAATACAAAACCAAACTAGTACAAAGAGATATTTGTATACACTCATAGATAACAAGCCATCTACCCTGGAGAAAACATTTTGGACATTTGTCTTGAATCCATCATCCTAACACTAATCAAAATGAAAACACCAAAGTATGCAGCATCAGGAAAATGAATAAATAATCATGGCACCAAAGAAATCAGCATAATAAACTGCTATGAAGAATAAACTACACATAACACAGATGGGTATTATAAATATAGTATTGGGCACAGGGATGACACAATGTAGTTTTAATTTGAAAATTTTATGTAATAAAGTTTCAAAATACTAAAAATAGATTTTGTTGTTCACGTCTGCAACCTTTGTGGTATATGATTATTTTTACTTTTTAAAGTTAAGATTTATAAAGGTTCAAAAATGCAAGGTTTATAAAAGTAAACTTCGTGATTCCTGTAGTTAGAAACATGATCATTGTGTATTCTACAGTCACATGTGTCACCAAGTCATTGCACACCCCTTCCAGGTTATTTAAAAGAGAGATGATTTTTTAAAAATGTAAATAGTTATCTCAGCATTCAGGGGACACACATTTACAAAAGAGGAAGAGGGTAGTAATGACCAAGGCATGTACTAGGGTCTTGACATATCTTAGCAGTGTCATACTTCTTGAAACTAGGTCATGGTAACATATTTAATATTTCTATTATGTATTAAACTATGTGCTTCAGATATATACATATATACATATATATATATGCATATATGTATATATGATTTCTAAGACATTACTTTAAATTTTTTATGAAAAATACTGTGTAATATTTACTTTCCTTTCCACCAGTGGGTCAGTCCTAAAAGCCATGGTCTTTACAATCTCTGTGCAACTGTCTGTATGTGTGATGTAGAACATACCAGCAGACTTCTTACTAAGACGAGAAAGGAGATTAAAGTAATGATTGTATCAACAGACTCATCCAGGCACTAAAAATGTATTTGTAAAACTCCATATACTCTGTGGATAAGCAGTCCCGATCTGCAGCATTCTTCGTTTCCTCTGAGGTAGTTCGGTGGTGTGGAACAGAATCATTAGCCGGCTCTTCAACCTGTAACTTCTCTTACTCGTGAAGAGAGGCAGAAAATGAAGTGTTTGGAATAGAGAGGGGGGAAAAAATCTCGTCAGCTCAGTGCTGAGAGAATAGCACAAGTGGCTATTCCTGAGACTCAAATGTATCTTATGGAGTCCTAAGGGGTATGTCAGCCCTGTGACGCCCAAGTTGATGGCTGTTACCTAGAGACCTTTAATAAGCACAGCTGGTGGGCTAATGACATAACATAGAGGTGTGACAAGGTTCAGTCATCATTCCATGGATCCTCTCTCCAACCCTGTTCAAAACCATCCCCTGCTCATACTTTCCTCATCTCTTCTGCTTCCGTGCCCTGCCCTTCATGAGTTACTGACCTTTAACTCATCTGTGCCACCAGGAGTCGCAATGTTGAACTAAACAAGAGAAAGGTGCCAAATGTCACACAAAGACAGAAAATAGAGTAACTAGAGTCTCATTTAACCCAGCATAGTACATAACCAGAAAACAGATCAACACATGTGAAACAAGGGTCAGCGTCTCATTCTAGTCTAAAGGAAGCACAAGGCACCCGCTTGCTGCCTGGAGTCTGAAAACTGTTAACAGGGCTGAGCAGAATGCAGTTCCTCACTGAACTGAAAAGATGGAGCTTAGGGTTCGGAAAAGCCAAGGCACCTGTCATGTGTTGCGCAAAGTAGGAGGGAAGATGTACAAGGCAAGAGCACTGTTGATCCACACAGTTCTTGGCTGAGCACTGTTCTGCAGGGACATGAGACTTGGTGACAAAGAGGAATACAGCAAGGAGTTGCACAGTTACCACAGCGTTAGGAATAGTTTCACCTTCACCTGCTACAGTCATAAGACATGGAGTCCTGGAAACCTCGGTGTCATTACAGTAATCCCCAAATTAGCAGTCGTGTAGAAGACTGCTCTGCATCACCCCACTGAGTCTTCCAAAGTACCCACTCAGTCCATAAAACTAACCCATACTGTGGGAAAACACATTTGTAGACAAATTATTTTGTTTTCAAATTCAATGACCACTAGTGGAAACCTTACAGTATGTATCATTACATCAAAATTGACCATGTTTGACATCCAAATTATGATACTGCTGAAAATTTCAAGGCATGCAGAGGATAACGAACATGTGATCTAAACCTGATTATTAAAAGCCACCAATGGGAACTGACACAAAAATTAGAGGACTGAAAAAGTTAATTAACATAGGCATCAAGACAATTTACAAGTTGATTCAATATGTTAGAGAAGATAGGTGAAGATAGGCAAAAGGAAATCAAAATATGTTTAAAATACACAAAAAATTTAAAAATCTAAAGATTTAAGTAAATCATATAATATAACCTCTTGATTTAGGTTCTATTGCTGTGAACAGACACCATGACCAAGGCAACTCTTATAAAAGACAACATTTAATTGGGGCTGGCTTACAGGTTCAGAGCTTCTGTCCAATATCATCATGGCAGGAAGAATGGCAACATCCAGGCAGGCATGGAGCTGGAGGAGCTGAAAGTTTTACATCTTGTTCTGAATACATACAGAAGACTGACTCTTCTGTAGTGGGTGGAGCTTAAGCATAGCACCTCAAAGCCCATCTCCACAGTGACTCACTTCCTCCAACAAGGCCACACCTACTCCAACAAGGCCACACCCTCTAATAGCATCACTACCCACAGGGCAAGCATAGTCAAACCACCTCAACGAATAAACAGTAATTTAAAACTTTGAAAGAATAAAAATCAAGTATCTAACATGAACATACGGGAAAGAATTAGCAGACTAGAGAGAAATAGCAAAGATCAATGAGGAGCTGGGGAGATGGCTCAGTTGGTAAATGTGTCTGCTACTCAAGCAAGAGGATATGAGTTCTGATCCCAACATCTGCAGACAAGCTACTTCAGCAGCATGCATCTGCAACCTACACTGGGGACTAGGGAAGTTGCATGGAGACAGGATGGTTGCTGGACTCATTGCTGAGCCAGCCTATTCAAATTGGTAACCTAGGAAACTGCCAGTGTGAGTGAGAGGCCCTGCCTCAAAAGAAAATGGTAGAGAGTAATCAAGAATGACAGCCAGTGTTGTGTGTACAAGCACACCTTACATATAAACACTACACACACACACACACACACACACACACACACATACACACACCCTACACAAAAAGAAACAAAGCATCAATGAACAGAGAAACCTAAAAATGAAGACATTTCAAAATGAAGTTTGAAAGATAGTATCTAATTTCAGATTCTGAGCCAAAGAATCAATATGTAGCCCAGGTTAGCCTTAAACTCACTGTATGTCCTCTCTCTAAGAACAAAGAATGCTGAATTTACAGGCATGAACCACCAAGTCTGGCACATGAAAAATATTTTCGAAGGGAAGAGAGCATCATGGATCTATAGAACAAGATTCAGCAGTCAAAATTGGACAATAAAAGTTGCAGAGGGGAGCAAAAAATTACTTGAAGGAAGGATAACTGACAATTTCTCAAATCTGGTGAAACCTCATCAACCTTTATCCTAAAATCCTCAGTACAGTATAAACAAAGAAAATCTAAGGGTTTCAATTGGAAAGCAAGGAAAGAAAAATAAGTATGTGCATAGTATAAGTAATAAATGGAATAAGCATGTAAGAAATACACATGAGCACAAATAGGAAAAAAAATCAGAAAATCTGTATGGTAATGCTCTCACTTTAAAAGGAAAATAATGAAAATGACTGTGGCAAATATTTTCAGTTTAGGGACAGAAAGAAAATATCCCAGATGAGGGAAGTGTTTGTCCTAAGTTGCATTCGTCAAGTCTGATTTTGAGACAGGGATTGACCGGCAAGTTGTATTAGGGGTGATCTGAAGAGAAATAAAAAGGGCAGGAGGAGTGAGTCAGGGGAAGAGATAGAAATGGATGCTTGGTGGGAGTACACATCTGCAAATTCCTGCAGATGGTGGACCTGCGCCCACCCACCGTGGACAAACCCAAATCCTTGTACCTACACTGACCGCCTCGGAGTTAACAGAGGCTGCTGGTCTTTGGGCACCCATGCTCAACAGAAAGGAATGCAAGGGTGTTTGAGTGGCACCCCGATGCTTTCCCCTGCAGTTTTCTCTAGGCTAAACTGAAAAGGTAACAGTCCATTAGAAAAGTGGGCAATCCACAAAACCGAGCCAAAATAATCAATGAGCCTAACAAAATATATTGATTCTCACAAGTAATCAAGAAATACAATTAAAACAACGGGGAAATTGCATGTCAAGCGTATCCAACTGGCAAGATTTGAAAAGACTGATGGTCCTCTCGGGAGAGGTGCTTTGTGAGCGCTTGTAGGAACATAAGCTCTGGAAAACTCTGAACGAGATAAGCTATGAGACACCTTGAATGATACATTATGCTAATTCCACTGTTGAGACAGTAACCTAAAAAAGAAAATCACACACACGCATTTAAGGACGCCTGCAGAGGCATGCTGGGAGAAGTATTGTTTGTAACAGGAAACAAATTGCAAAGACCTTATGTTTCTCAGTGTGGAGACCTTTTTGTTAAAAATTTGAAATACATATACACTTTATTAAGTTGTCACTGAAGTTGTGGTGTTTACTTTTATTTACTAAGACAGTATGAACTTACCCTACTTGTGACAACACATGTATACACATTCACCCTGGACTACCTCTGCCCAAGGGCATTGTGCCTAGCCCGAGATGCTATTCTCAACAGCTCTTGGATGGGTTTCCTGTCTTAAAAGGAACTGAGCCATTTTATTAAATCATGAGAATATTTCAAAATCACTGTACAGGGCATGATATCCAGTGTACTCATGATTAGAGTAATAAAATTACTGTATTGAGGAATTCGTAACACCCTCGAAGAGTTTACAAAGCAAAACCATTTATCAGCAAGTGCAGCGTTCCTTGTGTTCCGTTTAAAGTCAAGGAGCTCTGCAAGCCCCCTGCCTTTCTTGTGATTCCGACTGATTCTCGGGGCCTCGGGTCTCTGTGATGCTCAGGCAGTGGGAGACAAGTGCCCAGTCCCTGGGGAGATGCTCCTCAACTGCTGTTCTCATCTGGGTCCCCCTTCCCGTCGTAAACTGGAACACTGGCAACCCATTCCACACATTCTCCCCCAAAATGATCATCCTCCAGCTTCTTTCATCTCAGGGCTTGGATTCTAGCATCTCTCAGTACCTGAAATCCTGTCTATCAGGATCCATTTTGAAGTGTAGTCAAGGACACCCTGATCAGTGCAAAGCAGTCTGATTTCTTTGACCTGGGAACTCCATGTATACTAATGGAGTCTAAAGGTATGTGTGCCCTCACAGTAGTGGTGCCCTTATTAAGTCACATGGAAAGAATAATAATAAATAACAAGTAGTAATAATTAGAATTATCAAAAACTGGATGTGTGTTTGTTTTTTTTTTTTAATCAAGCAAAATCTATTGTTTCATGGAATTGACTTAAGACATTTATCTCCCACTAGAACTTTGCTTGGTCTGTTGATATCTTGACATTATATCCTATAAGCCAACATATCCACTATTCAGTAATGTGTAGCGATAAATTTGATTCAAAGGCACTATGTATAGTGTGGCATAGGTTATCAAATATGGAGAAGGAAAGAACGAGAATGTAGCATTGTGACAAAAGATACTGATAAAAGCAGGACAAGATGTGTGACCTTAGAGAACATAAGATGACAGCTGAAAGACCTTGCTAGGATTGCAGGATAGGAACCTTCCGCTAAAAGGTTGTGACAAACAGTCCCTTCCTGGAATGACCCAGGAAAACAAGCTTTACAAGGACGACATGACTGACTGCAAGGCAGGTGCAGATAATGACCACAAATGTCTCAGTTCCCTCTTCTCATGACTAAGACCTCACCTCACCTGGGACCATCAATGCTGCTTAGGAACTTTGGGAAGGTCATGAAACACTTGCCCCTCTGGAAGGGAGAGGCTAATTACCATTTCTAAAAGGGAGGAATGAAAAGGTCAGCTCAGGCTACCAGTGGGCTTAAACCAACTCATGCTGTTACCAAAGTCCTTAAACTGTATCAAAAGTGTGTGCTTAGGATGTTTAGGGTCGCCTCTGCCCTGATGCCAGGACAGCGAGCTGGATCAACAAACCTCTTGCTTGTTGCATGGATTTCCATCTCTGTGTGTCTGTGAGTGGGACATCCTGGACGTAAGGCTCTTCGGGTCTTACAAAGACAGCAAGGAAAGGGAGAAGCTCCAGTGTGCCACTGGAAGACCAGGGTTCCAATCCTTAAGTCCTCAGATCCTGGCCCTGAGCTTCCAAATCTGTGCACAAGGTTTAATGGGCTGCTTCAAACCAGTGATGCACCTAGGAGGACTTGGAATTTGTCAGTATTTACAACTGAGGTTAATCCTGCTTAAAGCAAAATCTTCAGCCAATTTCCTTGTGTTGTTGCTGCAACTTCTAGTAAACTTATAAACTAATAGTGAGCATAATAGCAGCATACTTAGAGAATTGATATGTTTTAATATTAGCTGGCACCTCCTGGCACAAGGAAGAGCTTGGCTGCCATTCTGGAGGGTAGTATACTTAGTGTTCAGTCCATACTTGTATGAAAAGCATCTATATAATGTAATATATAGTGAATATATACTATTTACTATAATTAAATTAATATTTACTTAACACAAAATGAAAATAAATAGTATCTAGAAATTTTAGGCTCTTCATAATAAAACTAGCAGTGAAAATCGGCAACTTTATCAATTTTTTTTATCAAATAGAAGGAAAATGAGTGAGAGGTATAAAATACTGCCTGAAGAAATAAAGCATTGTATGGTAGTTGTGAATTAGAAGACAGAGTCATGAAGAGATGGTGTAGGAAATAATAAAAATGAACCCGCCAACCCTTTGTGCTCCTGCTTCTTTCAACCCACCAACTCCCCGGCCCTCCTGGGCCACAGGGTTCCTGCTGGGTGCTCTCAACTCAGAGTTCTCTCAGTCCATCAACTCTCTGGCAGGGACCCCCAAGTTCCTCTCACTACCACACAATGCCCCAAGCACCCCACAGTCAGCCATCACAACACCCAATTATCCGGTAGAATTAAAACTCTTAAAGCTTATAGTAATCCAATCAGATTTATGTATCAATAAAAATCTCAATTTACAAGATGCCAATACAATAATTTCAGAGCCAATTGATAATGATAAAAGCTTTATCCCAATTGTTTTAGCCTTATGATATCATAACTGTAGCTGATTAAAGCCACCCTAGTTCACATCTGCCTCTATTCTCCTTCCACCTCTCCCTGCTATGCTCCCTGTCTCTGCCACTCTTAGCTCCGCCTCCCTTTTCCGTGTCCAATCACAGGCCTCCTGCTGTCCTAATGTAATTGGACAGGAAAATCCTGCAACAAAGAAACTGGGCTTTTTTTTCCCAAGTTTACCTACATAACCAATGCATGTGGGTAAGATGTCCACTGAAATTTTATGCAGCTTGATATATATGATATATCATATATAAGAAAAATCTGATGAGTAGGTACAATATGTGTAAAAATCTGTAAATATCCTTTGTAATGCCTTAAGATATACTTAAAGCCCTCTTGTAACATGGCATTAATTCGAGGCCTACATGGGCAGGAATCAAACAGAATAGAGAACTCAGGGAAGTCCTGCAGATAGCACTGCATTTTTATGGCAGCTTTGGCTCTGCACATCCATTTCATGGACCACACAAAAGTCATTTCTGAGATAGTTGGAGATCTATCTGACAAGAATGGAAATATCCTAGACCATAAACAATAGCAAATAATACCAACTGAAAATCATTTACAAAGATCAGAATTTCTGTTTTTAAAGAAAATATAAATACATGCCTTTACTCACTTGGAATCAAGTAGACATTTCTAGATAAAATACACAAAACCTCAAAGACACAATTAATACAGTGAATTATTTACAAAGTCTAAGATGTTTCCACAGCGCACAGTACAGTCAAAGTTAACAGTCAAGTCAGACCTGGACCAGATGTGTCCAGGCAACAGCTATAGTTTAGAGTGATTAATAACTCCAACTATTTAAAGAGATTTTTCGTATAACTAAGAAGAGGAGAAAACTGTAGAAAACGAGGTGATGATTCAGAACTGAATAAAAATCACAGATGGCCAAGAAACAGGAGAAAAGGCTCTGAGCCTGAATGACAGTAAAGAATAAATAAGAAGATGCCATTCACACCTTCCCTGCCCACCCCCACTCCACCCCCCCCCCACACACACCCCTGGGTTTACAACCTTCTAATCATTGTGCATGATGCAGCCAGTGAGGACAGGCAGTTATGTTAGGGACATGAACTATCCCAACTGTTTGGAAATAAATCTAGTAATAGAAAATAAGATTGGTGTTCACATTCTGTAAGCTTGGCGTTCCTTGTCTGGATGTTCATCTGCAGATATTTTCACGTAATACTCCTGTAGGTTCAGCTCCAGAGGATCTGATGCTTCTGAGCTCAGAGGACAGCTCCACACATACGCAAATACCACAACACTCTTATATATAATTAAAAATAAAACGGATCTCTGCAAACACAAGCAAGAAGGTCTGAACTTCAAAAACACAGTGTTAAAGAAAAATGCCAAGTGGTTCTAGTGTATTTTACACTGTTCTGTTTGCTTTATATGAATGTATTTATCCCATGTTTAATGCTTTCCACACTGATGTCTAATATTCTCCACAAATCACAGTGGACATGTCTAAAGTCATCCATACTATCCTATCTCATTCAATTGATGATCCTGCTGAGTGACCAAGTGACATCCCTAACTGAAGTCCCATAACTGGCTTTTGGAAAAGGATTGTTCTCCGTCTACTGATGGGGATTATTTCTAATGCTTTTGTCTCCCAAAAGTCACACTGCCAGGCGTTGAGGGTCCCTGCACCCAGCTGGCTCACACACCTTTAATCCCAGCACTCAGGAGGCAGAGGCAGGCTGATTTCTGAGTTCGAGGCCAGCCTGGTCTACAAAGTGAATTCCAGGACAGCCAGGGCTATACAGAGAAACCCTCTCTCGAAAACAAACAAAACAAAGAGAGAGAGAGAGAGAGAGAGAGAGAGAGAGAGAGAGAGAGAGAAGGAAGGGAAGAAAGAAAGAAAGAGAAAGAAAGAAAGAAAGAAAGAAAGAAAGAAAGAAAGAAAGAAAGAAAGAAAGAAAGAAAGAAAGAAAGAATTGCCATGCCGCTAATGGCGGGCAGGGAGACAGAGGTAGGACTTTTAGATTGAGCAGGCAAGGGACTGAAGGGGGAAGAGGAGGGGAATCGCCAGGACTCAGAGGCAGAGAGATCAGATTTAAGAGCTGAAGGAGAGAAATCACCCAGCAATAGCTCTTGGGCGGGTTCAGCGTGACAGGGGAGCAAAGAGAACATACATAAAGGCCTGCCAATATGTAAAAACCCGAGAAACCGGCCCTAGGGGCCACTCCCCCGATTATATGTGGGGTAGCAGAGATGAAATATAGATTTTAAAAGATGTCAGTTCAGGAATACCAGAGGGGAGGTTTAGAAGTGCCCAGCCATTAAGCTCATCAAGGCATATCAAGATTACTTGAGTATCTTTCCTTTGTGAATCCAGAGCTCTTAGATGGGTGGTGCAGTGCGTGCTAGGCCCACCCAGAGCCAAAGCAGATTAACTCATTTCCCGCTACAGTGTACTCGTAACTTCACTACTTGACCACTCTTTGATTTGTTAACTGATTCATATAGTGCACTACCATTAATATTCATTTTTTAAAACACCAAAGAGGCCTAAGGTCCATTGGGAAAGGTTTTCTGAGAATGTGTAAACTGAGTTCGGTTACTAGCAACACACACACATACACACGATCAAATAATTCTATGTAACATTCAAAGATAACTGTCTTTTAGAGCTACAAAACTGCAATTCATAATCATCTTTATAATACTAGTGTTACATAAGCCAGGGATGTAAGTGATATGTTCTGAACGCCTTGTGTCATTCCCTGCCGCGGATCCGTGTGTTTCCCAGGTGAAGGAACTTGGGGTTATAGCTACCCGGTGCCGCTTCAGTTCACTCCCTAAGGCAGTGAGCAGCGATGGTCCGGGAAGCAGTCACTTCCAGGTACAGTGTCACCACAGCCATAGTCGAGCAGTCTTTGATATGTCTGTGACTCTAGCAGGAGTGTTTGAAGAGACTAGGAGTGGAGAGGGGTGGGGGGTCAAGAAAGGGAAGTGAACACCACCTCTTCTCATCGTGCGCTTCAGTTCACCCGTCCCAGCTTTAAATGGGCCTGTGCAGAGAAAACCACCAGTTTGGGCTCCGCTACAGGTTCAGCCTACAACGTGGACACTTCAAAGACTTCAAAGGTAGGGGACACAGTACTGTATCAGGAGGGAAACCAAAAATGTGGGATTGAGCAAAGCTTTTGGAGGGTGATTCGAGGGCTTGAAGTGATGTCCACTTAAATACACTGCAAGCGAGTGAATAAAAAAAAGAGAGAAGAATCAAAAACATAATAGGCCAGAGGAAGAAGAAAAAGATCTCTCATTTTTTTTCCCTCCTTTGTTAACGCTATAGAAATATCAGTTCGGAGGGCTTGGTGGGATTTTATAAAGCCAATGCCTGGATTCCTGCAGCAAAATGCAGGAGGCTGCTCTTTCATGCTTTCCTGCTTGGCCCCATTTAAAATAATTTATAGGTAAAGTGAAAATTTAGTAGGATCCCACTGCTCACCAAGTAGCATGCTAGGGGCTTCAATCTCTGTGTTCTCTCATTCCTCTAGGGAACCCTATGCAGCAGCCCAGCTGTCTCCTCCTCACAAGTGGGTAAACTGAGGACCAGGGTGCTTAAACCACATCCTCCACAAACACGGGACTGAACTCTGTCCAACTCTGGAAGCAGCTCCTCTTTTTTTTTTTTTTTTTTTTTTTTTTACAGTGCCTGCGGATTTATGAAAAGTGAGTGCAAAGGGCCTGATCTAAATCAGCTTAAAAACCATAATTATGCCTAATTAAAAATACTCGTTTTTTTAATTTATTTACAAGCTAAAAATGCTTTTAAATTTCCCCAAAACTCACTGGGGTGGATTTTGTTTGATCCTGTGCTTAGTGGTTTCATAAGGTTTTAACTAGTGCCCATCAGCAGTAATGGTGTGGATTGCAATGTGCACGCTGGGGCTGAATCCACACTCTAAAGGTTTTCTGACTTCCAGTGTTTGGGTTTTAAACAATTAGAAAAACTAGATATGGTTATAGCAAGAGTCTTTCTAATTGAAAAATACAGGGTTTTTTAAACCAGTGTCTCTACGAACTGCTTGGCAAAATGAATATTGTTTAATTTTCATTTTGAATTAAAGACTTGGAAACCTGAGTAATATAGAGTCTAATGATGAACTGAGCTGTGCCAGGCTCCTCTGAGAGCCATAGCTATGTATTAAAACAAGAATTATTTTGTGCACTGTGCTGTACCTCACCATCAGAGCCTCAGCAGACTGCAAAACCACTATCCAGATAATGAAATTATAAAAGAATTTTAATTTCATGTTAGAACTTGTATTACAAATTATTAAGGAAAGAAACAGGAGAGAAAATAATTTTCAAGCTTATTCCTCTTGTGTATCCAAACTGGAAGGAATTTCTGCTTAGAAGGCTTGTGCAAAGTTTTATCAGAGGTTGCAGAAATATTCACAACACAAAGTCTGCTTAAGGCAATATGAATGTATTTAAATGTCAGCGACGGGGCTCAGGCTGTAGCTGAGTGGTGGACTCCTTGCCTAGTGTGTGCAGACTCCTCATGGAGAGAAACATAAAGGATATGCAAGAGCTGAGTCAATAGCACAGAAAAGGTCATTTTCAAAGTTACGCTCCATGAATACACATCTTGGTAGCATCATAGCTTATTAAAGGGACCATGACCAAAGAAGTTCCTCCTTTGGAACAAGAACACCAGCTGAAACCATGCCAGGGATATCATGTAAATATATCTCTAGTGGCTGATCCAGGACAGCTGTAAGTACATGCAGAGCTGATCTACCCTGTCCCTCACAGAACACTACCTGAGCCTCGCCGAGCCTACATCAGATTCTCTTGCACAGGCTGAGGTTTGAACTCTGTGAAATCACTTCTATACAGCTGTTCACTTCTCAAGGAAGCAAAGGCAGGTTGTCAAAAAGCCTATGGTGACAGGAGTCAAGTCTACAGTGAAAGATCTCCAGGTAGGAGCTTCACCCATCATTTCATCACTCTGGCTGAGAACAGTAAAAGGCCCCAGTTGACATGTCACCAGAATGAGACATGGCATCTGCTCCTGGAGGTGGCTAGGTCTGTGCAGGCTGAGAGGCTGAAGCATGGTGCAAAGATGCCAAGCTGGTTCCTGCTTGTTTTGTGCTTCCCACGTGATAAAACTCAGGCCAAGTTTTAGTGGAGTTAAATCAGTCCACAAGACGTTCACTAAGTTACGACAGTTGGGGCATAAATGGTCATAATTGAAAAACAATAAGTTATTGCAACATAATTCACAATCCTGAATGAGTGTTTCAATCAGAAAAACACATGTATACTCATGTGAGGGCTGACATATGAACACATATATAGCTATTAAGTTCAGCAAAATTTGAAAGCTTTGAAAGGTGTCTAGCTGTTGTCTTAGAGAAACCCCATGGCCAAAATCAACTTGGGAAGGAAAGAGTTTATTTAGCTTACACTTCCATATCACTGGTCAGCATTGAAAGAAATCAGGACATGGAACTCAAACAAGGCAGGAACCTGGAGACAGGAGCTGATACAGAGGTCATGGAGGTCTACTGCCTACTGGCTTGCTTTTGGACATTTCTCAGACTGCTTTCTTATAGAACCCAGGACCACCGACTCAGGGATGGCACCAACCACCATGGGCTAGACTTTCCTACATTAATTACTAATCAATAAATGTACATGTTTTTCAATAGCCAGATTTCTCCTTTCATTAATTTGTTTATTTACTTTATTTTACTTTACATCCCGTTCGGAGCCCTCTCCCACCTCTCCTCTGAGTCCCATCCTACAAACCCCTCCCTCCATTACCTCCTGCCCTTCTCAGAGAAGAGGAAGCTTCCTCCATTGAGTATCGCCCTGCCCTGGGACATCCAGTCACAGCAGGGCTAAGTGCATCCTCTCCCACTGAGGCCTAAGCAGGCAGTCTAGTTAGGAGAAGGAGATCCAATGGCAGGCAACAGAGTCAGAGACAGACAACCTCAATAGCCAGATCTTATGGAGGAAGCATTTTCTGTTGAGGTCCCCTCCTCTCTAGTTTGTATCAAGTTGACATAAAAACTAGCCAACACAGGAGCCAAAGCAGCAAGAGAAACAACTATAATCGTAAGAAAAGTCTAGCTACAGCTTCTTTTTTTTTCCTTTTTCATTCATTCAGATAGAAACATTCTAGCAAAAATATGTATAGCGCTTTTGTCTAGAAAGAAAATGTGTAATTGAGGCTTCTCATTTTAAAACCAACTTACAACACTAAGTCTGCCCTGCACTTGGGAAGGAAATAGAAGGAGAAAGATTAAAGAAAAATAAGGCATCTGGTTCCATGCCAGCAGCAGACCCACTTAAAGCTCATGTTTGAATATCAACAGTGTAATCAGTCTCTAACGTTGATTTTATCCTCAATTCAGTTTCAAGTGCTACACCTGCAACAAGCTCTAATGAAAGCTTGCATTCAGGCTGCTTTGATGCTACGGAGAGCAGTGGGCTCACCGGTTCTCTTCTGAGGCTCTGGAGCTGACAGAGGTTCATCTTTGTGAGTAGTCGCATAGCTTCGAAAGCACGAACAGTGGTTTCCACAGGACATGCAGAGGATGAGCACAGAGTCATGGGAAGGAATCAGGAGGCAGAGCAAAATCAGCCCTTGCAATTAGGGAGTGTGGAACCTTAGGCACACTACTGAGCCCAAAAAGCCCACCATTACTTGGTGGCTTTTCAGTCATTATTTCTATTAACATAACATACATCTATATCATACTATATACAATTTCATAAAACTAGTTCACTAGATGAAAATGAGCACATGTATGATAAGGTACTATCAAAATTTCTAATTTTGATTTTACTGATTTTGCTTTTCTATTTCCAGTCAGAAGATGCCTGCCTGTGCCCTGCATTTGGGTACTAACGGCAAAAGTTGCTTACAAGAACAGTACATATCACTAGGCTCTGCTTTTGGTTGCAAAAGCTTAAATGCTCCAAGAGTTTTCGAAATCAGGGAGAGAATAGAAAAAGGTATGACAGAATCCGCATTTCTTACCTCAGTGGGTCTCAGAAAGATCTCAGGACTTCAGAAAGCAATTGTTTTGCTTTGCCCCAAGGAAAGTGAGCTTAGAGATCTCTGACTGCAAACTGTGCTTACACTCGTGGGACAACGCTAGGCTTGAGCAAAGGGTTCCATACTGCTGCAAATGAAAATAAAGGGCTTTCTTGTCAACCTCCTCTCGAGGAAAGACCCAATGCCCCAGATTGAATTCCTCACCATAGTGTGGTGGACAGCAAAGCTAGCACTCTGTGCGAGGGAAGAGAAGATAATATATGATGTGCCTTGCACAACTGAGTGTGTGTGTGTGTGTGTGTGTGTAGTACCAATACTTATGTCTAGATGCACATAAGTGTATGAAGAGAGAGAATAAGCACAAGAAGAAAGGAGAAAGAGAGAGAGAGAGAGAGAGAGAGAGAGAGAGGTTATTCTCACTATGATAATTCTACCAGCTGATGGAATTCTTTCTAGAGGAAGTTAGGAGATGGCTATGGTATTGGCATATCTATTCTCCACAATATCCAAATAAACTAGAATTAAACTGATCTAACTTCCAATAAATTCTTCCCCTTCACATTACCGAATTTAAAAATATCATATCTCAGAGGCTCAGTGAGTCGATTGCTTATTGACTTTCTGGTGGGTCCATATAGTGTAATGAGTCTTTATATCTCTATTCTTAAATTGCTTATTGGATTCCTAAGATTAAACAAAGCAGATGAGAAAAATTACAGTGCTGGAAATTAGGAAAGCTGGTCAAATGAGTACATTATTATCCTATCAAAACTACATTTAAACTTTCCAGAATAAATATTAAAACACTAGAAAGGCTGCTTTTAAAAGCTTCTTGTAACAAGCAGTTCTTTATAAATTGATTATCTTTTTACAACTTTACTTACTATAATATGAATTTCTGTCTTCTTATAAAAGTCTAATGGCTTTCTCTAGATTAGATAATAAAGTCAGTTCTCTATTTGAAAGAATTTGTGCCATGGTATGAGACTTATAATGAGTGCCCCCCACCAAAGGACCTGAAAAATAACACAAAAAATCAGAACCTTGGACATAACATAGTCAGAATATTATTCTAAGAAAAACTGATGACTCGATGCTGTGTCTAAAATGTTTCTGAGGGGAAACAATGACATCAGTACTTTTACTTCTTGAGCCTGTCGCTTACTGACCCGGGCACGGCGTGGGCCCTATTCCCATTCAGCCCACTCACGGGCCTTTCCCCAGCTTGCGATCTGATTCCAGACTTTTCTGTCTTTGCTGAAAGTGCCTAGTTTCTGAAACCTGTCTCCTCAGAGAGCAAACTCCTTCCTCTGCCATCTCCTCTTCTCTTTCTTGAATAGAGCACTGCACACCTACACGGTACTCGTCACCCACGCAAGATTGCTCCATGCTGATTTATGCGAGTGATTCAATCATTCACTCTCCCACAGAGCCCTAGACTGAACCATAATGTGCGATCATACCCGTTGAAGGAGTAACGGATCGTGGTTGACGGCCCCATGACAGCTGGCGCCAGCTTCCCCGCTCCAGCATTGAGGCCTTCTCTTCTACCATGTTGAAGACAATAGGAACAAAGTTTCCACAGTGAGGCTGATATGCCCTGATGAGTCACAGGCCACTGATAAGCGTTAAGGACTCATTCCTATATCACACATAAAGATAGAATATCAAGCCACTTATTAGCTTTGGGAAACTCTGGTGGAGGGGGTTGGGGGGTGTGATGAGGGTCACCCAACCAGCTTACATTTTTAAGTACTGATAAATCAAAGTAACCTCTTGACAAAAATCAACTTCAAAACACAATAGCACTGAAGAGTGACAGTCTCACAGGAGACACACAACGCAGCAGAAGGGGTGAGACTGGAAGCTGTGTGCTACCGAGACACAGTGCCGTTTTCTGTAACCAAATCACCTTTATAGAAATTTGCCAGAACAAATGGGCCAGAATGTGAATGAACAGAATAAATCAGAACGTAATCAGTTTCCACTCTACTCTTTATTGCTTCTGATGAAATCCTCTTACCATGTCCTACTGAATTTGCCATTATCTCCTGTTCCTGGAAGGAAAAGTGATCCCAAAATGGCCTAAATAATACCTGAAGTGCATTTTAAACATAGGGTCTATTTGGTTAGTGTGCTATATTCCATTCTAAGGACAACGCTAGAACTATTATGCATTTAATCTCATAGCTTTCTTTAGTTATTTGGCACAGCTTAGTTCAAACTGCGCTTGTGAAAGCTCGCGTATCCTTATGTTTAGGTCACATTTCTTCTGGTCTCTGAAAAAGCTCTGCTGTAGCCACACAATTAAACTAAAGGAGACGTGGGATAAGTGCTGTGCACAGTTCTATTCCTCCTGCCAAGTTTCTCATTATACTTTGCTTCTTGCTATCACCCAAGAGCAGACTCATTCATTCATAGCAGGTGGTCTTTGTGCCCCCTCCCTGCCCCTGCAAGCCCATTCTTCTGGTTGCATAAAATTAACTCCAAAATCCAATCACAGATATCTAGATGCTTCCCATTTCTTTGTTCTTGAGTCATATTTCTTTTACTGTTTAGTGAATTGGAGAAAAATATTTAAAACTTCAGTTTATAAACTCCCAGTCTTGGGTGCTCATAAAGAGCATCTCTGGTTCAGGTCCTTTGGATCAAGAAATAGAAATGTTCCAGGAAGCAGGTGTTTCTGGACCACATGAAAGACCCTCTCTTTTTAGCCTTGAATTGTGGGATTACAGGAATTGGGTTAATTTTTCTTCTGCCTTATCTGCTTGAAGTGGAATATTTCAAGCTTAAAACCAGCTTTTCTTCCATACGCCTCAAATGAATTATAATTCAATGTATTCAAGTATATGAGAATCAAAGAAAAAGTAGAATGACAACTGGATGTGTTACCTCATCAGAAGAGAGCAGGGATTTACTCTTTCTGGTTGAGATCCAAGGTTAGGTCATATACCATAATGACCCAGCCTGTCATAAGAACCAGAGTAGCTGACGGTTTCATAAATCTGTGCCTGAAAAAGTGTGCTCCAGGCATGACATTGCTTTCCCAGACATGTCTGATATGGAGGTCCTGCTGAGACAGGAAACAGGCTCACTGGCCAATGGAATTCTACTTCTAATTCTTATCTATGATACCTAAAGAAGACTGACACCTGGGGGGAGCCACATTGGTGAAACGCTGTGTAACTGCACAGAGAAGATAGGTGACATTGTCCAGAGTGAATGACGTCGCCTACAATGACATCATGTCTGGAGGACATGCACTAAGGGTGGTAGGGTCTACACCGAGCATCGGGTTTCGTCAACAGTTAGTTCTTCTAAAACAGCGGAAGCGAACTGAGAAGTCACCTAGCACACAATCATCCGGGAAAATGGGCAGATGTATTGAATCCAGAAAACATACCTTTTAAGGATTTGAACTATTCTCCGGCATTTTCATCCATGTTGAAGAGCTGTAGTCTTGGGGAAGTTTCATTTGGATTCAGCTTCCATGACATGGTATGTCTCTTGAATTTCAACATGGAGGCTAACGTCTCAGACTCTGTGGAGAAGAGTTTTTAGAATCTGAGAAGCGGTTGACAGAGAAGAGAGAGAAAGAAGGCGTTGCCATCAAAAGCCCAGATCTGCCAGCCATGTGAGGAGGAGCAACAGAGCCAGGGAATACGGATCTCTGAGAGGTTTAAATATTATAAAATTCAACAGTTTTACAGTTTCCTCTCTGTGTGCTATTTCTGTGCTTAATTGTGTTTGTTTGGAGGATGCAAACGCATTAGCCACATGCCATGTGCAGATCTGAAGAAATGAGATGTCTAAATCTCGATAGTGAAACTTGGATACGTCATTGAAAGTGCAACACAACATCACCACCTAGTGTCCAAAACCTAAAAGTTAAGGCCAGTGCCTCTGACCTATAAAGAACAGCTGGGTTACACAAAGCCAGGTTGGTGTGTGATGGGTGTGGTGGGTGTGGAAGAGTCATGAAGTACCTGCATGCTCTCAGTCTTAACATTTAATCAATGCTCTACCTATACATTTATACATTTAGGAGTGTGAAACCCAGCTAAAGGAGCTGAAATAGAGATGCGCTGGAAACTCTGATGGTCTCTGGACCAGAACACAGTAAGAGCATTAGGGAAAGGCTGGTTATTTCCCCAAAAGTTTTTGTTTCTAAAAGCCTATAAAGTACAGTGTACTAATATCCAATAAAATATGTTCCTTACCCATTTTTAATATTGTATGTACAAATCTCAAAAATGCACATATGATGTATCATTTATGTTTACTATCTATGTCTTTAAAAGATAGAATGTCACAGGAACCCACACAATGACTACAATAAGACTTTTACCATTGACTCTCTTAGCATTCCTATGATACAGTGAGTTCCTTTGAACTATCTCATCATCTCTACATGTTCCATCTCTCCTCGGGTTAGTGGCCTTCTGCCACAACATGCAGAAACCCATACCCAGCAAGCATTGTCTTTAGCATAGACTTAAGAGCACTGCAGTCAAGATGGGGGAAGCCACGGGAAGATATTCAGCATGGTTTTCTTTTCCATCCCACCCATGGATTCATCCTATCCACAGACTGAATGAAGCCTCTCTCCCATTTGCATTAAAGACACGATTTGTTGGGAAACCTTTGACTTCCTTCCTCCTGGGTTACTGGCACCCAGTGTTGAATACCTGGGGGAAAACAGCTAACAGTCCTAATGATGCCTATACCAATGGTCTGCCTTATGCTACCTGGTCAGTGCCTTTCCCTCTGGTTCCGATATCCTAGCTGACCTTGTGTGACAAACTCCTCCGCAACAGAGACCTGGCTTAGCTGGGGTCCTGTCAGGGTCTCCAATGCCCTTCTTGCCCTAATCCCACTGTTGCCTGAGGGGTACAAGGTTTTAATCAAAGGCTTAATTCTAGGATTCTCAAAACAGGGCAGGATCCTATCAGAATCACCAAGGGAGGTTTGCCTAATTATAGCAACAACCCCCCACACATACACAACCCATGACTGATTTCCTTCCAGGAAGACTGTGTCCCGCCCTCAGGTGGGTGGGAGAGGAGAACAGAAGCTGAAACCCTTTGGCTTTGAGCATTGAGAGCAGAAATGTTAATCTTCTCTTGATTCAGATGGAAAATACCTCAAAAGAGGCAAATGAAACCTTGTCTCCTAAGGATGAAGCTATAATAAAACCTTAATTAATTTGGACCCCATTAATTCAAACTGTGTGATAATTAGAAAAATGGTTAGGTTAAAGTTTACCTCTCCTCTAGCTAGGGGAAAAGTGGCTGAAGATTACTTTCCTGTACCTGGGAAAAGTGAATTTGCTAAGCAAATTAGTACTTTCAAAGAGAAAAACATCTATTGGGCCAAGCAAGCAAGTAGTTTTGAGACCGTTTTAAGTGGCATCTACAGCTAAAAGAGCTATTACAATGATAAATATGCCCATTCAGGCATCAGACCGGCATCCCTGGACCTTGATAGACTGCTTTCAAGTGATGGAGTTATCAGTTAGAGGTAATTTTGTCCTGATCTTCCTTTCAGTTAGTCCACATTTCTATAGCTCATTGAGTTCAGCCTACTGATAGCTCAGAAACCTCGTTCTGATCATCTTACACTGTACCTGTGCCCCAGGGCCCTTCTTTTGGCCCAGGGGCTCTTCTTTCAAAGCCCAGAAAACAGCTAGAAACAAGGTAGGGGACACAGCACATTATACACCTGTGTCACTCGGTGTCACCATTGATCAAAACCAAACTCATTTTCTCAAGTTTGTTAGCTTCATTAGATTTTGAAAATTTTAGTGGGGAGGCTGAGGCGCTAGCGAGCCCTGTGGCCCTAATGGTTGCAGAAATGGAAAAACTGGTTTCAATAAGATTTAGCAGTTAGCTTTATTATAGAGCTAAGAGCCGTTCCTAAGGAAATATAGAGTATGCATTTCCAGGAAAGAGGACTATAATTCCTAAAGTTCCTTGAAAAGGTACCTTTTTCACTGCCTGCCCTAGAAACCCAGTCCCCAGTGCTGTGTAGCCTCTTCTGGAGTCACTGCTCCAGCTGTGAGCAGTTAATGACTAGCCTCTGAATTCTAATAGTTAACTAAAGCTCGTCAGTTACTATTTCTACTGCCTAATTATTTCAACACATCAAATAGAAATAAGAACAAAAAGTTATACCCCATATTATTATATTTATTCTATTCCATTTGAGTTTTTTTTTTTTTTTTTTTTTTTTTTTTTTTTTTTAACAATTGCTAGCTGAACCCTGGGGCTTTGTGAACTGAAGTTCCTGAGTTTGATTTAAAATATTTTAATTAGGTAAAGCCTCTGCCCCAGGGCCCCCTAAAGCAATTTTCAAAACCTCACAAACAAACAAACATTATACCAAAGGCCTGACCATTGACAAACCACAACCATTTCCAGGTGGTCACTTTTAACTTCATTTTACTATGGAGAGAAATATTTCATTTTAAATGACAGCAGTAAATCACAAATGTAGGCAATGTAGTAGTGAAGTTATATGCCCTAGGCATGGTGAGAGACAGAGCTCACCACAAAGTCACTTCAGCTGCTGGGGGACTCACGAAATGCAGCTCTTGCTTGACCTGTACCTCAGGTTCTGTGGAAGTGACTCCACCCCCAGTGCTAGGGTTTCATTTTTTAGCGGTGTGCCTATGTATTTCCATGTGGCTTGGAGAGGAAGCCCAAGGTGAATTTTGAAGGCGATGTTACTGTAATGTTTCTCAAGGCAAGAGTCCTAGCCTCATTGGGGGAAACTAAGAAATCCAAATTCTCAGGCCTCTGCCCAGATCTGCTAAAGAGAAATTTTGAGAGCAGCATCCAGTGGCCTACCAAGACATCCTCAGACAGTTCTGATGGCTGCTAATGAGAAAGAACCACGGGGTTAGAACAGAAACTTGGAAGTCGTGTCTGGAAAGCACTGAGATTTCCTAATTGTTAGTTTCCTTGTCTGCAAAACTGACTTTGAAAAGCAGTATTACCTCACTCAAAGAGTTGCTTTCAAGAAAGGAAACATGTATTTTATGTAAAGTTCTTCCTACAGCGTCTGGCAGCATTCAAAGTAGAAAAGGCACAATTAAGTGATCACTCAACCCATGACTCTGGGGAGCCTGGAAGCCTTGTTAGGAAAGGAGAGTCATAGCTCTCTCTCTCTCTCTCTCTCTCTCTCTCTCTCTCTCTCTCTCTCTCTCTCTGGAAAGATGGCTCCCAGTTGGCTAGCCAGAGACTTTTGACTTTTGAAGATATGCACTTGAATTTGTCCAATATATCTACTTGGTTATTGTTACTCCAATGGTATGGTTTGACTGTGGTGTATAGGGCAGGACATTCTCTGCATTTAGCAAAAGCCAAGACTATTGCTTTATACAAGTAAGTCAAAGATAGCACTTCTTTGCCTAAGCAAATTCTTGTGCTAACTAAGGTAAGGGAGTACTTGGCCTATGGAGTACCGAGGACTGAAAATAGGTCAGAGAGCTGTAGTTAGTGGCAGAGGGTGCCAGAAAATGGGGAATAGGGACAGCAGAGCTATGAGCTTGCTCTCTGGCACTGTAGCCTCTGAAGTTTTCCTGCCTCTTATTCATTCTCAGATGTAGAATTTGATTATTATCATTGCTAAGCAAACATTATGGCACATGTTTAGTGAGAAAGAAGCTAATCTTAAAGCTTAAGATGATAGAGCCACCTCTAGATCTTCTGACCCCTCCCTACAGACCCCTCAGGTTCCCAGTCATTGGAGCATTATTACCCACACTGTGTCATTTACAGCCATGCCACTGGGGCCATGATCGTGTTGAAATTATTGCTAAATTGCTTAGTTTTGTTTTGAGCTTTTCAATTCCCACAAGTACACCACTAAAATTTCTAATGTTGCAAAAGGTCCCCAAAACACAGAAAGGATGATAAACGTGGGCTGGAGCCAGGATTTAGCGATAAGTTTCTGCTCAGTTATTCTGCCCAATGCCCTGTCGTCGAAACATCCTTTGATCCTGTCTCCCACTAAAATGAATTTCTCCAGCACGGGTTTACAACTTATATTTGTATTCCACATGGACTGCTCACAGTGACATGACCCACTGGCTCGTTTCTCTTCTCCTCTTCTGGAATTGGCCCCGTGGCTTGCTTCCTGCTTCCTGGTCTGAATTCTTAATTGGCCTTATCTCCCCCTGATCACCTCTGGACCTGGCAGTAACCAGTCCCTGGGGAGGAGAGCACGCTGATGAGAACAGAGAGTGTTTTCCTCCCATTAGCCAGAATAGCCCTGGGACTGCAGGTCTGCTCACAGGGAATCAATTGGACCCATAGAGCTCAGCGCTCTGCAGCTCTTCAACCCCCTACCTGCTTTTCCAATATCATCTTATCAGTTCCCTTCTGATCCAATCCATTACATGAAACTGAAGTATACTTCATCTATTAGCTGCTCCTTTAAAATTCTGTTAAGACTCGGGGAACGGAAAAAGGCAGAAAGATAAATGCTCAAAAATGGAAATTTTGGCCATTTTGAGAAAGGGGTGTCGAAGTCTGAATGCTTGAGGAGTTTCATTATATACTTCAAAGTGAAATTAGCACTATTTCTGGGTTTTATTCATCCTTTTGAAATACATATCCATGCTTATAACATCGCTTCTCTTACTCTTAGGAAACTCCTTTTTAAGACTCATTGATCCTCTTATCTCTCCCTGAGACTTCTTGGCCTTTGAAGAGCATTTCCTGTGTCATTAAATTTTTCATTTCCAGTTCTTGATATAGACAACAAACACCACTTCTCTAGTTTTATGGGGCAGTTGGGTCCTTGTCATTAGCAAACACTCCAGCTTTCTGAGCTGTCAGTTTGTTCAAGAGCGTATCAAAGGGGCTAATTAGCCCGCAAGTCTTGCTTGGTGCTTTTGGCCTTGGTAAAACAGCTCCTTTACAAGCTGGGTGGGCTGTGTTGTTGTCAGGTCACAGCAGTCTCTATAACATGTCATGATTAGAATAGACGGGGTTCCTAGGCCACTTGTGTGTCCTTACCAAACATATTCTCAGACTTGATCAGCTTAAACATGAGAGAATGACAGAGTCACACACTGCATGGCTTCTTTTTAATTTCAACTATCTCATCATCGCTGGAAATAGAGAGGACAGAAGGATAAATTATATTCTCCAGAGAAATGGCTTTTCTCCACTGCAACAGTTTGTTTTCCTGAACCAGCCATAGCAAGAGAGGTAACCAGTCAACCACCTCATACATGCTCACACTACGAGTCATCCAGGCTCACACCACTAGTTATCCAGGCTCACACCACTAGTTATCCAGGCTCACATCACTAGTTACCCAGGCTCACACCACTAGTTATCCAGGCTCACACCACTAGTTACCCAGGCTCACATCACTAGTTACCCAGGCTCACACCACTAGTTATCCAGGCTCACACCACTAGTTTCCCAGGCTCACATCACTAGTTACCCAGGCTCACATCACTAGTTACCCAGGCTCACACCACTAGTTACCCAGGCTCACACCACTAGTTATCCAGGCTCACACCACTAATTACTCAGGCTCACATCACTAGTTACCCAGGCTCACACCACTAGTTACCCAGGCTCACACCACTAGTTATCCAGGCTCACACCACTAATTACTCAGGCTCACATCACTAGTTACCCAGGCTCACACCACTAGTTATCCAGGCTCACACCACTAGTTACCCAGGCTCACATCACTAGTTACCCAGGCTCACATCACTAGTTATCCATGCTCACACTTTCTCCAAAGCCACAAAACGAGGCCACTAGCCTGGGAACGCAAGAGGGGCAACCTGAAAACCACCTCGTTCCACATCCCCTTTGTGGCCTCAAGAGCACAGCAAGAGCAGCTTTTGGTTGAGAAGAGAGTCAGGGGACATGAGGCTGCCATGGCAGGCATGTTCAGGTGTCTACATAGTGTCAGCATCTTAGGATAAGCTATCTGGCCACAGCAAATGATCTCTGAAGAGTCCATTTCTCCAAACTGCTTCAATTTATACCCACAATTGGCCACTTATTCTTCATGGACATACGGTAATTTTCTTCACCATTTGAAAAAGTGAAGAGGATTTTTAAGTTACTTTGAAAACTCCTCACCACATGGTACTTCTTTGGGAGTACCAGCGCCAGGTTCATGCTCTATTGGCTTCTGCTCCTGGGCCAAGGAAAACCTGGACTTTCACTGGCAGCTAGGCTAACACAATGACTGAGTGCCTGCAGATCTATTCCTCTTTGGCTGGGATTTAAACACAACCCTACCTCCTGCCCCTACCGTTTTTCCTTGCTGTTAGAAAATAAATGAAAAGAAAAAAAAAGGCAAGCCATCTACAATTATTGTCATATTAAAGTTTCTCTCCTAATTCTTTCACAACACAAATAGCATTTCTTTCATGTGTATTCACTCGACTTCACAGAATAAGTTCACACCACTTTTGAGAAGTTGTTTAGAAACAATCATTTCCCATGGACTCTAAGAGAAAAGGCAACATTGTTACCTTTGTTGCTCTTATTACCCTGTGGTTTGCACAGGACAGGGTATGTAGACGGTTCCCCTAGGCCCCCTTTATCATTAAGCATTTCTCTACTGTAAGCACTGTAAAAAAGCCTCTGCCCTCTTTTCCTGGTTAGCATCCAAACACTCTGACTGCAAGAACAGTACACTTGGTCCTATTTCATATTCAGCCATTTGGGTAAGTGTCTGGAAAGATTGTGTCCACTCATTGTATTTCTTTAGTGTCTTGGACAAAGTATCCATGAAAATGTATTTATGGATTAATCAATAGGTGGATGAATCATACATGCCCTATGTTCTATGGAAATTGTTTTGACCTTTTAAAATGGACTTCCTGCGCTGTCAACATATCATTTACACCCTCAACTGCCTATTTGTTAAATAAAGGAACTCAGGACAATGGCATTAAAGAAAATGTACACTGGATTTAAATTGCAACTTATCCATTTACTTACTGCTCATATGAGAAGTAAAACTGAGAAATATGATGCTTGTACAATAAAGCTGTACTCAGAGCCAGAAATTATGTGTTTTAAGTGTCTGCTGCACAGTGGTCATTCTTCATATGCAGGTGACTGCTAGTTTTGCCCTAAGAAGCAACAAGTGGAACAAACCATCCATCCATGCCTGCCGTCTTCACCATGCTTAGGCATGATCTCTTATGTCTGAGTCCCTATCATCCTTCCTAGAGAGCCAAACCAAGGCTTAGCGTCTGGATCAAAGATGGCTCTACAAGGTTAGCCAGCAGCCCCTGGAATTGTCTGTCAATTGAACAGCAAGCCCGGAGTGAACCGTGACATCCAATCTGCTCTGAGAATCTTCTCTCCTGGGAAGTTTCCCAAAGACAATGAGCTGCAGAGCAGAGCAGGTGCTTGGGGGTCCCGCGGAGAAGAAGGTGCTATGCCTAAGGAGAGTCACAGGAAACGGAGTACCAGACAGATGGGAAGCTGAGAGAGCAATGGGCAAACCCACTCCATTGAACTGCCTTAGTGAGTGGTATTTGCTTCTCATGGGTCAGATCACCTAGCTGTCTGGCTGTGAGCAGCCAACTGTCTGTGTCTTTTTATTTCCCGTTTTTATTAACCTTTGTAATAAATCCCCTCCAAGGGATTGACCTCTTGTTCTCCATGACCAGCCTGAGCATCCCCAAGCAGTGATGAGAATGAAGGCCACAAAGCTAAAGGGAGGCACTGACCTAGAGCACAGTCTGTCACCTCCCTGTCAGCCCTTTAGACTTTACCCTTTGGCTGCCATCTCCTCTCCACCTAATCAATTGTAGTGTTAGAACAGGCCTTGAAGGCCACTCTCACTCCCTCACCAGAAGGACAGGCATGCAACCCCTAGCCTTGATCTTCCCTCACTCTACCTCCCCTTTCTTCTTTGGAAAGTTTTACCTCTCCTTTCTGGATAAGTATCATGATGAGTGAGTCCAGCTGCCAGCAAACCCTCCCCCAAAAGGCTGAGTTTCTGGAAAAGTCCTCCTTTCAGCTTCTGCCTTTCTTCTTCTTGATTCAGCCCATGAGTGAGCGCTCTGATGCTCTGCTAATAACTTCTCTTAGGAGGCTTCCCTCTTGAAAGGGAGAGGAGGCCAGAGGAACGGATAGCATCCCTAGACTTCCTCAACCTGCCCCTCTTACTTGTTCTTTTCTGGATGTTCCTCAGGAAAGGTCTGCAGTTGTTTTGCGCTCTTTCTTTCCCACTCCACCCTCAGAGTGGATCAGGGTTCCTTGCATCCAGTTTCCCAGAACTATGCCTGGGAAGCTTATTCTGCTCTGCTGCTGTGTTTCTTTGTAGGATTTGTTTCCTTGTCAGCACAAGATGTGGTGCACATTTATCTCTTACTCACACTTTCTACTTCTCCCGTGAAATAGAAGCTTCAGAGACCAACATCTTCTTAGCCCCCTGTAGTCAAGCAGTGTCAGGCTTCCAACAGATACCTAGTGTTAAATACCTACTAATAAGAGAAGACCTTATTCTTCCCAGTGGCTGTGTCTGGCTCAATTTCTGTTGGTTTTTCCCACTTGACCGTTCTTTCATTGTTTCTCTCTCTCTCTCTCTCTCTCTCTCTCTCTCTCTCTCTCTCTCTCTCTCTCTCTCTCTCTCTCTCTCATCTGTCTAGAAGACTCTATTAACAACTCTAAGCTTTCCTGAATCCTTCAGATACATTCCCTTATATAAGTAGACTCAGATGTCTTCATTATACTTTTTTTAAAAAATCAACTGTAGTTGTATATTCCATAGTCAGTGCTTGAAGTCCCATGCATAGCCCACAGTGCTCAGCAGTTTGGAATCTCACTATCCCACCAATCTCCATGTTAAAACTACTTTCCTTGCACTGGGTATCCTAGCTGTGTACACTGTGGCAAACAGAAACAACTTAATATCCCTTCATAAACAAAAGTCAATCATGGACCTGAAGAGATGGCTAAGTGTGTGATGTTCTTGCAGAGGACTGGAGTTGAGTTCCCAGTATCCATGTCCAGCAGCTAACAACCTCCTGTAACTACATCTCCAGGGGAATTAAAGACCTCCCAAGTCTCTGAGGATATGGCCATCATGTGTATGTAACCTCACATGGACACACACACACAAAACAAAGCATATCATTTTTATTTTTTTTTCCATTTTTTATTAGGTATTTAACTCATTTACATTTCCAATGCTATACCAAAAGTCCCCCATATCCACCCACCCCCACTCCCCTGCCCACCCACTCCCCCTTTTTGGCCCTGGTATTCCCCTGTACTGGGGCATATAAAGTTTGCAAGTCCAATGGGCCTCTCTTTCCAGTGATGGCCGACTAGGCCATCTTTTGATATATATGCAGCTAGAGTCAAGAGCTCCGGGGTACTGGTTAGCTCATAATGTTGTTCCACCTATAGGGTTGCAGATCCCTTTAGCTCCTTGGCTACTTTCTCTAGCTCCTCCATTGGGAGCCCTATGATCCATCCATTAGCTGACTGTGAGCATCCACTTCTGTGTTTGCTGGGCCCCGGCATAGTCTCACAAGAGACAGCTACATCTGCGTCCTTTCAATAAAATCTTGCTAGTGTATGCAATGGTGTCAGCGTTTGGATGCTGATTATGGGGTGGATCCCTGGCTATGGCAGTCTCTACATGGTCCATCCTTTCATCTCAGCTCCAAACTCCGTCTCTGTAACTCCTTCCATGGGTGTTTTGTTCCCAAATCTAAGGAGGGGCATAGTGTCCACACTTCAGTCTTCATTCTCCTTGAGTTTCATGTGTTTAGCAAATTATATCTTATATCTTGGGTATCCTAGGTTTGGGGCTAATATCCACTTATCAGTGAATACATATTGTGTGAGTTTCTTTGTGAATGTGTTACCTCACTCAGGATGATGCCCTCCAGGTCCATCCATTTGGCTAGGAATTTCATAAATTCATTCTTTTTAATAGCTGAGTAGTACTCCATTGTGTAGATGTACCACATTTTCTGTATCCATTCCTCTGTTGAGGGGCATCTAGGTTCTTTCCAGCTTCTGGCTATTATAAATAAGGCTGCTATGAACATAGTGGAGCATGTGTCCTTCTTACCTGTTGGGGCATCTTCTGGATATATGCCCAGGAGAGGTATTGCTGGATCCTCCGGTAGTACTATGTCCAGTTTTCTGAGGAACCGCCAGACTGATTTCCAGAGTGGTTGTACAAGCCTGCACTCCCACCAACAATGGAGGAGTGATCCTCTTTCTCCACATCCTCGCCAGCATCTGCTGTCACCTGAATTTTTGATCTTAGCCATTCTGACTGGTGTGAGGTGGAATCTCAGGGTTGTTTTGATTTGCATTTCCCTGATGATTAAGGATGTTGAACATTTTTTCAAGTGCTTCTCTGCCATTCGGTATTCCTCAGGTGAGAATTCTTTGTTCAGTTCTGAGCCCCATTTTTTAATGGGGTTATTTGATTTTCTGAAGTCCACCTTCTTGAGTTCTTTATATATGTTGGATGCATATCATTTTTAAACATGTAAATTACATTAAAGTGATCAATGTCAGGTTGACATGAGTTATCAGTATCTACAACTCATGTGCAGTTCTTTGTGATCTAATCAAGGGGTATATTATTCCAAAATTATTTCCTGTTTCTAAATATATATTATGTTATGAGAAACAGCTTGCTGAGGTTCTTGACACAGCTTCTTCCCTTCTACAACATTTAATATTTTCCCAACATTTTATATCCTTTTCCCATCTCTGTAATAGAATTCCCCCCACAGACAGGTGGAAGAGTTCACATAACAGGAAAACACAAGAGAGAAGCAGAACAACACAAACACTGCTCAGCCATTTATATCCAAATCTCTTGACTTGTTTCTTTGTCCTAACAGTCCAAATGTGCAGTACATTGTACATAAACATATATGTAATGAGTGATCCTCTGAGCTTTGTATATGACACGATAACTTGGTTGAGTTATCATGCTTAATTATCTGGCATGTATATTTTGTAAAAAACCAAAGCCTTAGTTCTTAGAAAACTCAAAATGGTGATGAGTTTATATAATAGCATCAATCACTTTAGCCTCGAGAAGGAGAGATGAAAAAGTGTGAACTCAAGGTCAATGAATGAAGTCATAAATGAGGGAGTCTCAACAACAACAACAACAACGAAAATCCCACAGCCCCACGAAGAACGGTGAGAAAAGTCTCCAAAACAAAAAGGATTTGTAGTCTAAAACCAGATCTACCTGATTCACATGTAATTTGCATCTAGGAAATCCTCGTATCTGTAGTAAAGTAAACCTTATAGTGTTAAGGAAAGCCAGCCCATGAACAGAAACATCACCTAGGACCATGAAGGGAAACAAAAGATTTCATGTTCCTAAGGCCAATGTGGGCCTTAATGACCTAAGCATGGACAGAACTATAAATGGTCTTTTGAACTGAGTCTCATCTGCCCTTGGAGAGCTTGTGCTGCACATAGCTATCCATCCCCCAGGTGTACACTGGTTGGGCATCTCCTAAACTGTGCCCTGCTACCCTGCTTTCTGTTAGGTACATTCTTGTTTTCACTGCCCCCAGCTCGTCTATTGCCTTCAACAAAATCAGATGAATCTGAATCCCCCTGTCTGGTATCTCTTGAGCTGGCTGTAAGGGATCATACCTGCTATTCCAGAACTTAGCAAGATGAGACGAGAGGACAATAGGACTGCGAACTTGAAGACAGCCTAGAGTACATAACAAGGTGAATCCTGTCGGAGGAGGAGGAGGAGAAGGAAGAGGAGGAAGGAGGAGGAGGAAGAAGGAGAGCATTCCAATTGTATAGAAGTATTAGCTACTTAGTGATCTACAAACAACAAAAGTACTGAAACCAGGAAAATGAATAAATGTAATAAGAGTGTTATCCAAATGTGTGTGTGTGTGTGTGTGTGTGTGTGTGTGTTATGCTGTTTCTCTTGCCATCACATAGTTTAGGCCTCTGCGACCTCTAAATTAGACAAGTGCCAAGTCTTACTTAGCCTCCTGTCTGTCTCTCACTGATAACATCAGTATCTTCCAACCCATCTTTCTCGGTATTAGTCAATCTTTATAGAATACAAGTAGAGAATACAAATTCTAGTCCATGAAGACAGGGTATATTGCATATAAAAACTTCAGGAAGCTGCTGAATATATATTTTTTATAACAACATTCAGAAAAATAATAATCTATCTAAGCAAGTAAATATTTAAAATGAGTTTTGCTGCTGCTTATAGCAGACATAAGCAGACCAAGACGCTGTAGCTAATGTAGTTTCAGCTAGTATAAACTGCTACAGTGTCTGGCATTTGTACTGCTCTGTCCCGATATTCACATTTTTCTCATTGCTCTCTTACTAATAATACTTACAAATAATGCAGAAAATGCAAACCAAAATCATTTCTTCTTTCAGAAAAACTAAAACCAGTCGTTAGAAAATGAGAATAAAATGTTGGTTTTAGTTTCAATTTTAATTTTACATTTTAATGTTAGACTCTAACAGGAGTTTGAGTGGCCATCTTTGCCCCTTCGTACTAGAAGTCAGTCTAAGAAAGAAGGCTTCAGCAAGGGAGAACCCACCTCTGGATACCACTTGGGATGGACACAACCAATCAGTGAATAGCTTGTGTTTCAGTGATAGGAGCTCCGTTTCTAACACTTGATCATGATTGCAACAATCTATTTTTCACAGAATAATGAAAAAGGAAAGGAAATCTGGAAAAAGAATTGGTAGTCTCCCTCTTTGGGAAAACAGACACTGGGACTGGGAACTCAGTAGGAGTCTAATTAGTTGTCTCCCATACACACTCTTACCTGCTCTTACCTCTGCTTTCTCAAAAGCTGAGTCTGCTTTTCCAGGCTCATAGCCTGGGTTCCAGAGTACCCATGGGTAGTGAACTCAGCTTCCCCTTGAAGTCCCTGCTGAGTTTACAATAGATGTCACACTCAAATGGGAAAAATCCAACCCTCACTACTGAAAAGCTGAACTTGTCTAACCTCTGTTGATTTTTAAACAAAAATATGAGTTGCTTAAACAAACAAGAAAAGAAAAATCTCTCTGCAGAGGTCACAAAGAATGAAGCTAATGTCTAACATATACCAGAGAGACCCAGGAAGACCAATTCTTGATATTAGATTTACACTCATTTTAAAAGCAGGCTCTAGTCCTTTTCAGGGTCTTCCTGTATTCCTTTCTCCTTACCCTGCAATCATCCAACACATTCCCATTTGTAATTGAATAGGTTTCAGGCACCTGACATCAAGGGAACCTCTTTCTTCTCCTCCCCCACCCCCCCACCCCACTTCTCTCTCCCTTCCCCTTCCCCTTCCCTCTCACAGAAATGATCCACTTAGTTTAGAGGAAACGGTCTGAAAGCCTTTGAAAGAAAAGCTAAATTGATTCAAATCATAATTAATGGAGGTCTCCACTTTTCAACTTTTAGCTTCGCTTTGTGTTCCGGGTAACCTCCGCTTTCAAAGAAGCTCCATGGGAAATCCTTTGCCTATGTACTGCGTGTTCATTTCAGGTCCTTGGATTAAACTACTTATACACTAATAGAGGCTACAAAATGACCTGATGCAGGAAAAGAAGATTAAAAAAAAAAAAGTTACCAGGACCCACATTTCAAAAGCCTGATCTTAGACATACTTATAGGTAGTTATAGCCAGAGCGATCTTCTAAAACCCTGATCCAGGCCACAGCTTCCCTACTTCTGAGCCTCTGCAGCCCTCTTTATTCTTTAACATGTAATGCAGCTTACAGGTGGTTCATGGCTGCGACCTCACCATTGTGGCTCTGTGTGGTTCTGTGTGTATACCTTACTGGCACTATTGCAAATACCCCAGCTCTGGAAGAAGGTGAACATAGCCATCTGGGGTCTGAGGCACTGAGCAAAGGTGTTCTTACAAAATGTGCATTATTGGGTGTATAAACCTGTACATCCTATCCAAATATCTAGTATTGACAGTTCCTGGTGAGTTTCAAAGACTGTCCAACTTATTTCTGTATTCTTATTGTTTGTAAGAACACCTAGCATCAATTGTTTAGTAAGTACCGCTTAGTACATGATTGAAGTTCTATCTGCTCCGTGCCTTATGACAGCCCAAGAGGTAGGTGCATGGCTGGTCTGCCTGCCATATCCTAGCACACTCCTCAACTGTAACAAACAATCCTCCACTTGGAACTTTGCTGAGCTAATGGCCAAAGGCTACTTCTGCAAGCATCTGTAGGATATGAGTGTATTGTATGTGATGACTTTTTGTCTGCTTTAATGTCTTTCATATAAGATGGCAAACCTCTGAGGTATCATCAATGTCTGGCTCCCGTTACTCGCTCCAGCTACTCCATGTGAGATCAGAAAGATCTGAAAGGCAGCATTAAGTGAAGAAATGGCTGAGTGAATGAGTTTTGAAATAAAGACAGGCTGCCTCCGTTGGAAGTCTCCTCTGATCTGCACTAAATACAAGTCATAATAAGGAAACAAAAATCAGGAGTGTGTCTCTGCTGAACCCTCATCAGTGATCTCTCCAGAAAAACCGAGCAGGATGAAGTTATGGCCAGAGTACTTCTGATGCAAAAAGTCACTTTCTAAAATTTTGTTTGCACTAAGACCTATTCAGCACTAGGATTTCTCACACTTACGCACTCATGCACCAGGAGAATTTTTCCTTCCCCAACATTTCCTGAGGCTGCGAAGTCTGCTGCTCAGAAACCCATGCCCAGTACCAGAACCTGTGTCCTGCTGTCAGCTGCCACAAAGGGGATTCCAACTTTGTCCCCCAGTGCAACTAAGCATTGAAGCATTTTGCAAAATTAAACACCAATGAATCAGTCTGCCATCCCCAATATTTTCTGCTTTGGGAACACCAAAAGGTTTAAACAGTGGTTGATGTGGTGTGGGTTACAGTGAAGAGGATAACAGCCATCTCTAGTGCAGAGTGTAGGGCTCAGCAATAGGAAACCCTTCCAGCATTCCTGTGTCCTCTATAATCTGTGACTCTTTGGGGAGTCTGGAAATTGTTTCTCTGCCAAAGAACAGAGGGCTGGGGGGGAGTAAGTCTGCTCACCTTAGAGCAAGCACAAAAGCGCCATTCCCTCATCCAGTAAAACATTAAGATTAGCCCTTTTATCACCAATTTCCCACTCTCCTCGCCTACTTTGTAAACATGGCATGGATGATTTTGCTGCTTATCAGCCACAAATGGAATCTGCCTTTGTTGAAGCCCTGTCAATCAGCAGGCTTTCTGTGTGTAAACTCAGTGATATGCCCAACTGAGAAAAGACAGGCTTCCCATTGCCTCTCTGTGTCAGACACAAACACGAACACACACACACACACACACACACACACACACACACACACACACACACACACACACTGAAAAATCAAAAAGACTCACGTACACTATAACCTGGAGTTCATTTACTTGGTCAAACAGAATGAGATTAGAAACCAACAGAGGTCAAGATGATTACCATTTGGATAAAAGAGCATTTTGCCTGTTAGGATCTAGTTAGATTACCTCTCTGTCATCGCCCTGTTTGTGTCTACTATGTCGTGTAAACACTAACATTAGCGACAACCACGGTGGCCTCCCCTTCAGTCAACAGCTTTATCTTTGAGCTGTCAACGAGCCTCTTCTCTTCACTGGTACTGCTTGATTGCACATTCCCAAAGGGACCTTGACTTGATTTCCCTTTAGACCCCTTCTGCTGTTCCTTTTCAAAGGGTAAGACTAACAGCTCCCTTGCACACCAGGGACCAGCACATTAGATTTAACAAAGAAAACCCTTCATGGTCAGGGAAAGAGGAAGAGATGTGAGCAGAAGTCCAGAAGACAAACCTTCTGATTAAAGAACACCCTGGGAAAACTCCTTCCTCAGACGTGGGCACTGGCATTCTTCCTTTTCTCTTAGGTTGACCCCACATTGTTAATTCTTTTTTTTTAAAGATATTTTCTTTATTTACATTTCAAATGTTATCCCCTTTCCCCGTCCCCCCCCCAAATTCCCTATCCCACCCACCTCCCCTGCTTCTATGAGGGTTTTCCCCACCCACCCACGCACCCCTGCCTTCCCATCCTCAAATTCCCCTACACTGGGGCATCCTACCAAGGGCTTCCCCTCCCATTGATGACCGACTAGGCCATCCTCTGCTACATATGCAGCTGGAGCCATGGGTCCCTCCTGCTTGGTTGGTGGTTTAGTCCCTGGGAGCGCTGGGGGGTCTGGTTGGTTGATATTATTATTCTTCCTATGGGGTTGTAAACCGTGTCAGCTCCTTCAATCCTTTCTCTCAGTCTTCCATTGGGGCACATTGTTAATTCTAAGAGCATTTTCTAGACAAAATTAACCATGGTCCACTCTTATTGCTGATCTAGGTAAATAATAAATTGGAAAGTTTTTAAGAAGCTCTGAGCATGTGCTTAAAGGCCATGCATTTTAGAGAAAAGGGATGCATGACAAGAGGTAGAGTAAGGAAAGAAAGAGGTAATGTTATCATTATGCTATAATTTCCAATAAAGTTTAAATTATTATTAAAAGTTCTTAGTAAAATGTATATATCTATTCCCTATCTTTCCATGGAAGGAAATCACCTCTCCTTTCATGCCTCTGTTTTCTTCCCGACCCACACAAATGCCCCCAACCCTGCCAATCCCCGCTAGCATGAGGCATCTTCCAGGATTATGAGTGTTTATAGCATTGCCAAGCTTAACATGCAGGTGTCTGCTTTGCCTTTTTTTTCTGATTTACTTAAACCAATCTTCCATTGTAATTGCTTCTTGAGTTCTACCTGACTCTGAGCTTACTCGGAAGAATTTTGTTACCATCTTTTTACCATCAATATTTAGCCTGGGGCAAAATCATGGAATGAACAAATCTTTAGAAGAATGGAGAACATCTCAAAAGGGATGCTACTTACTCCCAAGGACACTGCAGTTATTTATATTAAGCACTGTGGAGACAAACATTAGCAATCTTTTATGTTGGTCTCAGTAAGTCACTTGAGAATTTTCCATGAAGCTGACTTAACCCTGGGGTTAATCTTAAGATAAAATTGTATTACATTGTTCTCACAACCTTGTTATGATTGTATTATTTAGTTGCAATGAAAGAAATCTGAAATTAGGCTATATTTAAAAATGGACTGTGAGTACAACATTTGAGTTTAAGTAAGGTTGAAGAAGAAGAGCCTCTCTTGCCTTAGCCCCAAATCGCTTCTGCATCAGTTCCATGTGTGGGAGATTCCTTAAGAAGATACTGGAAGAGAAGATGGGCATCTTATTATTTTTTTTAAACCAATAGAAACTTGTTGGATGCTAACTGTCCAAAATTGTAAAGTGGATTTCTAGATATCAGGACAACTTGCAGACTTGGTGTTGAGAGAATCTCAGACATCTCCAGTGGGAAACAGTTGAAGAAAGAGATGTCTAAATTCTGCCGTGAGAAGACAGAAGGCAGATCAGTCCTTCCTGAGTATTACTTGAATGGTGAGGCAATCAACCCAGAAGAAAGCCAGCAACCCAGAGTTCAGAATTTATATAAAATTATCCCCAAACAGATCATAGAGCAATGCTCAGAAGAAAATGCTTATGGAAAACTTCATGACCGTGAGCTGGAAAATGGGTATATGTGATATCATGAGTATGTTCCATAAAAGATAAAATTAACTTTGAACAATGAACGCTGCAACCATATAGTGAAACCTGTTATTTTATATGTTAACTTAAAAATTAAAGATCTTAAAGGTAAAGTTGATCCCTTTACTTTTGGTTCCTTCGTGAATAAATGTGTGAATGCCAATATGAGAGGCCATAGAACTTCTTAATATTAGGACACTCGTTGGTTAAGGGAGAAAAGTCACTTTTCCCTCTTTAGAGACAAAATAAATAAAGGTTTGTTTCGATTCAAAACATCTTCACATTATATAAGATTCCTAAATCAGAATTAGAAATACAGTCTGATAATTCTTCAGAAAAAAAAAATATGCTGATCACAGATCATTTTCTCTAAATATCATAAAATATCCTTCCTCCTCTTATGATTCTGCTGTTCAACTTTGGCCTGAAGATCTCACTCAGAATCCTAAAAAAAATGTAAGCATAAGACTAGTTGCAAAAAGGAAACAAGTTAGCACTAGTAACAGATAAAAAAATTATCTTTATCCATCTTTGAAGCACTTTGAATTCTCATTTGATGAGCCTAGTGCCGAGGTCAGCACTAGCGTTTTTTCACTGTCAGTGTCTGACCTGCCCAATCAATCTTCAATGAACGTCGGACACTTTGCTCACAACATTGTGGAGACTTGGTGTTTGTTTCTGGCCATTAGTCAGAGAAGATAGCTTTCATTCAATTAGTGAAGCGGGTATTCCCATCTCAGGCCTTCAGGCTTCCTGGCTTTGAGCTTATGTCCAGGCCCAGCCTTCAGACCTCTTCATGGAAGAACAAGGTATTCTACCCGTGGTGGAATTCTCCTATAAAACTACATCCACATTGGCATATTGTATTCTTCACGGAAGTGGTAAAATACTAATTCAAATTCAGCAATAAAAGAGATATTTTAAAAGTTTGCTTTTCGTTCAAAAATGAGGGAAGGTTAATTGAGTCATTAAACTCCTCGGTAAGGACTCTGAGACAGAAGTCACTGGGATCAGAGCAGGAGAGAAAGGATTCAGAAAGGAATAAATGTGACGGGCACCCTACGAAGTACGAATGGAGCAGAACAGAAACAGGTTACCTCACCGCTAAGTCACACAGCAGGGAATGAGCCAGGCAGACTCTCACTAACAACATAAATAATATGGTTAGATATAAGTAGATGCTTTAAAAGGCAAAAATGAATCTATATTGTATTGGAATGTACACACAGGCGGTAAAATGATAAAGAAACTCTAGAGACTGGATTATTCAAAACGCTGGGATTTTGAACTCTCTCTGGGGGAAGGAGAAGCTTGTGACAAATCAGAGAGCAGTGTGCTAGGGCCAACCATCAGACATGAGTGAATTAAAAAAAATCTAGTCATGTAAAAAAAAATGTTTGCTTTGTGTCTTACAATTTTTTGGTATATGTCTTGTATTTTTCCAGGAGTTTCCCCATGTACTATCTTAAATTTTACAAAAATAAAAAGAAAATGTATTTAACACCATAATGTAGCTTAATCTCTGCCGTCTTCTCCCTGGTTTATGCCTTGTCTTCTTTCACAGTTGTCATGTATCTTGCTCAAGACTGTGTCTCCCTGAAAGCTGTGTCTGTGTGTCTGTCTGGAGTCTGTGTCCCCGAAGGATGTGTCCACTGGAGAACATGTCTCTCTGGAGTCTGTGTCCCCTGAACAGTGTTTCTCACTAGAGACTATCTTTTCTTTTTTTTTTTCAAAAAGATTAATTTGCCCGTTTTCCTATATTGCACCTTCTTTTTCCACCTCGTTTTTAAAACTCTTCTTTCCATTTTTCCAGTTTATTATATTATTGCATGGAAATAACTTTACTTCTAACACAGGAAATATAGCTCGTTAGTTTTCAATAATTTTATTAAAGGGTAGTCATATATAAAACTATAAGTATTTCTTGAAGCACAAGTTATTGCCCACAAATGATAAAAATACATCGTTGCCATCAATATTCAGTTCAAAGGTTGTTGATTTTATGTCTTATTTGTTTATATCATGACCTTTTAAAAAGAGCACTTGATTATTAGTGGTCATAGTAGAGACCTGCTTAGGGGTATCTTTCACTTACAACTTTAACTTAATTGGGTTTTTTTGTCAGTTCCCTCCACATACTGGCATTTTATTGTCCATATTTTCATAGACCTATCGATTGCCATGTGTCCTGACCTTAGGAATGTGTCCCAAGTCGATTCAGCAAACCCTGCTGCCTTGGCTTGGCTGGAAATAGAGATTCATTTCTACCATTCTGACTTAGTCCCCTAGGACACCACCATCCTCTGTGCCTATGTTCACAGAGCTGCAGAGTTTTAGCTTTTCTTCAAGTTTTCTAGTTTTGACAGATCTTCTTAACTTCCCTGTGAGCTAAGCAATACATTTCGGTGACATTTGCTCTAATGTAGTCCAGTCGGGTAAGTCCGAATCTCTATAGGACTCTTTCTCTGTCAAGTCAGGAGCAATTGTAAAGCTAAGACTATTTTAAGATTGTCATGTCACTAATATTTCTAATTTTTGTTGATATTCCTTGAGCAGTTAGAATTTCTTTTCTTTTCTTTTGAGAATTTAGTGTCTAATTAATATCTGTTAATTACACTTATCCTGCTTGTTTTGAAATCAAGGTCTCCTATGTTGCTTCCCATCAAGCTGACTGGTTATGGAATGAAATGAGTACGAACTTCTATGCATTCTGTACATTACTCATTCAGTCTCTTTGTGCTTTATTGTTAGTGCCATGTTATTTGATACATAGATCTTAACTGCTGATTTACAAAATACATTTTTTCACATGTAATGATTTTGCCCTAAATTTAATGCTATCTACTACTAATTAAAAAAAAAAACTTTAAGAGAAAAAAATTTTTGATGTTGACTTTTTTGTTTTAGAATTTTGCATGGAAGATCTGATGGTGTTGATGGTAGTGATGGTGGTGGTGGTGGTGGTGGTGGTGGTGGTGGTGGTGGTGGTGGTGGTGGTGGTAGAGGTGGTGGTGGGGTGTGTGTGTGTTTATGATGTATATCTGAATCTGGTAACTATATATTCTGATGTAATGAAAAGAAATTATTTTTAGTACTGATTTTCTTCTAAATATCTTAATTTTTGTCACTTCCATTGTAACTGTCTGCTTATAAGTTCCCAGAAGTTAGACTAGAAAAAGAATATATTTTCCATCAACCACTCAGCTTTTTCAAATGTTAATGGAGAGCAGCCACCATTCTTTGAAGCTGTGTCGCACTGAGATACTACTTTCAAATGATATTTTATCTTCCCTGTTAAACTTAATTGAGGCAAGCCAAATTTAATCTCTGGTAAATTCATGATCATCAATGAAATAGTCTAGTACCTTCTATCTTTATTATGTTATAAATTATGGTGGGAAAGCTGAGACCACTGCTCTGACCCACAGGAAATAGAATCACAGGGAGTCCAAGAGGTCCAGCCTTGCAATGTGCCCACGACATGATTAGCAAGTTAATTCTGTGCTACTGATTAATTGAAGTAAATATATTTAGCGACCCTTGTTCTTCCCAGCTATACCCTAAGCTCTGTTTAGGCAGGTTTCATTGGCCCTGTCTGAGAATCTTCCACTTTAGAATGTCACTTTGCCTTCTGATCCCTCTAATTCATTTGTATGCCCGGGACTCCTTTTATAATGTTCTGATCTTTCATTGTCACCATTCTAGGTCCCTTATGTTCCTTGGCTCAAAACTATACTTAGCACTTCACAGTGCTGCCTGGAGAGTAGCATATGACAAACTGTAGCTTCTGGGATGCTTCCTAGACCATTTACTACCAAATTTGTTTAGGGTTTTTTTCCCCCAGTTCTATAGTCCGTAGCTATTGTTTTCTTTTGCCCAGTAAGTCAGACGGAGCTCATAAAATTTATAGAGCAAGAAGTACATTTAAAGTTACTGACCCATGTAGAGCTATATTATTTCCTCACTATTCCTTTGCTGAGATATCTGTAACCAAGATGCTAGGATAGATGCTAGGAATGTAAATTGCAACCTGGTCACTCAGAGTTAGAAATACTGAAAAGGTTACTGCCATCTTGACAAGCCATTAAGTTGGTTAGAATTATAAGTTTATAAACCTATAAACCTTCCTACTGAGTGACATAAAGCACAGTAAGAACCAAAAAGAATCTTGACATATCCATAGTCAATATTTCAACATGAAGAATATGGATATTTTTCTTTTAAATTAGAAGGTTTTTTTAGATAATATTCTTCTAATATTTAAACAGATCTGTATGTTAGCAACTCAAAAAATCCTATGTGATCATAGAGTACCCAGAAATATTAGACATGTCTGCACCCTTTGGTGTCAACTGGTCCAGTCTTCCAGATTGTAAGTTTCATGATTATTAATAAAGAAATATTTGTGATTATACTTAAATAAAGACTATAACAAAAACATTTAAAAGATAATTATGATGAATTTAAAAGAAATTCATTATTAAGACCTTGTTGCTGACGATACCACACAACCTCACACACAGGTTGTGGGAGGATCCAGTTGGACATGACCCAGTAGCCTCCTCTCTGAGGACTAGCTCTCACAGTACCAGATGGTGCTATGCAAACTGCCAAGAGAAAAGAGGAAATAGTCTTACCAAGTTGTAAAGCCTACGCACTACAATAACCAGCAAAGCAAGAACTCTCCAATAACGTAGTAGTGACACATTTATCTGTGAGCCACCAACAGGTATCTAATTGGGCTTAAGGCTTGCACAATAGGAAGAAATTCATGCCTGGTACTGATAAAAGTAGGCTTATTATGTAATGGTTTCTTAAGTCACTATAATTTCTCACTGCATTCTAAATATTTATCCTTGTACTCACCGGCAAGTATAGCTCTTAACCTGATTTTTAAAAAGCCTCATTTTGCAGCAGATGAGGACTGTTACCAAAATATATAGTAGGTCAAGATTCAGAAAACAATTGATGCTAATGTGTGCAAGCCCAATCAATGCAACTCCTATACCTAAGATACAGGCAACACTGTAAAAAGCAGGGTAGAGAGACTGAAAAAAATAAAAAAGGAAAGAAGGAAAAGAAGAAACAGAGAATCAGGATGCCTGTTCCTAATAGTGTCTTCTAGACATGACGGGGAACCTACACCAGTAAATTCTCAACAATGTGGTACCCTAAACAATCCTGTATAATGATAATACCAGTTGGCATGCCAGTGTGGATAGGAGAATTCTCCTAAGGACATACCCCTAGAGCTACAGGCATGATTGCTACTGAGAGAGCATAACTGAATTTTCCCCAAGGACAAGACCTCCTGACAGGTTACACAATTCCAAGTAGTCAATCCTAAACATATATGCATATGAGCACCACTAAATAGACATATGTGTGTATATGTATTCATTCAATTATATGTATAGACATATGAGTATATATATATATATGAATTGAAGGGGAGGTCATACATTTGAAAAGGAGGAGAAGGGCGAGAGAAAGAAGTAGAAATGATGAGAATATGATAGTCAGGCAAGAAATCTTTAAAAATAATTAAATTTAAAAAGGTTTATCATTATAAGATTGTCTAAGTATTTTTACATCTAGTCCTCTGTTATGTGCTACACGCCAATTTAATTTTCTGAGCACACAAGAAACATAAAGTTGATACACATTATAAGATTAAGAAAATGAGCCATCACCTCAAGAACTGAATCAAATAATTAATGCCCTGACCTACTTTATACTTTGCTCATAGATAGGCTTAGTACTTCTAGAAGGTTGTACCACCCACGTTCTCTGAAGCTAGTCAGGGCTCCTGGTTTAAGACAAAATTCTAGTACATATCAGGCTATAAACATGAAGGCAAAGCACTTACACTGTAGAATGGGTTAAATTTTATAAGGACTTCTGAGTGTCTTCATCATTCTTTCAGAGAACAGGAAAGTATCCTGTGCACTGCCATTGCCATGTTTCAGTTCAAGGCTGAAGTCACCTAGTGAATTACAGAAGTTCCACAATGCAGTCTATATCTTCAGTGTAGATCTAGCAACATACAACGGTGAGCATTTACAGTCATATAGGAAGAAGCTGTCGTCCACTTTTGCTGTGAACTTAGCGAGTGGTTCTAGGTACTTTGTAGACTGTTGCCATGAGTCACCACCTCTGCCTCCAGTGTTCCTCTCAGAACTACTTTGAGACTGCTTTTTTTAAAACAGTTAGCTATGCCAGAGATGTGTCCACTCACTGAGGAGTAGGCACTGTGTAAAATAGGGGCCTCTCTCTTTAGACATCTGTAGCCTGGCCTGTTTTTGTCTTAGTACTTTCTTCTTTATAATTTTCACAACTAAATGTTTCATTGTGGCATTCCAGATATCAAACAGTACATTTCTACTATTTGATCTAACCAGAGAATTGTCTAAATCTCCAGATTTAACTATTTATGATCATTAATACTGTTAGTGCATTCAAGTTGTGACAATGAGCATGAAAAAGGAGTGTTTAATAATAAAGAAAAAAAAAGGTTCTCATCAATTCTGAATGAAGAAAACAGGGAAAGGAGGGGTCGCAGGAGAGGAGAGTGCCCAGGCATACTCCTGTTCTCTGGAATCAAAACTCACCCTGACCCCTTTTATGTCTAGAATGAACGGTCTTAAGAAATGTCTATAATGGGCTTGGAGATGGGGTCAAGCACAAGGCCACATGCACTGCTCTCAATTTCTGGCTGTGAATTGTGCGATATATTCTCCTGCACCTGTCCCGCAGAGGTCAGAGGTGACAGAAGCTATATTTTGATACGGTACTTTGGGATATAAAACAAGTATGGAGAATACAAGCAAAAATACCCAGCTCAACTTGTTGGTTTTTTTTTCCTTTGAACCCTACATTAAGAGGTAGCAGACAGTGTCCTAAATATGCTTTATGTTCTTCAAAGTTTAGTTTCTTTAATACTAAATAGTAACTACATGCATTGTTCTCTATCACAGTATTACACAACATACAAACATATTCTCATCACAAGCTTATTCATCTTCCTTTCTACCATGGGGATGCTGCAGAGAGAGGGAAGACTGCAGGAAATGCCTGATGGATGTGCTTAGAAGAGTGGTGGAGTTTCTTAGCACTGATCTCACTTTTGTCCTCAGATGTCAAAAAGCACATGAGTTCTGCATGAACCCAGAACAGCAACAGCCCAGCACTGCTACCTTTGAACAAGTCTCTTTGATCCCTATGTCTGAGTTAGACACATCTCTGAAATAGCAGAGTTTTGTAAAATATGTCTACATTTTATCACGCTTTGAAGTGTTCATAGGAACAAATCATCGCAAAGGCATTTAGTTCCAGGAGGTACTTTCAAACGGCTAACAAAATTTCATTCTAAAATATGGATAGAAATTGAACTTGCCCATTGAAACATATAATTGTATCTGAGAAGGGACAGACTTGTGGAAAGATCAATATACACAAACCCTAATGGTCTCTAACACTGAAAGAGAGCAGGGTTCATAACTTGAAGAAAAATGAATGCAGTGAACATGTAGGTTGCTCCATGATCAGAACAAAAAGATTTTTCTTTCCTTTGGTAGGATTTTTCCTCTTCTTGTGTTTTGACTTGCTCTGATTTCATACCTTGTTTTATATAAAAATGCTGTAAAAGTAGAGACTCTTGTAGGCACCTACATTCTGACTTAAAGAGTGCATCCTGACCCCCACATCTAAGCACTATAGTGGCCAAAGGGCAGCAACAATGGCAGCAAGGGTGAGATTGCAGTGGCCAAGAAGTTTCTCTGAGGTGGCAGAATAGTGGAGATAGGCCCTGTGAGCTGCCCAAGTCCTGAGTGCTTGCTCTCATTTCCCTTCACACTTCATTTGCAAAGTACAACTTCAAAGATAAAATGATGAAGCATTTCAAGTTAGCCAAGCCAGCAATTAGGCATTATCTATCAGAGGACCTCCTTCTAAACTGCTGTTCTGAACTGCTGAACTCTTCACTGACCCCCAAAGCTAGCTTGCCCTACATCACCAATAATCGATTAGAAAATAAAAGCATAGTATTCACAGCAAAATTATCTACTTTTGAATCTTTCACAACCGGGTGTTGTTCTATATATACATAATTAAAGGTGTAAAAAGATTTGATAACGTTCTGAAATGCTTTTGAAAGACATAAATAAGAAACTATCCTAGGGTTTCTATTGCTGTGAAGAGGTACTGTGACCACTGCAACTCTTATAAAAGGAAAACCTTTAACTGGGGTTGGCTTACAGTTTGAGAGATTTAGTCCTTTAACATGGCTAGACACATGGTGCCATGCAGGCAGACACTGTGCATGAGACGAAGCTGAGTGTTCTGCATCTTGATTCACATGCAGCCAAAGTGACTGGGAGTCACACTGGCCATAGCTTGCGCTCATATGACCTAAAATTCCACCCCAACAATGATGTACTTCCCCCAACAAGGTCACATCTATTCAAGCAAGGCCACACCTCCTAATAGTGCCACTCCCTATGGTCTAGTCATTCAAACAGAAGAATCTATGGGGTACATTTGTATTCAAACCACCACATCTCATGTCCTGGTCCCCATAGGTCTGTTGCTGCAACATAATGCAGAAATGCATTCAGTCCAACATCAAAAGTCCCCATACTCTAAAACAGCCTCAACCCTGTTTAAAAATTCCAAAGCTCAAAGTCTCTTCTAAAATTCATACAATCTTTTAACTACAATCAAACTGAAAAAGCAGGTCACATGCTTCCAGCATACAATGGCACAGGATATACATTAGCATTCCAAAAGGGAGCTTGGTGAGGATATAGTGGACCAAAGAAAGCTGAAAACCCAGCTACCCTATCTCTCAACTCTGCATCTTCATGTCTGATATCAAAGTGCTTTATAGATCTCCAATTCCTTTCAGCTTTGTTGACTGCAACACACTTCTGTGACCTGGACTGTCTCCACTCACTGTCAGCAGCTCTCCTCGACAGGTAGCTCATGACTCTGACATCTCCAGCATCTTGGGGGCTTCAAGGCAATCCAGGCTTCACTTTCACAGCTTCACACAGTCACCTCTCTGAACCTCCAAGAAGGGACATCCCTGCTACACACCTGACCTCAGTGGCTTTCCTTAGTCATGAAGGGAGATTCCATAATCCTTTTCTTCTATCCTTGACTCTAAAGAATGATGTGGCCAAAGCTGCCAAGTTCGGTTGCTTGCTGAGACTAGAACATCCCTCCTCATTGAATTGCGTCATCACTGGCTTTCAGTTTTTGGTTTCCTTTCCTACCTGAGCTTGGATGTCCTGGAACTTTCTCTGTAGAACAAACTATGCTCAAACTCAGATATCTGCCACCCTCTGCCTTCTGAGTCCTGTGATAAAGTAAACACTGCCACAGACTCTAAAGCTTTTCCTTATCCCTTCTCACAAGTTGGAAGCATAGGTGGGTGGGGTCATGCCATGAAATCATCACTCCCTTTATTTCATTTAATATCTTTAAACCTGTTCATCTCCTTGAACACAGGACTTAGCTGTATTTCATTCCCTGGTACCCTCTTTTCTCCTCAAATTGTACATTTTGTATTTTTCCTTGTTCAGCTTGCTTTCATTGTAGACCTTCATAAGTGTAAACACTAATAGACACATGAGAACATCAATATTAGGTCTTTTTGAGATTTCCTCTGCTAATGGAATTAATACAAAATTCTTGACTTTAGCCTCAGGCAGACTTTTGTTAAGGACAGAAGACAAACATATTCATCACCAAAGCATCACAACAACAGTGGTCTAGGCCATGTACTAAAACCCTTCTGCTCCAAAGCTTCCTGAGCACCACATTTCAGATCACACTCAGCACCACTGTCTTCCGTGCTCCTACTAGGATGGGCCATTAAGCTTCACTTAAAGCATTTCACTGCTTTCCTAATTCAAAGTCACAGAGTCCATGTTTCTGCAAAGCAAAGCATGGTCATATGAATCACAGCAATACCTCAGCTCCTCACCTTAGTTAGGGGCTCTGTTGTTAAGAGAGACAACGACCACAGCAACTCTTATAAGGGAAAATATTTACTTGGGGCTCACTTCAAGTTTCAGAGGTTTAATCCATTATCAACATAGCAAGAAGCATGGCAGAGTGCAGACAGACATGGTGCAGGAGAAAGAGCTGAGAGTTCCTACCTCTTAATCAGAAGGCAGCAGAAGTATCTATTAGCCACCCTGAGGGTAACTTGCACATAGAAGATATCAAAGCTTGTCCTGACAGTGACACACTTCCTCCAACAAGGTCATACCTCTTAATAGTGCCCACCCTTATGGGACAAGCCTTGAAACACATGAGTCTATGGGTGTCATACCTATTCAAAACTACCACAGAAACTGAATAGATGACGAAATGTATTGTGTTAATGTATGAGAAAAGTCTCTACAAAATATATATATATATATATATATATATATATATATATATATATATACATACACACATATATTCAAAACACATTCAGACTTTGAAATGAAATTAGGAAAATTCATTGTTAAAATCCATATATAACAGAAAAAAATCTGAAAAAAAATAACAAAGTTGATTTCAAAAAAGAATACTATTTCTCAAAAAAAGAATAATATTTCTCCAAATCAAAACTTTGCATTTTATCCAAACAGTAGTGAAAAGGTGATAATATATCAATGAAATAAAGTCTATACACAAACTTGGTGCTATAAAGTTGGTTGTAGATTGGGTTTTAGCTTATCTAAATCTAGTGAGTCAGAACACAGACAGACCAATGAACACACAGGACACAGATAGACAAATCAACATATAGGTTTGCTGTTGCCCCAAGTTGCATGAAATAGGTTTCTTGTTTGCTGTTGCCCCAAATTGCATAAAATAGGTTTCTTGCTAACAGGTTGGCAGTAAAGGCCAGTAAGAGCTAGGGCTCCTTGTGGGAAGATCCTTTGAGATACAGGAAAGCTGTGGGGGTAGAGAATATCCACTGTCCACTCACTACTTGCAACACCATTGAACTAGAAAGTCATCTACCAATGTGACTTGCTAGTATAAGTCACTGAAGGGCATTCTGCTTCTAGAAGAAGTCTGGAACAGTGCCCAGGCTACTGCACTCATCACTCCCTGTCGGGATGTTGTGTTCCCAGGGCACACTAGTTAGCTTTGAGAACTAATAGGACACAAAGGGGTAAAACAGAACCTGTCCAAGGCTACATCCTCCACCCAAGGCCCGGAGACCTATGTAGAAGACAGGGTACAAAGACTATTAGAGCCAGAGGGAATGGGTGCCTCCAAGGAAACAGTAGCATCCAGACACAACAGTGCAGATGCACACGTGAACTCACAGTGACAGCAACAGCATGCACAAGACCTACACCAGCTCAAGCCAAACACAACTCTCAGCTCTGAAGCTGAGAAGGGAGCATGAAGTTCCATGCGTACCTGTGAAGCTATTCCTAGCTGATTATTGTTGAGAGAGGAAAAATGTTCTCTTCAATGGAGTAGCACTGAGGCTAACAACCACACTCCAGGGAAGGCCACATGCTGGATTGTTGGCCAACAAAAACCATTATTTTAGTATGTTTTGCTTTGGTTTTGGTGTTGCTTTTTATAAAAATTTGATTTGAGTTTGAGGTTTTCATAAGACAAAGAAAGAACATGAAGTCAGTCAAGTGGGTTGGAAGGTGGGAAAAATTTAGAAGGAGTTATGGGGAGATATAATTAAAATACTTGAAAATTCTCAAAGAACACATTAAATAAAAAATAAAAAAGGAAAAATTACAACTTCGAAATGTAGAGCCAGAAGATTAAGAGGAGACAGAGACTGGATAGATATTTTCTGGGCATCAGAACTCCTACATGTAGATTAGAAATAAGACAAACAAAGGACAGGAAATTGCAAAGGCCAGGAAATGGTCATGCACACAAAAGAAAAAACTTTGTATTTCCAAAGAACTACTTGATCTTGCTCCCTGTCGAGAAATCTAAATTAAAACAGTGATGCAAAGCCAATTTCATAACTAGTTCTGAAAAAGAACAAAAATGGGGTAGGGAGTTCTCCATGGCTTGTGAGAGTAGTAATTCTGTACCCGTAGCTTTGAGAGGATCTCCTACACAAAGACTTCAGAGATAAACACAATGGTGTCTATAAAACAAAAGGTAAAATCTTTCCACAGATGGTAAGATTTAATTTATAGATATCTTTACTGATAAAAGTTCTTATTTGTGAGCTAGAAGCGTTATTGCAGCTTTAATTATAGCAGCAAAGATAAGTCCTACCAACATCTCCTACCTCCTATGTGTATGTGTGTGAGGGTATGGGGGAGAGAAACAGAGAGATAGAGAGAGAGACTTGGGTTCATTGGTTTACTGTAGTCCAGGCTGGTCTCAAACTCTTTGTATAGCTGAAGCTGGCCTTGGGTGTGTGTATGAACTAATCTGTATATAGCTATGAGAAGACACCATGACCAAAGCAACTCTTATAAAAGAAGTCATCTAACTGGGGCTTGCTTACATTCAAAGGTTTAGTTCACTATCATCATGGTGGGCACCTCAGTGGCATGCAGGCAGCCATGGTGCTGGAGAACTAGCTACAAGTTCTATACACAAATCTGCAGGCAGCAGGAAGGGAAAGACACTGACCTGGCTTGGGCTTTGAAACCTTAAAACCCACCAGTGACAAGCTTCCTCTAGCAAGGCTCCACCTCTTAATCCTTTTTAAGTAGTGCCACTCTCTAATAGCCAAGCACTACTTGAACCCTGTAGAGGCCATTCTTATTCAAACCACCATAGTCTGGCATACACACCTTCCTCCTACCTGCCTGGGGGTGTTCTCTCAACCCTGTTAACTTCTGACTCAGAAGTCATGCTCTTTACTTCATTATATTAACACATTCAACTTCTAAAATATAGAAAGTGTCTTAAAAATTAATTTCCTACTCTCCAGAATAGGTCAAGCATCTTAGAGTTTGTATCCTGGCTTGTAGGTCTGTTTTCTGCATTGCTGCTTCAAGTCCTCTGCATTCTCCTGGTTCCAGCCCAGCCTGCAGTCAGTTTGTTTGTTTGTTTGTTTGTTTGTTTGTTTGTTTGTTTTTCTCTCCCTTACTTTATAATGCAGACTCTATCTTCTCTTATCATCATCACATTTTGAATGTTACCTACCCTTTTCTTGCCTCCACAATTCTCTCCTGGTTTGGAGCTCATTTCTGCCTTATGCTCTCAATGTAAACTGACTGGCAGTCTAGTGATCATTCCTTTATAAGGAGTCTGTCTTTGGTCTTTGTTTTTTTGCTTTTTATTTTGGTTATTTGCTCTGAGTGTTATTTATTTGTGATATAGCTAAGCAAATATTTATTTTGTTTATCTTCAAGGCTTAATATGCTCCATTAATTTTATCAAGGAGATATGCTTTCATGTATGCCACGAAAAATCCTCATCCACCCGTCCTCAATCATCCCCTCCTCCTCTCTAACCCTCTCCAGAAGTCAACTGGAGAGTTCTAACAATCCCAAAGCATGCGATAATTCACTGGGACAGTTATTAGCTGCCAATTTTCAATACAGTCATGCGTATATAAGGACCAGAATTCCATTCCTGTAAGGATTTGAGGTCCAAGTTCTCCATGCTACAGATTGCCATCAGCTCAGTCTTTGCCAAGATCTAACAAGGTGTAAGCTCTTAGTTTATTTATTCACAGATCTAGCTTCATGTTTCCCCATGGCTGACCCCGTGGACATTCAGTGTGTATTTCAAGATGAATGGAAATCAAACTTATTTGGTGTACTTAGAACCATACATACATGTTATAGGAGTTATCTTTCCATATCTACTTCATTTCAAAGATCTTATACTCAATTTACATACACAGATTGTAAGCTGCAGAGAATTGCATGCTATGGTATATGAATTAATACTTTTATGTTTGGTAGATGAATAGAATCCATGACTATGAGAATGACTGAAAGAATTTACTTCTTCCCTCCCCTACCCACTTAGCAAAAAATAGAGCCAAGTGTTCCCAAACTAGGGGAAAGGGAATTTACTGGTAGAGGATACAAGACATATGCTCTTACTTGGGGCAAACAAGTATCTAATGTTCTTAAGATGTGGCTTCCCACTCCTGGAGGTCATCAGGAGATGGAGCATCAGAAGAGTGTGCCCTTTAAAAGAAGAGTCATTAGTAACACGTTTCCATGTTGCCCCTCAAATAGCTCTTAATGTTTGTTGTCCTTCCCCATTTTTCTTTTTTATCCCTCTCTTCTACCCTCCTCCTCCCTATTTAATCATTGGACTCCAATCTCCCTGCTGTATCTCCAAAGCAATATATTTTATGCTTGGGAAGCCCTCTCGCACCTAACCTCTCTACAAACTGTAGCATGCATTTAATCAAAGGATTATATATGCATGTGACAAATATATTACAAATATGAAAGAGATCTAAATGGAGCCACCTAGGAGAGACAATGTTCCCAAATAAAACATCTAGTGCTAGAAATGGATTACATCTGGTTGAGCTGTTGGGAAAAGAGGCCCTTAGAAATCCCTTAACAGCTCTGACTATTGCCAAAACTGTCTTTTCCCTGAACAAAGAGATGGTAAAGCAAGCCCTATGGCTGAAGAAACTTACATATCTCTGGGCCTAGGGGAAAACCACATACTATTGTTCTGCTAAAGGAACAGAGAAATAAAATAATTCCTAATGGCATTCTGCTCTACCCAAATCAGCACCCCTATCAGCCGTCATCAGAGAAGCTTCATTTCTCAGTGGATGGAAGCTGACACAGACCTACGGCTGGAGAATGTGCAGAGAGTGAGAGATATTGGAACACTCAGTACTAAATGGGGTGTCTCTATCAAACCCTGAAGTGGAAACTTAAGGATTCTTTGGAAAGTCAGTTGGATGGTATTTTGCTAGGGCAAACAAATGAGAGAAAGTTTTGTTAAAGTGGACACAGGCATGAAAGGCTAAGGCAGACTCATGGAGGAACGTTTCACTGAAGTAGACACGGGAGAGAGGATGTTCTGGTAAAGCAAGCACTTGAAAGGACTCGAGATGAAAGATTCATTGCTAACAACATACATGTATTGGTCCACCTTTGTTGTGACTCCACAGAGAGAAACACCAAAATACTTCTGGTGGTGTGCTGCAGTTTCTTGCCACTTGCACGGACTCAGGCTGACTAGATGCACATGCTAAGGGAAGACATGTGCTGAAGCTAAGCAGGTGGAGGATACATGATGTTTGGAGGGTATAAAGAGGACTCCATAGAGTGACAGAGACACAGCTTGACTAGCTGTGCAGCACTTGGGCATCTCACATCTTTACTGATCTTTGCTTCCTTGAGCGAGGCACAGCCGAGAACTTCTCCTGGTGTCCCTCCGGGTGCCTCCTGCTGACTCAAGCTGAGGCTGAGGCCTGGCTGTCTCTGCTAGGTCATGTCACCTCTGTTACTAACATGATTCTACATAAGTGGACTGCTGGTGCATCTGTGAAGTGTTTATGAGTGGATCAAGCTGCCACTGCCTACTAACCTGTGAACTGAACTGCTGATTTCCAGACAAAATGGATGGGTTTCTCCAAAGAACCTTTCTAAACAGGTCCACTTCCCCTGTATCCTTTCTTTTCCATTATCTCTGGTGGGTGGTGGGCTACAAGGGAGGTATAAGAACCATCACTAAGAATAGGATTTGAAAAAAATTAAAGTTACCAAACCCCTCCCTACAAGGTACAGAGACCTATGTGGAAGATGAGACAGAAAGATACTAGGAGCCAGTGGGGATGGTTGATTCCAATAAAACTTTGTCTTCCAGACACAACAGGAGTGATACATAAATGAACTCACAGATATCCGTGGCAGAGAACACAGGGCCTGCACAGGTTTAAGCCAAATGGGACCCAGAGTAGAGAGGGAGAAGTGGACATGATCTCCCATTCCCAATCAAGAAACTCTCTGCAATTAGTACCTACATCTAATGGAAAAATTAGTTTTCTCCAATGGAGTCTCATTGAATATGTATTAACCACATTTCAGGGTAGGCCCCATGCCCAGGAGTTAATGTCCAATGTAAAAGGAACTGAAGGCCTGAATTTTATTTTTGTAGGCTTTTTGTCTCCTATACCTTTTTTTGAGCATGTATCTATTTTGCTTTCAAAGTTTAGGTTTCAATTTCATGTGTGTGTGTGTGTGTGTGTGTGTGTGTGTGTGTGTGTGTGTGTGTGTGTGTGTGTGTTTGAGGAAAGAAAAAGAAAGAATGTGGAGGAGGTCTTGGAGTATTTGGGAGAGAGAAAAATCATGATCATAATATGCTCTATGAAATCAATAAAAAAATCTGTCCTGTGATCAGCACACACATGTGCACATGTGCTCTCTCTCTCTTTCTCTCTCTCTCTCTCTCTCTCTCTCTCTCTCTCTCTCTCTCTCTCTCTCTCTCACACACACACACACACACACACACACACACAGAGAGTGAACTTTAAGAGCAGAAGCTCTTCTGAGTCCTTGTGCAGTCAGCATGCACCTATCTCCTGTCTGATTCATTACAATCTTTCCTAACGTCAAGCTTTCTTTTTAAAAGGTGCATTATTTACTATTTATTTATGTGTCTGTGTCCTTGGAGGTCAGCGAGTGGTATCAGATCCCCTTGGACTTAAAAGTGGATGTGAGTAGCTGGGCATGATTCCTGGGAACTGAACTTGGGTTCTCTGGAAGAACAATAGCTAGAGGATTGAGCCATGTTTAAGACAGGATTTTACTGTGCATCTCAGGTTGGACTGGAACTTGAGAAACAGCCCAGCTGACTTTGAACTTTCTGTCCTCTTGCTTCAACCTGTCTAGTGTTTGGATTACAGATATAAGCAGCCATGTAGCTTTTTTTTCCCCCAAAATCGCACTCTATACCAACCTATTTTAAGAATCCTATTCCTCCCAGCCCAAGGGAATACCTTGGTTCCCTGACACCTCTGGGGTTCGTTTGCTTTATATTTATTAGCTGGAATGTAATCACATCCAAGTTAAACAATACTGAGACAACTATGCTTTGTGAGAACGCTTGTTCTCCTAGGTTCACAGATGGAGCAAGCCTGGCTCTGCAGAGATACTGATGTTGCTGTATTAGAGACTCCCTTAGTTATTTTTGCCTTTCCATGTGGGTACACTATCTAAGGGGGACACTTACACGCTGCACAGCTTCGGATGCGTAAATCATGTGGCTCATGCTTCTAGTAGCTAGAATGCTAGGACTTTTTAAAAAGCAAATAATTAACTTTTAAAATAAAATTTTATTATTAAATATAAAATTTGAAAATGATATTTAAAATTCGGTTATGTTTAATATGTATTAGAGAAATCACCACATTAAAATACATTTATAAATAATCTAAAATACTAAAAAGGATTTAAGTAATTGCATGATTGATAAATCATGAGGTCTAACCATAAACCTACATCAGAGGTATTCAGTGCTGTGTAGGAAATAAAGAATAGTAGTTAAATATAAGAGAGCCCTGAGGGAGAATTGGGAATACATGTCCATTATATATACTGTTTTGAATAGAGGTTGGCCCAATCCCTTATAGATTTGAAGCTCGGTCATTAAGGAGTGGTGCTACCTGACAGAGACTAGGAATTGTGGCCTTGTTGGAGAAAGTGTGTCATAGGTAGTGGGTTTGGGGGTTTCAAATGCTCAAGCCAGGCCCAGTGTCTCTTTCTTTTCTTGATGCCTGCCAATCCAGATACAGAAATCTTAGCTACTTCTCCAACACCATGCCTGCCTGGATGCTGCCATGCTTCCTGCCATGATGAAAATGGACTAACTCTCTGAAGTGTAAGCCATCCCCAATTAATGTTTTCTTCTGTAAGATTTCCTGTGGTCAATAACCCTATTAAAAATGGGGACTAGAGCTAAACAGAATTTTCAACTGAGGAAACTCGAATGGCCAAGAAGCACTTAAAGAAATGTTCAATATCCTTAGTCATCAGAGAAATGCACATCAAAGCAACCCTGAGATTCCACCTCACACCAGTCAGAATGGCTAAGATCAAAAACTCAGGTGACAGCAGATACTGGCAAGGATGTGGAGAAAGAGAAACACTCCTCCATTGTTGGTGGGATTGAAAGATGGTACAACTACTCTGAAAATCAGTCTGGTGGTTTCTCAGAAAATTGGACATAGTACTACAGCTATACCACTCCTGGGCATATACCCAAGAAGATCCTCCAACATGTAATAAGGACACATGCTCTACTATGTTCATAGCAGTCATACTTATAATAGCCAGAAGCTAGAAACAACCCAGATGTCCCTCATCAGAGAGATGGATACAGAAAATGTGGTACATTTACACAATGGAATACTACTCAGCTATTAAAAAACAATGACTTCATGAAATTCACAGGCAAATAGATGGAACTTGAAAATATCATCCTGTGCAAGGTAACTCAGTCACAAAAATAACATACACAATATGCACTCACTGATAAGTGGATATTAGCCCAAAAGTTCGGAATACCCAAGATTCAATTCACAGACCATATGAAGCCCAAGAAGAAGGAAGACCAAAGTGTAGATGCTTCAGTGCTTATTAGAAGAGGAAACAAAATACTTACAGGAGGAAATATGGTAACAAAGTGTGAGGCAGAGACTGAAGGAAAGGCCATCCAGAAACTGCCCCACAGGGGGATCCATCTCATATACAGTCACCAAACCCAGATGGTATTGTAGATGCCAAGAAGTGCTTGCTGACAGGAGCCTGATCTTACTGTCTCCTGAGAGGCTCTGCCAGAGCCTGACAAATACAGAGGTAGATGCTGGCAGCCAACCATTAGACTGAGTGCAGGGTTCCCGATGGGGGAGTTGGATAAGGAACTGAAGGAGCTGAGGGGGTTTGCAGCCCCATGTTGGGAGCATCAGTGTCAACTGGCCAGTTCCCACCATAGCTCCCGGGGACTGGACCACCAAGGGACCACCAACCAAAGATTACACGTGGAGAGACCCATGGCTCCAGCCACATATGTAGTAGAGGATGGCCTTGTTGAAAGTCAGTGGGAGGAGCAGCCCTTGGGCCTGAGGGTAGGGGAATACCAGAGCTGGAAGGCTAGAGTAGGTGAATGGGTAGGGGAGCACCCTCATAGAGGCAGGGGTGGAAGGAATGGGATAGGTAGTTTCTGAAGGGTGTACTTAGAAAGAGTAAAACAATTGAAATGTAAATAAAGAAAATATCCAATAAACGTATAAAAAAAAGATGTTTTTAAAAATTAGGTGAAAGAAAAAAAGAAAAAAAAAAAGATTTGCTGTGGTCATGTGTCTCTTTACAGTAATAGAACATTGACTAAGATATACACCAAATAAACCTGGGTCAATCTGGCCTGGAAGAGGAGGAGCAGGAGGAGGAGGAGGAGGAGGAGCAGGAAGAGGAGGAGGAGGAGGAGCAAGAGGAGGAGCAAGAGGAGGAGGAAGAGGAGGAGGAGGAGGAGGAGGAGGAGGAGGAGGAAGAGGAGGAGGAGGAGGAGGAGGAGGAGGAGGAGGAGCAAGAGGAAGAGGAGGAGGAAGAAGAAGAGGAGGAAGAGGAGGAGCAGGAAGAGGAGGAGGAGGAGGAGCAGGAAGAGGAGGAGGAGGAGGAGGAAGAGGAGGAGGAAGAGGAGGAGGAAGAGGAGGAGGAAGAGGAGGAGGAGGAGGAGGAGGAGGAAGAGCAGGAAGAGGAGGAGGAGGAGGAGGAGGAGGAGGAGGAGAGGAGTGGGGTGGCACAGAAGAGTCATTACAACCATACTCCTTTGAGAGGCCTAGCAGCCCTAGGTCAGGAGTGGACTTCATGGAACACTGATGCCATGAGGCTAAGGAACTTTGTGGAGGGGCCCACAGGGGTGACCTGAGACATCCCTAATGGGAGGGGTTCAGAATATGGAAGGGAAATTACCTGCCTATTACACAGCAGCTTCTATCTATTAAGATGCTTTTTCTGTTTGAACTAAGCCTTTATTCTCTAGACTCAAAACCAGAGAGGGAAAGACTCAGATACAGCGGAGAAAGCACAGAGCTGAAGGGATGCAGTACCCTGGCTACCCCTCCTGGTGGGGAATGACTGAGGCTGCCTGGAGCCTGGGGCTTCTCATTTTAACCTTGTTTCTATGCAGAGTAATAAGGGTTCCTGACTTCTCTCAGAGTAAACACCAGAGAACTGAAGCTAAGTTCTGCTGCAGGTGCCGCTGCTGCTGAGTTGCTGTCCTTCTTTTACAAAGAGAGAACAGGCTCATTTAAGCATTTATTTCTTCATTCTTCATGTCTGGGTTTTTTGTTTGTTTGTTTGTTTGTTTGTTTGTTTAATTTTGCCTCAGCTATCCACAGCATTGGTAGCATTGCTTTGCTACAGAAACACATAGAAAATTGAAAGTCAACTATAAAGAACTGTGTATTTACCTTTTGTCACATGAGATAAATAATATGCAATCCCATTAGTATAAAAACTAATTTCCAGCAGTCAATTCTGCTATCAAGTGATAGTTTCACTATAGAATTTTTGTCTTAAGATAACCATATATGAATGGAGAAGAGTTGGCTGTCAGTGTGTTGTGCCTTAACAGAGAACAGTACTACCATAGTTAGCCAAGCTTAAAGGCTCTATTTGTCCCCTTGACCAGCCCTGTAAGAGAAGCAGGCAGGGTCTGGCAGATGTCATTCCAAGGGTATAGAGGAATGCAGAAAGCAGTGTTCTGTAAGCCCCACCATGTTGCTTCATTTACTGCTGGCTCATTTAATCCTTAGAACACCTTTCCAGAGATAAGGCCTGAGAAGACCATGGAGATACCCACAGTCATTCAGAGCATGAACAGAGATGAGCACAAACACACATAAACACACACACACATGTTTCCCACTAAGCAAAGGGTTCCTGGGTATTTATTTCACCTTCTAATGATAGCCAGTTATCACAATTTTAGTGTATTCGACATGAGGACAAAGAACACTTACCCCAAGAAGACTATGTAGAGAATAAGTCACTCTAAGTGAAGGACCCAAAAGGCAGAGCTGCCTCAGCCACTAGAGGCAGAACAGGGGTCCTGCCACTTATATTTTGCCCCCTCCTTTCTACTTCGATATAGGTTTTTTTCTGCGTTTTTATATTTTCACCCCTCTTGTGTTTGTAGCTCCTCCAACATTCCTAAATTTTCTTTTGTGATCTGTAGTATTGAGACCCCAAAATATGTAAGAGCTCATATACACATTTTTTTCTGAAAGTTCACCAACAAACTCTCAAAATAAATATAAGCCTTTTACTTCTTCCTACACATACTCTTTCTTTTCAGCTGAAAGAGAGAGAGAGAGAGAGAAAGAGAGAGAGAGAGAGAGAGAGAGAGAGAGAGAGAGAGAGAGAGAGAGAGAGAGAAGAGAGGGAGAGAAAAGAAAAGAAGGAAGCAAAGCCAATTCTATTTCATGTTTGGTTTTCAGTAAACTGTGAGAATTATCTGAACCATTTCCTTGTCCTATATAGGGAAATATGTTTTCCATGGCATGGTTGGCTGGAACCACATAGGTAAAATAAAAGTCTTCAAACTACTTCCCTTCAGATCCAGAAATGATGAGCAATTTGACATCTTGTATCCCCCCGACTGCAAAGTAGAAACCTCTCTGTCAGAAGCTATTCTTGCAATATTATACCCCTAATGTTATGAGAAGTTGTTTGAGGCAAAAGGCAGCTGTAATAATGGGATTGTGTTTCGAGAAAGAGCTGGCTGTAAGGCCATGCTGTAAATGAAAAGCATCATAAAAGAAACGTTCCCACTCTTAAGAAACAGTGAGACGGCTGGAATAACTCATTGCGGGCTGTTTTTATAGCCCTCTAATTCTGTTTTTAAAATCAAACGCGACTCTAAAAGAATAGCTCACTCTGAGTTGGGAAGAACGCCAAGCCTGTGCAATTTATACAGAGTCTCAAATCTTACTAAATACACACCATTCACTCAATCAATCAAAGCGGCAACTATTGAGCACCAACTCTAGATGTTTAATTATGTGATGAGGCACACCTCTCCCCTCCCCCAAAGAATTTTACAGCCAGGCAAAGGCAACAAGCACAGTGAGGTACATATCCTAAAAGATAAACAGGGAAGCTGGTCATGGAGGCAGCAGGTAACAGCCAGAGCCAGGGAGGACTACATTCGGGAGGAAATAGCATTGCTGGGTGTTGGAAGATAGGGTCAGAGAGTATTCTTGATAGGAAGCAGAAATCGAGGAGGCAAATCGGAACAGTGTAAGGGTGAATACAAGAGGCAAACCCTGTCAGGAATGTGGGAGAAAACCTGAGGGCAGCCAAGAGAGTGGCTGTGACCTGGAGAACCAGCACCACAGGGCCAGACTCAGCCGCATCCCTGGTCAGAAAAATAGGCAGATCTTTAGCAGCTAACTGGTTGCTGTAGTCAACTGCCTACCAAGAGAGAAAACTAACAATGGAGGCCTCACAAATCTGGTATGTACCCAGAGAGGGACAGGGAAGGCACGCTTGCTTCTTCCACTTAGTATTAGAACATTCCACATACCATGCTAACTTCAGCATCCTCTGTCGAAGAAACAGGATTCTCTACTTTGTATACCTCTTTTGTATACCTCTGCTGTCTCTGATTTCATCTTACTCTTATTTTCAAAGTCTCAGTTTTCCCTCTTTCTCTTTTTCTCACATAATATATATATGTGTGTGTGTGTGTGTGTGTGTGTGTATTGTAAGACAGTGATCTTAGAAACAAATATACTATAAAAGTACAAACAACAATGGAGAGCACAGGAGAAACTTGCCAGACAAGTACACACATTAGAAGTCAAATTAGTTATGTTTTATAAATTCTATATATCAATCCTGATGACTCTTACCATTAGAAGCACACATGACTTTCTATAATCATTTGTCTTCTCAATGAGAAGTGAGATTTCTTAACATGGATCTATTTAGACAGTAGGCAAAATGTTTTTAACCAACACCAAAGCAATAGCCAGACTTCCTTCTAGAGTATATCCAAATCAGTGCTTACGATAGCACACTGACACTGCCAACTCAGAAGGGTCTGTCATGCCCAACGCAACACACCCATGGTAGTGGTAGTGATGTTGAATGTGTGACGAATGCTGGGACATCCATGGCCCGTGCATCTTCAGGTGATTCACCATACACATCCCTCTGAGTGGGTGGCTACTCTATGTTTACAAAGCTGGAAGTCTGAGGACTAATCCATTGAATGAGTAGCCCCAATGCTTCCTGCTTAACTCATTTTGCACAAGTTGTAAAATAGCAAACACTGAAGACTACATTCAATTATAAACATAGTAACACATGGTAAGAGTCAGTACAGAGGAGATGGTTTGGTGAGTAAGAACATGTGCTGCACAGTTATAGGATCTGAGTTTGGATGTCTGTCACTAATATAAAATTAGCCAGGAGTAGCCATGAGCACCTATAGCCTCAGCACTTAAGTTGAAACAGAGACAGGATGATTTTGGGGGGCTTTCAGGACAGCTAGCCTAGCCAGAAGTGAGTTCTAGATTTGACAAAAGACCCTGCCTATCTCAAGGGAAGATGGCAGAAAGTGGTAAAGGGAAGCACTTGGCCTTTCTCAATGGCATGACCTACTGCACATTTACTTATGTGTATGCACACACAGCACACATAAACACATGAGCCATCTTTTCAAAAATAGGTATTAAGGCAACGACTGAAAGGTTTGCTTAGTAGTATCTATGTGAAACCATAAAAATGAAAAGCAAAGAGAATTCAAGTTGAAATTTCTTTAATTCTGTAAATATTTGCTGTGTGCATTGGGAAGAGTTAGTTGATTTTGCATGTGTTTGGTTGGCTGGTTGTCTCACCTTTATAGCACGTGATCTAAATATCTATGTAAATAGGCACTTTATGGTAAAAACATATGCCTTTGCTCTGGGTATTTGGAAATGTGACTGGGCATGGAATGTTCTATATCACTCACAGAAGTCCCTGCTTTGAAATATAAATGTATCATCACACAGAGAAGGTCTCTAGCAGTCAGCTTAGCCATACATAATTCCCCAGCTGTCACCTCTCCTCCCAAAAAGGAATGGAAAAAAATAATAAAACCAGGAAGCTTTCAAATTTCCACCTGCATTAGCATGGCAGGGCATAACAGTTTGGAAACCATTTCTGCTTAATGAACACCCACATTTGCATTTGAAGAGGGCCTTGGGGGGCCATAAAGTCAGCACAGCATAGATAATCCTGAAGCCAACCCTTCTCTCTCACTAAAAGGTCCTTTAACTATAAAAACCAATTTTAATAAAAGGCATCTGTACTCAAGATCTTCCATTATACAATACACTTCATCATAACATAAAATGTTTGGCCCGGAAACTAACTTTATGGAATTCAGAGTAGATTAATGTCGTTATTAGTCATGACTCCATATAGAAAACCGCGTGTTCATACCTCATCAAACAAGGGTCAATACAAAATCGTGAATTAAGTTTATAGGCTATTTTTATTGTTGTTGCCCACGTCCCCAGTGTCTGCATGAGGAACAGGAGTGAAAATGAAGGCCATCTCCATCGCTTCATCTTCACAGACACTGACTGCAAAGTTCTTAAACAGAAAGCCACAGAAGGAACATGTGGAATTGGACATAACATGTTTAAGTTACAACAATCAGAGCAGAATTCCACATTGGTTTGGATCACAACAGGAAACAGAAAAAAATGAAGATCGGCTATCCTTGATATGCAAGATCAAGGCTACTAGCTCAGCCAGCATCATGAAGCTCATAAAGCATCTATCTGTCTCAGAAATTTAAATCAATTATTCCCAGAAATTTCCCTACACATTTCAAACATAGCACTTCCTCCGTCTGCTCTTCTCTTAGCTCCTATCTAAAACTAGCTGCCTCCTTCCGTCTTCTTCCTAGAGCAGTGCTTCTCAACTTTCCTAATGCTATAACCCATTAAAACAGTTCCCTCCCAACAAAATATTTCTCATTCCTACATCATAACTATAATTTTTCCACCATTATGAATCGTAATGTAGACATCTGTGTTTTCTGATGGTCTTTGATCATCCATATGAAAGGGTCATTCTAACCAAGAGGGTCTCCACCCACAAGTCGAGAACCCCTGTCCTAGAACTGTCATGACTTTTTAATACATTTAACCACAGCTAGCATTTCTTGGCCTCTAGGCTTACAACCTCAAGTCTTCTATTTTGTGATACTGAAGCAGGTTGGGAAAGGCTCTATCACTAGGATACAGTTCTATCCAATATAGTTTTAGACTTTTAATATTTGTTCTATGTCTCTGGGGTAGCTTGGAAGCCTCAGGGTGATGGAGATTTTCCTGTGCCCAGAACAGCAATGCAGACATACAAGCACTAACTAACTATACGTTGAATAAGTCAATGAGTAAGACAAACTGAAGAGGAATTAGGTCAGCAGAAATCTCTCCCTCCTTGCCCCCAACTCTCAGTCCCTTTTATTATGGGACACATGATTCCTAAGAAACATTTACTGTTTGAGGCTAAGTAGTATATTGTCTTCCTATGGGTGCTGTTAAAAACCACCATAGACTCGTAGTGTTCTCACAGTACAAGCCCCTAATCTTGTAGACAACAGTCAGGTACAGGATGCCATGAATGTGTTGGCAGGACTCTTTCTATAGTCTCTGAGTCAGATTTGTTTCTTACCCTTTTTACCTCCTAAAGAATGCCTGACTGGTTGTCTCCACCTACCTTCTATAAAGCCTGCTTCTTTTACATCACAATACTTGATCCCTTTATCATTATTACTATTATTATTTTGAGATTAGGTACCATTATGTAGCCCAGGCTGATCTAGTACAGGGTGGCCCTGAACTAGTATCTTCCTGTATCTTCCTCTTAGCTGCTGGGATTACAGGCATGCTACACCATGACTGTCTGGACCATTGTTGTTGTCATATCATCTCTGACTCTTTACAGCCTGCCTCTTCAGATGAGAGCCTTTACAAATATGTCATGTCCTCTGGGATAATTGGAATATTTTCCCATCCCAAGGTTACCCAATCGAAGGCCTTGACTACCACTTTCCAAGAGATGCACAGAGTCATGTTCTGGCAATTAAGACATAGTCAGTCATCTTTGTAGGGGAAATGGTGTTACTCCAGTGGTTTGGGTAAGGAAGGAGGGAGAGAGGGGCACATGAGTTACTGAATGTACACATCTAGCAATGAGAAGGCTGTTTTGTGCATATTATAGCTGGGTAAGTTATGGGTAGCTGGGTTAGTATCTTTCTGAAGCAATGCTTTGACAAGGATCCCTGAACCCATTCTTGATGAGAGAGGAGTGAGCTCCTCATATTTGGATTGACAGAAGACTCTCCAGGGAAGAGAGGAGCCTAAAGGCAGACATGGAAGCATGAGCTAGAGGTAACATAATCTCTAGCAAATGTGGGTGAACAGACAGGACAAATCTATCATTGGAGAGTTAGAAATAAGGTAAAGTAATAATAATGAGGCTTCTTAGCTTGGCTGCAGCTTGGAACTCAAGTTGGTTTAACTCAGAGTGAACCTCATGGGTATCTACAGCTCTTTGCCCCTCTCCTCCCTAGCTGAGAGTCGTCCTCACAGATCTGATGGGACCAAATGAGTCTTTAGGAGCAGTCACCTGTCCTCTGACTTTGACTTCTCAGTTATTTCTTAATAACCCTGCTCTGGACTCCACCCAATGTTAACTGAATATTTGGGTTCCTGACTTCTGTTCCTGATATGTGACACCTGTCACAGATGACCCTGGGACCCTGTTACCATGCTGAGTATATGAAGCCTTGCTGTTTCTCACATCCATCAAACACTGTCTCCTTGACTTCTCTAAGCTCTCTGGATCTTCTGCTCATTGTTCTCGTTGACACTTTGTCCCTTGAATTCAGCTTTCCTCATTCTTAACCTTTACCCTACTGACCTGAATTTACTTTTAGCTAGAGGTAAGTTACTCAGTTTCACATAAAACACAGAACAAAATCCCAATGGTCTTAGACAAACATTGATGAGCCTGAGTAACACGTGTGTAACTTGCACTCTCCAGTTCCCTTAAGGCTTGAACAGCTTGAACATGTGTGTCACATAGTTACTGTGGCTGACAGGCAAGGACCACAGTGCAAAGCACTACTTTATAGGATAGCATGTAGAGATGATCAAGAAAAGAAGGACCAGTCACAAAGAAAAACAGACCAGAACGATCATATTGTGAAAGCTAAGGGTCAAGGAGGTTTGGAGACTGGCAGGAGCAGTGTCAGCCACAGCAGAGTGACCAAGAAGAACAAGACTGGGTCTACAGTTGTACAAGTTCATTTTTCATGTCAAGCAAACAGTAGATTCAAAAAAGGAAGCATAGAGCTAAATGGGACTGGGGAGGGTGGGGGAGGGGAGGTCAACTTGAAGCCTGAAGAAGAAAAACAAAGTTAAATGAAATGTAAGCAATATTTCGATAGTAAGCCCTAAGATACACCAGAAAACTTAAAGCTTTCTTCAATTAATAGCGACACAACCAACTGAAATCATTTCCATAACTGAGGGAACTTAATAAGCCAACCATAACTGTCAACATTTGCTAAGTATCTCAAAACAAAAGGGAATGAGAGGCAAGAGCTTAAGATACATGAAAACTAATCCAATTCACAAGCAAAAGAAAATGCCATGGGCCCAGAGAACGTTTGTGTGTGGGATTTTGTTTCAAGATCCCAAATTTAACAAGCTAAAATTAAGTGGCATAGCAGTCAACACTTTGAGATGAAGAAATTCCTTTTAATGGGATATTTTCGTTTTTGTTTTGTTTTTTCAAAAGAACAAAATAAGAACAAAGCTCCCTAAACTTACTTCATCTCCAGAGAAGCCAGTAGTTCCTGCACCATAAAGATAAGCTTTGTTATGGGGTGGAAGGGAACTGGAGTTGTTCCTCCTGCCAGGCTTCCCAGCCTTCCCCTGGCCTTGTAGTCTCTAGCTGGGGTTTCTTGCTTGCAAGAGCAGGTTTACTACTGAAGCTCATGTGAGCATCGGGGAGCCCTAAGTCAGTCCTGATGTCTTCAACCCTTACCTTAGGGCACAGGGGCTTTAACAAGAGGACACATTTATTCATATTTATTAATATTAGCACCCAGTTACCTGTCACTAGAAGGAGGCTGAAGGATAAAGTAGAATCGAATGTGTCGAATTCACAATGAACTCAGGTCAAATATTGGCTCCAATAATTCCTGCCTGACCTTAATCAGTTGCTTACTGTGGTGGTTTGAATGAGAATGTCCCTAAGAGGTTCATATGCTTGATGGCCTCCAGTTAGTGGAACTATTTGGGAAGGATTAGGAGGTACGGTCATTCTGGACCAAATGTGGCCCAAGGAGTAGGTAAGTCACTAGGGGTAGAATTTAAGGTTTTAAACGTGCAAGCCAGACCCAGTACATCCCCCATTCTGTCTCCAGATCAGGACGGAAAGCTCTCATCTCTGCACCAATGCTATGCCCATCTGCTTCCTAACATGATGATCATGGACTAGCCCTCTAAAACAAGTCCCCAATTCAATGCTGTCTTTTAAGAGTTGCCTTGGTCATGGTGTCTCTTCACAGCAATAAAATAATGACAAAGACATCTATTTCTCTCTTTTCCATAATCCAGTCCTTTCCTATTCTCAGCCCCCCTCCTCTCTTCCAAATCACCTTTTAGCCTGAGCCAGCCTCTTCCTTCCCTGACTTTTCTCTCCAGTTCCTATCAGGTGGCACAGGGCTCTCCATTCAACTATTCACAGGCTGAAACTTTCTGATGTTTGAACCTAAAGATCTTCTGTTTTACTTCCTGGGGGAGCAATATATCTACATTAAGAAGGAACAAATAACTTATGTGTGTGGTAGTGGCCATTTAGCCAGAATTGCCGAAGCTTGGTGAGGAGGAAAGCAACGTTGGCTGCCCGTGGAGCAACCAGAGGGCTATGGAAAAACGTTCTGTTGTTATTTGGAAAGCTTTTCTGGACAGCTCCTTGCTGTAAGCCACTGCAATAAGTATACAGACAGCATAAATCCTGACGGGTTCCTGATGCTTAAGATGCTCCCAGCTGACTTTGGGTCCCTCACCTTAATCCAGACCTACCAGGAACCAAGCTAACACTGAAGCTAGACGCACAGAAGGTGCATGGGGAAGATGGGAACTTGGGGGTTTTTGGTTTCATGCATGTTAAATTCATTCCAAAACTCGCATAAGTGAAATCCTAGGGAAGTCTGACAGTAGAGGATGTGTGAGAGGATGCTTGGATGAAGGCCAGTGCAAGGTACAGCCAAGCTGCTTGGAGGAGGCTCGGCAGCCGGATGCTCATTGCTTAAGCTCTTCTGTTTGCAGGAAATCTGACAGACTCTTCGAAAACTACCTTAAACCAGCAATAAGTCGTCCGAACTGTAAAACTCAGTGGAAGAGAATATGTTTTGGATTTAGTTTCCCCAAAGCTGAACTCTTTTGAACCAGATCAGTAATTTAATTAAGAACCCTATTAGCAATGAAATCACAAATTTTGGATCGTACCATCACTGTTCAGGACACAAACATGATTGATTGTTGGGAAATAATCCATGATGGCTGTTGGATAACAGACTTTTTCTTAGAAAGAACGTCTGACTCTAAAGTATACTCTTATATTATTCAGGAAAGACTGTGATGGCAGGTTACAAACATTTATAATTAAGTTTATCTTACAATTAAAAATAAGATTATAGAAAAGATATCAAAATTTTGTTAAAAAAATCAAAGTTAAAACAGAGTCTAAAATTTAACCCCGATTTGTTACAGAGAAAAAGAGCAGAGCCTCAAGTGTGACACATGTAATTATTGGTGAGGGCAGACCTTACCCATGGTCTCTCAGAGCCTGGCATAAGCTGTGACTGTTTCTCATTACTACTCTCAAGTAGCTCAGCCAGTATCTGATGGTCAGGGGCCAGGATGCAAGCGAGCTTAGTCACCAGTGTCTAACTCAGCTATGCAGTCATAACTCGTTAGTCTACCCAAAGTCCATCTGCCAGTTTAACCAGTCACTCTAGTTTCCACACAGATACGCCAATCAAGCCAGAGTAGAATAGCGATAGCAATGTTTCCGTTGAGTCTTGGAAAGTATTTAATGGACAACATTCAAAGCCAGACTGTGTAGAATAGAAAGAAAACAAAGCTCCCAACCCAACCTTCCACCCACTCTGAAGTTCACAACCCTTTGAGGTCACAGTTTGATCATAAAAATGATCAACGTCTCTTTTTCTGATTTCTCAATTGTAGGTGTTAAATTTTGGGTCAGTAATATGGAAGGTGAAATTATCACCTCATTTATATTTTCTTCCATCTCTCTTATCATTATTACTGGCTATCCCCCTTTAATTCCTTGCCTTCTGAACATCATGGCTTCCAAGAGTAACTCTCCATGCATGGTTCCACTAGCACTTAGTTGTATCAGACATTCCATCATGTTACATGAAGAGATCATGAATCATACATACCTACTCTCCAGACAGTTGTCACCTAGGCCACCACATCCTGTGTTTGTCATAATTACAATCTTCCTTGGAGCCGTAACTAATGTTCAGAGTGCTATTTATGGATTCATTGCAAAATGTATATACAGTGCACAGGGCACTTAGGATATGATGAATAAGATCAGCTCAGGACTCCATACCCAAACAGAAGGATGACTTAGGAATGAGGCCAGTGTAAGCAGGAAAATTTAAGAGCCACTGGCTGGCCTAACATCATTTACAGAAAGTAATCGCCTGATAGTCTGTGAGAATACAGGCCTCCTGAAGAGAGCCAACTTTTACTTTTTATTACATTTGTTTATTCTCTATCCTGCATGTGTGGAGATCGAACTTACAGGAGTTGGTTCGCTTTCTGTGTGGGGACTCCCAGGATCAATTTTAGGTCATCATAAGTGGCAGTAAGTGTGTTCATTCACAGAGCCATTTCACTGGCCCAATAATTATCTTTTTTTTTTTTAAGAATCGTTATGTTAGGACTGCAGATGGCTATGGGTAACAACAGCACATGCTATGCAAACATGAAGACCTGAGTTCGAATACCTACCTAGCATACTCCCATAAAAAGCTGAAAGTGGCCACATGGTTTTATACCCAGAACTATAAGGAATGAAGACAAGGGGATCATTAGGGCTTGATGTATGCCAGTGTACTTCCAGGTTCAGTGAGTGATACTTTCTCAAGAAACCAAGGCAAGAGTGATAGAGCAGCATACCAGTTATCTTCATCTGGCCTCTAATGTGCACCATGGGTGTATTCTCTTACGTGCACATGAACATATAGCACATACATGCACATGTGCACACATACACACACACAAATGTACACATTTTATTCTGCAAAGACAAAATATTTGTGTGTTTGACAAATGTGGAAAACTTAATGCAGCCACTTAGCTCTAGATATTTAAAACAATACCTTAGGTTTGGTCCTAACAAATGAATGGTTTTTTAAATAAAAAGAATCCAATTAAGAGAAGAAGCTTATTAAAAATAAAGTCATTATAGCTGCAAGTCTAAAGTCTGCTGCTTTCCAGAAATAAAATTCATGAGCCTCGGTTTCCCCACCTACACACTGCAGAAATCACCTATAATAAAGGCACACTGTGAACATCAAGTTAGGAAACATGATGTGAAAATATATTGTGAATTACAAACTGCACACAAACACAGCACGGTTGCTACCACTGAGATGTGTGGACACTGCTTCTGACTAAATGGAAACACAGTGCAGATGCCTGGCATCAAATCAAGACCACTTGGAGACCAAGGAATCAAAATAGTGTGTGCACAAGTTTTGGGGGCATCCCTGAAAGGACGTGAAAGCTTCGCTACCGGCCGAGAAGCCTGTCGCTAGGGAGAGCTTACTCAGTAGAGCAATATAGCTTTATGCAAGACACAGATTCAGCAAGGAGCTTTACTCCTCCCTGCGACTTGTCAAGGATAGAAGTTGCAAGAATACTGGATGGAGTGTTTCAACTAATCAAATGAAACAGATTTTGACATTTTGTATCATAGACCCACACCTAAGTCCAAGCCAATATAAGGAGTTGCCTGGGTTCAAGTCCCTTCAAAGGGAATGTTTTAATGTGTAGAAGCTTGTATTGTTTAATCAACCTTTAGTGTGGCTTTTGGCTGACTTCCCAAGTTAGTAAGAACCCGGATCAGTTTAGCACCTATAATACACAATCTTATGACATTCATTATAAAGGACATTAGGAAACAGTCAAAACAATATACCCTAAAAGTGCAGAGGGGTAGGTAGAAATTATCTATAGCTCAGGTTACTGGGTATCCCACTAAGAACCCCCAGCACAAAGAAAAAGGAAATATCAAGATCCAATTCTTCTAACCCAGCCAGAAGAAAAAGGAAAAAGTTTTGACTTAAAGGCTATGTCACTGTTAAGACCAGCTCCTTTACTGTTTGCCTTTTCTTAAGGTTAATACACACAACCCTGGGGAAAGAAATCATTAAGCTGGTACTGGGGATCTGCTGAGACCAAAATATGCCTGAGAAACATCTGCATACCAATAAGCCGGTTGCCATCCAGCGCAGGACGATGGGACTCATTAGAACAGCAAACCTGCTGAACTCTGGCCATCTCCACTCATATTAAGAGGATGTCTCTTTTACCCTTTATGGCAACTGGATTTTTCCTCCGCTGTTGATGAGAAGAATCTCTGTCTTTATTGAGTGGATATTTCCCTCAAGTGTTGCTCTCCTTAATGGCAATTTTACCCTATTATGTGTATTTCCCAGGGAGCCCAAGAATGTTAATGAATGTCAAGCCCACATCTCTCTCAGTGGCTGGATTTCCAAATGTGGCTGGAGCGGTGGCCTGCTGCACGCGCACATGCTAATCAGGCTCCATCTGCACAGGAGGCTGCTTGCAGAAACAGACAATTATTTTGCTCCGTGCAGGGCTGCTTGGGGAGGGAGAGGAGCTGCAGAGAAGTAAATTCCCAGGGCTTAGGATGATTAGGGGCCCCCCAAAGAACACTTAAGTCTTTGAAATAAATACCTAAAAAAAAGTTTCTGCAGAGCATGAAAAGAAACTCTTGGTCTTTGGGCACCTTCGCCACTTATTTCAAAGCCTTTTCCATCAGAGGGAGAAAAAGCTCTCTGGCTGATTCAGGGAGAAGGGCTGAAGCTAGGGGAGGGCTCCCACAGTGTGCTCAGTAGTTGGTGTGTAAGCTTGATGGAGAAGCGCTGAACAGGAGGCCACAGACAAGCAGCACAGCAGACCCTGGAGACTGGGAAATATTAATATCTCACCTACAGAGTAATCACTTCTTTGTTGTAGTGCGCCTGAGAGAAGGAGTCACAAATGAATTACTGATCATCATAGGAATGTTGAATTTACAAACTACCACTGGTACTCTCTGGTGGCTCCAGTTACACAGGAGGACAAATTTACGGGTCTTCAGGCACTGAGAAATTCTAAGCCAAGTAAGTCTGACAGAAGTTGAGCAAAACAGCAGACGACTATGTGTCTCATGTTTCAGCTCTGCCTTGAAATGCTTAGCGGGGAGAGGGACATGCCACTAGCTAGAAGGGAACATGCAGGTGAGGTGAAACGGCCTAGGTCACCATGTATGACTTCAACAGAATGGAACAACTGCCACACCGTCCCAAGCCTCAGAAGTTTCTAACATTCTTTCATGGGTCTGAAGAAAGTGCAAGACAAGGCGAGACTGGAAGGGAGTTTGCTGGGACTTAACATTTGGAAAGGCCTCAGCTTGTTCTCAAATGAGAGAATCCCCGGAGAGAGGGGGGTTTGCTGTGGTTAGTGAGGTGGTTAGTGAGGTGTCTGGAACAGTTAACTCAGGGTGGGGCAGATAATGAGCTGACTAGGGCCTGGAGTTTCCAAGGCACCCCAGGAATAGAGCCAAGACCCCAGTCTCACCATCACCACCCCTGCAAGGCTCACCAGTTGCTGTTATACTGACAGGGACTGGGATCCCAGTCTGCTCCAGTCACAAGTGCATTCCCAGGGGTTGCCCTGGGCCGAAGGAGCCAACACACGCAGGCACTCTGTACACTTTCTTTCAAGAATGGTTGAAATGTCTGGTTGGAGAAGAGATCAGAGAAGGTCTCTTACAAAGATGGGCACTTGACACTCCCAGAGGCTCAGTTGTGAAACTTGCTCTGTCTTGAAGGCTCCTGGCCACTCAGTAAAGTGATGAAGCCTGCAGAGGAGTGTTAACACTGCCTTGTGATGAATGAGTAGACAAAAGTCCGTGTCTGGAAAATAGCACATTCCTATAACCTGTATCCCATTCTCCAGCCTAGAGGTGACTAGAAAAAGAAATAAGCTGAGGTGGGGATTTGTCCTCAAAGACACTGACCAAAAAAAAAAAAAAAAAAAAAATCAATCTGTCTCCACATAGAAATGTATTGTTCAAATGCACAGCCTGGGGATGAGACAAACCAGTCTCAGATATGTGGGAAGGGACATAATGGCTCCAGCAAGGCCCCGTGCATCCTGCACAGGAGGGCACTTGTATTTGAAGTTCATTCTTGAAAGAAAGTGTACAGAGCGCCTGCGTGTGTTGGCTCATTTAACACCCACCGGAATTCGCAAAGACTCACTTCCTGTCTTGGGGTTGAGACTACAAGTCTTATGTCTTCACTCTGAAAATTAAGTGATCCATCTGAGACAACCCTGTTTAGAGACAGTGATGGCATCAGAGCTGACCCCACCAAGGCCTGGCTCAGCCTGCATGCACCAGTACATTAGCAAGTCAGCAAAACCTCCAGGACTCCCATGGACAACGGGAGCTAATGAACTCATTAAATGATGTGCTCCTTGTGATTCTAATTTTTCTTCTGTTACTCAAAAAGTAAATTACTACTTCTATTTTTATTGTTCTCCTGTATGTATTTTTTATGTGTATGGATATTTTGCCTGTATTAATGTCTCTGTGTACCATGTGTGTTCTGGGTTCCCATGGAGGCCAGAAAAAGGTAGTTGAGCTGTAGGCGATGGTGTGAGCCACCATGTGGGTGCTAATAATCTAACCCAGGTTCTTTAGAACTGTTTCCAGTGCTCTTAAATGCTAAGCCACCTCTCCAGACCCAAGTACTACCAAATAAATACATAAATGTATAAATAAATACATACATAAATAAATACACACACATAGATAGATAGATAGATAGATAGATAGATAGATAGATAGATAGATAGATAGATAGATAGATACATACATACATACATACATACATACATACATACATACATACATAAGAAGGAAGAAAAACAAATATATTTGACTATTACCAAGGCCATTTTAAGTCAGCCTTCCCTGCACAGGACTTGAAAATCTTAACTGATTCATGAGCACTCTATGGGACAAAAGGACGATGCTGTGAGAAATCCCTAAAATGGCAACATCACTAGATGCAGTTGTTGCCAGCTGTTGTCTGGTTTGTTGACTCTGCCTAGTCATTTGATTGGCAATACTGCTTCCTCTGTCACACACAGACAATTTTCTCCCTTCCTTTTCCCTAATAGCAAAGCTATTCTATGTTCTTTTGTTGCTTGGTAAAGGAACTCAGCCACTCTGTATTCTCTTCTACACTTCCCTCATTAAGAGCCATTAGGTGTTGTTGATGGGATTTGAGTGGAGAAAGAAAGGCATTCCTATACTTCTTTGTCTAGAGTTAAGGTTCTATGAAATTTGTGACCTTGTTGATATATCCATTGTTCTGGTCTTGTTCACACAGCCACTTCTAGGAAAGACTGTGTCTCGGCAGACTTCCAGGTATCCTGGCTCTTATTCTCTATTCTGTCCGTTCTTCCTTCCTGTTACCTGAAACATAAATGCGGGAGCTGTGTCATAGATCTATCCACTGGGGCTGGCTCCCTGTGGGCTGTTGATGTTTGCATTACATGATCCCTTTGCTCTTTGTCCAATTCAGAGTAGTCAGCTTTGAAAACTGTATGTCCACACAATGCAGCCAGACTCAGTATCTTTTAGTTTTATATACGTGTATAAATACATACATACATACATACATACATACATACATACATACACACACACATACATACATACATATGTAACAATAAGATTACAAAAGGCTGTCAACTTGAGAATAAGAAACATGAGAAAAGTTTAAGAGGAGGTAGCTGGGAGAGAGACCAGGGAGGCAGGGAAAGTGATATAAATTGATTTCTATTAAAAACATTTTTAAAAGAAGAAGAAGAAGAAGAAGAAAGAGGAGGGGGGAGAGGGGAGGGGAGGGGAAGAGGGAAGGGGAGGGAAGGGGAGGGGAGGGAGAAGGGGAAGGGAGTGGAGGGGGAGGGGAAGAAAGAAAGAAAGAAAGAAAGAAAGAAAGAAAGAAAGAAAGAAAGAAAGAAAGAAAGACAGACAGACAGACAGACAGACAGAAAGAAAGAAAGAAAGAAAGAAAGAAAGAAAGAAAGAAAGAAAGAAAGAAAGAAAGAAAGAAAAATGAGGTTCCAAGTCTCTTCTAGGCCTTTGCATTTTCAAAGTTTTGATTGTCCCAGCACTGGGACTCTTGCATTTCTCAAGAGCAGAGACAAGCAGAAAGAATGCTTGTCCTCTCTTTTGGATTGTAGTGAGCTGAACTTTTTGTGGAAACTCTGCGCTGAAATCCTAACCCCAATACTGTCGAATGTGGGTGCCATTGAAGATAACACCTCACATAGCCCAGGAAGCAGCTCATATGAGCCCCAGTCCAACCCATCTGGGGTTTGTGTATGAAGAGCAAACGTGGTCACAGACAATTGCTGAGAGAAGACCTGATAAAAACACAGCCAGAAGGCAGCTATCTATAAGCCAAGGAGAGAGTCCTCAGAAGAAAACAAGCCTGACAATCTTGGTCTCAGACTTGTAGCCTGTGGAATTATGAGCAAAAGGCTTCAGCAGATGAAGCTACTCCGTCTGTGGCACTCGACCGTGGCCATTCTAATGAACTGTTATAATCCTCAAAGAAAAAAGCCAAGTCTCTCCCCACACAAGCTGTAAAGAAGACTCTCAGAAAGTGGCTTAGCTTTTCTATGTCCCTACTCTTTCATCTGCAAAATAGGATAATAATAATTAATACTCTGCCCAAAGTGTTCTTATGAGAATTAGTGGAGATAATGACTATAAAGAGCTATCCACTTAGCACACACTCAAGGACTGTCTGCCACAATTAGAGCAGAAGAAAAACCCAGCCTTCACCTCTCTGTGACTCCTGGAGGCACCTACACTGAGCAAAGCCCCAATAAATAACTGACTAAACATTCCTAGGATTAACAGTTTTAACAAAGAAGAGATGAAGACAGAATAGTCATGAGAATACAGTAAGCTCAGCTGGGTCCCTGCAAAACAGATGCTTGGACTCACTCACCATCGAACTTTTAAAATGAGTGCAAACAAAATCCAACCGCTACGCTAGTAACTTGAGTGCCATTATTTAGCTGCTAAGAACTACTTAAATGTAACACAAAATGAAGTACATCAGCACTCAAAGACTATATATGTATAATAATCTATATAAATTAGATATATAATATATAAGCATATATTATAAATATGCCATATATATGTATCTAGGTACATACACACATACATATATACATACATACACACACACATACATACATACATACATACATACATACAAATATATATAATTGTCTCTCTATCAAATGCTACCAAAGAAAACAAGGGACTGCATTTTATATAGCACTAATACTACATTTTCTGCCTCAGGAAAGTGAAATTTTGTTTGTTTGTTTGTTTGTTTGTTTGTTTTCTGTGAGCTTGTGCCTACATGAGCACACACTAGGTGAGCAGAAGTGAGCGTTGCCTTCTTTCTCCACAGTCTTGCTGTTGGAGGTAAGGGTTGTGAGTAACGTTAATTCTTAGAACGAACAGTCTCACCTTATACATATTAATAAGTGCTTTCTTTGAGAAGCGATGACAGCCCTTGATACATTTTGACGAAAATGAAAGGGAGGGAAAAAAGCCTGGTGCTGCTATTAAGCACACCCTGAGGTGACAGAGAGCCACATCTCTGATACATCAGCTCCTAGTCTCAATGCACACACTTATTAAGTCACCTGTGCACCAAGAATTAGAATGAGCTCCTCCTTCAGACACACATTCTTAACAGTGGTCCCGGCAGACGTCCTGGAACCAAGAGCAGCCCTTCCATGTGGGCTGGGGTGTAATTTTCTCACGGTCTCTCACAGTACACTTTGTACCGACAGCATCTCTCCACAGATTAGAGACAAGCAGCATGGAACCAATCGTTAAAATGCTCAGCAAGGCCAAAAGGGTGGAAAAATAACTCAGCTCCAAGCAAAATGTTCTCCTTCACTAAGGGAAGGGCACGGGGTTGTGCCTTACAAATTATTGCCTCAAAGATACCAAACTATGTGAACCAGATACTCCGGGACAAATGAGTGCCAACTCCAGATGCCTACGTTGCTATGCCTGCTGTGAGAGCCTCACAGAGCTTTGCAAACACTGTCTCATTAATCCCCTCCTACTCCATGACAGGAAGTCAGTGATGGGATCATTTGGCCACTGTACTTAGCAAGAAGGAAGACCATAAAGAAATCCAGCTATGTGCTGAAAAGGGTTGCAAGAATGTAATGCCTCAACACAGACCAAACCCATCCACCACAGCAGGCTTGTAATTTAGAAGAAACACTAAAGGAGAGTGGGTACGTATTAGCCTATAAGTACATTTCCTTCAGTTTGCTGTTTTTCCTGACTGTATTGGTGGAGATCCTTGAAAGAAAGCGGCCCCCTCAGGGACTAGAGCTGACTGCAAGAGCTCCAGAAAGAAGGAGGCAGCCTGGGGAACTGCTTTGTCAGCTGCTGGAGCTCTGGGAGTCCCAGGGCTTCTGAGGATGGGAACGAGAGATAGGAACTCAGCACCATTCACAGCCATCACCTGGCTCAAGGGGCCTCTTAAAAAACTCATTGTGCACCTAATAATACCTGAGCTTTCTACAACAGAACAAGTCGATAACAGCAAAGTCCCCTGGTCAGGTCCTGCTTCAAGACAAGCCGTCAGAGTCGGTGGCTTTCACCTGCGATTATCCTTGGCTCAGAACCATCTGCACCATCACCCCTCAGCTGCTGTTCAGAGGAAAGGCAGTGAGAAGTGACTGCTACAGGGCTCTGACTTACCCCACCTCCATCCCCCAATCCCCAGCTCCGTGTCATCAAAAAATCCTCAGGGTGAGCGTGTGTGTGTGTGTGTGATTTATTGCTGTTCTATGTGGTAGGTTTTCATAACATCATTTGACCTTTTTGGTCCTGGATGGATTGGAGACATTTGGTAACTTACAAAAATTGTTTAAAGCCAAGAATTCTCCATAACAGCCCAAGAAGTCTAAAACTCCAGGCTGTGTTGCAGGAAATCTGACGAGGAAATCACACCACTTCATCTCAACCCAGTTTCCCCTCATTTCTCTGCTTAAACTGGGGATCCCAGAATAAGCTGCTGGAAATTAAGGTTTGTCCTAATAATAACTAGATAGCTTAAGTTTAAAAAAAATGGCAGAATCCTCTTTTCAGAGATGCTTAAATACTTCTAGTTAGACGAACATGCCCAGGGTGCACATACATGTGTGAACCAGTATCCAAATCCACTGAGATAAGTTGCTGACTCACTAATGATACATAATGAGAGATAAAATAGCATGATGAAATATGGCCTGGGAGTAAGAACTAGCCCTCATATCTGTCCCACCACTCCGGCACCCTATCAAGGTTCCCATGTATTAAAAAAAAAAAAAAAAAAAAAAAAACACCTAAGAATAAGAAAAGACCCCACCACCATGCAGGTCAAGGTTGATGTCACTGCAGAAGAGACTTTGTTTTCATGATGCCATTTTTCTTGACACAAAATACGTCAAAGTCCTGGGCTTGAAGCTCTTGATGTCTTTCACATAGATGGACCACTTTCCAGTTGCATTCTAAGCTAGTAAGAGAGCACTGACCTTGCCAATGAGAGAGAAAGCTTTGGAAGCAGTGAAAGGTGCCGTGGAGTAGAAAGAGCTGAAGCAAAAGGCGATCAGAATGTCTGCATTCCTCATTCAGACCGCAATGTATCTCCCAGACCCACACTCTGAAAAGCCTGTGAGGACTGGAGCCCCCTACCTTTGTCTTCCCCTGCATCCAAAAATCTTAAGTTTTGATAACTCTTAAGTCACAGGTCACAGCATAACATTCACAGATGTTTGAAGTATTATTCTCTCACACGGCCATGGACCCGCCATGACACAGGCCTTGCCCTGCTGCAGGCTCCATCTGTCATGAAGACCTACTTCCTTCCCACTCGCTCCCACTGCAAAGCTCCCATTTTATTTCACTGTTGAACCAGGCCCTGTATGCCATTTAATTAAAGCCCGAGGCACCAAATAATCTATTTTAAAACTAATTCTATAACTAATTTACTTTAAGTAGGTATTGAAGAACTCAATCTGTACTCGTAGTAATTGTGACTTTTTAAGATAATGAACTGTAACACAAACTGTATGGTACCCAGAACTTATTACTTGACCCATGTAAGCAGGGGACCGGATTTATCTGCATCCTAAAAAAATACACTGTTGGTCATTCTCTCCCAGGGCAAGAAAGAAGAGAAATAAGTCTGAGCCTGCAGATAGATTTCTGAGCTTTCTAGATCTGACCGAATCTTAAGAATTATTATAAGACTGTGAGCAATTATTATCATTTATCATGTTCATTTTATAATAAGGGAGATGGTGTAAGATGATTAATTAGATGGACTTTATGCACTTCTAGGGAATAGAAAAGAGAAAGACTTTCAAACTATGCTACAACTTCTGAGCAAAAGCATCCTTGGAATATCCTTAAGTGAAGTCATGGTCCTTGAATTCAGTGCATTGGAAAGTTACCTCTGTCAGAGAATTAATGCTCTGTGCAGTCATGGGCCAGGACAGTAGCACAATGCTCAGTACTGAAAATGCAAATGCTACTTACATTCTTATGAGCCTGTCTTACCAAAACTCATCACTTTTCACCCGGTCCCTGCAGATGAGGGACTGTTTACCCCTGTGAGGGAATGGCTGACCAAGGGCTTCGGCTGATTCTAGATGTCCAGCATCTTGAGAAAGTATTTCGTTGAGACCTGTAAAATGTGAAGTGCAGGGATGACTTGGATGCATTTGGTTTTGCCTCAAATCAAGCTGATAAGTCCTAAGTCCAATTATCACTCAACCTCTATCCATATTGTGCCGTGAACAGTGCTCAGTGGAAGAGTGCTTACCTAGCATGCAAAGCCCTAAGTTCCATTCATAGCACCACAACAAAAGGAAAAGAATGAGCTACCTGTATGGACTGACTGAGTCATAAATATCTAGAGAGTTGCCCAATTTAAAAAATGACATCCGATGAGCTATGATTTTTAAAACTACCAGTGCTTTTAAGTATAATTCATAGATTCTTGTAGCCATTATATTTCTTCATGCTTCCTCCCATCAAACTTCTCTCTGCTGCAATTTTAAAACCATCAGGAACAGAAAAAACTCTCAATCAAAATCTGAAGAGGAGCGTGATCTCTAGGACCAGGCCCAACCCACCTCTCTGGCCGCACCCTACAGAGAGTCAAGCACACATCAGAAAAGGATGACAGATTGGTTTACTTGGAGGCCACTGTCCTCAACCTTCACACTAAGGGACAGTGTCCTGGAAATTAGAACACAACCACTAGCCTAGCTTTCTTTCTGGTGCTGTGGTAAACCTGGTGATCAAAAGGGACCTTGGGAGGAAAGGACTTATTTTAAAGCACAACTTACAGACCCTCTGGCTGTTCTATTGCTTTGAAGAGACATGGAGACTGTTGCAACTCTTATAAAAGAGGGCATTTAGCTGAGGGCTTGCTTACAGTTTCAGAGATGACTCCACTCTCACCATGGTGGGACACATGACTGCATGCAGGCAGACATGGTGCTGGAGAAGTAGTTGAGAGTTTTAGAGGCAGAGAGAGAAACTCTGGGATGGGCTTTTGAAACCTCCAACCTAAAGAGAAACACTTCCTCCAACAAGGCCACAACTACTCACCCTATAACCTTTTCAAACAATTTTACTCTCTGGTGACTGGGCATTCAAATATAAATACAGGATCCTATGGGGGCCGTTCTTATTCAAACCACCACACCATCAAAGGAAGATGAAGGCGGGGATCTTGAGACAGAAACTAAAGCAGATACCCAAAGATGCTTACTGGCTTGCTTCTAGGTTCATGGTCAGCAACCTTACTTACACAACTCGGGACCACATGGCCAGGGCATTGGCATGGTGGGCTAGGCCCTTCTCTATCAATCGGCAATTAAGAGCATGGCCCACAGACATACGACAGACCAATCCAACAGAGACAGCTCCTCAGCTAAATTTACCTTTTCCCAGGTAAAGCTAGCTTGGGTCAGGTTGGCAACTGAAGCCAACACCTACCACATGCTCAGACCATGGAGTACCACTAGGACAGAGGAAGGCAAACTATATGCTAATGGCTCTGGTTTCTTTAAAAGAAAACTTGAAAAGATTAATTCTTTTTTTTTCCCAGATATGCAAATGAAGATCATCATGGGAAGAGCTGAAGCTGATAAGAAAAAGAACAGCCTCTCCCAACTAGTTGAGGAAAATAATGAGTTCCATAAAATATTCCCAAATTACAGGAAAAGATTGGATCTGAACAAGGAAGCAAGGGCTACTCTGAGGATGGGGAAGGGTGTTTACATGCTCAAGGAGAGCGAAATGCTTACATCTTTTCTATCTAAATGAAACCACTACAAGGTTACTCACGGGATCTCAAAAAAAAATCAATATTATAATATTGCAACCTTCTGCATTCCCTGCAGAGTCAGCAAAAACTGCTTCTGAGGCTATAGGTACTTTCCAGGCCTAGGAAACCTAGGAGAAGCTCAGTAAGTGAGAGTTGTTTCATCAACAAGAGCCATAATACTCTGCCTCTCCCATATTTAGCTTGAATGCAGCAATTAAGGTGGTAAATGGATTTCTCAGTCCACGTCACTGCGGACACTGTGCCTCCCTTCTGAAACAGGGCAAGGTAGGATCTGGCTTCTGGGACATTCTTGCAGAGCATGAATGTCCTTATCCTTTTGAATTAGTAGGTTTAAATTAAAGGGAGCAACATTGATGCCATTGTTTTGTGTAGAAACTCTTTGTGGCAACATTTGTATTGTATGACTAAAGACTAGTGCTTTTATTTCAAATCTTGTAGAGTACAAGTTTAAAATCAGCTACTTAGCCCAGCGTGGTGGCGCACGCCTTTAATCCCAGCACTTGGGAGGCAGAGGCAGGCAGATTTCTGAGTTCGAGGCCAGCCTGGTCTACAAAGTGAGTTCCAGGACAGCCAGGGCTATACAGAGAAACCCTGTCTCAAACGCCCCCCCCCCAAAAAAAATCAGCTACTTAACCTCCATGAGGAAAATAAATAAATAAATAAATTCTGGCCTCTGTTTTTAAGTCAGAGTCACTTGGGCTCTTCAGGAACAGGTTCTGGAATGTTCTTGTTCAAGGCACAGTGTTGTCATGATTCCCAGGCACTCTGACTTACCCTCTGGCAAGCAGGACAAGTGAACCACAATTGTCTAAATACTTGAGATAAAAAGGAAAGGAAGTCCACAGCCTACCTGACCACACCTGTCAGGAAAGAGTGGTCCACAAGCCTATTGTTTTATAAATTCTGTAAGTGTGACATAGACCACAAGACACACTCCATCTCCAGGATCCCATTTATTAAAAGCAAATAGATCTTTTCCATATAGATTTTTTCACTCAAAATATTTTCCTTTCAGTTTTCATGAATAGTCATTAATTTTCTTTTTCTTTTTAACATATTGAAGTGTATTTGGTGGTACTTTACTAAAGAGCATGATATATTTCACAGGTAGGGAAACACACCTTCATTAAATGTATTCATGGATTTTTTTTTTCTCTTCTAAGCAACTGCATATTTTCCCTCAGAAAACACATAACTCAATCTCATCACATAGCAAACCTTCCCCTTTCTCAGCGCACATCTTCAGGCTGACTAGTGAATGCCAGAATTTCTCAGACACATAAATCTGCAGGACTCAAATGTCTGACTTATTTGAAATGGGGTCTGTTTAGTCTACCAATTAAAATTGCCCTTGACGTTGTAAGGCAGACTTCCTACATCATGTTGTACTTAAAGACTGTGAACCCATGTTTCCCCTGGTCTTGCTTAGCAGTGACAGTGGAAATCTGTCATAACATGCTCATAATAAAATAAGATTTTTCTTTTGTTAAAAATCGCTTAATGAATTATAGACATAAGAGCATCTCACTCAAAACAAAGCAGAGAGCTTGGCCGTCCTTTCCTCTACCTATCATATTCAGTTAAATGCTCTGAAACACAAATCAGAATTATAGTCACAATTTCAAAATACAGAATAGTAATTATGGAATATAAGTTGATTAATTTTTTTTCTTCCACAAAGTTGCCTATTTAGAGAACTGTTCAATTCTGTTCCCCAGTCTTAGGGAGGAATACGGTTAAAACCAGAATTATTTGTCAGGTTATCAGATTCCAAGAGGCTTCAGACATTATGCAGTGTCCATGAGACAGGTGACCATGCCACCTGAGTTGGAGAGAAAAGATGTTTGGTGTCAAAACCAAACTGTTTTTGCTCTAAGGAATCGCATGGGGAGAAATGGGACAGTTCAGTCAAAGGCCTCCAGAGGATGCACGTTTGGGTGCCACAGGCAGGGTAGTCATCTGCAAACCATGCACCCTTCCCTAGAGACAGCATCGCCCTGTTCTAGGCTGGGAACGTGAAGGGAAGATGCAGGCCAGGCTCTGCTTCCCAGTAGTCTTCTGTCCTGCCTCAGCACCTTTAGTCACGCCTGGGGTTTACCTAGGTGCTGGGGAATCGAACTCATGCCCTCCTGTGTGTGCAGGAAGCTCTGTCACCCCTCGCATCATCAGCTCAGCACCATGGACCCCTGTATTTTCTCAACACAGGTTCTCCCCCACTTCTCTCTTTCCTTCTCCCACATCTCTTCAGTGTGTCTGGTATTTCACCAGCATTTTATGTGACATAATTACCCCTATGGCCAAAAAACGCAAAAGCTTCATTGACAGACTATCTTAATGAAAGCAGAAAATCTGGCTGATAGATGCTTGCACAGAAAGCAGAAAAGCAGTACCTTTGACCTTATCTCCAAAGTCCTGGTCTTCCGAGACTCCAGAGCCTAGTCATGAGCACGGGTACTTAATTACTGAGACAGATGACATCCCCACAACCAAACATACTGCGCAATCCATTTGTCTTCCAGCTAGCTGTCTCTGCGTTGAATTATTTAGTTTTCATCATTTTTGATTTTGTAAAGGTTAGATGTTAGATGCTGATAGTAATATTAGAGGGGATGAAGAAATCAATCTTTTAGTCATTCTGAAGCTGAATGAGAAACACAGTTTGTCAAAGGTGGCCTAGTAAAGTGTCACATTTCCTCCAACCCTCAGAGGGTTCACTTCAAAACTATAAGTTTATCTTAGTATTTACCCAGGGAAACTGACTCTGAGAACTCTCTAGAATCTTGGTACATGGGGAGCAGCAATAGCCATACTGGTTGTCCGTCCGTGCCCATTCAAGCACTTCTTCATTCATCCGTTCATTCTGCAAGCATCCGTTCAACAAACGCATGGGCCCAGAAGGCTGCAGAGAGAATGATGGCTCCAGTTGTGGTTTCAAGATCAAATAGGCACTTGCCAGGTGCCACAAGGACACAGGGGAGGATTTCAGGCAGAGAGAACAGCATCGGCAAAGGGACAAGGCACAGCAGGGAAGGTTGGGGGAATTCCAAGTATATAGGATTGATGTGCCATCAAATGCCAGGTTAGGGACCAGAGGGAGATGCGCCTGGAAACTGACAGTAGAAGCCAGACAGTAAAGAGCAGTTTGCACCACACAAAGAAATGAGTAAGATCACCGTGGCCTCGGTGGGGTAAGGCTTGAGGCAGTGAGAAGTGTTTAAAAGCTGTTGCTGGCAGCAACAGGAGCAGTGGTAGGAATCTTTCTGGAACATTCCAGTACATGGAATAAGTGCTGATTCTTTACCTCAAGATCATCATCAGTTCAGGCTCAGCTCTGGGTCCCCCCCATCCCCCAAATGTGGGCTCTGACCACTACACACAGCTTTTAAGTTGAGGGCCATGTGGTGCCGGGGCTTCCTCTCAACAACATACTGCTAACCTGGGATCGAAACAGAGCAGCCACGTGGGTCGACAAGAGTTCTGGGATGAGCCATGCAGCTGCTCTACATTTACAAAATAGACTGTAAGTATCTTTCACATCCTAACCCTGAGATAATTCCAACAATGCCTGCTCACCTTTCTCAGTGGGTAGTGGTGAGTTTGTTGTGGGTTTTGAGTTCCTGGGAAAGAGCTGCCTGCCATCCTTCTGAAAACATTACAGTGCTGCCTCGTCTATAGCTTCCGTCAAGTATCAATGTTGATACAAATAATATAAGAAGCCCTCTCTTCTCCCTCCCTCTCCATTTCCCTCTCCCTCTCCCCCTACCCCTCTCTCTTTGTGTGTGTGTGTGTGTGTTTAGTCCACTATCTAACAGGAAAATACACAGTATCCAACATGAGCTATTTGTGTTGTTGTAAAGAAGAGCTATGTGCAGATGTTAAAAAGCCAAGTTACATGACCATCTAGCCCCTCAGTGCTTCAATAGAAAATGATTCTGCAACCAATGCCAATCCCTGTTGTGACTGTAGTAGCAAGGGATCTTACATTAGCCTTCCCAGAAAATTCTATTTGACCACCAACTAAGAGTCTATTCTCTGCGTTTCATCTCCCATCACGACAATACCACTGAAAACCATCAAGATATTCTGTGTCCTCTCATGTGCATGCCAGTTACATATCCTCCCTCCTCTCCATCTATAAAATGGAGAAGGAAGTATAGAAAGGTAGCCATTGCTACCAGTACCCCCCCTCCCCCACTTCATAGGAAAGTTCATTGGAAGCTAAGAATTTCCTCATCCGTGGTCAGCCAAGCAGATGGTTTGCCACCAGGTACAGGCACAAGAGACTGACCAATTAAGCTCCAAGTTCTCAGGACATCCTGGAGACATTTCAGTCATTTAAAGGTGGAATTAAAGGAAGAACGACATTGAGACAGTGACCCAAATAATAGCTATGTTATAAACGTCTAGGAACCTACTCTCTGTGCAAAGCAGCTACAACTTTGGACAATTTCTTTCAGCTCAGCTGAGGAGAGCTGAAGGACAGGCAGGAAGGCTTAATCGGAGGTGCCCACCCTAGAGATGCACTCCATAGCAAAAGGCTTTCTCTTGCATGCAGGCATCAGTGTGGGGGAGAAGCAGATTTTTCTGTGGGTGGAAACCATATGCTTTTGTGTAACAGCAGAAATAAAATTCCACTCCTTTGTCACAGCCCGCTCCTCCCAGCTCTCTTTTCAGAAAAGGTCCCAGGGGGATGCTGACGGAAGACCTTTGCCTTCCAGGATTGAATCCAAGAGCATGGTTGGAGGGAGGCTGGCTGAAGAATATCTTAGCTCACTTTGATGGATCTGTAGAGTGGTTATTTAAATGGGCTGTTGTTCAAGGCTTGTCTGGGGTGTCTACAAAACATGACAGAATTCACTATCTCCCCTGAATTCCCACCCCCCTTTTTTTGGTCAGTTATGAGGATACAAGCATTTTTTTTTTTAAGTAAAATAAATCACACAGAAAAAGCTTTTATGAGACCTGTCTATAAACTGAGAGTAAGTAAGAGAGTGAGGTAGGGAAGACTGTCTGTCTGACAAGCAGTCATTACTTGGAGAACATTCATGTCACCAGTCACACACTTAGAGCTGCGGAGCACTGCTCTCCATACTTCGCTTTTCCGGGAAGAAGTTTGCTAATTATCTCAGTGGAAAAAAAAATATTTCAAATCTTCGGCTCAAAATTCAATCTTCTCCACCTTCATTTTACTTCAGATTAATTTGCCAGAGGACAAGTTCCTTAACAAGCTACCCTCCCAAATGTAAGGAACTGGTACTGGCAGGCAGCGCTTCTATCAGACCTAAGTACTTCCGCTTCAAGGAGAGACTCCTTCCGGCTACACAGATAGCAACAGCGCTCCTCTGCCGGGGATTCTGGCTGGGACCAACACATGCGCTGAGTGTTCCTCCAGCCCTCCCAGTGCCATGCCGGAAGCGGTTGTCCTCACACGGGCCCCACAGCTGCATCTGTGTGGTGGTTCTCAGGTGTGCGGCTTGATGAACCTTAATCTGGATTTACACATTACAACAACTCCCTCAAGGCAAACATTTTCCATGTCTGGTCTCAGAAAAATTTTTTTTTGCCTTATTCATTTAAGATTCACAAAGTATGACTAATTTTTAGCTACTTCAGCTCTACATACTGATTTTTTGCCAAGGCAAAATACCTTTTCTTCAAAATAAGAAGTTGGTAGAATAGGGTTTTACTTCTTGCTTCTTCCCAAAATTGTACTTTTTAAGTAACCTGAATTTTTTAAAACGCCAATATCCTGGAACCGTGTCCCACCACTGGAGAATTGCCTTGAAGGTTTCAAACCACCTTGAAAGAGGTATCTGATAAAAGCAATTTGTAGGCACAAGAATTTATTTTGGTTCACTGTTGAGACGATACAGAGCAGGAACAGCATGGTGACTGTAACTCCACCCATGACATTGGGAGCAGGTGGATCATTTACAGCTCCTTGAATGAGAAAACAGAATAAACAAAGTAGAACTGAACCCTCCACGTTAATCCCTCCTCTAGCAACCTTCTACTGTGCCTGTCCTGTCTTACTTAATTTCCTATTGCTGTCAAGAGATACCATAACCAAGACAATTTATAGAAGAAAGAGTTCATTGAGCTTACAGTTTCAGAGGGTAAGTCCTTGGTTGTCATGGTGGGGAGTATGGCAGCAGGCAGACAGGCAGGTATGATGCTGGAGTTGTCGCTGAGAACTTACATGTTAAAACAATAACCACAAAGCAAAGAAAAACACTCTGAATGGTATGGGCTTTGAAATCGTAAAGCCCATTCCCAGTGCCAACCTCTTCTAAAAGGGCCACCCATAATTATTCTCAAAGAGTTCTACCAACTGGGAATCAAGCTTTCAAATATGAGCCTATGGTTTCCATTCTTATCCAAACTTCCACAAGTTTGTTTCTTGTTCCACAAGAACTTTCTAAAGGTTCTACACTCTCCTCAGAACTGCCGCACCAGCTCAGGGGCAAATGTTCAAACGTTTCCATTGACATCATAAAAGGAACTGTGCTTGTAAGAACCAGTACAGTTTTTCATGGCATGGACCAGTACACTTGCTAATGGTAGGGCCGATAGTGCATTCAGCAGTGGTAGAGCACTTGCTTAGCATAATATGAGGCGTGTTGGATCTCTAGGACTCAAATTAAAAAGTACATAATAAATGTATATAAGTATCATTACAGGAGCAGGCCACCAACTCTAAAGCATAATGGCTTGACAGAATAAGGTGTGACTAACAGAAGGAATCCTTCAGTTTCTTCCCTTCCCCCTTTGATCCTACACTATCTTTTTTTGACAGTCCTGAAACAACACCATTTAATAATATGTAACCTTAAGTTAACAAATCTTTTAAATGAAAAATATTTTGGCCATGTTCTTAATCATTCAGGGATCCTAGGATTACTTTAAGGATCCGATGAAAGTTAAAGATCTTTTCTCCAGCTTAAATCATTCTATAGAGTACTGGGACGTAAGTCCCCAGTCAGATTCCTGCCTGTGCAGTTGAGTCATGCAGATACAGTGCCTTTGTTTCATCAGATGTTTTCTCCCAGTATAGAACTGGGAGAAGTCCAGTGACAGAGAAGATGGATGGCAGAGAGGCAGGGTACCGGGTGAATGAGCTTCAGGAACACCCAGTGCAGTAATAAGAAAGGACAGGGAAAAAAATGAATCGGCCTCATACAACTTTCAGAACCAAATCGGCATGCACGGGATGTGTTTCTAAAGATGCTCCGTTGTCTGGATTCTTATCCCATTTTACACTTAGAAAGTTTTCTATCAGCCACATTGCCAGTCTTTGCTGTATCAGCATGTTACAGTCCCTGATAAGGTCAATCTCCAACAGTCAGAACATGACCACATGATCAACATAGCCGTGGCTGGACCAGGAGTCAGGAAGTCACTGCTTTTAGTGGCAACAGTCTTTGCATCTTAGCAAGGACCAGTCTACTGAAGGGGAGCAGAGAGAACACCTCCGTGGCCTTTGTTTTCCTGGGGGTTTGTTGACGTTGGCAGGGTCGCAGATGGTGGCAGTGTGATGCTTACTTTATTTGTTAGGGGAAGCTTCTTCCATACAACAAACATCACGCTTTTATGATTTTTGATGACGTACTGAAAGACCCACAAAGTCTGGTGTTTCTTTTTTCATACCTTTTTCATACTCACAAAAATTAATTAACCAGAAAGACATTTGGAAAAGCTCAGAAGGTTGGACATTCTAGAAAGACATACCCAAATTCCGGCCTTGTGGCCTTAGCCCTGATCTTGAAACGCAGGTCATTTCTGTCCTCATATTGTCTAACGGTACCAGAAGCTTCTGTTTCTTTCTTTAAAGATGTGGACTTTTGAAAAGAATTTTACAAGTTCAAAGAAGTGTGCACTGCAACTCTGCTGCCCTGTGATATGTTCCGCCTTCCCTGGCCAGTGGCAGCTGAGGGCCTTTCAAGACAGAATGGATTTGATTTTACATGCAGAATGAATGAACAAAAAAATACAATGTGGCTCGAAGCAGCAGCTTAGAGACCTGTGCCGGGAGCTGGGCAAAGCCGGGAATGCAGGTGCCTCTGTCCTAAAATCCTAACCCATGGTGGGTATATGAGCTGTAGGAATAAATCCAGCAGGGCATGAAATGAAGAGAAAACAAGCACAACGAGGAATAGTTTCTGTGAACTGGCGAGCCCCATCTGGCTTAGATCACCACTGGGAAACAGAGATAGTCAAAAGGAATGGATATGTTGGGAGAAAAAGCGATCAAGACACAGATGTCACAGAGGTGTCACATCTATTTAGACAGACTGTAATCTTTTTCCCTCTTAAAAAAAAAAAAAAGAAAGAAAGGAAGGAAAAAACACTGATAGAGTGGATAGTTTGATATCCACTCTGAAACTATCAATTTAACAGTCACTGAAGCACGGAGTAACGAGATGTCAGTTTTTCCAGCCTTCAGGCTTGCTCAATGTTCCACCCATGAAAGAACTGGAAATTGTAGAGAGGGAAGGATGGGTACAAGTTTCTAGGAGGGATACAGAAAAAGGGAAGAAATGCATCAGATTGATCTTTTCAATGAAGGAAAGCCTAAGAAAGGGGTTGAAAGGTCCTAGAGCCTTCCGTGCCATATTTAAAGGGGCCGCCACTCAAGAATACATTTAGAGGAATGGAGGTTCTGTTTCTTCCTCTTTGAGCTAAAATTGCTTTGGTTCATGTATAACTACAGCTCCTGGGTTTTATTTCAGACTCACAGTGATAAAATGCTCCCCAATTTGTCATTCAGATTCAACAGAAAGCCATAGACAGTTAGGACAAACCGGGCTAAACAGCTCCTGGAAATGCAAGACTGGGCCTGGTTGTTTGCAAACAAGCAAACCATGACCATCATTTGGCAAGTGGCAAACAGGGACAATGTTGCGATCTTCCTCTGCAGACACTGCCTGGTGACACGCTCCTTACATTCTAGTGCTAACAGAAGGATGCCCAAATCGTAAAAGCAAGGAAACAAATCAAGATTTCAGATAAATCTCCTGAATACTCTGATCATAAAATGGCAGCAGAAGCCAGCATCCGGGAAGAACGTTCCAGGCCGTGGAACAGCCCGTGCAGAACTGCAGAGGAGAAATTACACTGGTTACACATGTGACCAGTAGCCACAGAAGCCTTTGAGTGGAGAAGACTGAACAAGAGATTCAATCCAGGCCTCCATGATTCCGTGGGAGGCAGAATCACAGCCTGAGCAGAGCCAGGAGGAAGCAATGGTGAAAGGCCTTGCAAACCCTTGACTCAACTTTGCTGTGTCCTACAGAAAGTCATCAAAAGGTTTTGCATGGAAGAAAACAGAAACGACACGCAGTTTTAAATGGATCACTCTGGCTTGCTCAATTAAAAATAGACTTTAGTGGATACGGGCAGAGAAAGAAACCCAGGCGGGAAGCTAGTAAGCAGTCCAGGTTGAGAAGAAGGATGGTGGCTCAGACTGGGGGTGGTTTTAGTCCCAAGCCTCGGGACAGTACTTGGCAGACTATTGCTGTGCAACATTGACCATGCTCATTACTGCTTTTTCACCCTGCAGACCCTCCATCCCCACTGGAGCTGTCTTCTGTGCTTCTTTGGATATCATGGGAATGGCTAGAGTCAGCCTACAAACCCCAGGTATCTGGCTCTCTGGACCTTACCGGGTGACACCACAGGTTCTCATTTTCTGTCTGTCATTGCCTCTGCTTCCCTCTGCCCCTGCATGCTAAGCTGCACAGCTTGTTTGAAGCAACTGTCCCACCTTCTGACTCTGTTATTAACGCGTTCTCACGACCGGCCAGGAAAGACGCAACAAACCAGAATCTTCTGCGGCAAAGCTTTATTGCTTACATCTTCAGGAGCCAGAGTGCAAGAGAGCAAGCAAGGAAATGGCGAAACCCCATCCCTTTTTAAGGAGAATTATCCTCCACCTAGGACGTATTACTCCCTGATTGGCTGCAGCCCATCGGCCCAGTTGTCATCACGGGAAAGGCAGAACACATGGTGGGAAAACTGCCCCTGCATGTGTGCAGACTATGTTTACCACTTAGAACACAGCTGTCAGTGCCATCTTATAATGGCAAATGTGAGGGCGGCTCCTCACAGATCCCCCTTTTCTTTTAATAAGAGCAATAGGCCACCCATATTAATGAGAGTGGAGATAGAGGTCAAATCCCCAGTGTGCAGGTAAAGGAGCCGTACACATAACCTCCTCCCAGGCTCATCACCCAGAGGGGTCCTGGTCTGGTCCCGTGTTGTTTTTCCTGGGGGAAGGACACTTGAACACTCAACCTTCTTGAAAGATGACATGTCTCCCTAGAATAGGCTCATATATGCCGCAGAGCCCTTCTACTGCAGTGCTTAGCCGTGCAACTCTCTCGGGCTGCTGAAGCACACTCACTCTATCCCGTGCAATGAGGTGCAAGAGCTGAATGGCCAGCGACCTATTGCTTAAGCATAGATATATCAGGGGGAGCACCATGTTCTAGAGCTGCAAGTGCCTGGGCAATAACCACCTTGTATCTTCTAGTTTGGGCCTTAAGCTTACAGACCAACCAAAGAAGCAACACTAATCCACAGCAAAGTGTATCTCCACATAATCCCACCCCCATCCATTCTTTAAAGAAGGAAAATGCTGAGGAGATCCAATTGGGTAATCCTTTGATCAGGGACAGGTCCAAGCGCTTGGAGTTGACCTGAATGATGGCAAGTCTCAATTCCCGAAGGGTCTGTTCAAATTCAGCCGTCCAATTCTGTAACATATACTGAGAAAGACCTTTTAACAAATTAGCTGCCCTAGTAAATTTCTCATACTGAATGGAAGTAACGCACAATCCCGGAAACTTTTATTCACATCCCAGCCACTTCTAAAAGATTTACTGCATTGACCACATAACAGGAATCTGACACAATATTAAGGGGTTCTAAAAAGGTTTTTAAAACTTCTAAAACCACTAAACATTCTACCACTTGAGGTGAATTTTCATTATATTGTTTGGATACCACTTTACCATTAGCCACATAGGCACCTATACCAGTTTTTGATTCATCAGTATATACCACAATCCCATTTTTAAGTGGGTTTCTTACTGTTATTTGTGGAAACACAACAGATTGATTTTGGACAAACTGTAAAAGTGGATGTTTTGGATAATGGTTATCTATTTGTCCTGAAAAGGAGGTAACTAAAACTGCCCAATCATTAGATATTAGGTGATATGGGCTCTGTCCTTTCTTGCTCTTGACATCCTAACCCTTTTCCTTCTTTATAACCCATCTTTGCCATGATATTTTTTGCTTTAGCTGAATACCCTCTCGATGGGGCATTCTCATTAGACAAAATAAGGCCCAAATGGTGCATAATATCCCTTCCCCAGAGGTCAACCGGGAGTGGGAGCACATAAGGTATGAATATCCCTTGCTGCCCCTCAGAGGATTCCCATGTCAAGGCAACAGAGCTTATAGTGGGACATGATTGATATCCTAGGCCCTGTAATGAATGAAATGACTCTGTGGTGGGCCATGCTTTGGGCCACCAATGTGTAGAAATTATACTTTTATCTGCTCCGGTATCAAGGATGCCTTCAAACTCTTTTCCGTTGATCTTAAGGCGGAGCTTAGGTCTATCATTCAAAGATACAACCAAATAGGCAGAATCATTTCTGGAGGAGCCCATTTTCTTTATCTCAAGTCCTGCAAATTTCTCCCTGGTATTATCAGGGAGGAGCAGCAGCTGAGCCATCCTATCTCCTTTACTAATAGAAAAAACGCCCTTGGGGCTTGAGCACAGGACCTGTATTTCAGGGGAATGTTGACAATCCATAACTCCAGGGTGGACTACTAAGCCCTGCAAGGTGAGTGAACCCCGGCCGAGAATAAGGCCCATGGTTCCAGGGGGCAAGGATGGTATAGGCTCCACCCTTGTGGGTCTTCCTGGGTCGCCTCTCTGACTGCGGAGGAAGGAGTCTGCCCTTTATATCCCTCACAGAGCGACACTGGTCGGCTCTATGATAACCCTTGCCACACTTAGAGCAAAGAGTGAGGGTCCCCCCCTGTTTATCTGGAGCTCTGCAATCTTTCTTAAGATGCCCAGGCTTCCTGCAGTTAAAACATGTCCTCCGATCATTTCTGCCCATGGAGCATTTTTGGGATTGAAGGATGGCAGCCGCTAAGCCTGCATTGGTGAGAGGTCCCCCAAGCTCCCGACAAACCCTGAGCCAGTCTTGTAAACCTTTGTTCTTTCTTGGGGCTATGGCTGCTCGGCACTCCTGTGTGGCTTGCTCATAAATGAGCTGTTCTACCAGAGGGGCGGCTTGCTCTGAATCTCCAAAAATACGCCCTGCTGCCTCTGTCATTCTGGCCACAAAATCTGAGAAGGACTCTTGTGCACCTTGAGTAATCTTGGTCAACTGCCCACTTGCCTCTCCCTTCTTAGGTAGTGCTTTCCATGCCTTAACAGCAGCAGCTGAGATCTGAGCATATGCTCCCCAATGATAATTTGTCTGGTTAGCAGCGTGTTGTCCCTGACCTGTAAGTAATTCAAAAGTCCACGTTCTCTGATCCCCTTCCATGGTGGCATTGGCCCTTGCCTGCGTCTGGCAGGAGTCCTGCCACAAGGCTTTCCACTCAAGATACATTCCCATACTGGGGGCTACAGCTTTTACTACCGTCTGCCAATCACCAGGAGTCATAGCGTGATTCGCAAGCCTTTCCACTTGTGCTATAGTGAAATTAGCACTGACTCCATAGTTACGGACCGACTCGGCAAGCTCTTTAATCTGTATATACGCTACCGGAGCGTGGACACGCCCACCCTCGGCTCCTTCAAAGACCGGAAATGCCTGTTGTATTTTCCTTTGTTCCTCCTTTGGAATGAACGAGTCTGTGCATTGCCTCTCTGTCCATTGCCTCTCTGCGCAGGGCTGATGCACTACGCAGGGCGGGGGCTCAGCATAGGGTGGAGGTGCACTATGACCTTGAAGCCGACTGCCAAGAGGCCAAGCAGCAAGCTGGCCTTTGCCAGCCGCTTTTGGCTTTTTCCTTGACCGATTAGCTCGCATTTTATCTGGCTGGCACTTTTCTCTCTCATAACGAGCTGTTTCCTCCTCCAAGTCTGTTTCTTCAGAGAAGCTAAATTTTTTATCTGATTCAGAGCTACTAAGAACTAGCTCCTTAAACTCATCTAGTGATGGGTATAGGCTCCTTCTCCTAGAAACCTCCGCTGATTGATCTTTTTTCTTTTCCCTTTTCCCTCTTTTCCTTCTAATCTCTCTCCAGGTATTCCTACCTGACCTTAACTTTTCCTCGGGTTCAAGACCCTTGGAAAGGCCTGTATACTTATTTTGTGCACCATGTTTCCTCTTTGCTCCTACTCTCTCTCCCCGCTTTACTTCTGATAGCTTGTCCTGAATTTCCTCTAGAATCCGCCCTGCCTTAACCACTTGATAACATGTGAAAAGGAACAAAAGGGCTTCTAACACTAGAAAAAATTCAAGGCCAAACATAACTTGTAAAGCCATTTTCCACTTTACTTCTGATAGACTGTCTTGAATTTCCTTAGAAAGTTCAAGGCCAGGCTTACCTCGTAAAGCTATACTCACTGGTACTCTCGTTCCCCAGCTGAAAAGTTCTGAATTCATACAGTTGAATCCTTCTTAACAGTCTGTGTTGTGGGAACACTTCATAACCGCGACCCGCAGTTCTGGTTCTGGAATGAGGGATCTTCCTTGCACCGGTGATGGTAAACTCTCGTCCCGAGTTTTTTCTCGTCCCGGGTTTCGGCACCAATTGTTATTAACGCGTTCTCACGACCGGCCAGGAAAGACGCAACAAACCAGAATCTTCTGCGGCAAAGCTTTATTGCTTACATCTTCAGGAGCCAGAGTGCAAGAGAGCAAGCAAGGAAATGGCGAAACCCCATCCCTTTTTAAGGAGAATTATCCTCCACCTAGGACGTATTACTCCCTGATTGGCTGCAGCCCATCGGCCCAGTTGTCATCACGGGAAAGGCAGAACACATGGTGGGAAAACTGCCCCTGCATGTGTGCAGACTATGTTTACCACTTAGAACACAGCTGTCAGTGCCATCTTATAATGGCAAATGTGAGGGCGGCTCCTCACATGACTCCATAACGGTTCTTTTTTTTTTTTTTTTCCCTCACTAACCAGGGTTCACGACGCTCCTGTTAGCTTTTTCTTCTTTTCCCCAGGTCTGAGCTTAGCAGCAACTGCATCTTAATCATAGTGCAGTTCTCTCCATGGGCTTTGTTGGAGCTGGCCCTTATTTTCTGTGTCTTTGCGCAGCGATCAGTCTTAGTCAGGGGATGCTTGCCTGGACCTACTGAGCCTGCTGCAGTGGAGGGTCAGAATGCCAGCATTCATTAATTCCTTCCCTTCCTCCCCCACGCTCTCCTTTGTCTGATTTCTTTCTCCTCCCTTGTTTGAAATGGTCCTGAATTTCTCTTTTCCTCTTTCTTTTCCCTTTGAACCTCAGACTGTTTCTGCTTATTCATGTCTCTCACCTCAAAAATATATTTGTTAACCTTCATCCCAACCTTTCTCTGCAAGGACTAGACTGGTCTATTCATCCAGGAGCAATTGGCAAGGTGGCTAGATAAGTGAGTGTCTCCATCCACCGTGCTCTCCTATGAATGCCTCTTATCAACATCAGGAGCCCTTCAAAAAAAAAAAAGGCAGCTTACAGACTTAATGGCAGGAGCCCAGTGAATGGCTAATATCACCATTTATTCTCTGGAGGGGATTAAGGACAGCACAATAGCATTCCATCTAGAGCTCTGCAGTATATAGTATCACCTTTCCAAAATACACTTTTAAGCTACAGAGAAAAATAACAAGGTTTCTGAACAACCAAAATATCTAATAAAGCCCAGGCTCCAAGGCTGAGACCCTTGATTCATCTGAAGACCACCCTCAAGGACTCATCGCCAGCCCTTTATGCACAGTTTCCACATTGCCCTGAAAGGTGGGAAGCTTATTTCTAATGCCATTGCTAGTGAGAAAGACCATATTTGAAGGAGGGGCCATAGCTTACCTTAGGCAGGAAAATATACAGTAATGAAAAGTTACAGGACCAAGTGTAAAGGGAGAGTCAGTTGTGGATCTCACACAGTGAGCTGGATAGGGCATGGGACTTATGGCTGCCAGAGTTCTGTCATAGCCAAGCATGCCTTAGCTATGAATGGAGACATTTTGGCAACGTGGACCTGATAAGCAGAGGAGAAAAAGCTGGAACAGTGATAGCCGGAGATCAATAGAGCTTTAATCTTCTGGAAATGAATATGCCCTGTGTTTCATAGACCCTGAGGACATACTCCAGACTTGCTCTCTCTGAGCCTCAGTCTGGGCCACTATCTTCACAGCTGACTACCACCTCCAGAGGTAGGAAAAAAAATTCTCTAGGGCCTCCCTTGTGTGTGTACACTTTGGCCTGCTAGAGTTTGGCAACAACAAATACAGAACACCATGATTTCTGCCCATGGTACAACTACCTCTTCAAACTCCACCAGTCCTAACTAGGAACCCACTGCAAGCCAAAGACTGTTCCTTCCAGGAGCCATCCTGTGGTAACAGTATTGGATCCTCCCTGGAGCCTATGGAGTGACATCGCTGCCCCCATTTTATCGGAAACACTAACATTCAGCAAGCAACTGCAGATGTAAAGCTGACAATCAGGTCTGTTGGCGTGAAAACCGTGCCTGGTACATCATTACTGCACCAGAGTATAGGCAGACACAGTGCCAGTTTGCTTCAAGAACTGCCACGTACACTGTATGTCACACTCTTCCAACTCAGACCCCATTTTATATTTTGTTTGGTTTCGATCAGAGCCAATGCTGTGTTTCTGGATATTTCCCAGAGCTCTGTTGCTAATGAAAATGTCCCAAGTCCAAGCAACTAAGACACAGGTGTTCAGGGTTAAGGGTGAAGAAAAGTGACTCAGTACTTCTGAACTGGACTGACGTGGCTCTCAGCTGCACTTAGCAAAGCCAGTCTTCGGCCAAGTCTCATTTCTGGTGAGGCTCTGCTAGAACTTGAATGCGGAATGCCCTCTAAAGGCCAACACATGGTGCCCAGACGGGGACGCTATAGAGGAGAAGAGGCTTTAAGACACAGAACTTCATAGGAAGTCTGTGTGTGCCCATGGAGGGGATGTTGGGATGCCCACCACTTCCTGACCACTCTGAGGTGATTGTGTTCTGCCCTGTGCTTAGAGGACAGCATGGTACCTCAGCACAGGCCACACAGTCAAGTCATCCTGGACGGGAACCAATAAGCTTATGAATCCCACTTGCCCCTTTGGAAGTTGATCATGTTCAGTATTTTGTTGCAGCAAAAGAAGGCTAAGTAACAGGGATTATTCTCCAATGCTCTCTCCATGACTTATCCTAGATGAGAAGGAGGCATAGGATGTGAGTTGCCAACCTTGACTGATGTGATGATGCTTCATTTGCTCACTGGAGCCTACCTTTGTTTGTATGCTAATCAAGGCCAACGGTAGTAAAGCCATGCATAGTCACAGCGCTGCACTGTAATAACTTCCCCTTCCCTACCTGCAGTTGGGGAGTTTTTCTAAAGCATTTGAATGAATGATGTCAGTTTTTGAAGATGTTGTAAGGACTATGAGAGAGGCAGAAGGAAGGAAGGTGGGAGGGACCTGACTATACAGGAATCTTAATAGATTCCCATGAGTGGAGCACATATCCACAGTTGAGCATTTCTCATATGCCACTCTAGAAATTACATCCTTGGGGATAACCCAGTTGGGCATTGTCTGCATTTCCTCCTCTGCTCTTTTATCTTCTTCCACTGTAATGGATAATGCCTTCAGCCTCCTGCAAGGTTTACTCGGCTTAAAGCTCCAATTATTCACATGCTTGTAGAACAGCTGTTTTCTTCACCGTCTGGCCTTAAATCATACATTTGAAATATTTCTAAAGTTCCAGCATGAAGTGGTTATAGATTCACCTTCTTAAGTTGCATGCCAGAAATCATGTATGCTTGTTACCATATTCCTGAGGGATATGGTATTCTCAGGAAGGACGACTTCCCTAAGGTTGGTCACAGAAGAATGAAGAAAATGACGGGTGCCATAGAACAGATACTATTTTCAATTGCAAGGGAAACAGAAGGACAGGCCATGCAATTTTTAAGCCATCACATCAAACCTACCTAGAGTGCTTCCTGACCCATCGACTTGCACATGAATGATAACCAATGCTCCCTTTTGAGCTTAGTGATCACGAGTCTGAAAGAGACAGAGGAATAAAAGATAGCTAAGTTGGGGGTCTTAATCAATGTTAAGAAGTCGCTGGGCTGCTACAAGTGAGATTGGCAAATGGACAGAAGAGGAAACATGGGTCGGTCCCTTTCTGCACTCAGGGGCAGGTCAAGAACGCAGGCTTCACTAAATATCCATGGGATTTTTATTATAGCAAAGGGATGACATTGCTAGTAGAAGACAGAGAAGACTCTTTGTAGAGAAGACTGAGGCAACATGGAACTGATAATTGTAGGAAGCCATGCATTTTGGTCTGGGCAAACATGAGGAAGGACCAGACCTTATAATGCAGAAGTTCTTTGGACTGGGCTCTAACACCTGAGAGGGACTCTTCCCAGAAAAGCTCCCTAAGTCACTACAGTTAATGCAGCTAGAAGACAGCCCTCCATTGTTGCTAGTGGTGGCTTTGCGGGACACTATGAGAGAGTAACAGAGCTAGAGAAAGTTTCCAGCTAGGAAAGAAGGCTGATCTCCATCCCTGATCACTGACTCTATCCTGCTTTCAGGAACATGAAACGAATGGAAAAGAGTAAGTTCCTTCTTGTCCCATCCCACTATCGCCCTCTGGAGTCCTAAGGACAAAACCTAGATGTTCTCAATGCAATCAATGCTCACTGAGTCATTTAGTGTTACCTGCATGTGCATGGCTGTGAGATCATCTTACTAGAGTGTGGGTTGCCTCTCAGGGCCAGAATCCCTGAAGAACAATGACTCTCCCTTGCTAGGCTAGCAGCTGTCAACTATCAGACAGGGGGCGGAACTTCATAAGCCCCACCCACCCCCTCATCTCTTCTGGCTCTTTTGCCTTTACCTTGTGACCCCCTCATCAATTCCAGTATTTCAGCTGCCTTGACCTTGTGTTTACATGTGCTGTACCAACACTGTGAGCTGATCTGTGTAGCTTCACTGCCGTGTCCTACATATTGTTTTGCTAAACTGACTCAGTGAGCATCATACTGAAAACACACAGAGGTAGCGTACATAAAGGAGAAATGTGGTGAATGGGAGAGGAGTTAGAAAGGAAGGCGTGGCTCGCAACACATTATATGCATGCATGCATATTAAATAGAATTTTTAAATAACTTCGTATAATGTGCTATTAACTACAAAATAGCAGGTTTGGGGAGAGCAAAATCAACTGGGGGTACGTTTTTCATTTTGAATCCCTGCTACAGCTCTGCTATACAAAGATAAACCGGCTAGAAGGGTGGCTTGGAAGAGCCCTATTTTCTGGTGTCGGCTGACTGATGTGGTGTAAATACTCACACTATGACCAACTACAAGCTATCCACCGCTTGTCATTGCCTGGGGCATTAGGGAAAAAAAATGTCAAAAACCGATTTTCCCTAAGCCGGTAGGAGTTAGCTACTGCAGTGTTGGTGGGTGGAGAAGAATGAGAGCTGTGACTGAAAAGGGCCTAGAAATAAGAGTTATAATTTAAGTCACAGGAGGGAGGGACACAACACTTGTCGGGAGAACAGAAAGGCCCTGGAAAACAGTGATCAGACGAGTGAAAGAAGGAAGGAAGAGGCCCCCAGTGATGAGCTGTAAGCAGCCATCTACCTGACAGACCAGCGTGGTAAACTGCCTGACCTACTTTATGGAGGATAAGCATTTTGCTCTCCCATTGTCGATCCTAATATTTTCTATATAGTGCCTGGGAAAATAAATTGTATCTGTTCAAACTTCTGAAGCTAAGACGTGAATTTTATATGAGAAATGAGGCATATGTATAGCTTCCATTTTTCAGTCCAGAGATCAAATGCTTTTTCCTGTGACTTTGAGAGATGTCTCCTTTCTTTGTACTGAGTAGGCTAATAGTACAAATAAATTTATTCTGTGCTGTTTCTGATACATGGTGTGACAGCCCTATGCAGTCTATTGCTAATGGCCTTGTTCACAAGCTCGAGTCTGGTAAAATATTAAATTCAGCTATAAAATGACTACATTAAAAATTGAATTAATAATGATTAGAATTAAGTATTAACCATTCGATTTAATTTAAAAATAAATCCATAGACCTTTAAGTCTCCTTATGGGGAAAAATAAACAGAGTTAATAAGCTTGACAAATATTTAATAAATATTTAAATTCACACGCACACCCTATATGGAGAAGATAAAAAGTTAAAATTTGATTATCATGTGTTACAAAACCGTCTGAGGCCCTGCTTTTATGGTGTCCTTGAGCTGAACTAGAAAGCCAGTGTGGAATAAGCCTGTGTTTTCAAAGAGAACACATATAAACTGGAATCAAGACTCGGTTCACATTTTCAAGAAACCAGCGAGGGCTAATCATTTACGATGCTTTAGAATGGAAAGCAAAGGATCGGGGTGCTGGTGGTTATTAAATATGTGGCATATTCCATTCCAGCACAAACGCCTGAGCACACCCAGAGTGGAGCAGCGGCAGCTGCAGCCACAGAGGTGGGAGGGAGAACCTGGTTTTGCTGCAAACCATGCAGTCTTAGCCTCCTCTGCAGGATCGCTTCGTGCACACTCTGCCACCTTGTGTGATGTGTATATACTACAACCCAAAACATCTTCAGTCCTTGTTCCATTAGCCCTGCACATACCACTTCCACACGCACACATGAGAGAGAGAGAGAGAGAGAGAGAGAGAGAGAGAGAGAGAGAGAGAGAGAGAGAGAGTCCTATTTCAAGGGCTAATAAATCATTTATGAAGTGAAAGGAACTGGTTTTACTTTGTGGAGACCGTTATCTTGGGAGCCTTAGCTAATGGTGCAGGCACAGGGGAATGAACGCAGTGTGTTTGTTCCACGGTGCTCAGAGGATACTCACCCCAGGGCACCTTGGCACGGAGATGAACAGGAGAATGGAGGAGCACCACACTCATCCCAGGTCTCTAGGAACAAGGTCTATAGCCAACTGTTCTTGTCAGTATTCCACAAGCCTTACCCACCATTGTGCGGGCATTGAGGCCAGCTCCTCCCCACCCCATAGACTTTCTGTTTTTATGCCTCTGCTTAGTAACCACAGCAGGAACTTGGAACGAGACATAGCAAATGACTTCTCTGACCCCTCTGATTCAACACAGGAGAATGCAGCTAGCAGCCAAAAGCTGATGATGCTAGGAAGTTAGAGACATGAAATGCTGAAGCCACAGAGCTGGGTAACGTTTAATTCCCCCAGACCATGCACTCTGAACAAATTTGACTGACAGCAGGCCAACTGTCTTTAGGCTTGTCGGTATGATCTGTTTGGGCAAAGGACTGTACTGAATATACACCAGTTACAAAGTCCAAATCAGATGCAATTCTTAGCATTTCTAGTTCCCGAACGCCATCTTCAACACTACAGGCCTGGAGGAGTGTCTGCTTAAATTGCTATACTTGGAAAAAGTGATCATTTTTAATAATAACATTTTCCCCGTAAGAGCTGTCATTGCTCTTTCATTTCTTTATCTAAAATCCCATCACTTACCATGACCACAAAGAGATGCAGTGTCAACATTTCAGAGAAGGCTGCCTCTGAAGAGATGGCCCCAGAGGGGCTGTTACATTTGCTGAGCCTTGGCTTGGATATTCATTCTACTCCTCCATTGAATCTTCAAATGATCTCAACAGCAGTGGACAGGAGATAACAAAGCTCACTGTGGTAAACTTTGTGTGCATACAGTCAATAACATAGAAAATGTGCAGCACATAAGAGGCACATATCAGCTATCACTCCTAACATTATAAATGACATTAGGTCAAATGCAGTTTGAAAAGAGATCAGAGAGCAGAAGACATGGTGTGCTTTGAATGAGAAATTCCCTACCCCATCCCACCTGCCCACCCCACCCCACCCATCCACCCACACCCCCTGCCACACAGATACTAGGCTCATGTATTTGATTACTTGGTCCCAGTTGGTGGCACTCTTTGGGGAGGTTATAGACCTTTAGATATGATGCATTGCTGGGGCATATGTCATTTGGAGCTGACTTTGAAGGCTCGCAGCCTTGGAGGGCTTCCTTTTCTGTCTCTCTGCTTCCTGCTCATAGTTGAAATGTGAATAGCTAGCTTTCTGCCCCTGCTGCCATGCCAGCTTATTGCCATGCATTCTCCACCATGACCAATTCAATCTCTCTAGCATCATAAGGCAAAACAAAACCCGTCTTTCTTAATTTGATTTTCTCAGGGCATTTAATGATAGCATTAATTAATGATAGAAAGGTAACTAATATAGAAAAGAATATGAGTGTAGTATGTTTCCTGAGACAAAACTATATGTTCATGCTTAATACTTTGCTATGTTTGAGAAAATGGTTGTTTTTCTTTAATTACATTTGCATAAATTCATTAGCAAGAGCTTAAAGGGGATATTTTGGTATATGTGGTATCTGAATGAGGATGGCCGCTGTAGACTCATAAATTTAAATGCTTAGTCCTAAGTTCATGAAACAAACAGTTTCCCAAACAGGGAAGGATTAGGGGGTTTGGCTTCTTGGAGGGAAATGTGTTACTAAGGAGTGGTCTTTGAGATTTTAAAAGCTTACTCCATTTACAGTTTGTTCTCTCTCTCTCTCTCTCTCTCTCTCTCTCTCTCTCTCTCTCTCTCTCTCTCTCTCTCCTCCCTCCCTCCCTCCTACTCTCTAATGGAGATGTATTCTCTCAACTACTGCTCAAGTGCTGTGCCTCCTGCAATGATAGTCACACACTTGCGCTCTGAAACTCTAAGGACCAAAATAAGCTCTTTCTTCCATGTTACCTTGGTCATCATGTTTCTTCATAGCAATAAAAAAGTAATTAAGACAGAAATGGGAACCAGGCAGTAGGTTATTGTTGTGATAGACCTGACTATATATTTTTTTTTGAGAAATGTGAAAGATTGTTCAGACTTTGGACTAGAAAAGCAGCTAAATGCTGCAAGCAGGGTTTAATGGGCCATCCTACTAGGAGCTTGGAAGACAGTAGTACTGAGAGCCATGTGGCTCTGAAATAATACTGGATTATTTCAGAGGGGAATAATATTAGCAATTGGGCTAGAGACAATTCTTATAATATTTTGGCAATGAATGTGACTGCTTTTTGCCCTTCCCCTAAGAATCTACCTGAGGCTAAAATGAAGAGTTTTGAACTATTTCCCTTGATAAAGGAGACTGCAAGACAGCCTGATATTGACTCTGCTATGTGGTTATTTGTGACTACTCTTCTGTAGGTATATAATAAGAAAAGAGAAAGCAAAGCTAAAAAAAAATGCAAAAATGTAGAGTTAGGATAGAAAAAAGAATACCAGAATACTTAATAGTTTGTGCAAAAAGAGATAAAGAGAAATCAAATTAAGGGAATGGAGTCTACAGAAGACTCAGCCCAGATAATCCTGCAACTTGTGAAAAGAAAAGGCCTATGGGATTATTGGTTCCTAAAGAGCAATAATAAATCAAAGCTTATACAAATGGAATTCAAGAAAAGGACAGGTTCCATTCCAAACACCTGAAGAAACCTGGTAGTATTAGCCACACAGTTCTGGTTTTAGCATCATGAAGGATACAGAAGTAAATGGATTGTGAAGTCTTTCTAGGAAATTAAGAAAGGCCACAGAGGCTTGCCATATGGCAGAGGAGTCCCTCCGTGGTGGCTCAGAGAGATCATTGCATACAGTTGTGAATGTGAACCCTGGATTGTGTTGGAGACTGCAGATGTGCCAGATGCTGAAGCTGTGGACTACCTGCCAAGGAGAACTTCCAAAAGAGAGTGGAACCAGCCTAAGGGAAGTGTGTTGGAGTCAGCAAAGCTGGGAGAGAAGAACTAGCTAAGCCCTGTGAGATCAGATATAGAACTAAAGGACTTGGAATTAGCCCTGCTGGGTATTAGCCCTGCTGGACCAAATAGTTCCTCCCTATGGTCCTATTCCTCCTCCTCTTTGGAATGTGTGTGTGTATATACATATATATATATATACATATATATGTGTATGTGTATATACATATATATGTATGCATGCATATATACATATATGTGTGTGTTATATATAACATATAGTATAGTAGTGTTAATATTAATATATATAATATATATTTGAACTCTGCCATTGCATGTTAGGTTTTCTAGGGAGTTATAACTTTTGTGAAACTGTTGAGACTGAAAGACTATAGAGTTTTGAAACTAGACTAACTGTATTGCTTGCTTTATGACATGGCTGCAAGTCTCTAGGTGTCAAGGAGTAAACTGGTGGTTTGAATGAGACCTGCCCCCATAGGTTCATATACTTGAATGCTTGATTCTCACTTGGTGAAACTGTTTGGGGAGCTGGGAGTCATGGCCTTTTACAGGGGAGTTGTGTCACTCAGGAGTGGGCTTTGGGGTTCCACAAGCCCACACTGTTCCCCCACTAGCCTCGCTTTATCTCTCTGCCTCTTAGTTGTGGGTAAAGATACAGGCTCTCAGTTACTGCTCTAGCACCGTGCCTTTCCCTGCTGCCGTGCCCTCCACCGTCATGGCCATGGGCTCAGACTCTACGACTATAACCCCCATCAACTCTATCTTCTAGAAGTTGGCTTGATCATGGTGTCTCTTCACAGCAATAGAAAGGTAACTATGACAGTATATTATGATGAATTTTGTCAAGTTGTAAACAACAAAGAAATTAAAATGACAGAATTTCAGCTCATAGTTTAGCAGTATTATCCTTGGTAACTTACTAAATATTCTTATTATCATAGTCTGAGACAGACTCAGGGTCATTTTTCTTCAGAGTGGATGAAGCTGTCACCCAGCCTGATTAAGTCTCCCACTGAACACATTGTAGAACAAGGTTCTATTAAATGGCTGCAGCCCCCAGCCCTGATGCTTGTTTGCAGAGAGAATAAATGTAGAAGCTTCAGCCCACAGAGAACATCACCTTCACTCAACTCAGAAGTCAGAGACCAGGTGGCCACAGGGTCTAAGGCTACTCAGGTGGATTCAGTTCCCTTCCTCAGACCCACTTCTTCACTTTTCTTAGCCTATCATTGCACTGGGTCTCACCAGCATCATTTCATCCCACCCCTGACACCCACAGGGAAAATGTCTCACCTAAAATACTTTCCTTCCTCAGGTATGTCCTAAACGAAAGTGTTCACGAATTTTAAGTTGGCAAAAGCTGCAATTCTCCTCAGAACTTAGAAAGTGCCGGGCTGAGGTGATTGCTGGCTGTTCCTTGTGACTTCTGAATACTTGGACCTCAAAGAAAGTGTGTCCTCCCACTGGCCCAGTTTCAGACAGGACCACAGACACAGCTACAACTCTTACTTGAAAGCCCAAATGAAGAATGCACACATCTCTACCTGGGCACAAAGTCTTCCAGGAACTGTCACGGGTTAAACATATCTGTTAGGAGAGTATCATTTTGCTAAATCTTCTATAATGACATCTTGTGATCTCTTGAATAGTTTCTGCCACCTGCTTCTATATTTGTTATCAACCATTTCTTTTCTGTCAGATTTTTTTGTGTGTGTGTTATATTTAACTGAGATCCTAAAAGAAATTTAACATCTTCTGATCAGCATCTTTTAATTAGCATATTGAGCCTCCGTGATTGTCGGGGTAAATTGCAGTGTTCACTGAAGCTACTAATACTGACAGAACCGGAAAATACTAGAACATTAAGACAACTGGTGCAAATCAAAAATCAATTTCCAGAGAACCCTTATAAGAAATGGAAACAGAAAACAATGACTGGAAAAACTGGTTTCTGTTTGTTGGAGAGGTATGTCTGGATCCTTGTGCAAATTCATGAATATTTGGAATCCTGCCATGTCAGTAATACATCTGTACTCATTTGGGTAACATGCAATGGCGTATGAAGTTCTTAGAATGCTCCCTGGCACGTGGGAAGCAAGCAGGCACATACGTTAAAGGAGAAGTTTGAAAAGAACAAAACTTAGAAGTATTGAAGTTCATAAAAAAAAAAAAAAAACAGGAATGTATTATCACAATGGAAAACTAAAAACAATTTTAAAAAAAAAATCTCTAATTATTTCTAATCCTAGAAAACAGGATTCAGACATACCCACCACTGCCACAGAAAAATGGGACCAGAAAAAACATGTGCTTAAACTTCAGGAATTTGTACAAAATAAAATAGTGAGCCCCACTAATGCACGTGTGTAGCAGGTTTCTGATGATTAGGAGACTGACTCCTAAGTACGAAGACGTTTCTTGTCTGGGCGTCTCTGAAGCATTATTGATGACGCAGAATGGTCTGGGGTGGGGAAGTCTGATTCCCATGACATTTAGGAAATTTATGATTGATGTGGAGTGAAGCTACAAGACTGTCAAAATGAACTAAATTTTTTCTCCGTTATCTAAAGAAACAAAACAAAAACAAAATCTCAATCTCAACACACAGTATACAACCCAGGCAGTCCTCACTGAGCTTGTTTGTCTCTGTTAGCCTCTGGGAGTACCTGCCTTAATCACCTGGCCTACCTGTGCAATCAAAACTCCAAAGCAGAGTAAACGAGGGTTCTTCTGGGGTGCTGGAGAGAGCCAGGGTGTGTGCTTAAATGTTTTCCACTCAAGAATAAAGCAGGCCACACATAGCCATGCCCCTAGTTCTCTGAGAATGATAACTCTCCAGGTTAAGACTAAGAGAGACAGAAAGACAGACAGACCCCGAGCAGACCAGTGATCAAAGAATAAAGGGCTAAAAGCTCGCTGTGATAATCGGTGAATTGAGACCCCCTAGGTTGAAGGACACCCTTTGATGACATATGTGAGAGAATAGTCTCTTTCCTCTAAGTGTGGCCTGAGAACAACAGATCAGAATCACAAGGGAAAGTGCAGAAATGCATATATATCCCACTCTGCCTGCCTGGACCTTGAACTCAGAGACTCAGAGGCTAACGGTGTTCCATTCCTCAGGCAGTTCTAATGCTGCCTAAGGGGTAAGAACTTCTGCTCCAGGTCGGCAGTGAGCCAATGTGGCTGGAACTCTCCTTAGATTGTGTTCTAGTCCAACAAAATATTCTAGCTCAGAAATTAGGTCATGTCACAAGGAAAATGGCCAAGTAGTTAAAAACCGAAGAATGCATCTTTGTGACATAAGATAATTAAGAAAACACAAAAATTGTGAAGTGATTTACAATGAATAGATGACTATGACATTTACCTTATGAAATATGAACTTCTAATATGCTACAGCTGGAGTGGAACTAAATATCATCGACGATAACTAATCCTAACATTAAATGAGTGACCTACTAAAAACTCAAGCTATTTTCGATAAGACTACACTATTCTCAGCTGTGTGATCAAACAGGCCTCTTTTTTTTTTTTTTTTTTTTTTTTTTTACCTAGATACAAGACAGAATTCTATGGATATGAGCTGCTACTGCTGAATGTGAGTGATATTAGTATCAACGTGTCACTCAGAGTAAAAGTGAGGTGCCTAAAGCAAATACTAACACTAGAAGTATAACATATAGTATATATACACATACGATATGTATATAATATATATGACTCCATATATATACATATATATATGCATACACACAAAGAAAAACAGGACACAGTCTTTGAAATAATGTACTAAAATTAAATTATTGATTAAAATAAACTAATTTCACTCAAAAAATAGAATCATCTTTTTTACAATTGAATTAATAATAAAATCAATCCATAAGAGCAAAAATTATTTTCATTCCATTATGTTCATTGCAGAATTTCAAGATTGTAAAGAACATAATTTGAAATAAAATATATACCAAAAATCCATAAATTAAACATTTTTTGAATTAAAATATATATATCACAAGATAGATAAACTGAATATTCTTTATCTCAAACACTTGGGATCAAGTTCAGGGTTCAGATTTGGGGCTTTTTATGCATGCATACTGAGATATCCTATAGAGCTAAATATAAACACTAAGCTTCCTCAGTTAGTATGTGCTGTGTACATATAGCACGTAGGCCAGTTAGCTGGTTTTTAGTGCACCTGTGTTATGACTGTGACCTACTACATAAGGTTAGGTATGGGATTTTCCCTTTATGGTATCATGTTGACATCTGAATAGCCTTAAATTCTGGAACATTTCTGATTCTGATTTCTGTATTGTCTATTAAAACTTGATATAACACTATTCAAACTATATATAAGAATAATTGATCTTTGTATATGAATATTTGATCTGTATATAAGCTTGTTTGGGAACAAGCTAAGGAATATCTATCTTACTGAAACTAGTCATTCCCTCTAGGGAGCTGAAACTGGAGAATAATATGGTCAGGGGAGTGACATGTCACAAGTGTAATTCGTTTCCCTGATTGGAGAAAACAAACCGTCAATCCATATATAAGCTCCCAGATAACTCCACGGATGAGAGTGGAGCCTCTGAGTTGCAAATGCTGATTCAATGGGAAAGACTGCACACAGTAGAGAAGCCAGCATCCAGAGCTCTGTGTGTCTCCTCGGCCTTTACTTGGGTGTTCCTTTCCTGAGACCTCCATTCTTGGGCTGCCCCTTCTTGGGTCCATACCTTACTTTGAATCCTTGGTCATTCTGAGGAGCAGAGGCATGCTTCTCCCCTTACAGGACAAGGGCTTCCTGAGTAACATCCATCTTTCTTACAACCCTTGGTCAAAGCTGGCAGATTCTCATGACGTGAACATTCTAGAATCTGCAGCTGGAAAGATGGGCTTGGTGATTTGAATGGACACAAATGGGCTTTCCCTTCCAATAGCACTCACAGAGCAATGAGCAAAAGGGGATTCAAGTAAAGTGGGAGACAAGACGGCGGTTTGTGAACCACTTGCATGCTTTCCTGGAACTGGTATCCAATTCTATAGGAAAGCCCATCATAGCTGTGGATAAAATTGTAACCAAGCTACAGATTGAGAAAACCACTACTTATTTAAAAAGACATCTGTATCAAAGTCACAAGTGAGCAAAATTTAAAAGCAGAGAAGGCTCACAATGTAATGTTTCAAACAGCAGTCTCTGCAGTCAATCCCCTGCCTCTTTCTTCCTCGGTTTCCATCTATCTGTAAAGGGAGAAAGAAAAGCTACCTCACATAATTCTTATAAGATCTACCTGGTTGATATCTATAAATTGCTTGAAATATAGAATTCCCTTATTAATACTAGTTGAATAGGTGTAAAGTGGCTTTAACTGTATAGTTTGAAGGTTATGTCTATTTTCTTTTCTCTGATCAAGACAAGAAGCTGTGATTTTACAAAGGCCATAGCGATTTCAACATAGTGGCCTTTTCCCAAAAAACTATCTTGAAGTATTAGACTGAAAAAGCCATAGGGAATCTTATGTTATTATATGTTTACCTAAATCACATACAATACATGCAAGTCTATGTATATTTGCTACATACATAGTTCAAATGAAGTTATCACATCTGTGGCCTCTAAAAGCCACAGACTACCTAACAAAGATTCCAGTATGAGAAACCTCCTTTCAAGCTGTTAATCAGAGAAGTCCAAATCTCAAAACAAATAGGCTATTACTGTTGCCCTTGGTAGCCTCCCAGAAGTCAAAGTCCTTGCTGCTGAAGACACCATGCACTTCAGACATGATCCCCAGAAGACAGAGGCTGGTTCTTACCCGACAGCTTCACCTTTGAGAGCTAGCTTTCATAGTACTGGAAGTTGCTATTCCATATTCCAAGGGAGGAAAGCAACCAACAGTCCTACCCAGATGTAATCACAATGACAAGCATGACATAATAACCCTAAGGTACAATAATGGCACTCATTATGGTGGTCACCATGAGATCTCTAAATTGGAGATAAGGCCCATTTAACAGGAGAGAAATCGTGCCATGTACTAGAAAGCTAACCAACCACCCAGGGCTAATAAGGTCACAGATCTTAAAAGAGAACCTACTACCATCACATCACTAAACCAGCATCATTCCTAACTGTCCTATTCTTATCCTTATGTCCACGGGTAAGTGCAGCTCTCAGCTCTCGTTAAAGAAGCTTGTCTTGGCAACGAAAGGAGAGCATTACAGAAAATCACAACCAGCCAGAATCCAGAGAGCGAGTGATTGCGGGGTGCTCAAACCCAGTTGATGTACCTGCAATACAACTGCTATACCTAAAGCTTAGGGGATATCTCAGAAGAGGTGCCAGAAAGACTAAGATCCAGAGGGCTAGGAAACCTGCTGTGAGGTTGTATCTCTAAGAAAGGAGACAGAAGCTCCATCCACCATGCCTGAACAATATGGCTGTCAGAACACGTTCACAAGTTCAACAGTGATAGACATGCTTACATGGAGGGAAGGAAATCTCATCAAACCTTTCATGTTGTGTGTATATGTATGTATATGCATGTATATATGTGTATATGTGTATTTACATATGTCAACAAGGACTAAAGAAAAAGGGACCATAATTTAAAAGGAAGCAAGGGGGTTACATGCAAGGGGTTAGAGGAAGAAAGGGGAAAATGATGTGATTATATTTCAGCTAAATTATTATTAAATTGCATTGTTTTAAGAGAAAAGAAAGGTAGTGCCTTCAGGCGTCTGTCTGTGGGCACATCGTAAGCTGGCTATAATACAAAAGAAGATTATCAAGAAGCTTCATGTATAAGAATTACACAAATTAAACTTAGCAGAATACAGAGACATAGTTGGGAAACTTGGTGGCCAAATATTATTACTGTTTAAAAAGCAAGAGAGAAAAATATGCAAATTAATACTTTAGGAAAATAATACTTAAAAATAAATTGAAGCAGAGCCTCTAACTAAAAGAGGAAGAAGCAAACAATAAGAAAAACACAGAGTCCAAAAGTCAGCTGAGAGAAATACCTGAAAATTTTTATGTTTTACCATGAATGATTATAAGAAAATTAATTGTTCTTAAAATTAAAGAGAATGTCTGGAAAAATATTTAATTACCAAAAGTGACAACAACAAACAGAGAACAAGAGTGGCATTGGGAAATAAATTATGAGCCATGTTGTAAGGAACGTTTCCCACAGTCGCCTCCAGCCGCTTAGCCAGGGAAGCCTCCCACATTCCCATGAAGCAGAGAAGTCCTGAACTGGACATCGGCAGCCACTATATTGAAGATAGGAAAGCATGCAGAGCAAGGAGATGTACATCCCGCAGTATGGAGATGCACATCCCAGCAGTTACTCTACTGAAGCTAGCAAAGCATGCATGGTATAGAGATACACATCCCATCCCAAAGTCATGTGAAGCGAACATAGTAACTAAGTCCACTGTGAACACAGATACCCATATCTTAAGTATTATAAAACATTTGCACACATAATGGAAATTTAATCAAAACAATTTAATGATATAATAAACGGCTATTTCTTTAATATTGATTTTGCAAATAAATACTAGCATTTTATTCTAGAGGAATTGATAGGTTTTTCCAGAGAATAGTTTCCCATGATAGTGTCTTTTAAAATATTAATAGATAGTTACTTATTTAGTGTTTGTTGCTGAAGGCATACATGGGGATACCACAGTTCGTATGTGGGGTTCAAAGGACATCTCGTGTGGATAGATTCTCTCCTTCCATGACATGGATCCCAGGGATTGAACTCACGGTGTCTGGTTTGGTAGCAAGTGCCCTCTCCTGCTGAGTCATCTCATGGGTCTGGGTGCAGCTCTTAAAACACGAAGTATGGGGATTCCTCCCCCAGGCAGGCAGAGGAGGGGATGGATTAAACAAAGCTAAACGTGCTTTTAATAGCAGACATTCATATGACAGCATGAACTGCAAGTTGCAACAGAACACAGCTTTTTGTTGCTGCTGCTGTTCGAAGCAGTAGGCCCGTCAGGAGAATGTGAGGGCTACCCTACAGTGTGACCTTCACGTGTTCACATTAAACAAGGATGCTTGTTCTCTTCACCACTCCTTAAATGGACTTAAAACTTCTGACTGGTGAAAGAAGAAAAACGAAGAAACAAAAATAGACAGGAAGAGCAGAGGCACTCATAAACATAAAGGCTATATTTTACATGCATGCAGTATACCCATAATTCTCAAATTTGTAACTGGTATATGTTTATATAATCAATAACAGTACTACTCACACCACTCAGACATCATGGTGAGAATGAGTTTCAAGAAAAAATATAAAAAATGCATTAAATAGACAAGATTTTAATAAATTATCAAATATATAGCACCTCTGGTTGAGAACTTGAAAACTGCAAGTAAGTTAAACTTTTGAACTTTGAACTTAACAAGAAGACCATAAAGTTCACCAAAAGAAAAGAAAATAAAAAAGAAAGGAAGAAGCCAGATTTACTCATACCTTGATAGTAGGATTTCACTTGAAAAATCATTTTGGAAATCAACATGACAGGAAAAAAAAAAGAAAGAAAAAGAAAACTCAAGACCCCTTTAGTTGGTTTGAACTGGAAGTCCCACTTTGGAGAACCATCAAAAGAAAATGACTGAAAATCTTGATTGCTAGATGTGACAGGATAGTCTATGTTACATTATTTATGAAAAACAGAGCAGAAATGATAATAGCTGCCCCTGCAGCGCCCGCGTTTACTGAATGCCCAGAAGACCTCCAATAAGAAAACTCAGACTACAAGAGGTGAAGAACTTGCCTTGATCACAAAACAAAAAGGAATTGGATAGTGTGAGGCCCAATCCTGGCAGAGCCCACTCTCTCCTTCCCCCTAGCAGCCATGAGTGTTAGGATGGGCTGCACACACATTTCTCTTCTCTTCTTAGGTGGATAAGCCACCATGTTATGCTACTGAAGACTGCACTACAAGGAACTCTTACAATGAAACACAATATACAAAGAAGTTATAAACACATATGCATACTGTGACAGCTAATAAGGAAAATCCAAGAGAGAGAGAGACAGAGACAGAGAGACAGAGAGAGACAGAGAGAGACAGAGACAGAGAGAGACAGACAGACAGACAGACAGAGAGACAGAGACAGAGAGGCACTGGAAAGGAACGTATCAGAAGACTCCTCATGCTCCGCTCTCAGAGAATGAACTTTCTACACAGAACATTTTCTCTTGTTTCCAATTTGTGAGTAATGGAGTCATATTAATTTCATCAAAGGAAGATAAGCTCATAAACTGAACAAATAGTAAGAATATTGCAATACAAAGAAGCAAATTACAGAAAAGAGAGTGGGGCAGGAGCAGTGACTAATCCAAATGTTACTTCCTAGCATCTCCATGTACTCTTCCATTTACGAACTAAATAAATACATAGCGGTTAGATTAAAGCACAGCCACATATCCTGTTTAGTCTTTTGCAAGAAACTACACGCTCTTCACACGGCTTTGGACAAGAAACAAAAGACACCTTATCTGATTGAAATTACAGGGGACATAGGAAAAGTACAGGATCCATTTGAAGTTTGGTTTCAGCCTTGTACTCTATTGATTTTATAATGTCCAGAGCCACTAAATGCAACAAACACATAATATGCCACGCAATATACTGTCTGAAGTTGCTTTGGTCATCACCTAAATTCAGAGAAGAGGTAGGGGACACAGAGACACTATCAAAGAAAATTGATTTTTTTTTACAGCTAATAACCTGTGCTTGGTGACTGAACACAGTATCAAAATCACTGTTCTGTGTGCAGATCATTTTCCCGGCCTTCCCTGCTGTTCCTCGACACTCCCACAGCTCCACAGCTGCTGCCACCAGCTAACCCCTCCTCTTCGATACTGACGACCACACAAGTGGGGTTCACAACATGCGCCAGGAACTTGAGTTGCTCTCTGATCCTCTGCACCACTTCCGCTGCGATGCAGAAATTAAAGTCTCAGGGAAGGAACGTGATGACATATCATTCCAAGAAATTGAATTTTTCCCACTAGAGGCGAGAACACTTGAGAGGACACTTTGTCGCCAGCATAACATTTCCTGGACTTTAGATAAAAAACAGTTTGCCCTGGAAGGGTTGCAGCACACTCTGGATTCAAATCCCAGCTCTCCTCTCTAGCAAGGTTATTCATCATTGTGTCTCAGGGTAAGATAAAATAAGGCCAACAGCAGTAGACTCTAGAGAGCAGTCTGACCATCTGGAGTAAACCTACATGAAACACAGAGGAACTATGGAGCTACAGGCATATGCTGGCAGCTCCTTTGAGCAGAAATACCCACAAAAGAGGGAGGACACTGAGAAGAAACAAAGGAAATGGTCCAGAAAAATCTCAATGCTACTTCTCCTCTATAACCTTTTCGTCTTTAACAACTGCTACATGAGCCAAGATGGAGACACAATAGCAGAGACAGTCCATGTGACTGAGCCATGTAGAAGGTACCAACCATGCAGAGCCAGGAAGCCAGAGTCTTCATTAAGACACAGCTCAGCTGTGTAGGTAGGATGAGGAGTTTTTCAATTTGTCTTTCAAAGCAAAGCAATTTAATCATTTTAACAAGCAACTAACCAGCTCCATAGTGGGTGCTGTAGGTCGTGGAGCGGTAACAGTGATCTTAAAGGATGCAAATCATGACCTTCAAATTCCAGAACAAGTAAAGGGAACAGTCCAGACCAAGAACTAAAAGAGAAAGCAGGGCGTGGTGGCGCACGCCTTTAATTCCAGCACCTGGGCAGCAAAGGCAGGCAGATTTCTGAGTTCGAGGCCAGCCTGGTCTACAGAGTGAGTTCCAGGACAGCCAGGGTTACACCGAGAATCCCTGTCTCGAAAACCCAAAAAAAAAAAAAAAAAAAAAACCAAAACAAAACCTAAGAGAAACAAACAGAGTGAACCTAGCTGAAGCCAAGAGGACTTTGAAGATCGTTTTGAAGAGTCAGAATGTTCACAAGGATATTCTCCTGTAATTCTCGATAGAAGTAGCACCGTGGTAAAATGAGTAATAATCAAATTTATTAGTGGAAAGTACCTATTGTAGACTTCTGCATTCATTAATGTTTACTCAAGTAACCTTTAAATAATCTTCACTCAAAATTTTCCACTCATACAGTACTTACAATCTCCCGTTCCTTTCCTTCCTTCCTCTGCTGATTGACAGCCATTCCCTAGATGTGCCCCCTCCACCTCTAGACCAACATTCCTACACTGGGGCTGATACCACTCAAGTGTTGCTAAGATACACACACTGTACATCAAGCATGAGTTATAAGTGACAAACTTACTGCTCCCAGAAGGCATGGGCATCTCACATTTCTACCAGTTCATTGCTGACCTCAAGAGCAGGGTTAGAAGTAGCCAACCTAAATCAGTTGAAATCCATGTGCTTCGTGTGTCTTTGGCATTCTCTTGAGCATCCGGCCCCACACTCCACCTCATATACTATGTGATTCTTGCCACACAGCTAGAAGCTGGAAAAAAGAAAAAGTAGAACTCAGTGCAAAACTGACTTGACTTGAGAATTAGAGCTTCTTCAAGGTGTTGGCACTTTTGGATCCTACATCTTTAATTTTCAGTGTTGACTTGAAGCTAATTTTTAAAGCCAAAAAGACTCACATTATAACTTCGGGTTCAAAAAGAGTCCAAAGACTGACCCCCACCTGCACAGAGCCAGGTTTTTATTCAGTTCTTCTTTTGAAAACAGAAGATGTGGAAAATGTAATTCATTTTAAAATATCCTAATGCCGGGGCTGGAGGGATGGATTAATAGGTGAAGTACCTAACATGTAAGCAAAATGGCAAGAGTGTAGATCACCAGCACACATGGATATCCAGGCACTGGGTTTAGATGAGAGACTCTGCCTCAGTTTATAAGATACAGAGCAATTTAGAAAACAAAAGCAAACAAACAAACAAAAAAACCAACAACAACATCAGCTCCTGGCCTCCAGGTGCACATGAATCTATTCACACAGATATGCCCAACACATGTGCGCACACACAGACACACAGACCTCACACTCACTAACTATAATTTTATTTTGTCTTATCTTATTTGTAAAATATCCCATTTTAGTTCAAACTGAAGAAAATAATCATTAATGCATAAGCAACTTGTAGCTCACTCAGAGCCAACAGTACGGAAAGGCACTACCACTTCCCTATTGGGTGGGGTTCAACTGAGTTTCCCAATAATGCATGAACTAGAAACCACTAGCAAAGAGTTGGTGTGCTACAGACCTCACAGTACCTCACAGCCTGGAATCTGAACCACTCTCTGCCAGAAAATTAAGCTTTAAAAGAAACACAAATTGGAGGCTTAGAGAGATAACTCAGCTGTTAAGAGCATTGGCTGATCTTCCAAAGGACCTGGGTTCAATTCCCAGCACTCACTGGAACACAGCTCATTACCATCTGTAAGTCCAGCCCCAGGGCATCCAAAGCTTTCTTCTGGCCTCTGCAGACAACAAGTGGTCCACATAAAATAAATTTAATTTTAAAAAGAAACACAAGTTATGTGGCCAACACAATGCATACATAGGTATAGATATTAGTTTAGTTTATACAGAATATTTTGTGGTGATGGAATCTATTCTATATTGCAAGTACAGTTCAGGAATCCTGCAAGATGATTTCTAAAGACGTAAATGCTTCTGTAAAGTGGGTGTTTGTAAAATACCAGTACAGGAAATTAAATGTAACGTCATTAGTAAACTAAACACTGTCCAAACAAAAGCACCTTGGTGGCTGTTGAGGGGCTCGGTGAGGTTACCTGCGACTGTGTGTGAGGAGAGAGAGGGAAGCATTAACACCTTTCACCCCAACATAGTAATGAGATTTACTCAATAGGAGATTTGGGGGTAATTGATTCAAGGGCAGAGATATTTAATCTGCAACAGTGGCAGTATTGGCCCAGTATAAATAAAGCTTCAGCCTAGATAAGAATCCTTATTCAAAAGTACATTATGCTGATGGTAGAATACAGCTTGGTTCTTTTCCTGAAAGAAGACACACTTGTCACTTACTTCCTCTCTGGGACAGCTGAGCAATGGAGTGTGGACCCATTTCTTAAAGGTATTTCCCACACCGTTTCTTCCTGTCCCTGCTGGGGATGTGGAAAGAAGCAACTGAGTGGCAAACATATTTCACCAAAAGTGCCTGCAACAAAGCCAGGCAAAGAAAATGCTTGTCATTGAGAACCGAATGATCCCTGTGGTGATGTGAATGGGAACAGTCCCCCACCGCCATAGGCTCATGTGTTTAAATATTTGGTCACCAATCGGTGGCTGTTTGGGGTAGATTAGGAGCCCCAGCCTTGCTTGAGGAAATGTGTTACTGGGGATGGTTTTGAAGTGTCAAAAGACTCACACCATGCTGAGTTCACTCTCTGCTTGATACTTGCAAATCAGGAAGTGAGCTTGTGACTGCTGGTGCAGACGCCTATCCTCTGTGCCTTCACTCCACCACCATAAATTCTAACCCTATGGAACCAGAATTGTTTGACTAATTAAACTCTCTCTTTTATAAACTGCCTTGGTCGGTCGTGGTGTTTTATTATAACAATACAAAAGTAACCAATATAGTACTTTTATCATCTCCTAAGTGGCCATGGGGATGGATTTCTGTGGTAGGGCCCTTGCTTCCCATGTATAAAATGTTTAAGACTCTGGGTTCAAATATCGGCACCACATTGAAAATAAATTTAGAACCCAAGTATCTCCAGTTTTCTAAATAGGATTAACAGAGTGTCCCTGATGGAGAAAGGCAATGGTTAGTTAGAACAGCAGTTGTCCCAGAGCTGGTGTCATTTCCTGGATCCATTTAAAGGGACAAAAGGAGAAAGAGACTCAGGATTCTGTCTGTGAACATGACCACATGACACTCACTTGTCTGGTAAGGCCATGGAATCTAGAGAAGAACCCACTACTGTCATTGTCCCAAACCAGTGTAATCTCTAACTACATTCTAAATACGTACCTTTGAACCCACCCGAAAGGGTAGCTTTCACTTCTCTCCCCCATTGAAGAAACATCTTTTTATGGACAACAGAGACCATTACAGTTTGCCACAGCTAATCAAAATTCAGAGAACAGCTAGTAATGGGCTATCTATCCCCAGTCGATGAATCTACAATACAACCCCTACACCTAAGGGACATTACAGAAGAGGGGACAGAAAGATTGTGAGAGCCAGATGTATACCTTCTGTGAGATATACATCAGGGTCTCTGCGCCCATGAACTTTCAGCAGTGTGGTTGCCTAACCAAGACCTGAGTAAGGACATCAGTTGCCATGACCACTTCAATGTGGATGGTGCAGATCTTGTGGGGCCTCACCTCAAGAAGAAGAGCTATAGGCAATTAGTGACTATCAAGAGAGGGAGAACCAGTCTTGTCTCAAGGATGAGGCATAAAAATATCTACATATAAGCAACAATAAATGAACTCAGCAGGTTGCCTTTGTATATATATTTGTATGTATCTGCATGCATATGTGTGTCAATAATAAATAAAGAGAGGTCATAAATTTGACAAAGGTGGGGGACACAGAGGAGGGTTTGGAGCGAGGATAGGGAAAGGGAAAATTATGTAAATGCAGTACACATGTAAAGTTTTTTGAAAAATAGGGAATTGTTAAAGATGATTAATCTATTCACATGAACTTTATAGGCCTCAAATTTGGAGGGGCTTTGTTACTATTATCATTATCATAATCATTGCTATTACTATTATTGTTGTTGTTGTTGTTATTGCTGTAAGTATAAAATATTTGTAATTTCAGCTTGGATTCCTGGGACAGTATAAGGTTTGTAGCTACATCTTCTATGAAGATCATGTGAATTGAGGCTCATCGCTACCATAGACTTACGCCACACACATATTTATGAGGAAAAACTTTCCTGTACAAATATCCACATAGAATTGAAGCTTGTTATTAATGAAAGCAGTGACTCTCAGTTATGAGTGTTTACAGACGTCCTCTGTTTAATATTACTTATTATTTTATGTGCATGCGTGTCTGAGCAGAGACATGTGTGCTTCATGTTTGCAGGAATCCACACAGGTCAGAAGATGGTATTAGAGCCCCTGGAAGTGGAGTGCTGTGGTAAAGCATGTTCCATAACTAACCCTGCCCATGGCTGGTGGTCAGCCGAAAACATACCCTTTATCCTAGGCTTTCTGCAGTCCCCTTTATCCACTTCTAAGGACAGGAACAGAAATGCTGGGAAAGGTCTGTACTTCCTCCCAGAAATATGGCTGCTCTCATTCCAGGATGGAGTTCCTCCTACCCAGGCTCTGCCTTCTACACACTTCTTGTGCTCTGGATGCAGTGAATACGCCCTTCACATTAGCACTAATGGAGGGCAGACTTGTGCCCTGAGGAGATAATGGGCCAGCCCACCTGAGGAAATCAGCCCTCTAAATGCCTGAGACAAATTGGTAGCTGCCCAGGAACCAGCCCAGCAGGGAGCTGGTTCAGTCCCTCGGTTAAGTCCGTCCCTGAGTCCCTCCCACCATGTTTCTGCTGTTATGGAACCGGAGAAGTGGAATGCACTGCCATTAAGCTTTATCTGGAAATTCTTAACTTTTCATCTTCATGGAGAGAAAAGCATTTGGGAGAGAAAATGTAAATGAAACTTCTAACCTTATTAGCCATGCCTCCATTGCTACTGGCAATGAATCACAAGACAGCCAGTCAAATGCAGAACGTGAGCTGAGCTGGGGGCTGGATTTAAAACCTTAGACCAGCTCTGACTGAGCTACACACAGTGGTCCCCCAGTCTGACTGGCTCTTCTGGTAATTTAGAAGGAGCCTTATCAAACATAAGAGCACTTGTCTTTGTCACTAAAATCTAGCAAGCATTTTCATTTCCTGTCAGTAAAGTGCTTCAGTGAGGAAACGCAGGCTTTCTTTGCCTCACCTTCCACACCATGTCAACCTTGATGACCTCTGACCTTGCAGTAAGTCTCAATAACAGGAAAGCCAAAGAATCATAAACCTAACTTCAGTGTGAAGGGGAAAAAAAAATCCATGCAAATACAAAGAGGGCAGGAGTCACATGATCATAAGTGCTGACATAGCATCCCTAAGGGTTGCTTTTAGCTATAACATATCTATGCTCCCCCTCAGTGCAACTGCACCAGACCCAACTGCTCTGTTCTTTCCAGCAGGAGTTTTCTCTCCTAAACCAGAGTTCACACCCTTAGCTGAGATGGGACCACAACAATAAGCCTCTTTCCGCACTTGCCCACGTTGAATCCAGATCTTCTCTTTTCACCAACTTCTCCCACAGGCAACTTCTCTTTTTCTCAATCAAATTCCCAGCTGCCCCCAAGCCCACTTGGTCTGCAGAGTTCAGGCTGACTTTTAGAAATATTTCCTTACTCTGAACATTTTCTTTCCAACAGCAAACACCACTGTTAGTTTTTTTTTTTTTTTACAGTCATGCCAGACAGACAAATAAAAGTATAACTAGAATAATATTGCTCTACACTGATAATTATTATACTTTGGGGGGGTGTGCACCAGCTGTATGCCAGACAGAAGGACTCACCCACTAAGATAACACTGTGGCAAAGCACATATTGTACTGCTTATTCACCACATTACCTTGCTTCTCATTGGCAATACCTGAAAGTCTGTTGGTTCTAAATATAGTCTCCTTGATAACCAACATTCTCAGCCATCACAGCACACTTCCATGGTTGATGAGACTCTTCTTCCCCATGTTAAACTTGGAATGTAAGACTCTGGTGAGCCTTAACTTACCTGAGACCCTCCCCCATCCTATGTAATTAAGCCTCTCCCTTCCAGAGGGGAGGGGTGCAGAAGGACTACATGATCTTTCTCTTTCAAGAGGGGAGGGGTCTGGTGGAATTTTCCAAAGGTCCTGAATTGACCTCTTCAGGACTAGACTTGACATTATTAGACAGGAAGCATACATACAGAGGACGATATCTGACAAACTTTCTTTGTTTGAATTGTTTTCAGCAATAGCCATGCTAATCCCCCATTATGGTTATTGTTATTTACACTCCTTTTTAACTTTAATGCATAGACTAGTCTTGAACTCGCTATGTAGTCCAGGCTACCATTAAACTTGCAACAATCCTCCAAGTTTTGAGATTTCAAGTTTGTGCCACCACATCTGGTATGTCGTAACAGACCATTATAGAACAATCAAGTGCCTGTGTGCCAACTCGATAGGATTAAGAAGTGCCTAGGCACTAATGAAGCATAACTTTGGGTGTGTCTTGAAAGGCATTTCCACATTATATATGCTGGGTGTGGGGTTCTCAGACTCAACTAAACAGAAGAAAGATAAAGCCAGCTGAGCAATGACAGTCTGCTTCCTCCCATCACCATGCCTCCCTACCATGATGAACCAGACCCTCAAACGATGGGACAAAATCCTTATTCCCTTTCGCTACCTCTTTTCATATACTTCCTCACAACAAGAAAAATAGCCAATACACTGTATGACTTGAACTATTTTAGAAATATAGTCAGATATTTTCTCACAACAAGAAAAGTAGCTAATACACTGTATGACTTGAACTATTTTAAAAATATAGTCATTCTCCAAAATGCATGGTGGAGTGAAATAATCCATCCAGTGAGCTGTTAATCTGCTGAGCTATCAGTTAAGGGCACTGCCATCTATAACAGCAACCATTAATGACTACTAAGCCATTCATCCTAATGTCTGTAAAACAGACTTCTGTTGGCAGACTTGGACAGCTCAGAGCATCTGTGATATGAGTGACTGGGTCAATAATCCATAAATTAAATGGTTGCTAAGTACTAAAACTCTTTGAAATGATAGGCCATTAGGGCTAAGACAGTTTCATTTAGGTATATAAAATTCACTTTCAAAATATTCTGGAGGTATGAATTTCTATGATAGATCACTCAAAATGTACTGAAAAAAAAAGGTGTTCATTCGTTACTCAAACGTTGTATATTGAACCCTCTCCATAGCACTGCAAATTATGAAAGATACAAAAAATATGTCATTTTAGGAGCTTGCAATATAGGTTAAGTCTTATAAAAACAGATGTTATAATAATTATAAATCCATATTGTTAATGAGGGGACATTGGCAGAGAAGAAGCCTATTATCAGTAGGTGGTTAATACACTATCTAAAGTGAGCTTAGCTTAGTGGATGGAAACAGAATGAAAATATTTAAGATATAAAGGACATAGAAAGGAGGCATCCACACAGAGAGACTAGACACAGCCTGTCTTCTCACCCTTTCCCAGTCCCCTTATCCTCCCCAAATGCTGCTCCCCTCGGAGCCTTACTTTCTTAGCCCTGAACCCTATTCCTTGTGTACAGGGGTTTATTCCTACAAGAATATACTCCTGTATTTGAAAATGAAACATTCACAAACATCATGACATTGCTACTTGTAATCTAGAATCACAATTAGTATGCATGCCCTCAGATGGAGAGACAATGGTGAGTACACAGGTGTCTTAATTGGGGTTCTCGTTTCTGTGAAGAGACACCATGACCAAGGCAACTCTTATAAGGAACAACATTTAATTGGGGCAGGCTTAAAGATTTAGAGGTTCTGTCCATTATCATCATGGCAGGAAGCATTGCAGACATGTCGATAGAAGAACTAGGAGTTCTACCACTTGTTCCACAGGCAGCTAGGAGAAGACTGACTTCCAGGAAGCTAGGAAGAAGATCTCAAAGCCCATCCCCAGAGTGACACACTTCCTCCAATAAGGCCACACCTACTCCAACCAGGCCACACCTCCTAATAGTGCCACTCCCTGAGCCAAGCATATTCAAATCACCATATTCCATTCCCTGGCCCCCATAGGCTTGTTCAAACACATGAGACTATAGGGGCCATACCTAGATATAGACTAATAAAAAATACATTTAATCTAACTTCCAAAGTCCCCATAGTCTATCATAGTCTCAACAATGTTTAAAATTCCCAAGTTCAAAGTCTCTTCTGAGATTCATACAATCATTTAACTGTAATCCCCTATGAAATTAAAATAAAAAAGCAGATCACTTACCTCCAATATCACAGGATATACATTCTCAGTCCAAGATGGTATAGTAAAAAGATCCTGGACAAAAGCAAGACCAGAAACCAGCTGGAAAATCTCCAAACTCTGAATCTCGATGACTGGTGTCAAAACCCTCTTCAGATCTCCAACTCCTTTTTACTTTGTTGACTACAGCAGAATTCTTTCTCCTGGACTTTTTCACTCCCTGTTAGCAACTTCTCTCAGCAGATAGCTCATGTCTCTGGCATTTCTACCTTCTTGAGTTGTCTCCAAGACAACTTCAACTTCACAGCTTCTTGTTCCATGTCTGGGATCCACACATGATCTTCTGGGCTCCTCCAAAGGGCTTGGGTCACATCTCTAGCACTACCCTCCCTACCACTCCAAGATCTGGTTGACTCCATTCCACTGCTGTTGCTATTCTTGCGTGCATCCCATGGTACTGGCATCTCTAACATCCTGCAGTTTCTCATTACAACTAGGCTTCACCAATAGTCTCTCATAGTCTCCCTTTATGGCACCAAATCTCAACTTCTTTGCATGACCTCTTCAGTCTTGGGCCATCAACTGCAACTGAGGCTGTACTTTCACCAATGGCCTTTCCTGACCTCTCATAGTACTCATTTTCAGCTGCTCTCCACAACCCCTACATGCCTTCAAAATTACCACCTGAGTAATTCTTACACATTACAAAGTCCACAGTAGTCCCCTTCTATTCTTGATTCTAAAGCCAGAGCCACATGGCTAAAGCTGCCAAGTTCTGCTGCTTACTGGAGCTGAAAAACAACCCCTTGTTCTATTACATTATTACACCAGCTTTCTATTTTCCAAATAGTTCCACTGCCTAAACTTGGCTGTCCTGGAACTTCCTCTGTAGATTGACCTTGAACTCAAAGATTTACATGGTTCTGTCTCCTAAATGCTGGGATTAGAGGTGTATACCACCATACCTGAACCTATTCCTCTGTACCAGGCTGGCCTTGAACTCAGAGATCTGCTTGCCCACATCTCCTGGGATGAAATATTTGTACCACCATGCCCATGCCTAAGCTTTTCATACCCACTCCAGATCCAGATCAAAAGTCTGTGTCTTCCAGCTTCAAGATCTGAATCATAGTTGTGTTCTCCATTTCAGAACTGTAGTTCATTTCAGATTAAAACTACAGACGAAATAATAACCAAGTCACTTGTTCAACTGAAAAAGCAAAACAATAAGCTTAAAACATGAGATCTTGCTTCAAGATCACTAATCCTTTAATCTGTCTATCTCCTTGACATAGGATTCAGCTCCATTCTACTTCCTGGTGAATAAACCTTTATTCTGTGGATCATACATTTTTTATTTTTCCTTTCTAAGAAGCTTGCTCCCTTTCATCAAAAAGTTCTTCATAAGAGTGAACTTTAGTAGCCACACAACAGAATTTATACCAGGATATTTTGAGACTTCCTTTGTCAAAGCAATTAACCTAAATCTGTTTACCTTAGCCTCAGGCAGACTCTTTGGACAAAAGCAAAAAGGAGCAACTTTCTTCCCCAAAACATCGTAAGAAAGATCTCCAAAGTTCAAATCACCCTCAACACCAATGACTTCCATATTTCTACTAGGATGGCCCATTAAGTCCCACTTAAAGCATTCCATGTCTTTCCAAATCCAAAGTCCTACAAAAGCCACATTCCTCCAAACAAAAACATGGTCAGGCCTATCACAGCAATATCCCAGTCCCTCCTACCAACTTCTGTCTTAGTTAGGGTTTCTATTGCTAAGAAGAGACACCATGTCCTTATAAGGCAACTCTTATAAGGGGCAACATTTCAATGGGGCTGGCTTAAAGATTCAGAGGTTCAGTCCATTATCATCATAGCAGGTAGCATGGTAGTGTCCAGGCAGGCATGTCAGTGGAGGAGCTAGGAATTCTACAACTCGTTCCAAAGGCAGCTGGGAGACAACTGACTTCCAGGAAAGTCGGAGAAAAGTCTCAAAACCCACTCCCAGAGTGACTTACTTCCTACTCCAACAAGGCCACACGAGTGTCACTCCCTAAGCCAAACATACTCAAATCACCACAATAAGTTTCCCTGATTCAGTGTCCTCAAGTTTTACCTGACAAGTAAAAACCACAGTGAATGGCTAATAGAATGTATAATTAGTGTATTTTTTAAATGAATAACCAAGAAATAATGTGATTCAAAAAAGACTTTATGATTGGATTTAAGGGTGGCTCTCATGAGATGGAACCAGTACCTAATACTGTGAATGAGACCATGAACACGAGTATTGGGGGAAAAACCTATTATTGTGCTGAATGAACATAGCAATAGAATGACTCCTATGACATATTGTTATGCCTATACATTGTTAATGCCTCCCTCAATCCTCATCAGGGAAGCTTTCTGCAATAGATGATAATTAACACAGACACAGGCCAATTGGAGGGAATTTGGAGCACTTGGCCCTAAATGGGAAGCCTTTGTCACACTCTTCCCTTTAAAGATCAGGGAACAATGCAGAAGAGAAAACAAGACCCTAAAAGCCAGAGGTAGTGGACAACTCCCCGGAAATAGCAGTTCCCAGGTGAAACATGGCGCTGTACATAGGAAGTTACAGAGATAGTGACAGCATACAGAAGACCTGCACGAGATCAAGCCATGTAAAATCCCAGCATAGAAAGGGAGACGTAAACATAGAGTCGAATTCCTAATGAAGAAGTTATTTTCACAAAGTTGTCTAACTGGCACATCTGTAACACAACTCCTGCACCTAAGGCTTAAGAATGTGTGGGAGAGAAGCTGGAAAGACTGTAAAAGCCAGAGAAACGGGAGGCTTGGTGAAATATCAGAGACGCTAATTCATGAAATTTCACCAACATGCCTGTCTAAGCGTGACCTGAACAAGGGTATCACCAACAGACGTGCTCATAAAAATGGAAGAAAGCCCTCCGGAGGCCTCAACCCTAGGCAATGAACTTAGTAAATAAAGAATGCTGAGCGTGACAGAAAGAGTCTTCCTCAAGAAACAGCACATCACTGGTGGTTCAATCCAAATGGTCAGACTGGAAACAGAGACATAAAAGGACTATATTAGAAATATACCTATATTTCTTATATATTAATAAGATAATATTGGATAATATATAACTTATATAATAATATATACATAGCAACAATTAAAGAAAAAGAGGCCATGAATTTGAAGGAGAGGAAGGAGTGGAGTACATGGGAGAGGCTGAAAGGAGGACATTATATAATTGTAGGAGAAGTTCAAAAATAAAAAATTATAATACGAAACATTTGCAATTGATAGTTGCTGGGAGAAGGAAAAATCTGCTTTCATGGGGTGACACTGGGTATATCAACCACAGTGCAGGGCAGACCCCATGCCCAGGAGTAGCTGCCCAGTGCAAAGTAAATTGTGCCTGTGTGTGTGTGTGTGTGTGTGTGTGTGTGTGTACATGTGCACTTTTTTTTTTTTTGCTTTTTTTCAAGAGAGAGACAAAACATAAGTTGAGTTGGTAGGAAGGGAAGTATCTTGGAGTTGGAGTGTGGGAAAGATTATGATCAAAATTTACCATATGAAATTTTTAAATAAATACATTTTTTAAAAAGATTTTTCAAACAATAAAATGTAAAAAGTGAATACCAGGTAACATGGTCATAGAATGCTTTGCATATAAATCAGAGATACAGAAAGCCAGCACATATAATTATTAAAATCTAGCCTGATACAAAGGAGACCCATGTTTAGAATAAAGTCTGGCTGTTGATTCTGGCAACGTGATACAAAGATATACTTAAGAAAAAAAGTCTTCTGAGTGAAATATCTAAAATGTGGTATTAAATGCAATGAATCTCTTTAAACTGGATAGATGAAACTATTTTATATTTTTATATAATTATATTTTATACATGAGGTTAGAGGGAGTATGGGAGCAACTGAAAACCCAGTGCACTAGCCCGATATGAGGTCTGGCTTCATTTTTTCCCCTAACATTATAACTTGTTTTTCACAAGCTATATGGACACAGCACATAAAGAATGGGCTTTCAAATTGTGAGCTGAAACTCTTGCGGTCATAAAGTCTGGGTATCTGAAGAGCTCTGAGGCTAAAGCACAAGGCATGACTCAAAGGAAAACCCTAAGGGAATTAATTGCCTCATAGTTAATACAAACAGATGAGGATTGTGGAGGAAGTTTTAAGAGATAGGGAGGTAAAGTGAGGTGTGCTGCTGTGGATTGATTTGGGCTTCTACAGGAGCCCAAGGAGAATGGAGATGGAGCTAGATTTTGTAGCAAAATGAATCTTGAGGCTTAACGGCTATCACGGAATTTGAAAGGTAGTGATTTGATAGCTTTGTGCATCCAAGGATGTTAGTCATAGCCCATAAGCATGTGCAACAGCCACCTGCAAGAATGGTTTTGCACTGCACTGTTTCATGTATCCACTGTAGAAGCAGCTCAGAAATATTAAATGGAGAATTCCAGAGATAGATAACATCTAGACTTTAAATTATGCAGTATTCTGAAGAAAGAATGAATCTCCAGCCATGTCACTCTGCCCCCAGCCGAGAACTAAATCATCTCACTGTCAAATATCCCCACACTCTAAGAAGTCATTAGGTATTCTGTGGCCATCTTGGTCATGAGATTGGCTACTTCATGAAAGCAAGGCTTATGTCAAAATAATCCTTATTTTACTCAATAATGGACTCAACAGACAAAACTATCCATGCTGGTAGTGCTATGATAGTGTACTGTGACAAGTATTCTATTATTGGTCATTTTATATGTACCTCATTTGTAAGGTTCAAAAGCATTAAGATAGGTATAGACATATATGAAGATATAATACTCTCTAGTAAATGCATGCAGTGGCCCAGGCACATAAAACAGTGTGGACAGCCTAAAAATAAGCTAGAACTTAACACTTAGATAAAAGCAACAGATAATTCAGAAGAAGTGTAATCACGTTTGAAGGATGAAAGTCACTTTCACAATCCAAAGAAGAGATCTTGGTATTAAATTTGAACTTCATTGAACTAAATGACATGTTACAATTTTGGATTACCAACACAAAATAACAATAGTGTATGACTTTAGAGAAAAAATGAGGATCAGGACATAGAATGATATGAATGTACCAAAAGAAAAAAAAAACCAAAACAAAACAAAACAAAAAAAAACCAAAGAACAAAAACAAACCGCAAATGATCAAAAATTAACAGAGAAAACAACATTTGAAACAGAAAGAAAAATATAGAAAGCATCAAAATTAAGCAATTGTATAAAAACAATTGGTCCAAAATGTCTAGTTTAAAGGTAGAAATGATTAAAACATACTGAAAGATAAAGTTATAGATCTTTACCAAAATGTCACAGAAAGCTCAAAGATTTAGTGACATTTAAAATAAAAGGATAGATAAGAGCTGCCCACTTCAAACTCATAAGCACCAAATCTACATTTGAGAAGCTCTTGAAACTGCCAAGGTCAATGGGTAGGTTCCCCACATCAGTGAGAGGTTTCAGCATCTCTTCCATAAAGTGACCAGACAGACCATAGTGAGCGCAGAGAAAGGAGAATAGAGAACCTCTGAGTGTTTGATTTAACTGGCAAAATTAATTCCTAGGAGAATGCGGCTCATTAAGGATCATTTAACATTATATACATTGCGTGTATAACCATCCAAGATCAAAGATGCTTTGTCTTCTTAACTACACAGTAGATCAAAAGCAAATATCATCAAGTACCAAAAAAGTCATAATTATAAAGTTCACGGTCCCTGTCCACAGTGCAATTAAATTAAAATCAATAACAAGACCACAGCTAAGGGACAGAAATCCAATGAGTTGTTGCTGAAGACTGGGGGGACTCAGAGATTGATCTCAAAAGGGTATGAGGAAATTTTTCCAGGGTGATGAAAATGTATTTGAAATTGGTAGTAGATTCACAACTACATATACTTGTCAAAACTCATCAAACCATAGACTTCAATAAGTAAATTCTACCATATGGAAATTATACTTCAATAAGCTTGATTTTAAGACTAATCAATGGCAAGTGATAACTTTTAAAAGTTTCATGCATTTAGATTTCAAAACTAAGTAAGAGTGGAAGATAAAAGATGCTTAGCATTGAATTATCAAATGTAATGAATGCAGTTGGAAAAAATGTATAATACTTGTATTAGAAAATAACAGTGACTGAAAACACATTAATAATAATAATAATAATAATAATAATAAATCCAAAGGACTTTTAAAAAAGAGAAATGCAGGAATCAACTGGATAGAAGACGAAAGATACAACCAGAAAGAATTACCAGAAAGAAAAGATGGTCCTTTGATAAGTCTAAATACAGCTGTAGTGTCTCAGCAGGAAATATTGGCGAGGGTACAGCCAAATATTGGAGATGAAAACTGGGCAGGAATAGTTTAAAGGAAAATTAAAAGCATATTAATAAGTTTGAAATTTTATACAAATTAAATTCCTAGAAATTATGGTTCATCAAAAATTGCCTAGTTATACAGTAACTGAATGGAGCTATAACTACAAAGGACATTAAGTTATTAGTTTAAAGTTTACTCACAAACAAAGCCAGAAGTTTCTAATGGACAATTGAAGCAAATGCTTAGGAAGTGTGCAATCCAATCTCAGGTGACTTCTAGAGCACCAGAAACCCAACTCATGGGGAATAGCCATCATAAGGCTAGCAAACCCAGGGCATCTTTAATAGCCTGAATAAGAACTCAAGAAGCCAGAACCTCCTTTGGACCTTCAGCTTTTCATGGTGAGATTTCTGAAGCCAGTTTCCCAAACATAAAGGACTTGGTATAAAAATAACTGAATCCGATCTTCTAGGGAGTTGAGGCATATTCTGGCTTAGTTCCGTGCTTCTCCAGCTCTGGCTCTAGGTATGAATCCATGTATATGAATGCACTTTCATTTGCTATGCCGGAAACTGGCAACTCCCTGCATCTGCTGTGTGTAAGCTGGAGACCTGGGATTGCTGGGAGAGTCAGTCATTCTGAGGCCTTAGAGCCAAGGAGCTAAAAATGCAGCTTCCTGTAAGGGGTGACTAAGAGACAAGAGAGCTGCAAGGAAAGATCAATGTTTCACCTCAAGCAGCAGAGCAAGGAACTAATTCAACCTTCTACTTTTTTTTTTTTTTTTTTTTTTTTTTTTTGTCCTATTTGGGACACAACTTGGATTATTCCTCTACATTGAAAAGAACCATCTGCTCTATTCAGTCTACCGGTTCAAATGCTAATTTCTTCCAGAAACATCCTCACAGATACACCCAGAAATAATGTTTAATCAGCAATCTGGGTATCTTGTGGCCCAGTCAAGCTGACAAATTAAATTAATCACCATGGAAACCGAGTCCAACTATGCCCATGTTCTTAAAACCATATAGATAAGACGAATTTATCTAGAAAGTTATGGATGGTTACCACACCCACTCCAGTTAGAAACACGGATTAAGGAACCTCCTTTGTAAAATATCAGAGAAAAGAGGGATTTTAATAAAAATCACTATAATACAGTTTTCTTATAATAAAATGAATCTGTTAGAACCACTTGAAAGCACAGGTAAATAGAAAGCATTAATTTACACATCGGTGCATCCATTCAGAAGAAACGTCAGCCGTGCTTGCAAATCTTTCTCTCCTGGGTATTTGGAGTTGCCTCTCCCTAGTTTAATTTTCTTAATTGTGAAGGAGAGAAGGAAAGAAAGCAGTCAACACTCCCCGAAGAGACTCAAATGACCCACTGATTTGGCACTCTCTGTATTTGGGCTGTATCTATACTTTATCCATACAGTATAAGAAAAGAATCGCATGCCAATAGTAAAGTCAGAAAATCACCAGCAGGACGTTCGGCATGATTTTATTCTTGAGTGTATGTTTATAAACAAAGGCTGACCAGACAGTGAAGCACGCACCAGAGTATTAGATCTTCATCTCTAAGCTCATACTGCCTCTTGCCTCCCCTGGAGGATTCATTTACTGTGCTGAGTCACATTTCAGGGTCAGACCTGATATCTGCCTACAACAGAGCCTTGAGCTAGGGCAGAGAAGTTTGAGATTGGGCCTGTATCCAAGCTATCCCTAGAGGTCAACTCAATACAGCCTAGTGTTACCTGAAAAGGAAGTCTCAAGGGATTTCGCAGATCATATCAGCCTATAGCATGTCTTTGGGGGACTGTCCTGATTGCAAAATGATATATGAGGCCCAGCCCACTGAGTGTCACCATCCCTAGGCAGGTAGTCCAGGACTGTGCAAGAGGTCTCCCCTTCTCTGAGGAGAAAGCAGGGAGGCATAAGGGTAGAGGAGGTGAGAGGAAGGGACTGGGAGGAGAAGAGGGAAGGGAAGCTCCAATCACGGTATAAAGCAAAGAAAGAGAAAAACTTCATAATTGATTTTTAATAGGCTGTCTAGGTATGGGTCTGCCAGTGAGTCAGCAAGCAACATTCCTCCATGGTTTATGGTTTTTCCTTGGGCTCCTGCTTGAGTTCCTACCCTTACTTCCCACAACAGTGGGCCATGACCTTAAATTAAAATAAACCCTCTCTTGTCCCAAGCAGCTATTGGTCAGAATGTCATATCACAGCAACAGAAGGAAATAAGAACAGCTTGTGTGGGCTACATACAGAACAGAACATCTGACACCACGAGGAACTTTGATTGTCTCTAAAGTCCATGCCTGTGCCCAGGGAAGTACAATATTAAAAAACAAATTAAAAAATAGGGTATGATAAGAAACAGAGGAAAAACATGCATACACACACACACACATACACACACACACCAAGTGAACAAACAGAAAAGGGGACCATTTTCTCCTGTCTGAAAGACCCACATTTTTACCTTTCATATTTACTCACACTAAAGTTAGGTCTCACGGCTCACCTCCCAGATAGCGCCACACCCACACTCCACAGGCCAGCCACAATGAACTTCATAGTGATGTTCAAAGGAGCCAAATTGATTCTTTCCCCAGTTGCTGCACACACGGGAATCTTACCTGAAGCCTTCCTTCTCTGACCATCACCAGCACTGCCCTCTGCGGGTATTCCTGCCACATATGTGAATGCTTCCCTTTTGTTCTACCCAGAGATGAGTACGACGTGTACTGTAATGGCTTATTTCATTGTCTCTGTAGACACTAGCAGAGCAGTTATGGTCAGTCCCCCCATTACCCTGTCACCTAACTCAAACTAATGCGCAAGACTTGGACAAAGCAGGCTCCGAGTTTCCAAACACTTTTTACCTCATGTCTTTAATCACTCGTGCATATGAACACCCATATGCATGAGTGTTTCCTCATGTGAATTCCTGTGTGTGTGTGTGTGTGTGTGTGTGTGTGTGTGTGTGTGTGTGTGTGTGTGTACGTACATGCACACATACTGCATTATCTGGCTGATGTTATTCTCAAAGGAAGCTAAACAGTTTTCTTAGGAACATGCTGTGTCAGTCCCCAGTGTATGTTCCAGCCTTGATTGATACACTCCACTTGTGTGAACGAAGTTAGTCCCCCTCAGTACCCTGTCTTAGTTTTCACTGTACTCTTTTGTAAGGGCAAGGTAATGGCTACCCTAAACAGCAGAGCCAGTGAGGGGTCAGGCCAGGCTATACCTACCATCTGACTGCCAGGATGAACAATTTCCTGTGCCATTCATGAGGGTGCAACAGCCCTTACAGCTTCATTGGTCCCTAAAGGACATGACAACTTAAAACTGTCACCTAGGGGATTAAATTCCAATTTCTACATTTGGGAGGAGTGCATGTATTGAAATCAAACAGACTGCCAAAGCTGCGAGGGTCTAGCTGTGCATGGCCTGAATGCAAGACATATATTTTATTCTCTGAATATAGGGCACTGTGGAAGATATTTTAGCATAAGCATAGTAGAATTGTAGGTTGTTTGAGGGGAATGAGTATGGAGCAGGTCATAAGTCAGATAAGAATATGAGAGAATGAAATTATTGGACAAATGGATGTATCTGGAGGATATCATCCTTAGTGAGGTAACCCAATCACAAAAGAAGTCATTAGATATGCACTCACTGATAAGTGGATATTAGCCCAGAAACATAGAACACCCAAGATACAATTTGCAAAACACAAGAAAATCAAGAAAAGGGAAGACCAATGGGTGGATACTTCATTCCTCCTTAGAATAGGGAACAAAATACCCATGAAAGGAGTTAGAGAGACAAAGTTTGGAGCTAAGACAAAAGGATGGACTATCCAGAGACTATCCCACCCAGGGATCCATCCCATAATCAGCCACCAAACCCAGACACTATTGCATATGCCAGCAAGATTTTTTAAAAAATATTTTATTAGGTATTTTCCCCATTTATATTTCCAATGCTATCCCGAAATTCCCCCATACCCTCCCCCCCAATCCTCTACCCACCCACTCCCACTTTTTGGCCCTGGCATTCCCCTGTACTGGGGCATATAAAGTTTGCAAGTCCAATGGGCCTCTCTTTCCAGTGATGGCCAACTAGGCCATCTTTTGATACATATGCAGCTAGAGTCAAGAGCTCAGGGGTACTGGTTAGTTCATAATGTTGTTCCACCTATAGGGGTGCAGATCCCTTTAGCTCCTTGGGTACTTTCTCTAGCTCCTCCATTGGGGGCCCTGTGGTCCATCCAATAGCTGACTATGAGCATCCACTTCTGTGTTTGCTAGGCCCCGGCATAGTCACACAAGAGAGAGAGCTCTATCTAGGTCCTTTCAGCAAAATCTTGCTAGTGTGTGCAATGGTGTCAGCGTTTGGAAGCTGATTATGGGATGGATCCCCGGATATGGCAGTCTCTAGATAGTCCATCCTTTCCTCACAGCTCCAAACTTTGTCTCTGTAATTCCTTCCATGGGTGTTTTGTTCCCAATTCTAAGGAGGGGCAAAGTGTCCACACTTTGGTCTTCGTTCTTCTTGAGTTTCATGCGTTTAGCAAACTGTATCTTATATCTTGGGTATCCTAGGTTTCTGGGCTAATATCCACTTATCAGTGAGTACATATTGTGAGAGTTCCTTTGTGATTGGGTTACTTCACTCAGGATGATGCCCTCCAGGTCCATCCATTTGCCTAGGAATTTCATAAATTTATTCTTTTTAATAGCTGAGTAGTATTCCATTGTGTAAATGTACCAAATTTTCTGTATCCATTCCTCTGTTGAGGGGCATCTGGGTTCTTTCCAGCTTCTGGCTATTATAAATAAGGCTGCTATGAACATAGTGGAGCATGTGTCCTTCTTACCGGTTGGGACCTCTTCTGGATATATGCCCAGGAGAAGTATTGCGGGATCCTCCCGTAGTACTATGTCCAATTATCTGAGGAACCGCCAGACTGATTTCCAGAGTGGTTGTACAAGCTTGCAATCCCACCAACAATGGAGGAGTGTTCCTCTTTCTTCACATCCTCGCCAGTATCTGCTGTCACCTGAATTTTTGATCTTAGCCATTCTGACTGGTGTGAGGTGGAATCTCAGTGTTGTTTTGATTTGCATTTCCCTGATGATTAAGGATGTTGGACATTTTTTCAGGTGCTTCTCTGCCATTCGATATTCCTCAGGTGAGAATTCTTTGTTCAGCTCTGAGCCCCATTTTTAATGGGGTTATTTGATTTTCTGGAGCCCACCTTCTTGAGTTCTTTATATATATTGGATATTAGTCCCCTATCTGATTTAGGATAGGTAAAGATCCTTTCCCAATCTGTTGGTGGTCTTTTTGTCTTGTTGATGGTGTCTTTTGCCTTGCAGAAGCTTTGCAACTTTATGAGGTCCCATTTATTGATTCTCGATCATACGGCACAAGGCATTGCTGTTCTATTCAGGAACTTTTCCCCTGTACCCATATCTTCGAGGCTTTTCCCTACTTTCTCCTCTATAAGTTTCAGTGTCTCTGGTTTTATGTGAAGTTCCTTGATCCACTTAGATTTGACCTTAGTACAAGGAGATAAGTATGGATCGATTCGCATTCTTCGACATGATAACAACCAGTTGTGCCAGCACCAATTGTTGAAAATGCTGTCTTTCTTCCACTGGATGATTTTAGCTCCCTTGTCAAAGATCAAGTGACCATAGGTGTGTGGGTTCATCTCTGCATCTTCAATTCTATTCCATTGGTCTACTTGTCTGTCCCTATACCAGTACCATGCCGTTTTTATCACAATAGCTCTGTAGTACAGCTTTAGGTCAGGCATGGTGATTCCACCAGAGGTTTTTTTTTATCCTTGAGAAGAGTTTTTGCTATCCTAGGTTTTTTGTTGTTCCAGATGAATTTGCAGATTGCTCCTTCTAATTCGTTGAAGAATTGAGTTGGAATTTTGAAGGGGATTGCATTGAATCTGTAGATTGCTTTTGGCAAGATAACCATTTTTACAATGTTGATCCTGCCAATCCATGAGCATGGGAGATCTTTCCATCTTCTGAGATCTTCTTTAATTTCTTTCTTCAGAGACTTGAAGTTCTTATCATACAGATCTTTCACTTCCTTAGTTAGAGTCACACCTAGGTATTTTATATTATTTTTGACTATTGAGAAGGGTGTTGTTTCCCTAATTTCTTTCTCAGTCTGTTTATCCTTTGTGTACAGAAAGGCCATTGACTTGTTTGAGTTAATTTTATATCCAGCTACTTCATTGAAGCTGTTTATCAGGCTTAGGAGTTCTCTGGTGGAATTTTTAGGGTCACTTATATATACTATCATATCATCTGCAATAAGTGATATTTTGACTTCTTCCTTTCCAATTTGTATCCCCTTGATCTCCTTTTGTTGTCTAATTGCTCTTGCTAGGACTTCAAGTACAATGTTGAATAGGTAGGGAGAGAGTGGACAGCCTTGTCTAGTCCCTGATTTTAGTGGGATTGCTTCCAGCTTCTCATCATTTACTTTGATGTTGGCTACTGGTTTGAAGGGACCCTGTTATAGCTGTCTCGTATGAGGCTATGCCAGTGCCTGGCAAATACAGAAGTGGATGCTCACAGTCATCTATTGGATGGAACTCAGGGCCCCCAATGGAGAAGCTAGAGGAAGCTTGGGTGAAGCTCCTTCACCCAAGGAGCTGAAAGGGTCTGCAACTATATAGGTGGAACAACAATATGAACTAACCAGTACCCCCAGAGCTTGTATCTCTAGCTTCATATGTAGCAGAAGATGGCCCAGTCGGCCATCACTGGGAAGAGAGGTCCCCTGGTATTGCAAACTTTATATGCCCCAGTACAGGGGCATGCCAGGGCCAAGAAGCAGGAGTGGGTGGGAAGGGGAGCAGGGTGGAGGGAGGGAATAGGGGACTTTCGGGATAGCATTTGAAATGTATATAAAGAAAATATCTAATTAAAAAATAAAATTTAATTTAAAAAATCTATAAAAATTAAGAAAAAGAAAAGAAAAAAAGGAAAAATAAAAAAGAACATGAGAGAAAATGCGAAGGTGGGCAGTCCTATCCAGCAGTGGAGGGTTGACAGAACCAGATCCTAAGCAGCCTCCTGAAGCCAGGGAGAGTGAAGAAAGGCTGGGATTTAGAGGCATTGTGAGGTAAGCACAGGCAGGGAGCAGGGAGCGAAATGTGCTACCCATTCCCTCAGATGGAGAGAGACCAGAGGTATGGAGCGATCAGGGAGGTAATATGGAAATCCACACCCGTGCCTCTAATGCAACACTCTGATGAAAGACTTAGAAATCTGAAAACCCCTTCCTTGCCATAATCTTGCCTCAACTACATCCATCTACTGGCTGAAAGGCATTAGCCCTCAGAGATATGACAACCAGCTGGCTCTGTGTCCAGTGTGTGACTATCAGTTATGATACTAAGAAACTGCTGGTCAATGGGATAGGACAACTTATCCCATGCTTTGTGTATCAGTCAGGTATGAGAGCTGGTGTGGTGGCCTTTGCTGCTTTGCAGATGCCTAGTGGACAGGACAGTGCAAAATAAAGATGTCCTGTTGGACGGCCGTTCATTCTTTCCTGAGCCTAAGGCCTCAGCCCTGGATGTTAGACCCTTAGAAACATCCTGCTAACTTAGACAAATGGAATCTGTGAGTAGCCCTCAAGCTGTTTTTAGAAGCAACAAACTATATCGTTTTCGAGCCATTCTTCTGACAAAATGCTTAAATTTCAATTTCAGCTTTTATATTGTGTGTTAGAAGATGCTAAAATGAGAATAGAACAATATTCTTCTAGTTTCTAATCTAATTATATATGTTATAGTGGATTTAGATCACAAGTATAGTTACTTTATTATTTTTTAGAGCAAACTGAGGACCACCTATCAACCTTCACTCGCATCCTGAATATTTCATAAACTGTCTTTAGCGTAATGGCCTTCATCAAATAAGTCATTATTTCCAACCCCAAAGAAATGCCTCACGCTCCGCTCTGAAGACAGAGCACAAAGCCAGAGTAAAATAGTACAGCTTAATGCTTTGAGACACTGTGGTAAGCGCAGGGGACGGGATATGGATGTGTCTGGAGAGGGAGGCGGTCTCACTGTTAACATGAAAGGGTTGGTAGCACACAAAAGAAGCAGCCCTCTCCAACTGGAACGCAAACGTGGGAAACTTTCCTATAAAGCAGCTTTAAAATGCTTTTGTTACCATACATGGAGGCAGCAGGCACCTAAACAGGAGGACGCTGACCTTTGCAGAAAGAGAAAGAAAATTACAGAGGCCTGGTTTTGAGATAGGGAGATGAAGCAACCATTAATAGGGTAACAAGCCAGAACCGGGAACAAAGCCTGCGACCACGACAATACTCCTTATCCATTTCAGCTGTGTGGTGAGAGTTTTGTGAGGAAATCTACCTGGTCACACACAGCTTTTCTCCAGGCCTGGTACCCTGGGGACTTCCAGCTTGCTCTGCCTGCCGACATGGAGCCCCGGAACAGCTCTAGAACACGGATTCAACAGAACTCTCTTCAGAAGAACTCATTGCTTGGCTGAATGTTTGCTGAGGTCATGTGGGAACCCTTAAGACTGGGCCAGGAGGCCCCCTATGGCTTTTACCATGGAACTACTAGTTAGGGTGGAGACATCCACGAGCACCCATGTTCAACCCACAGAAAGACTATGTAGGACAAGTCTCACTCAAAACACCAGTGACCAACGCCCCAAGGAGTTCCAGGTAAGCCCCCTAGGACAGGGGTGCAAAGTCTCTCCCTGCCAAAGGCCTTCCACTACATATGAGCGCATCTCAGAAAGGAGACAAGATCCTTCAGGACAGGTAAAGCGACAACGATGGATTCTGAACTTCAACTGAACCAAATATCAAAGCGAGTGTCTTCACAAACCAAAGTTTTACCGTTTTCAGATACAGAGCTCAAAAGCAGAGGAGCATTAATTGTAGGAAATAAATAAAGCCTCTGCTGTTTCTCTCTCCAAATCATCATATGTAAATGCTGACCCCTCTACAGAAGGAAAAACCAGAACAAAACAAACAAACAAACAAAACCTAGCTATATATCGGAAAACGCAGCATTTGAGGTTCAGGGGCTTGCTTTCTCCCACACGAGATATTCATGAATATTTTAGAGGTGTATGCTCTACTTTGAGAGATTATTATATTACAGATTCTGAAAAAAGGGATGGTCAGAATACTGAGGAGTTTGAAGCCTGGGCTTCCAGTTTGCGAGCATGTGTGTGTGCGTGCGTGCGTGCGTGCGTGCGTGCGTGCGTGCGTGTGTGTGTCACGAGCATATGTACATTCACAGACAAGAGTACACTCACTCTCCTCCAGCAATCATCTGAGTGTGTGAAACAGAGGCATCCTCAGACAGGCGTGGCAGTCAAATGTGACAATCCAGACAATATGTAAGAATGCATGGCAGACCCGATGTACAAATCCACTATAGGGTTGCACATTGGGTCTGTTTTTTTCTTCTAAGTTCCTCATGAGATGTTACGCTTCTCCTTACACTGAGCCTACTGAAGCATGGCAGCCGTGGTTTCTCCCTTGGAGAACCTCACCCATCAGAGCAATGGGTATAAAAATGCCCTTACATATACAATTCAGGCATAAACTCACCAGTATTCTGCTTATCCCCGTGGACACCCTTTCTTCCCCAGAACGCTTCCTGCCATGGAACTCTTCTCTTCATTTCTGTCCATTTGAAGGACTCTTGGGATATGTTGTACTATGTAATAGCAATGTGCCTAGATGAGGAAGATAAATGTCTCTGGTGGAAAACAGCCTAAAGTTCAAAGCCAACAGAAATGAAATTAATGTAAGGTCCACAATGCTATGCTGGACTCATTTAGGATGCTAAAATGTTGGTTACTTTTTTTTTTTTTTGTCCCAGTTATGAAAACCCTTTTGGCAGCTTTGTTTGTGCAGGGCCTTGGCTTCCCCTAGTGTTCTGAGCTCTGGCCACCAGGCTGGTTACAGAGCTGGTTCGTAGTACTCAGGAAGTGAGAATGTGACCACACAAAGCTGCCTGGGGTCAGAAAGGGACAGGTGTCTTGATTGTGGTTTCATAGGGAATGTGGCCTTACAGTCTGATACCATCTCTCAATTTCTCCATCCACATAACAGCAGCAGAAGGCAGAGCCCTGCTTGTCTGCAGCATCGCATCCCAGCAGGAGGAGAGCATGCAGTAGGCACTTGATGCCTGTGTTTTAACTGAACAGGCAAATCAAGCAAGTCTACAGGGCAACATTTAAAATCATAAGGCCCAATCCATTTCACAGTAACTCAGGGAATTGCCCAAGGTCAATGGGATATGGCACTCACCCTAAAAGTAATAGATTTCTAAGTCCCTCTACACAGGTCCCTGAATTATTAGCACCTTCTCCAACTGAAATAACATGAACATAATTTTCTTCCCAATTATTCTGGCTGAGGGGGATACAGAGGGTTTAGGTGGTGGGAGATTAATAGCACCACTTCTGGAAAGCCTGAGAACACCATGGGCAACTACAAAAGGTCTTGTGGTAATTAAATCAAAAAACCCAGGGGTCCCTGGAGGCCTGTACCATGAGCTCAGGACAGCCTCCTGGAGGAAAGCACTTCTGCTCATGCCGGTCCATTATGTTAAAAACCCAATCCATAGGCAAGCAGGAGCAAAAACAAATACAAGGAAGGAAAAGACTGTTCTTCTGTTGTTCCGGCACAGTTCTGTTCCCTGACCTCTGGCCTAAGTTCTTCAACCCTGCCATTTACACAGTAGACATCCCCTCCCCTACTGCAGCAAGTGGGGTCCTACATCCTGAGACCCTGACACCAGAAAGCCAACTATTCACTTCCATGAACCTAAACTACTCTGGTGAGCATTTCCATCTCCTCAGGAACTGAACAAATGAGGGAGAAATGTGGATAACTGAAACATGAGTTTCAATAAATTAAATGTTTGTTTAAGTATGTTCAAAGTAGGTTTTTTTTTTTTAAGTCTCATTTGGAAAAAGAGAAATGGTGTCAAGCCTTTTTTGTGACACCCCATGTCATGCCTTTGAGGAGAAGATGTCACCCAGGTATAATGTCCTCAAGTGATGGAGCTGCAGAAGAGGGCCTGATTGGCAGAGGCCTCTTGATCCTGTCATGTGAGTAGTGCTGATCTCTGAAGCCCTGAGTGGTACTTGCTGCTGGGATGGGTTGCATTACGCTGGGATGGTGGCTTACCTCCATGAACAGGGTTAACCATTGTGGCTAAGAAGTTGACCCTACCCCTACCCCTTATTTCTTATCCCAAGTCAACACAAAATCATAGCTCAGTCCATCTCACAACAACCTGAGAAATTGTGTAATGTCAGTGGAATATAGAAGTAACCCTAAAAATAACAGATCTCTAGGTCCCATTGCTCAGGTACCTGAATTAGTAACACTGTTTTTGATTGTCTGAAAAGATGTACCAGCTCAGTCTATAGCTGGTACTATAGCCCACAGGTACTTTTGGATCCTCCACACCCCACTTGGATGTGGAGACAGAAAAGTCTTAGACAGATCCTAAAACATAGTCAACATCTGCTCCATCCTCTGCCCCTGCATTTCTTGAGGAGAAGACAGATTTGGGCCTGGAAGTTTTGTGGGTGGGTTGGTATCCCTATTGCCCCACTGGGGTTCCTGCCTGGATACTGGAGGTGGCCTCTTCAGGTTCTGTATCCCCAGTGCTGTGAGTCATTGCTAAAGTCCCCCTCCCCCCATTGATTCCCTTATCCCAGGTCTCTGTCACTTCCTGGAGATAGCCCCCACCTCTCCACTCCTATCAGTTGCAGATGTTCTTTCATTCTCATGGCCATCTGGCCATCTCTCCTGCCCCTCCCCACACCTGATCCTGAACTTCTCCTTTCCCCTTCCTATCCCCTCTCCTCATCTCATAGGCAAGCACCAATCCCTGACACTGTTAATAATACTGTTATGCTTGCAAACAAGAGACTAGCACGGCTGTCCTCTGAGAGGCTCCACCCAGCAGCTGACTTAGACAGATGTAGACATCTACATCCAAACAGTGGATGAAGCTTGGGGACTCTTGCAGAAGAGTAAGGTGAAGGATTGTGGGGCCATAAGGGATAGGAACGATACAGGAAGACCAACAGAGTCAACTAACCTGGACCCTTGAGGGTCTTAGAGACTGAACCACCTACCAAAGCATACACGGGCTGGACCTCGGCCTCCCTGCACTTATGTAGCATATATACAGCTTGGTCTTCATATAGATACTTCAACAACTGGAGCTGGTACTATCCCCAAAGCTGTTGCCTGTACATGAGATACATTCATCTAGCTGGGCAGCCTTCTCTGGCCTCAGTGGGAAAGAATGCAACTAACTCCACAGATACTTGATGTGCCAGGGTGGAGGGATACCCAGGAGAGCTCCCACCCTCTCAGAGGAGGAGGGGAGGAGCAATGGGGAAGGACTGTAGGAGGGGGTGGTCAAGAGGAAGGCAATGAACAGGATGTAAAGTGAGTAAGTAAAAAAGAAAAATTAAAAAAGAAAACAAGTCAAACAAGAGGAAGGAGTCATGGCTCTGTGGTAAACAGTAATTACTGCTCTTCAGAGGACCCAAGGGTGGTTCCCAGCATTTACAACCAGCTGTAAATCCAGCCCCTGGGGATCTGACATTCTCTTCTGCTCTCCTTGGCCACCCACGGAAACACACACACACACACCCTAACCAGATAAAAATAAAATCTTAAAAAAAAAAAACCAAATATCAGTCTTTCTGATGTTATTAAGTATTACCAACATATTGCAACGTATTGCCCAGGTCACCTGGAACAGCCATGTCTTCCTCAATGTCTTATGGTTGTATCTGTTCTAAAACATAAAGACGATGGAATATGTACATGCTTACTGCTTTAAAAATGTTTATTTGCTTCAGTGTAGTGTGTAGCAGTTCAAAGAACAAATCTGTATCTTGAAATGCTTGACCAGAGGTTGTGCAAAGATTAAGCTATAATATTAGAAACCAGAAAATAGAAAACATAAAATAGCACTTAAAAATCTTACTGAATGTAGTGTAGTGAAACATATTTGACATTCCCTAGTCTTAGCTAAGCTGTAGGGTTTTTTTTTTAATCTAAGAAAACTATGAATAATAACACCTGCTCTGTCTACCTCACCTGGGTAGAAATGAAGTATAGGACAGGAAACCTATAGCACGAGTTTTATTCTTGCTTCCTAACCTATAAACTTACTGCTTATATGGCGTGAAGATCAGGCAAGATATGGATACTCAGGAACTCGATCCTGGGCACCATGTAGCCAGGGCTCAGGGAGACATGCAAGGCTGCTGCTGTTGAACCTGATCTGATACTCTTTCTTCTCCAGTCACAGAGGTCACTGGCATGAGTGAAGTTGAAAGGATTTGCTGTTCAGCAGTAAATTTATGAAAACCTGTATGTAGGAAAAGTTTGATTGCAGTGTATATCCTTAAGACTGACTTAGCAGTGGGAAATGCTTGTCAGCACCGGGAGACCATAGATGGGAGTGTTGGGACCCACTGATGCTCCAAACACTCCTGGAGCATTCTTCTCAGTAGAAACGGGACTGACGGTGAATCGAACCCCTCCACACAGTTGGCATATTCTGTAGTCACTTTCCCCATGTATGGGAAGATTTGTCAAGAGTGATGATAGTTTTACTATCCCATCTCTACACCGAGTCATGCAGAGCAGGACTTCCTTCAATGACAGGAGCACATGGACCAAGGTGCTGATCTATCCCTCCCTGTCATCATTGTCACAGGGACCAAAGACCCATTATATCCTCTCCCATCCACACAAGAAACTGCCTATTTGCCTTCTTCCTACAATGTCAGTTGTGACAGCTTGGGTTTTTTGTTTTTTAAAGTATGACTAAATATGTAGATTCCTACAACACTGTAATGTAGGAAAAATTTTAAAGAACACTCCTGTAGGTAGGCATTGTAGTGTTCTCTCACTCAGCCAAGGAAGTTGCCCTTCTCCCTGTGTCTCATAAGAGACTACACAGCTGGCCAAGTCCTAGACAAGACTCAAGAAAGTTTTGAGATGGACCAATAGAGGCCCGATTTCCTACCTCCCAGTTTTCCAATGAAGTTATGTTGAAAATAAAATGTAGGAAAGTCTATATTCATCCTTGGTGTGGGAACTTAAAGGGGGCCGGGGAAGAGGAGCAGGGGAGGATAGCCTACATCTGGCCAGAGTTCCTCCTATGCTCTGGACAGGTGAACGTGGGAGGGCTGCCAGACGCTTTCCACTTGGCCCCAGTGGGCATCTAAGCCTCTGACCCACTCGACGAAGGGTGGACATGGGGCAGCCCCCAACCTAGAGAGCCCCAGGGAAACAACCTGTCACCCTGGGGTTATGGGAGAGAGGGCTGAGGGAAAAGAGGTTCCCACACAGGCAAGAGTCTGTGCAGCGGGCCTTGACTGGAGCACAGGAAGGCCTTCCATTGGGAGATTAGAAACGGCTTATTAGGAGAAAGCTTATCCCATCCTCCAAGAGCAGTGGGCCTTGATGAACAGAGACAGTCTATGGTTTTAGAGCTTTATTATAGAAAAGCAGGGGAAAGAGAAGGTGGAAAGAGAGAGTGAGAGACAGGCCATGGCCAAGAGGAGACAAAGGGGAAAGTGAAAGAGAGAAGAAAGGCTAGAGAGTAAGAGGGAGAGAGAGGAAGAGAGTGAGAGGAGAGGAAGGGAGGGGGAGTAAGAGCAAGAGAATGAGGAGTGAGAGAGTGAGCAGGGGCCAAACAGCCCTTTTATGGTATGCTGCTGTCTTTAGTTGCCAGGTAACTAGGGAGGAGTTTAGCCTGAAGGTCAGAAGCTGGAGACATTGTCTACATGACTTCTAACCATGCTTCTCTTGTGGGGGCTGAGGGGGCGGTAACTTCGACAAGAGCCAGAGTTCCAGGAGCATGAGGGAACGCCTACCGTGTCATGTAGGTAAATTAACACCACTCCGGGGTTCCACCTCAGCTCCACTGGAGACCAGCCTGTCTGTGCATAACCCAATGCCCCACACCTTTGGAAAGAGAAGGAAGTTTAATGGGATTCTGATGAATGCCAGCAAGCCTGCAGTGAAGATGTAGATGGTCAGTCAGTGATCCCCTCAGGAAAAGCAGAAGCCAAGAAGGGCATCCTAAGTGGACAGCATGAACAGGGAGCAGCATGTACAGAGGCTTGCTATGGCTGTTTAAATAAGAATGTCCCCATATATTTGAATATTTGGTCATTAGGGAGTGGCACTACTTTAGAAACATTAGCTACTCCTTATTGGATTAGCTGTAGCCTTGTTGGAAGGTGGGGTTTTGTGGTTTCTAAAACTCAAGCCAGGCCCAGTCTTTTCCTCTTCCTGCTGTCTGTGGATCCAGAGGTAGAACTCTCAGCTCCTTCTCCGACATCATGTCTGCCTGCTTGCCACCATGCTCCCCACCAGAAGGACAATGGAGTAAACCTCTGAAGGTGTAAGCTAGCCCCCAATTAAATACTTTTGCCATGGTCATGGCACTAGAACACTGACTAAAACACCTGCTCAGTGGTGATGTCTGGAATCCATCAGTGTGGTACCAAATATTGTCCAGATCCAGACATAGCAAGAGGGGATCAACCAAGCATGAGGTCCAAATCTAAAATCAGAAGTCAATACTGACCTGAAAATAGAAATCAATGTCTTTTCCATCCTTTAACAAGGTACACATCTAAAAATTAAATGTAAACATAAACTAAATGATTGATAAATATGACAAAAAATCAGCACTGTCACCCATCAAAAATATTATGTAAAAGAATGAATGATGTTATATCACTAAAGAAGATACTTGTAATGAATATCACCAATCAATATACTTATAGAAATACTTCAAATTGATAAGAAAAAAAGGTCACCCCTTAAATAAAGAGGAAAGGGTATTTCATTGAATGTAAAGTGTTTGCATCCAAGATCACTATTTGTGGTAGTTTAAATAGGAATGGCCCCAATAGACTCAACTGTTTGAATGTTTGGCCAATGGGGAGTGGCACTATTAAGAGGTTTGCCTTGTTGGAGTAGGTATGGCCTTGTTGGAGGACGTATGTCTGCTGTGGAGGTAGGCTTTGAGATCTCATATGCTCAAGCTAAGTTTAGTGGGGTAGTCTCCTTCATTTGCCTGTGGATAAAGATGTAGAACTCTCAGCACCTTCTCCAGCACCATGTCTGCCTGCATGCTGCCATGCTTCCTGCCATGACAATAATGGACTAAACCTCTGAGAATTCTAAGCCAGTCCCAGCTAAATGTTTACCTTTATAAGAGTTGCAGAGTCCATGATATCTTTTTGCAGCAATGGAAACCCTAAGAAAATTATAAAAGGAAGAGAAAGGACCAACTACAAAATCAAAGAAAATACTTACAAATCGTGTATATGATAAGGGTTTAATATCTAAAACACCTTTTTAAAAAAATCCTAAAATTCAATATGAAAACCAGTGTGCTTTAAAGAATGAACAATTGGAACTTGAAGATGATTTTAGTGTCATTAGTTTGTAAAGAATGAAAATCAAACGTAATGGAATAGTACTACAGAGCTATTGGGGCTAAGATTAAATGAAATGAATGAGTATTGAGAAGGAAGGGGTTTACTATTGTATGCTAACGATGGAACTGTAATTTAGCCTGTGTAGAAAACTGTTTATTTATTCCTGTAAGAGTAAAATGAGAAATCATTATAGAGCCCTACATACATATAGGGACTTGGACAGCCACTGTATCACTGTCCCAGGAAGCAGCATTCTGAGCATTTGACAAAGGAAAGAACCTGAGGAAGTGTCCTTGAACAGGCAAAAGAAAAAATATGGAACATATGTGCAGTGGTATGTTATTCAGCCATTTAAAAAATAGTGATGGTCTGGTTTATGAGTGAACTTAAAAATGTAGTAAGGACAAACATCATATGGTTTTAGTAAAATGGGGGGACTATCTGTTACAGAGCTTCCGTTTAGAGAAATTTAAAACATAAAGATGTGGGAATGGTCAACAGCACTGTGGTGTGCTAATGCCACTGGATGGTTAGATTGGTAATGTTTGCATTAGATTTATTCCCCCATAACCAAAAAGAATAAAAGGGAAAGGGGATAATTCAATAGATTATAAGCAGGGATAATAGATAATAGGGAGTTCAGAAAAGATGAAATCATGTGACAAAAAACTATTATAACGTAAGGATAAAAATCAAAACCACGGGAAAACATTAGATCTGTCAGGATCACTCAGTGGATAAAGACATCTACCACTAAGCCAACATTCTGAGTTCAACCCCAGGGATCTATCCACATAGTAGAAGAAGAAAACTGTCTTTGTCAAATTACACTCTGACCTCCACATGGGTGCCATGGAACTCACATGCATACATACATACAAAATACATGACTAAAATACGTAAAATGCATGTTAATAAAGAAAATCTTATAACCTTTAGATTAGAAGCTACTAAGTATCCTGCTAATAGCGCCTGTTACCTACAGACCATGAACAGCCCATGATTCACACTCTGTCAGAAGGAACATGGCAGTATTCACCTATTTGATGTTAATTCAGTGGTACTTGCTAAAGTTGAGACAATTTCTAGGCCCAGGAACCTTGCTCCTAGCCATATATCCTACAGAAATCCCTGTAGATGTGCCCAGCAGACAGTGAACAACATTGCTCATAGTAATTGTATTTACAAAGCTAAAACCAAGAAATAACCCAAATGCCCTTGAAGAAAACAACATAAAGTACTTTGTATGTGTGTGTGATGAAAAATGAATAAACAAAAACTACCATACACTTGCAGATGAGTTTCGGGAACAGAACGCCAAGCCACACACACAAAAAACCGTGAATTTCAGCATAACAGATTATTCCATTTACATAAACATTAAACCACGAAAAGGGTACACAATTTTCTTTCTTCAAAGTTTTCATTATGTTCTATATATTTGCTACATTCTCATGTTCAGTAAAAGAATAAGATATAAATCGAAATAACTATTACAATGCTTGAGATGAAGGCAGACTCTCATGAGGGCGGGGTGAATGAGAGGGAACATGGCAAGGGCAGACCTGTCCCTGACACTCACTTCCTAGCTGATGTGTGGCCACAGTTACTCACTGTATTGAGGACAGGGTGCTTCTGAGATTTAACACATGGTGGTAATGAACAGTCCTATCTACTTATCAACTGTGCCTTGACAAGGCTGTGTGTGCACTGTTGGGAACACTGAGCCATGATGGGATGTGAGTATGTTCTGGAAAGGTCTGCAAAAGGAGACAACACCAAATCTTAAAACAAAAACAAAACAGACTATGCACTGTAAAGACTGAGATGGCTTCATGCCGATCAACCCCTATGCAAGTCTTGGGAAGGTAATTCCTTAAAACTAGTGCCGAACAGAAAGCAGAGACAATCTCTCTTAATTATGGTTCGGTTCCTTTCCAGAGTCTCCACAGTTGCGCCTGATTTACTTTGCCTCACCCCATATGCCGTATAAAATGGCCTCTGAGAGATAGGTGAGAGCATCACCCTGCATATTCATCTGCACGCTGTGGGAACTCTGTCCCCCATTTCCAGGATCCAGCACCCTCATCCTTGGTGTGTTTAAGTACACTTCTCAGCACCCCATCCACCTTTCCATTTCTTATTTGGCACTCTCCAGATTCAATCGTTTTAGATTTGCTCAAAAGTGACATTACATGAGAAGTCACACACACACACACCAGCATCTGAAAGCCTGAGAAGAATGCTCAAAATTAAACACCAACATTAATGTAAACTTACTTTACATTCAACACTGAAACTTTGGGTACCTCTATTCTTGAGGGACCAAAGGACTAATGTGCATTCTGTTTACCACAGGAATAAAACTTAGTAAAATGGCTTGCTACCTTCCTCACAGCCAAACTTGATACCCACAGAAAAATCACCTCATATGCTAAGCACTGTCAAATTATTAAATTAAGTATTATTGATAGTTTCTATTTTGTTGCTATTCTCTGGAGCAGACACAACGCAAACTGAATCTGCATATTTTAATCCCTGAGCGGAGTCTGACAGGTTGTTCCATCTCCATAGTGCCCTGCCTACCCAACATCAGGATGAACTAAATCCATTCCAGGATGGGATAGAGAGCTGTTCTGCCTCTAAGCTAGCAGAGGCCTGGGTGGCTCTGTCAGCATCCGTACACTTTATTGAGAAAATAGTCACGACGGTTTCACTTGGTGTGCTCTCAATTTTTCCATCATTGAGGAAACATTCACTTACTTACATAATTGCAGGATTCCTAATGCTGCCTTCCTTCAAATTGGGCTTTCCCTGGCGGATTTTAAATCTACTTCCACTAAAGAAAAGTTAAAAAAAACAAAACAAAACAGATAAAATGTGAGCAATTTACCATTGTTCTTCTTTGGGGGTAGTTTTTCTCCCTGTGTTTGAAAAATAAACAACTCACGTCATCTTGATATTTTTAATGTGAAAGAGAGATCAAGATTTTCAATACAAGAAAACATGCTTAATATGCACAAGCAGGAGCTAGGGGAAAGGACCACTTCAGGGCTACACAGGCTGCTATAAACTACCGGCACATTCCATTTACTGGCACATTCCATTTTCTGACTCCTGTTTCATGGTGGTTAGCATTCCAGTATGTCACTAGTGTCTGTTAGCTTACAGGTGGTTCCCTAGGCTCCTCCCAGGGACCTACCAATCAATCGCTTAAGTCATCACCTGCCACTGACAGGTCACTTACTCCTTACTCCAGCCCCACGTACTAAGGTTTTGTGACGCCCCACACAAGAAAACCCCAGGCAAGAAGGAAATGCAGCAAAGAGGCTGAGTAACCCAGAGCCACTGGGGTGAGGCCTGGCACCGTGTCTTCTTGTGAGATGCTCTGAAGTCATACCAAGCATCCTGCTGTAGACCAACATATCCCACAGTTCCCCATCTTAGAACTGCCGCCACCGGTGAGAGAAACCTTTGTCATTTGTGAGAGGCTCTCCATTTGTTTCATCAGATTCTTCCCTGGTCTGACTACCATCATGTAAATAATTTGCTACCATTAGTCAAATATTGAAGACATAGGGGGATGCTGTGTCTGCATGTGGTTTTCTAATGAGTGGAGATTCCAGGCAGTCACTGGCATTGTTTCTAGGAAGCGTGCTTTTGGATCCCACCTCTGATTCATAAGCCCTCAGACTGCATTTATGGAGAAAGAGCCTTGGCCAAGTAAGGGCTTCAGGAACTCTGATCAGTTACCATATTTCCGATATCAGTTTTCTCTGCTACTAAAATTATAAATTCACAAAGGACTGAGAGCAAGCTAGGTGTTACTTTGAACACATTTAAATAATGGAAAGAGACTTGGAAAGCTCACTGTTGCTTTTTGTAGGAGAAACAAACCATTTTAGTAACTGTGTTCTGAGTGACTTAATCACTATTTACCATGCATCAGGAGCTGTCCTGGCTGGAGCATGTACCAAGTCATATTTCTCTTACTCTAAGTATAGTCCACCAGTAACCTTGTTTTACCAGTGAGAATATCAAGGCACGGGGGTGAGATCATACATTCAAAGGTACAGAACAGGAAATGGCAGGGCCTCATATCATTCTAAACAGTACAGCCACAGAGTCTTGGGCTCCTCTGTGACCAAGTATGGTATAGCATAACGCTGGATGCTAATCAAAACTCACCTTCAAACATAACCAAACACAAAACATGGGTTAAATAATATCTTCCTTATCATGTTGTGGGCATTGTGTGGGTGTGGGTGCATGGCATGAATAGGTGCACATGCATGTGTGATCACATGCGAATAGAGACCAGAGGCCTACATTGAGTGTCTTCCTCTATTACTCTTTACCACATTTTTTGAGTTGGGGGTCTCTCACTGTCTTAGTTAGGATTTTACTACTGTGAACAGGCACCATGACCAAGGCAAGTCTTATAAAAGGTAGCATCTAATTGGGACTGGCTTGCAGGTTCAAAGGTTCAGTTCGTTATCATCAAGGCAGGAACATAGCAGCATCTAGGCAGGCATGATACTGGAGGAGCTGAAGATTCTACACCTTCACCTGAAAGAATCCAGGAAGAGACTGAGCATCCTCAGGCAACTAGAAAGAAGATCTCCAAGCCCACCCCCACAGTGACACACTTCTAATAGTGCCACTCCCTCGGATGAGCATATGCAAACCATCACACTGAACCTGAAACTCACCAATTCAGCTAGATCCCCCTACCTCCACCTTTTTGGTGTTATGATTACAGACTTGTACTACTGCATCTAGACTTTGTATGTGGGATCCAAAGAGCAAACTTAAATCTTCATGCTTGTGTGAAAGCACTTCAACTGGACTTCCAAGCCCTGTCCATCACCTCTAATGTTTTCATACACTGTAATTATTCTTCATATTTATTAATTTTTTAAGAATCTACTTTACAGACTCTACAGTGAGAAATGTGATCCAAAGGAAAGAAAACCAATGGTTTTAAGAAATCTAGAGACTATCAGGAAAGAGAAGAAAAACAGACAACTAAAATGGAGGAGGCCTGGGTAGGGTAGGTGGCTTCCTCAGTAGTGCACCACTGCGCAAACATGGGGACCATCCCCAAATTCTGTTCCCTTGTAAAAAGAACCCTTGTAAAAAAAAAAAAAAAAAGAAGAAGTTGGGTGTTGCAGAACTAGGCAGATGGAGACAGGTAGATTCCTGAGGCTCACTGGCTTCCAATTTGTTCTAATTTACTGAGTCCTGGGTTCCTGTGGAGAGAAAACAATGCATACATGAATACATACAAAGAAAGAGAGAGAGAGAGACAGAGACAGAGACAGAGAGACAGAGAGACAGACAGAGACAGAGAGACAGAAAGACAGAGAGATACTGAGAGACAGAGATAGGGACAGAGACAGAGAGAGATCAAATGCTGCCCACCAGTAAGCCCAACTGAAGTGTTAACACTCCTAAGACACTAGCATGAAAGCATGCTAGACTTAGAGTGATAAGAGACACTTCTAGGGTCTGCAGAAAAAACAGTATAAAAAATCAAAGTGGATGGTTTCATATGAATGATACCTGAGGTTGACCGCTGCCTACTCTCTCTTCCTCTCTCTCTCTTCCTCTTTCTCTCTCTCTCTCTCTCTCTCTCTCTCTCTCTCTCTCTCTCTCTTTCTCTCTCTCTCTCTCTCTCTCTCTCTCTCTCTCTCTCTCTCATGCACACATGTGCATACAACAACAGACATATACACTGAGGGGCAGAGAGAGGGGAAGCAGAGGCAGGAGGAGAGGGAGAGAGAGAAAGAAAGAGAGAGGGAGAAGAAGAGAGAGAGGGAGAGAGAGAGAGAAGAGGATCAAGGATGCCATGAAATAAAATACTATGTCATATTCTTTAGGAATGAAGAAAGGACAAGAAATTTCCCTTCGCTTTGTCAAAGTCTGAAATACAGCCTCCTCTCCTCCTACCACCATCCTCTATCTCCAAGGGCTTGCTCAAACATTCTTCTTAACACTGAGTTAGAAGTCTGCTGTTACTTTTATAGCTCTTCTACTCCCTTTAATAATTTAAAAACAGAGTGAAAGTAGAATTTAAGAATTCTTCACTGATAGTTAATTCAGTGAAAAAAATCTAGCCTGGGCAGCTATCTGGGCTCTTCATAAACCACACATATAAAGACTTCTGCAGTGAGAAAGACTCCAACAGTTAGGCTAAGACACAGGAGCTTAAGGGGATACAGGAAGACCATTCCTAGGGAGACAATGCCAGGCTGGCTATAGGCTAATCCAACAAGTCAGTCTTCTCAGGAGACAGAGACACTACCATGCATACCAAAACTATAAGCTCAATCTCTGAGATCCCAACAGGCAGCCTGATGAGTTTCTCCCACAGTTACTGGGATCCATTTTCATTCCCTTATGCTCTACTGCCCCTAGTATCTGAGGTCTCTATCACATAGCATACTGTGAAAATTGCTATTCTAGAGGGCTCCTCCACTGATCAAACCTCTGACTCAAGGTCTCCTTTCTGTTCAGGCTCTGTCTCAGTTGAATCTTCCCTCATCTCCCGTTTGCTAGATCCCTTGCTTATCAGTTACCCATAAATTATTACAACCAAGTATGGGTGCTACAGAGTAACCAGGCACATGCTTGGTCCTTGCCCTTAAATTTTCCATTTGTGGACAACCTCAGCTCCATCCTAGTTCCTGAGAAACCCTGACTTGGAAGAGAAAGATCTCAGGTTATAGTAGCCTTGCGCTATGCCCATGCCTATATCTATGCACCTATATCTAAACTAGGTCATTGTCTTAGTTTCTTTTCTGTTACTATAACAAAACCCCTGACAAAAACAACTTAAGGGAGAAAGGGTTCATTGGGCTCACAGTTCCAGATTACAGTCCATCAAAGCAGAGAAGGCATAGCAGTAGACCTACTCAATTATGACCACAGTCAAGACCAGAGAGCAATGAATTAATGCATGCATGCATGCTTATGATCAGATCACTTTCTCTTTATTTATAAAGTGAAGGACCCAAGCACAGGGAATGACATTACCCACTTAGGCTGTATCTTCCCAAACCAGTTACTGAAATGAAGACAATACCATGGAGTCATCCCTGCCAGTTGACTTAATGTCTGTTTCTCTTTGAGATGCCTACCCAGGTGATTCTCAGTTGTATCAAGTTGCCTATTAAAATAACCATCATACAGTCATTTAGGAGCAAACATCAGCCTCTTGTCTGTCAGACCCATAATACAGAGACAAATGGTTGCCCAAAACTTGTTCTGGTTCTGTACAATTAAACAGTGTGAGTCTGATGAACGAGGCTAAGCAAACCCTACTCCTCATTTGAGGTCGTCTTTCCTATGCGACCTCGTGTGATCTAGTTCAGGACACTTGACAGCATGATGTGGCTAAAGTTCCATAAGCCGTTCCTTTGCATAGTGTATTAGTCAGGATTCTCTAGAGTCACAGAACTTATGGAATGCCTCTCTATATTGAGGGAATTTATTGTGATGACTTACAGTCTTTAGTCCAACTAACCCAACAATGGCAGCTATGGATGGGAAGTCTAAGAATCTAGTAGTTGCTCAGTCCCACAAGGCTAGTTGTTTCAGCTGGCCTTCTGTCGAAGTAGGTTCTAACAAATGTACTGACAAGTAAGTGCAAACAGTAGAAGAGTGAACCTTCCCTCTTCCAATGTCCTTATGTAGGCCACCAGCAGAATATATGGCCCAGATCAAAGGTGTGTTCTACCATGCCTAGACCTGGGACTTGAACTCGGAGATCTCCTTACCTCAGTCTCCTGGGATTAAAGGTGTGTTATACCTTGCCTGGGCCTAAGCCTTTCGAGGCCACTATGCCTCAAGATCTCCATGCCAAGATCCAGGTCAGAAACTTGTGTCTTCCAGCCTCAAGATCTGGATCACAGGTGTACCCTCCAATTCTGGATTGTAGATCATCCCAGATATAGTCAAGTTGACAACCAGGAACAGCCATTACACCTCAACATTTTCCAAAATATCTATTCTCACTGTGTGTCTAGTAATAACAGGGGAGGTTCAGGGTTACTTGTTCCAAGTCCCTCAGAAGAAACAGTCTCAGCAAAGACAGTAATAGCTCACCTGAACAAATACATGGCAGCTCTCGTAGAGCTTCTGAGTCCTTCCGACTCATCCACACCATCTCTGCCTTCTTGATGATGTCCTTCTTCTGCAGGCCTGGGAGTGTCTCCCACTTTCTCAGGCCCAGATTCTAACACTGTGTGTCTTAGAAGTACTAATACTTCAACTGGCCTTATTGTGTGTCACACATTCTCTCTCTCTCTCTCTCTCTCTCTCTCTCTCTCTCTCTCTCTCTCTCTCTCCGCCCCCCTCTCCCTCCTTCTCCCTTTCCTCTGCCTTTCTCCCTCCTTCCTTCCCCCCTTCTTTCTCTCTGTACATGTTGTCTTAGTCAGGGTTTCTATTCCTGCACAAGCATCATGACCAAAAAGCACTTGGGGAGGAAAGGGTTTATTTGGCTTACACTTCCATACTGCTGTTCATCACCAAAGGAAGTCAGGACTGGAATTCAAGCAGGTCAGAAAGCAGGAGCTGATGCAGAAGCCATGGAGGGATGCTCTTTACTGGCTTGCTTCTCCTGGCTTGCTCAGCCTGCTCTCTTATAGAACCAAGATTACCAGCCCAGGGATGGCACCACCCACAAGGGGCCTTTCCCCTTGATCACTAATTGAGAAAATACCTTACAGTTGTATCTCATGGAGGCATTTCCTCAACTGAAACCCCTTTCTCTGTGATAACTCCAGCTGTGTCAAGTTGACACAAAACTAGCCAGTACAATGTATATGCATACTTATTAAGCAACAAGCCAGGTAGAGGCCAACTTGGAATGCACAGTGAAACTCCCTCACAAGAAGGTGTAATGATATCTATTTCCTAATTACTTGCCAATGAAAATTTTAAATGTATCTCACTGTGTTCTGTTCAAATGTGGTTCAGAGATTTATTTAATGATCTAATAAAATGCTACTACTTCAGACTATTTAACTATAATTAAGATATATCATTTTCAAGGCCAACATGGTAGTTGTGAGGTCCTAGAGTTTCTTTCTTTGGTCATCAATACTGGAGAACTGTAAAAGCAGTGGTAGAGATAGCACAAAGGAAGGTACTGAACAGAGATGTCTAAGATCAGAAAAACTAGATAGATAGGAAGATGTGCACCTTTGTGGAGGTACATTAAAGAATGCTTCCCTCTGGCTATTGCTTAGCTGTATTGTTTTTGTGCTTAAATTTATATTCTAGGCTTAAATCCTCTCATCAAAAACAGCAGTGAATTCTGGTGTGAATGAAGAGGAAAAGGAACCCTTAGACAGCAAAGGTGGGAACATAAATGAATAGCCAATGGACATCATTATGAAACTCCCCAAAACACTAAAAATAGAACTACTATAGTATCCAGTTAGACTACTCCGAGACACATGCCAGAGGCAACCTAAAGCTCAAATGTCTACCAAGAGATGATGGCTATAGAAGATGTGAGAAGTGCATGCCGTATATCACTGCCAACCTGCCTGGATTACCTAGGAGATGGTAGAGGGGAGGTGTGTGTATGTGGTGTGTGTGTGTGTGTGTGTGTTTGTGTGCGTGCGTGTGTGTGTGCGTGTGTGTGTGTGTGTGTGTGTGTGTGTGTGTGTGTGTGTGTATGTGTGTGTATGTGTGTGTGTGGTGAGTATATGTGGTGTGTGTGTGTGTGTGTGTGTGTGTGTGTGTGTGTTTGTGTATGTGTGTGTGAGAGAGAGAGAGAGAGAGACAGAGAGAGACAGAGACAGAGAAAGGAGGAACGAGGAACGAGGAGGAACATTTTCAGATTAACTGAAGGGAAAAGATTTATCCTAAATCTGGGCAGGATCCTCTCATGGGCTAGGTTCCTTGGTAGCATAAAAGAGGAGAAGGCAACAGCTGACAGAACAAAGCATTATTCTGCTTCCTGGTCGGCCATAGGCTTCTATGTATGCGAGCGTGCGCGCGCACACACACACACACACACACACACACGCACACACACACACACACACACACACACACACGCACACACACACACACACACACACACGCGCACACACACACACACACACACACGCACACACACACACACACTCCTACCATAAAGAGCTGAACCTGATGAGATTATGAGCCAAAGAGTTCTGCTCCTGAGCTCTTATTAGCAGTTCCTTTGATCACAACCATGAGAAGGTGCCGAGTACATACATAATAAAACTTTATTTCGCCATAAAGAAGAACAAAAGTATTTTATTCAGGAAATGGCGACCATGTGCAGACAGTGTTAAACAAGACAGCCCCGTACCAGAGAGGCAAACGCCACTTGTTTTCTCTCATATGTGGAATGTAGATTTAAGACACATGACATGAAAGTAAAAATGAACTATTTAGGAGAAAGAAAGCAAGCTGCAGGGAGCAAGGGGTGGGTAGTGAGGAGAGTGACTGAATGAAGTCTAAGGACATGCATGCATGAACATTCTCTCTCCCTTTCTCTCCCCCTCCCCTCCCCTCCCCTTCATTCCCCCTCCCCACTCCCCCTTTCCCCCTCTTCCTCCTCCCTTCTGTGTTTCGGTGACAAGGTATCAATCACTCTATAGCCATAGCTGGCCTGGAATTCTCTGTAGGCCAAATTGGCCTCAAGCTCAGAGATAAACATCTGCCTTCCAAGTGCTGAGATTAAAGGTATGCACCACCACATCCGCCAAATGTTTTTCTTTTTTAAAATAGCATCCCTTAAAGGCTATTAGACTGGTTGTTTTAAAGACATAAAGATAGAACAGTCTACGATTCAAAGCAGTAAGCCATAAATTTATATATCTTTTAAACATTGCTGTGAAACATGGCTGTTTCCGGTCCATGCATGCAGGCAAAACAGAAGGAGCCCAAACAACTTCAGTCCTCCAGATCCAAACACAGCAGCCGGCACAGTGCAGGGCACAGAGAAGGTCGGTGTGTAAAGACTGTGGTGGCAGAGCCAAGTTCGAGACCTAGCCTTGCTTCCAGTTTATTCAGTGACTTCACCTCTTGGAGCCTCCCCTTCCATCTACAAAGGCAAAGGTCACAGCCATCTCTCTCCAGATTCTGTGTTTCTGTTGTTCCCACTGGAAACCAAACAATGTACCTGGAGCACTAGGGTTTTGTTTGGGTCTATTTGTTGAGACAGGGACTAAACTCCTCATCTTCCTGCCTCTACCTCCCTCATGAGTCCTTCATGGGCTTGCCCTCCTGCCTGGTGCACACATGAAACTGTCACTGCAGAAAATAGTGAGAAGTCATGTCAACCAAGGCTACGCCTGTCATCACCACACAGAACTCACATGTGGGACCCTATGTGATTTCACAAGTGTGGCATTCATAAGAATACAGTGGTACCAAAAGTGCTTCCTAACTTGCTTGAGGACACTACTAAATGTGTACAATGCAAACTGAGCAGTGCAGCTTGACACTGGCTATAGAGTTCCAACTTAGGCTTCTCTAAATGGAAAAGAGAGAATTTCATGCATGGGGGGGTGTGTTTAGGATGATTTTAAAAGTCACAACCGCAATGCAGTTTGGTGCACAGTAAGTGCCCCTGGGTAGTAAGTTGAGAGAGACTCTTGTACAATGGAAATTCCACTTGAGTTGGGTGTGTGAGAAAAATGGGGAGAAGCAAGGCAAGGTTGGTATCACCACTCCCCAGAAAAGACCCTGCATCCCTCCAGCCTGGAAAGGCTACCCATGGCACTGTAACCCTCCCAGTTCTTTCTCAACCGAGTGAGCACACAATTGGATTAGACCTTGCCATTAGAGAAATAGGTCTCTAGAGAGCAGCTCTGAAATCATTCGAGCAGAAAAGTGAGAAAAAGCATTTTACGCTTTGTGGATACTTCCGAAACTATGCATAAAACAGAGAGCTGGGCCTGCGGAGCACTGGACTCTGGATAAAAGTTCCATATTAGATCAGGGGATAATAAATGTGCAGATAAACATTTTTATGTCTCAACAACTTATCCTCTCATTCTGTCATCAGGCTCTGTTGACCCAACTTACTAGGTGAAAACTGGCATTGAGAGAGTAATGGTTCACTCAAGCAGGCCAGGCAAGACCCCACTCATTTGTTATCCTGGTTACCTAGTCCCCCTTGCCCATTCTTCTTGATGTTTTTCTCCCTCGCTATTGATTTTACAAAGGAGGTCTTTTTTTTTAATTTGTTCTTCATAAATGGTATCGACATAACTGTGTTTCTACTCTTCCTTACATTGGAAGGTAAACATAGTGCCTGAGATATTTCATTTTGCCCCATGAGTTAAAGGCTGATAGGGGTGTTAGAATAGTAACCATGAGGTCAGGGCAGAATCCTCTGTCCTTGAGTGTTCCCAGATGCTGGGGATATATGTTAAAGGAAGACTTGGACTGCCTGCTTCCCTTCACCTGCCTGGAAAGGAAGACCACAGACAACAAGTGTACATTAGGCAAGAGCTTTCTGAGATCACTAGGTGAGAAGCTTTGTGTGAAAGTCAAACAGCAGCCTCTCTGCTATGTTAGTGATGACTGCCATCATGGTTATATTCCTCCGCAACACTCATAAAGATGCACTTCATTTTCAAGGCACATTTTTATTTTATATCAAAAACTGTTTGTAGGTTGCCACACCAAGCTCTAAGTACTAATACTTGGGACACACACACACACATGCACGTGAATTACTTGACTCAAAAAAAAACCCAAGATCAGATCAATTATATATCTGTATTCAAGGGGTTTCAACACATGTCTTATTTTTATGTGTTAATGTCAGCATTTTATTGAGATAAAACTTGAATGTAATACATTTTATTGAGATAATGAAAGCATGCCTCTGACATTAACTATACATTTTGTTTTGAGTTTGCATTGCAACTGTCTCTCAAACAGTAAAATAAAGACAATACATTATTTCACCTTAAGCTTTGTTCTTTCTTAATTCAAGCTTTTCCTAGTGCTTGTAAGTCTCAAGGGGATGTAGGCATCAGTTTCTCAGAATCTGTCTCTTTTTTTTTGTTTGGTATTAGCAAAGGCAGAACCCAGTTAACAACAAACACAGCCCCCTTTCAACTTCTGCTTGAATCCCCCTACTGCTAGCACCTCTCAAGCAGAGTGCTGTGCAAAAAGAGCTCAAAATGGCTTTGAGGTTGATTAATGTGTCCAAATGGACCTGTTAAGGAAACATATCCATCTATACAATGAAGTTTGGGACCAACCTTTTTCTTATTCACTTTACATCACACTCACTACCAGCCTCCCAGGTCACCCCCTCCCACAATCCTTTTCCTGTCCCCCTCCTTCCCTTCTCCTCTGAGCAGGTGGGAGTCTCCCTGAGTATCCCCCAACCCTGACATATCAAGTCTCTGCAGAGCTAGGTGCTTCCTCTCCCATTGAGGTCAGACAAGGCAGCCCAGATATAAGAACATATCCCACATGCAAGGCTGCAGCTTTGGGGATAGCCTGCTCTAGTTGTTCAGAATCCCCATGAAGGTCAAACTGCACATCTGCTATATATAAGCAGGGAGGTCTGCGTCCAATCCGTGTATGTTCTTTGTTGATGGTTCAGACTCTTAAAGCCCTAAGGGTTTAGGTTAGTTGACTCTGTGGATCTTCCTGTGGAGTATCTATTCCCTTTGGGACCTGCAATCCTTCCTCCTATTCTTCCATAAGAGCCCCCAAGCTTCATCCACTGTTTGGCTGTGGGTGTCTACATCTGTCTGAGTCAGCTTCTGGGTAGGCTCCTCTCTGCAGGCATAACAGAGTATCGTTAATAGTGCCCATGGGATGGGTCTCAAATTGAGCCCCTTATTGATTGGTCATTCCCTCAGTCTCTGCTCCAACCTCTGTCCCTGAATTTCTTGTAGACAGGATAAATTTTGGGTTGAAAGTTTTCTGGATGGGTTGGTGTCTCCATAGCTCCATTGGGGTTCCTGCCTGGCTACAGGAGTTGGCCTCTTTAGGTTCCATATCCCCAGTGCTGTGAGTCACAGCTAAGGTCCCATGCACTGATTCTCCCTTATTTTTGTGCCCTACTCTGTCTCAAGTAAAATAGCATTTTTTGAAAATACATATACTAATGTTAATTTTAGTCTCTCATTTAAAATCTCTTTCAAACCCTAGATTTTTTTTTTTTGGTTGGGGGGAGACTTTTGTTTGTGACTGTATTAATCAATTATTTATCATCTGTAACTGTCTAACTAAGAACCAAAGAGCATGAGATCCATGGTTTGGGGGTTAAAGGCTTATGAGGAAATAATGCTCACAACAGTTATGGGTATTGTGAGGAATAATCATTTTCCTCAGAACTGGCTTATGCCAGTTCAGCCCACTTTTCTCATTTCATGAGGGCATAAAATGATCACTTCCCTTTTAGACCCCCAAATAATTCCACATTTTGAGAAGATTTTTAATGATTTTATTCAACAATTATTATTTTAACTGAATATTCATCAGCTCTTTATTATTTGATTCCTAAGATCTATTTTAATTACTCTGGAAATAGAATAGTTTTGAAATCATACAATGTTCTTCTCTAAGTAGTACTGATATCTTATTACCCAATCACTAATTTTGGAAGAGAATCACAGTATGGATATCTGTCTAAATGACTTTGTAATAAGTTGAATTACAGTACTCTAAATTCATGTGATGAAGTCCTAATATCCAAGACTCAGAATCTGGCTCTAACTAAGACTAGGGCCTTTGTTGGTGTAACTATGCCACTGGAGTGGCCCGAATCTAATGGGAATGACGTTCTCTCAGGAAGAGGAAAGGAAGACATATATGCACATAAGCAGCAGACCCAGTGAATACAGAGGAAAAAAACAGACATTTGCAAGCCTTGAAGAAAGAGCTGAGTGAGCCATCTCTGTCAACAGTTGATACTAGATTCCCGGATTCTGGAATAAGACAAGATAAACTCCTTATGTTTAAGTTACTCTGTTTATTGTATTTTATTATGGTGTCCCCAGCAAACCATTGCACGCTGCTATGTTCAACAGGTACAGGGACACAGCAGAAAAGCCTACTGAATAGTTTGTAACCCACAATATTATTCAGTCACCAATACACACCTGGGAACTAGTCAGCACACAGTGAAGATGTGTCTGTCTATTCTATCTATATCTGATCTGACACATGTCAAACTCCAAGACCCTTGTGACAGCATTGTCTTCTCTGACAGGCCAGGAAGATGAGAAGACACCGGAAAGACAGAGGCAAGGAGTTCTTAGCTGCCCTCTTAACCTGAGACTTCAAAGTTCTGACTTCTGACCTCTAGTTGTCTGTGTTGTTTTTCCGTTTATTTTTCCTTCACTTTGCTTGCCCTTGTTTGAGAACAGAAAGTGTTTTCTTAAGGGTCTTTCTTTGTATGAGTTTGACTTATCAACCAAATTCATAGGTTCTCCAAGAAGTAGGGAAAACCGTCTGAGTCTGTCTGTCTGTCTTTGATCTAGTACATGTGAATGCAAATGTATAGTTTACCTAAACCAAGCCCAGCTCCAGGATTAAAGTCATCCCTGCATGACTGTATGCTTTCGCTCAAGTCTCTCTTTAAGTATTTATGGCTCAGTGGCATCTCTAAACCCTTTTCAGCCTAGACCAAATCTTACTTTCTTGAGCATTAACGATCATTTTCATAATACTTTTGAAACAACTCTTCAAAAGGAAGCCAAATTAAAACTAGCTAAGCAGCTAAGTCGCTCACTAGAGGAGACCCCCCTCAGCAAGAGGGCCAACAGCGATGTTTGTTTAAGGTAGACTAGATACCCAGGCCTGGAACCTATCACTCCTGGATATAAATGTGGCTGTTCAATACAAAAAGTGGTACCAAAGGCCACATTTATAAGAGACCAATTATGGTAAAGCCTGTTTAGTTGCCCCAAAACACCTAGAAATTGAAATGTGAAACAGTTTAAGGCTATTAGTGTATCATAGTCTCTTTAGTGTGTCAAATAGTGCTAATATCCCAGTTGGAGTGGGAATTTGGCTGAGGAATTACCAGCTCCTCCAATTAGCATATTGTGTGAATATTCTGGTCCAACAAAGCATTGAAATCTATACCTAAGGTTTCCCCACCTCCACTCACCTGAGCCTGACAAGTTCCTATGGTGATTGTATGTTTGGCTAACCTTCTGTGAAATGCAAACTTAAAACAAGTTCCGTTTCCCTGGTTTTCTTGGTAGAAGAGCACCAACCACTGACCTCATTTAGCACAGGCTTACATCGTAATCCGTATGTCCATCCCAGATAGAGCACTTCTGAAAGGAAGCTGTCAGCAGTGATTCCATTCGGCCTCCCAGGTATCCCACTCTATGCTTCGGTGACCACTTATAGGCTTGCTAACGGGTTTGAAGACCTTGCGGACTTCCTAAAGTACCAGAAGAAAGTTACTTGCCGAGAGGGAGTATTCCGAGAGCTGTATAAACTAGACCCCTCCCTAGACTATCTTTCCATCTGAAAATTGTTTTATGTAATTCTCTTCAGCTCCTCCCTTTTATTAGTGAGAAGGCCAGGCCTGCTAGCTCTCAGGCTTATTTACGTTTGGAAGCAGTGTTATGGTTAACATTGCTGGGAGTGCAAAGGAAGGAAGGGGCACCCTAAGCCCCATCTTCAAATATTGCCTATTCCTTAGACTGGGCATGTAATGACAAGTTAGCACTCATTTCTTTCAGCACTTTGTGTATTGTTTCCTCTTGGCTTCACCATAGCATTACTTTCTGAATTCTCTGTGTGTCTTAAATGTACAATATTGTCTTCCTTTGCCTTGGTGTTTTCATTATGCACAGGCCTGCTGGCTCCCTGGTTTGGAGCAGGAGCAGGGCTGAGAGCTGATCCCTGTAGCCTCTGGATATGAAAGGCTGGTCTAGGTAGACTTTCACTGTCTGGCCTTCTTCCTTCCCAGGCACTGTTGCTTTCTTTACCTGGGTGTGAAGAATGACACCTGTCACTTAGTGTTTAACCAGCACAGGTGAGCCTGGTTGTGCTGACAGGCCTTGTGGCAGAGTCTGTGTCTTACATTATTTAAAACTCTCTTGAGAATTTTTTTACAGAATCAGGTAATTACCTCTCAGCCTTGGAATTAGGTTTTGCTAAGAGGAGGAAAATTGGGAGCCAGGGTAAAAGACATGGTCGATGGGGCTAGGGTACAAATCCCATAACAGTCAGACAACAGGCTTAGGTACAAGGTCCCCTGTTCACAGCATTCTCATATGTCAGGCGAGGAGATACTGAGTGGAGAGTAATTGCTGTTTCCTCCTTTGTTGCTTCTGACATTGAGGATAGAGGCACAGACTTTGAGATCTTCCACTGGGTTAAAGAATCCGCTCTCCTGTCTGTCATGTGAGACATGAGGAGTAATTCATCTTTTATAGATCAGGAGAAGGTTTTCCTGGTCTGGCCTAGACAGCCAAAGTTGGCCCAACCTACACAGGCAGAAGCATGACCAGCAGACATCCAGCAAGTCTTATTTCCTATCTTATAAAGAGGTTAATGTGCAATTTTCTCTGATGGAGTCTTTGTCCCATCTAAGAGAAAGGGTACTACTTAACCCTGGAAATGTCCTGACATATAACTATATTATAAATTTTAATCCAAGCGTTTAATTCTCCATAATCAGTTCTTTAATACAACTAATTTTGAATATTATTTTATATTAAATGAGATTTATATTTACCTTAAACTGGTACTGAGTTATTTACTTTAGGCTTAACTTTGAGAACATATAGAAGACTATGTAAAAGGAGATATAAATTGGTCTCTCCATCCAATCTTGTCCCTTCAGGTGAATTATACTTCCATTGAGCATAACTAAAAACAAAATTCTAGGCACATTATTAACTCATTTAGTCATTTATAAAGTGACTAACCGTTTGTTTTTATGTCTTAATTGCCTTTATTTTAGCAATTTACAAGTTAATAGCTCTCATAAAACTATTATTTTATAAATTAATATGATTTATGCCTGTTAAGAATTTGAGCATTAAAAATTACAATTTTCTCAACTTAAGCATTTTTAGCACCAAAATAAAGTTAAAACTGCAAATACATTCCATGGAGAATCTGAGAACCTCATTTTCATGTTTCTTTTTATAGTGTACTTTTACAAAATCTAAATTTATTTAACAGATTTTCTTATATTAAGTAGCTCATTTTATCACAAAGAATATAATTACAGAAGAGAACAGCAATGCCTATTTTCATGAGGAAGCATCTATAAGAATTAAAAAGGTTCACAATTAGTCTTTACTGTAATTTTGTTATGGCTCATTTTTTCTAAATGGTTAAAACCTGACAAAGTTAGCAAAAACATAAGTGATAAGATAAACAGCTTTTCTCACCATGAATAGATCATTATAACTCAAGAAATTTATTATCCTTCTGTCCATCCTCCATGAACCTCATGACTAACTCACTCAGGCCTTCTACATCTTAGTGTTAAGATCTGTAGGGATTATCTTGATCTGTTACTTAGGAAGAAAGAAAATCTTATTTTTTTTTTACTTTTACTCCTAAACTATTTATTTATTTATTTTTAAGATTTATTTATTTATTTTATGTGTATGAGTACACTGTAGCTGACTTCAGACACACCAGAAGAGGGCGTCAGATATCATTACAGGTGGTTGTGAGCCACCATGTGGTTGCTGGGATTTGAACTCAGGACCTCCGGAAAAGCAGTCAATGCTCTTACCCACTGAGTCATCTCACCAGCCCAGAAAATCTTATTTTATCAAACGAAATCCATCTTTATCCAAAATATTTCCTTTTCTTTTTAACCCTTTTAACTAAAGATATATCTTCATACTTTGCATCTGAATGAAAAATTAAAATCAAGTTTAAAAGGAAGGACATGACTGCTCCTAGGTATGGTGGAGGAGAAGGCTTACTGTAGATGAAAGAGAGACCACAGCCAGAGGCAGGGGCATCTGGGAGAGTCCAGAGCAACCATGATCCTGAGCCAGGCCATGTGAGGAGAGGGGCGGTGGGAGGGGAAAGCCAGAACAAAAGGCCAGGAGGATAAAGGGTAGACTAAAAAGGACTAGTCACCAAAATGTCTGGATTATATAGGGAATGGCAGCTGGGGGAAGGGCAGCCAGCCATGAACTGCCAAAGTTCAGGGTAGTGGGCAGGGTATGTCAGCTACACCCTGGCATGGGACTGGTAGAGATGCTGAGAGAACCTGGCGGCAAGGTCTGCTTTGCTATATTAAATAGACACCTCAGTTAGTCATTTGTCCCAGGTTCCAGACCTAACAAAACTTTATTAACATTTTTTCTCTCGCACCTAATTGTCTCTTTTTACTATATTTTTCTAAACAAGAGTTGAACTCAAATTGCATACCTAGCACACCATAGCAAATTAAAACTACCCTGTACACAAAGTTTTAACTGCCAACCTTTTCTACTGCAAGTGGTAAGCAGAATTTTTTATCTGCTGGGAATTTTACAGCTTTTAAACACACACACACACACACACACACACACACACACACACACACACACACGTGCCATGATCTTTCAAATCCTGAGTGGAAGAATGTTACATTTCAGCAAAATCTTTAGAGATATCGATAACTGACCTGGACCAGCGGGTCGTTCTTCAGTGACAGGTTCCTGAGAGAGAGGACCAAGAGATGAGAAAATAAAGAAGATAGGAAAACTGGGGTCAGGAGGTCTTGCAGAAGCTGATGGCTCATGCCAAGCAATCTTATTAAGAAGAACAGCATCTTATATATGGTTCGCAGGAGGAAAATTGGCCAAGGTCAGCAGAAAAGCTATCATGCAACAGGACAAGTCAGCAGGAAGCTAATCGAGTAATATTGTACAAAGAGAACACAGGACATGTCAAGGATGTCACAGACCAAGCACGCGATGACCTTGGGACTGATGACCTCCGCTCCTTAGGGGAGAAGAGTTGAGTGCCCGTGATCCAAAGTCACAGCTCTCCCAAAGCCCTGGCCTGGGGCCATTTCTAGTTTTGACAGGCAATTGTTTTGGTTATATATTCAGCAGTCATCTTGGTTATACCTATGGGTGATGGTCAGAGTCATGGAAAACCCCAAATGTAAAGTAGATGTAGTTATTGGGGAAAGGCACTGAAAAAGGGTGGGGGCCAAAATAAAATAGAGTGAGGGTGAGGGTGAGGGCAGGACCATCAGGTGAGGGTAGCCCCTCCATAACTTGAATTTCAGGGCTTGAGTTTCAAGGTTTTTGTATCACTTTGACATGATTAACTCAGAAAGGTGTAATTTAAAATAACCATTAAGGAACCTCAAAGGCAATAATAACCTTCTAACTAGGAAGGGACAGTAGGATGGAATAACAGAACCTCCCAGCATCCTAGAGAAAATAGGGAAGAATAAATGGAGCCATCAACAAAGCCAAGGAAGAATTTAAAACCAACGGCTGTGTTATGGAACTGCTCCATCCAAAGGTAGACTGCTGAGGACCACGCAGAGGCCATGCTCAGTGCCTGCCCATACACACCGGCCTACTCCATTGTTAGCATCAGATACTTTTTTTTTCCTTGCAGAAACTGCTTCCAGTGTCTGATTAAGAACCTTTCTCCATTCACAAATGCAGTCGTGAGCTTCACCCATACAAGATCCTCAGGATCCGCACCGGCAGTATGTTTCAGAAGGCATTACCTGGACCCCTGAGCAAAACTGCTTCCACCACCCCCAAAGTAGCTTGTATTCATGCGTACACAGTGACACCCCAAAGCACCAGACCTCCAACACTGTTCTCATCTTAATCCTGAGCCGTGCTGTGCACACCCCTCCAGTCGGATCCTCTTCCCACCATCATTTAGCTGAGGATTCTGCTACATCCATCTGCAGAAGCAATTTAATTGTCCAAAATGAAAAGTAACCGAGTTCACCCAAAACCAAGACTGCGACGTGGGAACCTCGATGCTTCTTATCACTGCCAATTAGGTAAAAAGAAGAAAATTTGTGTTCCTAACTCTGAAATATTCTGAAGTAATTATTTACTTACTATTTTGCTAAATTACCCAGGATTGCAGTTTTGATTAGGAAAGCAAAAGAGAAGCCTGCAGGTGGCCGGTAATTTTGAAGCTAGCTCGGCTTAACTCAGGCAGTGGTCTTAGAGAATATTAACACTGTTACAAACCACAGTGCCCTGGAGCTGTTCACCTGCCACAGAATTTAATTTATTTTATATCTCACCTAATAGACTGAGTCTCATCCATTAGGTAAATATAATGTGGAAATGTTGTCTTGTTTTTCTAAACAGGAAAGCAACAAAGACGAGAGATTTAGACTCACAGAATATCCTGCTACTACAACTGAGTTCAAGTTAGGGGCATGCAGTGCCTCATTCGTCATGAATTTCAGTTTACGGGATATGATTAATCACTGGAAGATCAAGTGTGCTGCCTAAGTATACATAAAATAAAAACAAAATAAAACAAAAAGCAGATCAAACCAGAAATTTTCAGGATGAAAAATTTAGCAGTGAACTTCAAGGGTCATCCGGTGGTTGCCTGACATTCACAGATTGGAAATACTTTTAATCTAAGAGCCTCACTTGCGTGCCTGCAATATTCAGTGAGGCTGGCAAGGCAAATAGACACAGAACTGGATAATTCTGAAAAATGTTGCCTATTAGTGGTGACAGGGAAAAGGCTAGGAGCAGTAAGCAACCTTTAAAAATAAAAATAAGAAGTAAGCGAATCAAATACGACATTACAATAGAAAGGAAATTGAATTCATCTGCACCCGATAAGGGGGGCTTCATTATTCACAGGCACTATTGCCCTGCCTTGACATCAGAGACTGATGAAGCCACCCTGCTCTGGAAGACGAATCTAGCGTGCAAAGCATTGTTCTCATGTGTTCTCAAATGTATAGAATATACTTCACAGATGGCGCTAGACGGGTATTTTTATCCTCAGACATCCGTAACAAGAAGGAACATAATTTGCGCCGAGAGGAAAACCTGGACTAAGTTTTATATTGTTTCATCTCCTCAACTCATTTGGCAAAATTAGATTCTCTGGGGGGGGGGGGGGCCTAAAGGCACTCGGAGCTTTTATAAGTCACCTTGGTAGGGGTGAGTTCATTACACTTAATATAACAACTGGGAAGGTGTTGTCCATGTGGCTTTGGTGAAGAAAGGGTCTAAACATTGGAGACATGACCAAAGATTTCAATGAAGTTTCTCTGGCTCATTTGGTTAATCTTTCCTGCCAAAGACAATCTTTAAATTCTCTCGCAGCAGCTGATTTTCTTTCTGTTCACCTCTTCTGTTTCCTCCCAGAATGTAGGTTCAGTTGTCTGGAAGGTAAGTCTCTACACCCAAACCCACACATTCCCAGCTTCTGATGTGCACTTGGAGTCACTGTCATCTTCTCTTCACATTTACTTGATCCCTAACTTCACTAAACATCCCATTTCGTACATTTTCATAATCCGGGGTCACACATCCCATGGAGCACTTGGGGCACTAGCAGTTTCTCCAGGACCGGGTTACATCAGATCCTGATTTCCAGTGGAGATGTAGCTGAAGCTGTGTTGGACACTGACCTTGGAAGAAAGATGCAATCAACTTCTACTCTGGAGTTCTTTCAAGAAAGCTTTGATCTTTGGAAGAAAGGGCTTCTCCAAAGTCCTCGAGTCATCCCCCAGTACACAAAGGACAGTCTGTTTCCAAAGCCAAAGTTTTCTCTTTCCCAAATGGAGGCCAAAGCCTTGCAAATGAGCTGTGCTCATTTAGGTGGGCTTTCTGTTCTAAGTAAAGGACTAGAGAAGCAGGTTCGTCTGAAGTGGGCAACACAGAACAGGAAAACGCCAGGACACTATCAAGCTGCTGAATGAAAACGTGCTTCTCAAAGGAGTGGTTTCTTGCAGTGCTGGGTAGGAATGTTCAGTATTTTAACCCTTAATTCTATACGAGATAGTGGCTTAGTCAGTATTCTATTGAGAAGAGATACCATGGCCCAGTGTCAGCAGCTCTTATAAAGGAAACCATTTAATTGAGGCTGGCTTACATTTAAGAGGTTAGTCCATTATCATCATGGCAGGAAACATGGCAGCTGGAGGAGCTGAGAGTTCTACATCTGAATCTTCAGTTCAACGGGAGGAAACAATGACACTGAGCCTGGCTTGAGCATCTGAATCCGTAAAGCCCACCTCAGTGACCCACTTCCTCTAACAAGGCCACACCTAGTCCAGAAGGTTACACCTACTCCAGAAAGGCCACACCTTCTAATAAGGGCCACTCCCTCTAAGCCTCTGGGAGTCATTTTCATTCAAACCACCACAGATGGACTACATGCTCAAGTAAATACAGGATCATATTAAATGACTTATAAATTTAAATCGTTAGTCCATCACCAAGACATAGGAAAGCACTTCCTTCTTATTGTCGCCCACAAACATTTATATTCCCAATAAGTTGGTGCTGCCTCTCCTCTTACATACTTTTCTTCTGTCCATTCACCCATAGCCAAAGGCCATTATATGATAATTACCATTCTACCATTGAATGAATTCTTCATGACATGTCTAACATTCAATGAGTGATGTGTGGAAGTAGGAACCAGAAACTCACAAGATATATCCCTGCTTGGTGTCATCTGGCTCTCAACAGCCCTATGGTGTGTGACCTTAACTTAAAAGACACAGTCTGTGACTTAAAGGATCCGTGCAACTTTTACAGCACTGCACAGCTAATGGCAGAAAGTCACTCTGGATTCTAAAAGGCATTTCACTGCCTGCATTGTTGTTTCTTTAAGGATAATTCTGATCCAAACAAAATGTGAACTTCAGAGCCATATGCAACCATGACTCTGCTTTTCCTGGGGAATGAAGACTGATTGCAAACCACGGTGACAGAAATTGTGTCCCCGGGAGAAGTTGACAGCCAAGATTAGCCAGCACATCCACGAAATGCAAATTAAAGACTAAATCCTTGGCCATGAATACTTATTGTGCTGTTGGTGTGCTGCTTCTCCAAACAGCACATTTGTGCACATTGCCACTTCGGAGTCCCTTCTCCACCTGGGACACGTGCATCTTCCTCCCTCTGTCTGTTGACCCACTTCCTAGAAAGCATGTCCTGCCCTTGCCTTATTTATTTCCCAGATTACTTCTTCTACTTAAGTAACATAGTTTCATTGTATGTAAAGATGTAGAGAAAGTGTTATTTCTGGAACCAGAACTTAGAAAGGGGAATCTCTTTCCATGGGAGAAAAGACATCCTAAAATTCACAGGGGCCAAAGGTGAGATCACAAATGCCATGAATGCAGGGGATACCCCTAGGCATGATACAATGAGAGAAATGTGTTGCCCTACAGAAGGGAAGAGAGAAAAGGATGGAAGGAGGACAATGGAGGAACAGGTTAGGAATATCATATTCCCCATGAATACTTAGGATTGTTGGAGTATTCTAGAAAGATACAAAGAAACCCTGAAGTGTGTAAATTTATACCCAGGAGCCTATGCAGACTTAATTCTTTTGTTCTGGAAAAGAGAAGTTGAGGAAGGAAATATTAATGTTGAAAGCAGACTGTAGAGGTGTCAGCTCAAATATGCTTAGACACAGAATTAGTGATACAAGACCCCCTGCCCGGAATTCTACCAACAGAAAGACCCAAATTGACAACTAGATCAGCCTTCTATTATGGGTCTTACTCTAGTCTGTCTTCATCATAATTAATTATGCACATGTCTTGCTCTCACACAAGATCATGATCTTTCCTGGGACTACAACCTAGGCTTATGAATTACCGTATCTCCTTATACAAGTAGACACATATACTGTAACATGAAAATCAAGATATGTTTTCCAAACAGAGCTAATAATAAGAATAGTCTCAGAAAATTCAGGAACTCTATAAAGATTATTTCCAGGTGGGTTTCAGAAGGTAGCCAAAATATGACTAGAGAGGAAGATAAGTCTGGATGTGGTAAAAATTGGGAAGCCTGGATCAGCATGTAATGTAAGGTCTCTTGGTCTTCAGACAACAATTTTGTTAGAATGGGGAAGTATTTAATGAGAAGCAGCTGCCCCGTGTGTCACACAACATTTAGTGATATCCCCATCCTGTGCCTTTCCTGTTATATTCCAGCATTCACACTGTGTATCAATAATGTCCACCAGTTGTGGCAAGAAAAAATGTCTTTAAAAATTAATATCTCTGTAAAGTGAAATTTATCCTCATTTGAGAAAGTCTAGACTCAGTGCAAAGACCTCATAGCATATCTGGACCAGAATGGGGTCACAGCACTTAAAAAACAAAAACAAACAAACAAACAAAAAGTGATCATTAGAATCACCATGAAATAACTGCTTGGCATTCTCTCACCTCTTGCCCTCTGGGACCAACCCCACTCTGTTTCAGTCCTTTCTTTACCTGGCCCCATCTCATATTTAGTTTGGCAACATTCATGCCTGCTAGAATGAACATGACCTCTGCTAGCCAGCAACTTAATCCCATAGCTTCCCACAATCTCTTACTGTGATAACCGAATGATCAGTTTATCATTAATGCCCTAAATATTCCATTCAAAAATCCAAGCTCCAGAACTCATTATTTTTGGAGCCAAGGCCTGCTACCCTTGTTCTCTGACCATCGGCTGGCTTTCTACTACTTCCCTGGATGTGTACATATTCTTCCCCTGATCAATACTGTGTTTAATGCTGGAACTGGTGCTTTGACACAGCTGATCACCATTCAACTTGTAGTTCTTGTATCATCACTGGGAACTAATCTATAAATAGAAGTCATTGGATCCCAACAAGCATAGCATTAGCTACACAAAGACATTCCCTTTTTCCTCAGCATCTACAAACTGTGGTTTCAGGAGAAGGCCTGGTGGTATCAAGGAAGATGGCAGCATTGTTTTGGGGAATTTTCTAAATGAATCCCAAATAAATAGGCAAGACAGTAAGTAGCATTCTATATCACAATATGTTGGGCCATTTTAAGACTCCAGGAAGAAACAAGACGCCATCAACTATCAATGTAACCGTGTCCATCACTTTCAAACAGATTTAACATAAAAAGGAAAGAAAGTGGAAGAAGCTACGAATTAAGGGATAAAATCTTCATCTCTTTAAAACCTGAAGAAAGCTCATTCTTCAACTGCCAGAGACAAGCCAATGAATGACTCAAGAAGGGCCAATGCTATGCATGAATTATAGGCACTCAGGACTTCTCAGAAACTTATAACTCTAATTAGAGTTGAGATAGTTGACTCTGAAAATGAGTTATGGAAATCGCTTTCTTATGAGACTTGAGTCCCAGGAAATCAGGAGTTTTAAACTATTAATTGACTCATTTTTGTAAGAAAGATATATATGTAAATCAACTTAGATTTCTCTACTGGCTACATTTTACACACAGAGAGGAAGGGAGGAAAGGTTGGATATTGAGGCACATGACCCAAGACTAATTAGGGATTGGGGAAAATTTCAGCTGTGTTTTAGCATCAAAGCAGTAGGAGGAGATTTAGTGCTTTCTCCATCTGGTGCTCTGAGACAAGCACTTCCCTTCACTTCATTTCCCAGCTGTGATCATGAGAATAAACATGGAGGCTTGCTTTACTCTTAGAAACCTATACAGCCAATCACAAGCCAACCCCACTCCATTCAGTCAGCCAGTCAACGGATATTTCTGTGAGGCACAGAGGATAATAAGAAATTTCAGTGAAAAAGTACAATTCACTCAACCCTTCCATCAGATTCACTGTTACTGAACCAGGGACAGACACATTTGTTATCAAGTGGCTCATAAATCCCCACTAAAAACTAATGGCCCGGTTATAATCACCTGACAAAAGTCTAGAAAATCCAGAGATCAGATAGCAGTCTGGTCTAAAAATCTAAGGAGAAACTAAGATATTTCCCTTCAGGACACTTGAGAGGAGAATCCTGGGAGACTGAAGGAGATAGGAAGGACTGAATATGAGGGGAAATGAGGGTAACAAGCGTAAGCTTTCGAGGAGCCTGTTCCACAAGTCAACAGAGAACTCTGCCAGAGAGAAAGCCTGAGCTTGCACACTGACCTAACAGAAGTCCAAGGGGACCTGGAGGGAGATGGAAGAGCAAGTCCTAGGAGCTGCTGTGTTCCTGCTTGCTGTGTGCCCTGGTCTACCAAAGTTGTGTAACTAAACCAACTGCCTTTGTCTTGAGCCATGTTAAATATGAAGTGTCCTTCATGGGCATAAATGCTGAGAGGTTGGTCCCCAGGTGGCGGTGTCAACATAAGGGGATTCTATCAAAAGCTGTCAACTTAATCAGTCCATGATACACTCAAAGCTGAGTGCAGAGTGGTGCGAAGACATGATCATTAGTAATGACTTTGAACAACATAGAATGCCATCAGTTTCTCTCTCTCTCTCTCTCTCTCTCTCTCTCTCTCTCTCTCTCTCTCTCTCTCTTCTGCCACCATGGTGTTATATTCTATGCCACCACTGGCCCATACCAGCAGATAAAGCTTACCATGGACTAAAAACCTCACAAACCATGAGCCAAAATAAATCCAACCACCTCAAGTTGTTTTCTTGAATATCTGTCACAGTAATCCAAAATGACTAACTTCTGTTCCCAGTCCTTACATGACAAAAATGTAGGCTTCATATTTAACAGAGCAACAGCCCACTGAAAGGATTACAAACAAACATCCAGGAAATTAGATCAAAATTCAATTTTGATACAAGCACTGATACATCAGGCCAGTCTAGTTGATAATCTGCTTCATGTGTGGAATCAGAATATCTGCTAGATTTCTCCTCAGAAAGTCTTATGTCCATGTCTGTTGCTTGAATTTGCTGAGGCAATTCTCTTTGATTCTGTATATCCCAGCCAGGTTGTAGCCTGACTGCTTAAATCCCCCCATGTTGCTTATTCTGGTATTACAAACAGGAAATAAAGAGAGAATGGATGGCACCTAAGCTGGCAGGGAGACTGACGGAAGCAAAGCATAGGACTGTACTGTAGCGTTTGTAATTGGCTTTAATCATATTTAGCATCTGTTTCTCTATTTTAGCATATAATTTAGATGAAGCAGCTTAGAAATCTCAGCAAGAATCCATACTTTATGCTTATTGAAAGAGAAGCACTTTCTGAGCAATCAAATTGCTCTCCTAATTCACCCATAATAATGCAGTAATTTAGAAAGTCTTCTTTTTTTATTTTCTTCATGAAATGTTTTTAATTGGTGGTCCTAGTTCCTAAAGACTTCCCATCTGCCATCCTAGCAATAGGAGAATTAGCAACCCAGCAAAACTCTGATTCTCCTGTCTTTTGATGCATGCCTGTCTTCATGTAAACTGGAACTGCACCTTGTTGGAGAATATTCCTTCATAGAAAAGCAAGCTACCTTCCACTCATCAGACTCAAACAGCCTTCTTTGCTGTCCTCCAGTCTTTCTTGGGGACATGAGCTTTGTAAGTGGTGATTTTCACTTCCCATTGTATTGTCTGAATCATGGCTCCCGCTCCATTCCTCCTGCTCTGACTGTTCCATGTCTTTGTGATTCATGACTTGTGGTTTGGGTCAAAATCACATGTATGTTCTACTAGTTCCATGCATATTAATTTTCTCTATGATCTATATTTGTGTCTTCTCTCAAAAACTCAAAACACCTGACAACAGTGGTGTTAGTCATGGAAATTATACCTCCAAATCTTATACCTGTATCCCCTGATCTCCCAAACTCAGAAGGAGAGTACACTCTGACAGAAGCTCTTCTACCACTTTCCAGTACCTTCTAGAATTCTCCAGCCCTTATCCCATAATACCCCACCAAATCTCTACAAAGAATTGGTACTTGCTAATGTTCTGCCCCTAGTCTTCTTGATCTGTTTCTTTTCCCCAGAGACTATACACTTCCAACCACCAACAGTAGGAATCTGAGATGATATCTAAGCACATCCCAGGACCCTGGCTTCTCTTCATAGTCCATACTTTGATTCTTAGCTGTCTGCTGTTCACTTCTACTCAGCCTAAATTTACCCCTGAAATGGCATCATTAGCTAGTCCATCTTGCTCACTCCACCAATAATCGTTTTATTAATTATTTTTTATTAAATTTGCTTAGACCATTTTAAACATTTACTCAAAGCATTGTGATTACTCTCATCTCCTCCTGTCTTTTGTTGCCTCCCACTTCTGTTAGCCTCACTCTGTCTCCCACCCTTCCCACAAGTCTCTTCCCTACTTTTATGTTTTCGTTTGTTTTGTGAATCACTGAGTTTAACCAGGGCTGTCTCTGTAACCATGGGCTTGGAAATGTTCAATGGAGTTGGCGAACTCAACAGTGCCTTCAGATTCTTCATCTGTCTTCTTCTCTTTCTCTTTGCACACTGGATCTCAAGCCTCAGGTTATCCCTATACCTTTGTTCCTGTGTAAGGTCATCTTTCTGGAAAGCCTCCTCACCCCACACCCACTCCGGGTCAGTGCTGTCGTTTCAGTTCATGTCATCAACATGACAGAACCAAGCCTTGACCGACTTGTTGAATTCTTATGCTATTCCTTAGCAGGGTGACTATAGCACCCCTCTTCTAGAATATATGTGTCTTCTGATTCTGTATGTTAATTTTCCTAAGCATACATATGACCCAGTGAAATATATTCCATTTTCTCTCCAACAGATAACTAAATAAGAATTTCCACAAATATCTACAAATACCCTCAATAACCATCTCCTACCTACGTCATGAAGCAGGCATCATGCTCCATCTACTGTACCCCACTTTCCTGCCAATGTGTCATGTGTGTCCAACACTATTCCATAATGTGCTAACAGCCTCTCTGAATTTTAGAAATTTCCCAATACGTCAAGCTGCTGTTGAGTCCATTTCTTCCTTGGATTGCTACATTTAGCAGGTCTTAGTCAGCCACCTAGTCTAGTTGCCTTTTGCCATCACACATTAACATTTTCCTAATCTTCATACTTATTAATTATACCATGGATTTAACACTCAAGAGTCGTCATGAGGTGACCTAAAGGTCCACTATAGAGTGCAATTCATCATTTGAGTTGCATACATAAAATAAGGCTATTGTGGATGAGTGAGTTGATCCATTAGTGACTTCATTCTACTTTCCACAGAGCTAAAATGTATTGTTCTCTTTTGATGTATAACCTCATTTAAGCTGATATAATAGCAGCTTACTGTGAGGCACCTACTATTTCTTCCCTTTCACAAATAAAAAGGCCTAAGGCCTATATATCATATGAACATACATATGATTGTGGTGATATTTGGGGATATAGATGGTCTAAACATTTTACCCAATGAAGAACTTACCATACTTCTTACAAGGTGAATTTTTCATAGGGCAAACACTGTGTCTCCTGTCACACCTAACATAATGTCAAGATAGCAATTAAATGTATAGTAAAAATAAAACAAGAGGTCAAAATTTTCTGTCTATCTTTTCCCTAAATCTTTTAATTTGAAAGAATACTAACGATACAGATAAGAAATATGCCACTAGAAGGATATGGTCTCATTGAAAAAAGGGTTATTGATGGCAAAGTGGTTTTGCCGATGATACTACATGGTTCAGCTGTAGGACATAGAGAAATAGTGCTAGAACTGACCTGGAAACTTGCTATTTGCTTTCTGTACTGCTAAAAGGTGCTACACAGACTGCTGAGGAAGCATTACCAATGGTCTTACCCAGCTGTGGACACTGTGTGCTGCACTACTGAGCTTTCTAGGCAAGGTGTGCCCACTGGAAAGTCATGCAAATATCTTGGCTAGAGAGACACTAGGTTTGTGGCTCAGTCCACAGAAGGAGATTCACACCTGGTACTGTAACAGTGTCAACCAGCCCAACCCCTGGAGCTCCCAGGGACTGGACCACCAACCAAAGAATGTACATGGAAAGACCCATGGCTTTAGTCTTGTTGGACATCAGGGGGAGGAGGGCCCTTGATCCTGTGGGGGTTCAATGCCCCAATGTAGGGGAATGCCAGGGCAGGAAGGAGGGAGGTGGCTGGGTGGTGGGAGCACCCTCATAAAGGCAGGGGGAGGAGGGATTGGATAGGGGGTTTCCAGAGGGGAGACCTGAAGAGGAGATAACATTTGAAATGTAAATAGTACTACTGGAAGATCCAGCAATACCACTTCTGGGCATATGCTCAGAAGATGCTCCAACTTGAAATAAGGACACATGCTCCACTATGTTCACAGCAGCCTTATTTATAATAGCCAGAAGCTGGAAAGAATCCAGATGTTCCTCAATAGAGGGATGGATACAGAAAATGTGATATATTGAAACAATGGAGTACTACACAGTTATTAAAAACAATGACTTTATGAAATTCTTAGACAAATGGATGGAATTGGAGGATATCATACTGAGTGAGGTAACCCAATCAGAAAAGAATATACATGATGTGCACTCACTGATAAGTGGATATGAGCCCAGAAACTCAGAATACCCAATATACAATTTGCAAAACACATGAAGCTCAAGAATAAGGAAGACTGAAATGTGGATACTTTGTTCATCCTTGGAATGGGGAACAAGATACCCATGGAGGGAGTTACAGAGACAAAGTTTGGAGCTGAGACAGAAGAAAGGACCATCCAGAGACTGTCCCACCCGGAGATCCATCCCATAAACAGCCACCAAACCCAGACATTATTGCATATGTCAGCAAGATTTTGCTGACAGGAGCCTGATATAGTTGTCTCTTGTGAGGCTAGTGCCTGGCAAATACATAAGTGGATGCTCACAGTTATCTATTGGATGGAACACAGGGCCCCCAGTGGAGGAGCTAGAGAAAGTACCCAAGGAACTGAAGGGGTCTGCAACCCTATAGGAGGAACAAGATAAACTAACCATTATCCTCAGAGCTCGTGTCTCTAGCTGCATATGTAGCAGAAGATGGCCTAGTGGGCCATCAATGGGAGGAGAGACCCTTGTTCTTGCGAAGACTATATGACCCAGTAATAGGGGAATGCCAGGGCCAGGAAGCAGGAGTGGGTGGATTGGGGAGCAGAGGGGGCAGTATAGGGGACTTTAGGGATAGCATTTGAAATGTAAATGAAGAAAATATCAAAAATAAATAAATACAACAGCTTTTTAAAAAAGAAAATATCCAATAACAACAACAACAACAAAAAGGAAAAAAAAAAAAAAAAAACCTGGTCAAAAATTCTTGGTCGGAGATATGATGGGCTATAGGGAATCTGCTGTTTTTCTAGTTGGATATATTAAATTGATCTCTAAACATTTATGCTTATGTCCAATGGTCAGTGATTTTGTCAGAAAAGCCTTCTTCTTGCAGTGAGCAGCAGCTATTGTAGAGACTCCTAACTGGCTAAAGTGCTGACAGTAAGCTCCATCATGGAAGGAAGAACTCATGAGTCCTCACCCCTCCCTAAAGTTTAAGGCAGGAAGGGGCTAGTGAGGCCCTAACCCCCTCTAAAGATGTATAAGTGGTAATAGATACTGGAGGACAGAGAGGCATTTTCTCCAGTGGTGTAACCACTGACGAGTTGCCCATGCTTGTACACAGGTAAATAACCCCTCACCCATGCCTGTATACAGAGCTCTAATTCAGCTCATTGGGTCATACCAAAGAAGACAGGAAAGTAGAAAGAGGAATGCTTGTAATGAAGACAGGAAAGTAGAAAGAGGAATGCTTGTAATGACTAAGGATTTGCTCAGCAGGAATGGGGCGACTACAGTAGTCAGTAATGGGAGATGAATACAATAAAAATACATTATATATGCATGAAAGTGTCATAATGGAAATCCATTATGTATAATTTATGTGTGCTAATACAAAAAGAGTTACATAAGGTTTATTACTACCTTTCAAGGAATACAACATAAAACAGAAAGACTCAGCATCACAGGTAGTCACCTTGGACCAGAAGGGTTAAATTTTTCATGTTCAGAATCCCCCTTTACCTAGCCCTCTTCAGAGCCATGGGTGGAAACCTTTATGGAGGCTAGAGTCTTGATAACAGGAATTTATTCTTACCAGGGTCCACTCAACCTGGGAATCCCCATTCTTGCCTCCTTCTGTCATGGTGCATTTTCTTATTTAAGCTGTTGACTTTTGAAAGGTTCCTCTGAATAATTGATGGCTTTCTGGAAATACACAGGAAACACTTTTTTCCCCAAGAACAGAAGCCCCATTTGGGGAGCTGCTCAGATTAGAAATTCAGTTTCAAGTACAAATGTTTTTTCCACCTGAAGCCTCCATTAGCTCGGGGAAGGCAGGCCAGGCATGCTCAGCACTTGGCAAGAAAACAGTCACATGTAATTAGGAAGTATTTTTAATGCAGCAAATATCATTTATTGCAATGAACAAAAACCATTTGGGGACTTATGGTTGCTGCCATTGCTTTTTGTGGATCATAATCAGTGTATATAATACTGCTGCATTACAAATCTCCTACGTGGCCACGAGGCACAAAGGATTAAGGTAATGGCTCAGTTTCCTGTGGCCTCACAAAAGAATCACCTATTGCTGAGAAGTCCAAAGAGACAAAATTCAAAGGCACATTTTAACCGATAAAAGAGGGAAAGGGGAACAAAGACTGTAAATTTGCTTCTCTCTCATTCAGATGCTTTGGCCTCTCCAGCCTCCTTTTCAAAGGATCTTCTCTTTGTCAACTGTGAGTCAGACTTCTGCTCTTCAAAGTTAAACGACCAGTTAATTCCCAAATAAAGGCAACTTACCCACAGATTTGACTGCCAGAAGGCCAAGGCTTTCCCCTCTCTTCTAGGCCCTTCTGACACGCCCTTCAGGAGTGCTGTGGTGGCCCTGCACTTGCTCCCAGAAAAGCTTAGAATAAAATTAGCTAGATATAGATAAAGATTGCAAAATGATAATTTATTCGAGATTAGCAACTTTATTCAAGATTAACAGAATTAAAGCTCTAATGTCTGTTCCCCAATCTAGCTTCCAAACATTTTGGATTTAACTCTTAGGAGAAAAATATATGGTGTATGTCCTTATAATAGTTCTCGCTCTCTCAGCCTTGGTTTTGTGAGGTGCTTCATGCTTCCCTTCAGTTCACACTTGCAATACGTTTGTCAGTCCCTCTTCAAGCTCCAGGCATGGATAAGGATGGGGGTGTTGCTCATATATGCATAATTCAAATCTGTAGGTCTTTTGTGTTCACAAAGTAAGCTTTGGACGTAAATATATTTATTGCATATCTTCCAAATAAAGAGCTCCTGACCACAGCAAAGATTTAACCAGTCATTTTGCAATCAGCAGGCCCCGCAAATCATGTCTTAAGTCTAAGCTCAGGTACAAATCAGTGGACTTGCTGTGAACAAAACACCTCATCTATTAAAATAATCCTTCTAAATCATTCATGGGGTGAAATTCTTATTAGACCCCACGTAGAGTCTGTGAACAATACAGGTGCATATTTTTAATCAATTATTCCAAAATATCTATTGAAAGCCTGTTTTCATTTCATATTGAGGAAAGCCAAAAGAATATGAGCAGACCCTTTCTGATTTCACGAATCCAATGATCTAAATATAAAAGTAGAAAGATCTTGAATGAGGGACAACAGTTTCAACAACCTGACAGGCTGCTCTGGAGTCCAGTTGGGAATCTTAAGTGGGGACCCTATCTTTATAACAAGACTGCAGGGAAAAGACTACATACAAAGGAGGGCATCCTGTGGCGTTCCTCAACCTATAAAACACAAAGCTATTTCCTCCCATGAACGAAGCGATCCAGTGGCTTTTATTCTACAGATATCACTGCATTCCCTGTGTTCTCAAGGCACGGTACAGGGAGCTGATGGTGGAGCAGGGCCCCCCTGGCTTGACCTTCACAGTTAGAAGATGATACTGAAGAACTAAAAGGAAGCCTGATTTGCTGTCCTATCTTTGTTTGTTCCAAATTATTACCAATGTTTCCCCAAGTTCTTTCTGCCAAATAATTGCACAGTAAAAACATAAAAAATAAATGGTATTTTATCAAGCCTAAGCTATGTTGCAAAGTTACTGCTTTGGAAGGCAGAAAGGGAGAGGTTGCATACCCCTACTGCCAGCTCCAAGGATTGATGAAAGTTTGAATGACATTTCTATTGGCTCTTTATATTGCTTCATTATAATAAAGTGAATTTAAAATAGCACATTTCAACACATGGAGCAAAGGCACGGTTCGCAGTTTCTGACAGAGAGTGAGTGTCTTTCTCTTTCCCTCCAAAGCGGCACCGTCAGTAACAATATCATATACACAACTTACCCTTACTCAGCCCAGCCGCCCAGTAATGGTAGACTTTCAGCAACTATATTTTTTTCTTTTACTTTGGAGAACTGCTTTTATCCCAACATTTACATATAAAATAAGATATTATTAATATTTCATATTATACTGCTTCAAATTTACATAATTTAAATTCTTCTATCATGTAACAGAATTGTAATTACTATCTGAGCCACCAACACAGTCATTTGGAGCAAAGTAACCTAGTCACTCTTGAATTTTTAGACTCGGCTGTGGGGAGATATTAGGAGCTTATGGGGAGATAGCATTAAAAATGTGCAAGACATTCTGACCCATTTTATCTCATTTGAGTTTTATAATCACCATGTTCAAAAGGTAGTGAGGCTAAAATATTTCCTCACTTGAATAAATTGAGGCTCGCCAGACTTTGTCTGAATGGAGCCCGGACAAAAAAAAGAGTGTGAATTTAAGTCTGGAACACTTCCCGATCAACAGTGAAAGATATCAGGCTAGGAGACATAGAACTAACTGGGGGGTAAAAAACAGCTGCTGGAGTTAGTTGAAAAAGCACCATAGTGTATAGCCATCAGGAACATCTTTCAAAGCAAAGAAACTGTAAGTGTCTGAGCCAACTCATGTCTTCTAGGAGACTGGACAGAGTTATTGAAGGGCACAAATTGATCCAGGGGAATTATCTTCACCAGAGCAAGATCAACACAGGAAACGAGCGAGGGGAACATAGTAGCTTGTAGTCAGAGAAGTGTGTGATTGACAGGCACAGGTGGCTTTGAACACAATGGCAAAGTGCAGCTGTGGCTGCCAGGCAGGAGGACCTGGGACGCATGCTACATCTCCACAGTAAGGAGGCTAGTCCGGTGGTGGTGGTGGTGGTAGAGACAAGGTACGGTGGTGGATAGGCCAGACCTGCTGCAAACACTGTATCACGTAAGCAGGGGGGAAGCAAACTGCATGCCGTTTACAGCTCTAACATGCACACCTGGATCAGGGCAGCCACCTTGCCTGGTCCAAGGAAACTGGATGACCGAGCAAGAATACATCCTCTGGGAGGTTCTGGGGTTTTACAGACACCCAGAGCTACTCTGAAGAGTGAAGCAAAGCTCTGGTGGTCGAGGGGACCTGTGGTGGCAGCTGCCTGTGGGTACTCCACAAAAGGGTAAGGGAAACGCAAACTGGCCCCATCTAGTCCTGAGAAAAACCTCTCTAATGCTCCCTCAGTTGTGAAATTAGCCTATGATTGGTAAGGAAGTCATGGTAATAGTTCAAGACATGATCACAGAGGACATAAGCTCTCCTCTTTTGTTCTCTGACCACCTTCCCTGGAGTAACTACCACCAGTTAGTTGGCTGCGCCTCTTCCTTAGGACGACTATAGAAGCATCGTTATGGGGGTGGATGCCCATCTGAGGGATAATGCGCTCTCTCCTGATCCAGGCTCGAGGCTATGGCACCATTGGCTAGCACTGGCTAGCTAGCCGCTGTCTATGCCTTAGCCTTGTCTCAGGATTTACTCAGAGAGAACCTGGAACCTGCACTTTCCATTTCTGACTAAAAAGATGAATGACCTGCTGTCCTCCTACTGATTTAGCTGCTTTAGGCAGCCTGAGGGATGTGGCCCTTTTCCCTCACCAGCCCCAGTGTGTCAGAGCCAAAGAAGCCTTTGCCAGCCTGGGGTTGCAGCCTTGTAAATCAGTCCCGAGCAATGGTATGTGAAGAGAGGAACTTCCCAGAGAGAGAGCAGTCCACTGTGCCAGGGTGCATTCAACTCCTGACTTATAAATCACTTCCTAGAAAACCAGGTGCAGAGTCCAGGTTTGCAAATCAAGTTATTTTATTCGGGATTTACCAGCATGATTTTCAAATCTGTTTCAAGACTTGTAAATCTATATTAGGATTTGTAAACTCATTTAAGGATATGGAAATTAATTTTTGGACTTATAAAGTACTAAAAACCAGTTTGGCTACAACTACCATTAATAAAAGAGAGACTTGTAAATCAGAGCATGCTCTAAGATTTGTCTGGCAGGCCCACAAATTCAATTCTGGAGTTATAACTTCAGGTGAGCACAGATTTATACAGCCAATTTGTGAATCATCAGAAAGTATAAGATTTTTATTCTGATTTGAAATATTACAGAGCAGCATCAGCAGTGACACCCTATTTATAAACTAAATATTTCAAAGCAATGCTAATAAACTACTTGGATTTAAAGAATTTGATTTATGAAACCAAAAACAATTTTTTGCTAGAAAATCTATGAGGTGGCCTGTGTTTGTGTTTGGCCTGAAATGAAATAAACCAGGCGCAATGGTTAATTTTACATTAATGGGAAGCCTAAAGGGACCCCCGGATAGATGATAAGACATTATCTGGGTTAGACTGTGAGGGTGTTTCTGGAGATTAGTATGTGAAGCAATAGCCTGAGTAAGGAACATACCCACACCCTCGTAGGGCAGACAGCACCCCACCCTTCAAGAGTCTTAATAAAACCTGCCTGAGCGGAAAAAAAAAAAAAAAAAAAAAGCAGTGAGCTCTTCCTCTGTTCCAGTTGGGTATCCACAGACAACAACATGTCCTTGAACATCACAGCCTTATGTTCTGGTGAGTCTTGCTTGGGGTTTCTATTGCTACAATGAAACACTATGACCAAAACGCAAGTTGGGGTATGGTGGTTTGAAAATGCTTGGCCCAGGGAATGGCACTATTAGGAGGTGTGGTCTTGTTGGAGGAAGTGCGTCACTGTGGGGTGGGCTTTGAGACCCTCCTCCTAGCTTCCTGACGACAGTCTGCTCATGGCTTCCTTTGGATGAAGATGTAGAACTCTCAGCTCCTCCGGCACCATGTCTGTCTGGATGCAGCTGTGTTTCCTACTATAATAATAATGGACTAAAGCTATAAGCCAGCTCCAGTTAAATGGGGAAATGGAGTTTATTTGGCTTACACTTCCATATTGCTGTTCATCATCAACAGAAGTCAGGTCAAAAACTCAAACAGGGCAGGAACTTGGAGGCAGGAGCTGATGCAGAGACCATGCTGCTTACTGGCTTGCTATCTCAGCTTTGTTCACCCTACTTTCTTACAGAACCCTGGACTACCAGCCAACGGATAGTACCACCCACCAAAGGCTGTGCCCTCCCCTATAAATCACTGATTAAGAAAATGCCTTACAGCTAGATCTTATGGGGGGGGGCATTTTCTCAATTAAGGTTCTTCTCTTTCAGATGACTCCAGCTTGTGTCAGGTTGACATAGAAGTATCCAGAACACGGTCTCTTCAGATTCTGAGACTTAGACAAAGGACCCTACCATCAGCCTATACTATCCACGATTCTTAGACTTCAGGCTTTCCTGGATATACTGCCCACAGACTGTACCCCCATGGCATAAGCACATGAGACAATCTCTAAAGGCATTTCCCCTACTATCCATCTCTCTACCATCTATTTTCTTTCCTCTTGCTCCTGTGTCTTTAGAGAGCTATGACGACCAGACCAGATGTAGCAGTGTAAGAAATGCATTGCACTGATGTTAAACCTCAGGGTCACTTTGGAAGCCTCAAGATGATTAGTGAATACTCAGTCTCTGTAGTATAGAACCAGGACAGTTTCTTAGATTTTTGAACTTCAGGATTCAAGTAGGTCGATCATATCAAACAAAATTATTATTTTCGTGTTGCATGTAATTTTAGAAAGCACACTTGCTCCTTGCCTAGTGCCAGCGAGGGTGGTCTCACCCCGCTCACACAGCTAGCTTCGCCAAACCTCTAAAGACTGTCCTGCAGCTGTGCCCTTTCTCCTGCCCACCTGAGTCACTGAGGATAGAAAACACCAGACAGCCTTCATATTTTAAAACCAGATAACACACCTGCTGGGCGAAGAATTTCTTGCCCTATCCTCCTTAACCTCTGCAGCCACCTGCAGAGGCTACAAATGATGGATCCCTGTGAGTTATGTGTCTGCTGCTTCCTATCTGCTCCACAGCCTGGTCCAAATCTATCTCCCTCCCCCTTTCCTCCTCTTCCTCCTGGGACCTGGAAATCCCACCTTATCCTTCACCCAGCGATTGGCTTCTGCTGTCCTTATTGACCAGTTAACATGGGGAGAAGGTTCACATGGAATCAATCACCTGAGTATGTCATCCACTCCTCGTTGGGGGCAGTCCCTCTTGAGGAAGCAGAATTAGTATCACAATACAGATAGCACCAGGAAAATCCACATTATAGAGCAGTTGTGCCTAGCCAAAGCAATTTCCAAACCCAGGGAGGTTTGGAAATATTTGTGGTTGTCCTATCTGGGAATTAAGCTACTATCCAGTGGTTAGAAACTAGGGATGCTTTTGGCTTTCAGTGTACTGAGACACCTACAACAAAGAAATGGAGAGCCAACGCATCAATGGACTAGAAATTGGACAGCCCTTTCAAAGGAAGAAGATATAGCATGATGACCCCACCAGAACCCCTTCCATTCTTGTCCCCATTATTCTGCCATGGGGAACAAATCAGCAACTCGTGCTTATTTAACTGCCTTATAAGGAGAATGTGGTCAAAATTGGTAACATGCCATATATATAGTTCATATCATGAATAGGCTTGGCTACAAGTGTACGTGATAGTCGATCAAGAGGGCGTCTGTGGAAGTTTTCTAAAATTACATTATTTGACTGGGGACCTCTTCATTTGAATTGAAAATAAGTCTGTGGGTTAGAAAGGAAATCCAAGGCAAGAATTCTTTCCAGCTTTTTTCAACAATGTATAAAGCAACCCCACACAGGGAGCTCCTAGGGAGCCCGAGACCCTTTTGATTATATGGTGTTTAGAATAAAATAAAACAAATCCCATGTTCTTTTATTCTGACCTGAAAACAGCTTCTAAATGATCACCTTGGGTGTTCTTTCCCTCTACTTATTGCTATGTTCTTCCATGTGAATTACTGCTCAGCATCACCTCAGAAACCAGCTGAATATTGGCCGATTGTACGAAGACAGTCTCACATTGAGATTATAGTACCCCTCCCCGGACTTGCTCTATTCGTAGACCCAGCCATTATAAGAATCCTAAAGACAGACACAGAACTCCACATTCAAATGGTGCATTTGAATCACATGGTGAAGTGTATTGTATAAATGCAAATGAAGAGAAATATGGCATTGTAAGAGCCCAGCCACTTGTGCAATTAGGAAGGAAATCGGGATTGTGGAGAACAGCATCCAGCTGAGCACTCAATTATGCAAAGGAAAAAAAAAAAGGTTTAAGGAAACTTAGTGTGGTGAGTCAGATCTTTGGAAAGTTTAAATATCTGAAGTGCAACAAGAATGCCTGTGATAACCCACCTCATCTCTGCATACATTTCCTGCTGTTCCAGTACAGTACACATGATGCCCCTGATTTCAGTGTTGCTTTGACTCATTTCACAAACAACCTATGGCTCTAACTCAGAAACCTCCAATTCATTTTCTTACTGTGGAGTCCGTAGCCTACAGGTCAATGAAGGCCTGCAAGGCGATGGAGCTTTCTTAGGTTATCTGGGCTGCTCACAGCTTTGTGTCCAAGTACAGAGGGGAAAGGTTAGGAATACAGCGAGTTCATCATTCTATGGGAAATGGCACTAAGAAAACATGAAGCATGCTGGTTACAAGCAACGAGCCCATTTCATATGCATGAGTATGCAAGAGAGGAATGGCAAGGGTAGCTCCCCCCAAAAAAGTCATGATGAGGAGTATGTGTTAAGAAATACCAGAGTTATTGTCTCTTGCTTCCTTTTGGTAAGTTTCTCCAGCTTGCCAGAGTGCTCGGTGTGGTTCAGTCCTGCCATGAGAAGGCAGAAGCCATGCTCATGATCGTTGTAAAACTCTTTTATCTAAAACCACACACGCCAGGATGAGAGCAGACAGCCTTCAGATGCAAACTCATTCAGCAAGCAACCATCCATCCAGCAGTCATGGTGAACCTAGGTTTATTGACAACAACATCACTGGTATTGAGGCAATCATATCTAATGGAAGAGACAAATGGACACATATGGCATATCCCATATGGTGAAATAGAGACTCCTCCAGGTACTACAGGAATATAAGACGTTGATGACACCTTCAAAAAAGTGGCTCTATTTAAACTAGTTTTCACTATTAAATTAAGTATATTAGAAAGCCCAACACTTAAGTAGAAAGTGAGGAAGGAGAAAATGGCAGGCTCAAACAAAGCTCTGCAATGAAGACAACGTTCAAAGCTTTCAAAAAAAACTTGACATAGCAGAAGTACGTGGTTTCCAGTGATGAGGGGAAAGTATTAAAGCAGGGACTTTCTTCAGATAAGAGGTGATGTCAATATGCATGGGAGCAGTTACCAAATCAAATGACCTGTGATAAGCAACTGCACGAATTTACCATGAGAGCTTCAGTGCCCATATATTGATTAACTATGATAGCAGATTCCCCTTAGCTGAGAGATACATTCTTTCTTTCTTTTTTTATTTGATATTTTCTTTATTTACATTTCAATTCATTTTGTAGTTTCCTCTCTGAAAACCCCCTATCCCCTCCCCTTGCTCTCCAACCCATCCACTACCGCTTCCTGGCCCTGACATTCCCCTATACTAGGGCATAGGAGGTTCTAGAACCTTCACAAGACCAAGGGCCTCTCCTCCCATTGATGGCCAATTAGGCCATCCTCTCCTCCATTATGCAGCTAGAGACATGAGTCCCACCATGTGTTTTCCTTGATTGGTGGTTTAGTACCAGGGAGCTCTGGAGATACTGATTAGTTCATATTGTGGTTCCTTCTATAGGGCTGCAACCCCCTTCAGTTCCTTCTGTCCTTTCTCTAGCTCCTCCACTGGGGACCCTGTGTTCCATCCAATAGGTGACTGTGAGCATCCACTTCTGTATTTGTCAGGCACTGGCAGAGCCTCTCAGGAGACAGCTATATGAGGGTCCTGTCAGCAAAATCTTGCTGGCATATGCAAAGTGTCTGGTTTGGGTGGTTGTATATGGGATGGATCCCCAGATGAGGCAATCTCTGGACAGTCATTCCTTCAGTCTCTACTCTACACTTTGTCTCTGTAACTCCTTCCATGAGTATTTTGTTTCCCCTTCTAAGAAGGATCGAAGTATCCACACTTTGGTCTTCCTTCTTCTTGAGTTTCATGAGTTTTGCAAATTGTATCTTGGGTATTCTGAGTTTCTGGTGTAATATCCACTTATTAGTGAGTGCATATCATGTGTGTTCTTTTGAGATTGGGTAACCTCACTCAGGATGATATCCTCCAGATCCATCCATTTGTCTAAGAATTTCATAAATTCATTGTTTTTAATAGCTGTGTAGTACTTCATTGTGTAAATGTACCACATTTTCTGTATCCATTCCTCTATTGAGGGACATCTGGATTCTTCCCAGCTTCTGGCTATTATAAATAAGGCTTCTATGAACATAGTGGAGCATGTGTCCATATTACAAGTTGGAGCATCTTCTGGGTATATGTCCAAGAGTGGTATTGCTGGATCTTCCGGTAGTACCATGTCCAATTTTCTGAGGAACCGCCAGACTGATTTCCAGAGTGGTTGTACAAGCTTGCAATCCCACCAGCTATGGAGGAGTGTTCCTCTTTCTCCATATCCTCTCCAGCATCTGCTGTCACCTGAATTTTTTATCTTAGCCATTCTGACTGGTGTGAGGTGGAATCTCAAGGTTCTTTTGATTTGCATAATTCCTAATGATTACGGATGTTGAACATTTCTTTAGGTGCTTCTTTGTTTAGCTCTGTACCTCAAAATACAATTCACAAATCACATGAAGCTTAAGGAGAAGGAAGAACACAGTGTGGATACTTCGGTCCTTCTTAGAAGGGGGATCAAAATACCCATGGGAGGAGATACAGAGACAAAGTTTGGAGCAGAAACTGAAGGAATGACCATCCAGATACTGCCCCACCTGGGGATCCATTCCATACACAGTCATCAAACCCAGACACTTTTTTGGATGCCAACAAGATTTTGCTGACAGGAGCCTGATATAGCTGTCTCCTGAGAGGCTCTGCCAGTGCCTGACAAATACAGAAGTGGATGCAAACAGCCATCCATTGGACAGAGCACAGGGTCCCCAATGGAGGAGCTAGAGAAAGTACCCAAGGAGTTGAAGGGGGTTGCAGCCCCATAGGAGGAACAATATGAACCAACCAGTACCCCCAGAGCTCCCAGGGACTAAACCACCAACCAAAGAGTACACATAGACGACCCATGTCTCCAGCTGCATATGTAGCATAGGATGGCCTTGTGGGATATCAACGAGAGGAGAGGCCTTTAGTTTTGTGAAGGCTCAGTGCCCCAGTGTAGCAGAATGCCAAAACAGGGAAGTGGGAATGGATGGGTTAGTGAGCAGGGGAGGGGGGATGGAATAAGGACAGTTTGGGAGGGAAAATGAGGAAAGCAGATAAATATTTGAAATGTAAATAAAGAAAATATCTAATAAAAAAAAAACCTAAATTTAAAAAAAGAAGAAGGCCCACCACACAGCATAGATTGTTTCCTGAGCCTGGAATAGCAGGACTTGAACACGTGACTCAGAACAGCATGCAATTTAGAGCTCATGAAATGTTTGTTTCAAGACCTTTCCATGCTGTGATCACAGTTAATGAGTGACTGAAGGCACAGAACATAAACTCTAGACAAGAGGGTTGCAGTACATAAGAGATCTCTGACATCTTAGGTGAACGTAATATGTAAATCCAAGGTCTTCAAATAAAGCCTACTGACCTCCGCAGTACAGGTAGGCTTACAGAATCATATGAAGGCTCACATGGAAGACCTGACTGACCTCCCTCCAGAAAGAGAACTTTCTGCAGCCTGGCATAGTAGCATTCCTTTCCAGCCTGCAGCTTCACCCTGTCCTGCTTTATTGGTTTAATTCCTTCTGTGGTGGTTCAAATAGGAATTGCTCCCATAGGCATCTATTTAAATGCTTTGCCACCATGGAGTGGCAGTATTTGAGAAGGATAAAGACGAGTGGCCTTGTTGGAAGAAGTTTGTCATTGGCGATGGGCTTTGAGATTTCAAAAGCTCATGCCAGGCAAGCCCAGTCTCTGTCTCTGTCTGTCTCTCTGTCTCTCTGTCTCTCTCTGTGTCTCTGTCCCTGTCTCTGTCTCTCTCTCTCTGTCTCTGTCTCTCTCTCTCTTTCTCTCTCTCTCTCTCTCTCTCTGCCTATGGGTCTGTCTAGGGATTGTAGCTCACATCTTCTTCTCCAGCACCATGTCTACCTGAAAGGCACCATGCTCCCCATCGTGATGATGATGGAATAAATCTTTGAAACAAGAAGCAAGTCCTCAATTAAATGCTTTCAGTTGTAAGAGTTGACCTTGGTCATGGTTTCTCTTCACCAAAATAGAAAAATGATTAAGGCAGTTTCCAGACCTTTGTGAGCTAGTTCCTTATGTGAAATCTGTATGAAAATACTATTGGTATTATTTTTCTAGAGAACAATACACATTCAGTGGGCATTTGGGGTGCATGTAAGGAACACAGGAAAGGCTGCAGAGAAGGCTTCAGAGAGAGGCTGAAGAAAGAGATCCACACATGAAAACAGCATACTTCAAAATCCACTTCCAAGTCCTAACTAATGTTTTCTTGTCTTTTTCTTCTCTTTTGCCCAAAGTCTACTTTTTTCTTTTTTCCGAAATCCTACCCTTTGTGATGGCCAAGCAAGTGAGGACGATATTTATACTTGTCACAGTTTCTTGTGACAATTCATGAAATAACCTTGACTCGGCTGAAAGACATGGAAGAGAAACTAAGACACTACAAAGCCCATAAACTATATCATTAAACTCAGAACAAGTCAATATCGATGTTACTGGACACTTTTTTTGTCATCAAGATTGATGAACCTGATGACTAGTCAGACCGACAAGGAAATGTCATGTAATCACGTCAACTACACTAGGTACACTTAATAGCTGAATGTAGATTTAGGGAACAACCCACAGATATGTTGAATGCAACCTCTTGCCCATATCTGCAAAGAAAAGCCTTACTTCCTACAAACTGGTTGCCAGGATCTTGAGAAAGCTTCCTATTCTTACCTTTCTCAAACTAACAGGAAAACAGAATTGTGACCACGTAAGAACTGGAATGGAGCAAAATGCACGGTTGTTGTTTCCGAGACCTGAGACTTGTAAACCCAGTCATTGCTGATCTCCCCACAAGCCTACAGAAGACTGGCAGGCTGTCTTCAGTAATGCCACCAGAGTTCCTCCTGTATACTCAACAGAGTCTCAGTCTATAAAGAAGAAAAATTATAGACTGAGGAAAACAAAGCGCCTTTTATAAAAGTCTGGTCATAATGTTCGATGAAATGATAAATGAATAGGTTTTCACTTGCAAACTATAGTAATTAGGCCATTCCTCATTTCTTTATTGGAAGAAGACCCCGATATTTAATCATCGTTATGTGACCATTTAATTGTAGCAAAACATTGCTCCAGGCAACAGCATACATTTACCTTGCCCCCATCTCTGTTTCTTGTTTTTTTAAAATGATCTTCATTTCTGTATTAATCATTTTCTTCGTTTGCATTTCAAATGATATCCCCCCTTTCCAGTTTTCACTCCAAAACCCTCCTCATCTCCTTTCCCCTCCCCTTTGCCTCTATTAGGGTGCTCCCCCACCCACTCACCTACTCCCGCCTCACCACCCTAGCATCCCCCTATGCTGGGCCATCAAGCTTCCACAGGATCAAAGGTCTTTCCTCCCATTGATGCCTAACAAGGTCATCCTCTGCCACATATGTAGCTAGAGCCATGAATCCCTCCATGTATAGTCTTTGGCTGGCGGTTTAGTCCCTGGGAGGTCTGGGTGGTCCTATCTCTGTTTCTTAAAGGTAACAATGAAGGAAAACCCCAAACATTTCCACCATGTCAATGTTAAGTGTAGCTAGGAATAGGGTATTAGTTTCTAAGTTTTTATAATTTTAATATATTTTTTCTGGTTTTGTTGTAGCTGTACTATCTGGCTGGTGATGTACTAACTCGGTAGGAAGATCTGAAAGATACATGAAGAATCAGAAAAAAATAAAATAGAATCACCTGCCATCCAATTTTCCAAGAAAACTGCTATTGTTAATATTTTAGTGGATTTCCATTAAGCCTTTCCCTTTGAGATTTTATTTTCAAAATAATATTCATGAAATAAGATTTAGACAAGTATCAGACACAGAGCCATTTTAATGGAAGCAACAAAATACAGTTATTTTGCAAAGCAATCTTGGAAAACTTAGAATATAGTTTTCATACTAACCACTGGCCAGCTGTGATCATAACAGAAAATCAGTTTTTCTTATATTTGTGTCTGAAATCAGCTAGGGGAAGTGAATAAGCACAAATTAAGAACTTTGAAGGAATAAATATCTTCAAAGAACTCGAATCTGTAATTTCTTCCAAGAATGGTTTTCTGATCTGAGCCACTACTTCTGGGGCTTAATGCAAGGCATCTTTCGTGGGCTAGTAAAAGTGGCTCAGGTTGGCGTCTCCCGGGCTCCGAGATAAGTCAGACAAGCATCAGGATCAATAAGGCCTGCTTTCCCAGGACGTTTTTCTTATCCCATAACCTCAAAAATCATTCTGTGTCACAATGATCACTACAGGGAGGAAAATAAAGAGCTGCTGAACCATCAAAGTTTTTCATAGCAAGGCTGGTTTGTTTCTAACTGTCACAGCATGATGGTTAACAGCCCTGGAACAGCCAAAGAAAGACATAGGAGACAAGACAGAAAGGAACTATGGCGGGGGAGGGTATAGGGAACTTTCGGGATAGCATTTGAAATGTAAATAAAGAAAATATCTAATAAAATAAAAATGGGGGGATGAGATTCATTTTCTCCACATTTACTATCCATTCTGATATTCACAGATTTTTTTTTTAGTTCCACTCCTAACTGAAGAAAGAATGGTCTAACATGAACTCTAACACAGTAAAGGGAACTGCTCGCCATTGGGCGTGAAAGAGAAATTCCAGGGGAACCTGATCTACAAGCTACTCGGTTCAGTACCTGTCAGGGCCATCGCTGGGCTATCCACACTGTAAGCTTCCCAGGGAGAGCTTCATAGATAACACCCTTAGATCTGGACTTCTCACAATTGCTGACCAAGCATGGGTGTGGTAGAAAAATAAGCTTTTCTTCTTACCTTTGTACCGGTTTCATTTTCCCTCTTTGAGTGCACAAAACTTACTTGGAGAAATAGTTGTTTGTATGTCTCTAAGCACCCAGATAGGAACTGTGTTCATTTCCACAGTTCACTCTTCCATCACACATGTAAAGATCGTGTCTAGCCAGTTGTGGTGGGACTCAGCAGTAGGCTTTGCTGAAGGTTACATCTATAAACACAAAGTCAAACTTACAAAAAATCTGGTTGCCATGAAACTTCATAGGTAAATGTTTGGAGACATTTCTCTTCTCTTGAAATATGTGGCATCTGTCCAATACAGATGCCTTTTTAAAGTTTTATGAGCTTGACAACTTTAATGCTTGTGAATCTTATATCCTTCCCCCGTGAAGCAAAGAAGTCTTGGTTTCCTCACAGGACTGTGTGAGGGTTGACTTAGAAAACAGGTCACGTTGGTCATTCTCCACAGCCTGATGCTGAAGACAATACTTCCATATCTCAGTGAACACAGAGAAGTCAAGCTGGAGCCTAATTAGAGACTTTACCTCTACTAGAGCACCTTCTATTAGAAGGAACTGTAAAGGCTACTAGAGTGGAAAAGTAAACACAAGCCTAGTTATAAAGCCTTTGATCTACCATGGTAACCTGCCTGCAAAAACGCCCATGCAATGGTGGCACAAAGCTTATGGGAGGAACCAACTAATATCTGATTTGTCTTAAGGCCTACTCCATACGATGGATCCCATGCCTGACACTACTAGGGTGGCCAAGGACTTGAGATTAGATAGAATATAGACCTGGGGGGAAACCAAATACAGTTGTTCTGCAAATGGAATGTAGCAATAAATTGACTCTTACAAACACTCTGCTACACTCATAAGACAGGGTCTCACTTAGCCGTCATCCAAAAAGCTTCCTTCTAGAGTAGATAGTCACCAATACAATGAGCAACAACTGGACAATGTGCAGAGAGGGAGACCCTGGAGCACTCGGTATTAAATAGGATGTCTTCATCAAACCCCTACCCCAGAAGTGCAAAAGGAACTAGAAGGATTGTAAGGGGCAAAGAGAACCTATGATGCTAAGGAGCCAGTGTTCCAGATACAGCAGGACTGCCATACATAAGAACTCACATAGCCTGTGGCAGGGTGCATAGTGTCGGCACAGGTCTAAACCACAAGTGTCCTGGGCATGAGATCAGAAAGAAGGCAGCAGTTCCCATTCCTAATTGAGACGCTATCTCCTATTGCCAACTGCTCACGAAGGAAAGCCTCCTTTCTCCAAGGGAGTCTTCACTGGGGGTACAAAGCACTCTTAAGGGCAGGCTCTAGGCCCAGCAGTATACAGCCAACAGAAAATAAACTCAAAGGTATATTTGGAGATTATTTGGAGATCCTGAGATCTCATATTGCTTTGCTTTGCTTGAACATATTTTTTGACTTACTGGTCTACTGTTTATATATTATCGTTTCCAATGTTGTGTTTTTATGGTATGTATGTGTGTGTGTGTGCGCGCGAGTGCACGCGTATGTCCTTTCTTTGTGCTTGTTGTTGTTGTTATTGTTAGTTTGTTTTATTATTGTTTGTTTTTTTATTTGCCTGTTTATCTTATTAAGTAATAGAAAAAGAAGGCATGGAGTTGGAAGGGTGTGGAGGTGACAGGGTTCTTGCGAGAAATGGGGGGGGGGGACTATGGTCAGAATATGTTGCATGGACACAATTTATCTTCAATTCAATACATAAGAAACAGGCTGTAGAGAAACGCATGTGAGTCACTGTGCTTGTGAGCACAGCCTGCCTCCACACCCGAGCCTTTGCTAAATGCTCCTGTCTGCCTATGCTGTGAAAATAGAGCCCTTGTCTTACCAGTGCCCTTTGTGAATGTCTCTTCAAACACCTCATGGTGCTGTGCAGCTTTAAGAGTTTTCTGCAATTTAATTTTATCTTTCATAATGGACTAGAAAACTTTTTGAAGTCAAGCACAGGGTCCGGTCTTCCCCTTGCATCTGCGATAGCATGTGTCGCCATGCTGAGCATATTGTTCTAAGCGAGGATGTCGTTTGATGGAAACAGGCCAGTGGAGGGAATCCTGTGGAAAGTGTAATCATTGATGCAGAGGTCTGCATTTGAAGTCAGATGATAGAGGACATGTCTGCATGCTGCTTCTATTTCAATGTGTATATAGATGACTTGGTTCAGCCGCAGTTCATTCAAGTTGTTGAGCCACCTGATGTGTGACCACAGTGGGGGAGGCTCTCTAAACTGACAGTTGATCGACAGTAATTATCAAAAAGAAATACTGCCCCAAAACTCAAGAGGCAAATGCAAACCATTTCTCCAGCTATGTAAAACATAAAATGATGTAAAATAGCTTTATTACATTGCAAACTTAAGATGTGGATCTCAACATTTGTGTTTCACCAATACTGTTTGTAATTTAAAAAACGAGTCTCCCCAGAATGTACTTTTAGGAGCCAATGAGATGGCTCAGCAGGTAACTGCCATGCAGCCTAATGAACTAATTCTGACTCCAGAACTTACTACATGTAGGTAGAACGAGAAAACATATTCCTCAAGGTTGTCCTACATATGCATGCTCTGGCACACATATCTAATCTTTGAAACAAAAGGGTGCACTTTTGATACCAAATGGTAAACTGGTGGCATGGAAACACTAGTGACCTAGTGTAGCAATCATTTGTTAACTCGTTCTGTGCTCCCGATGGGTCACATGCACACATCTGCCCAAGAGATATCTGGATTTGAGAATGAAAGACAGACAGATAGTCAGTCAGACAGACAGACAGACAGACAGACACACACACACACACACACACACACACACAGACAGACCATTTAATTTTAATATGCCTTGACTAGCTTAATGGCTGGGCATGGCTGGGCGTTTCTAATCCTTCCCGTTAGCAAACACTCCCCCTCCAATACTCCTGAGTTAACATCTTTTAAAATCCAGATTTTACCTTTGCTAACTCGAACACAATTGGGGAAATGGCTCTTGTGGCCACTTCCCTGATTCTTACATGTCAGTGGGCATTTAGGTCTGGTCTTTCTTCTTCCCCTTCATGACGATCTCTGCTCCTTCCTCTGTCCCAGTCCCTAGCCTGTGCAAATCTAAAGGTCCCACCTCAGTCTATCTGCCCAGCCATTAGCCATTAGGTCTTTACTGATTGATCAAAAACCAACTGGGGACAAGGACCTTCAGTGTTTGGACATGCAAATTCTCAATTTGGGTGCAGAATTTAATTCAAAGCATTAGAACCAATCCCCAAGAACCTAGACCAACAAGACATTCTTCAGTGACGGGATCCTAACTGGGAGATGAGTAGAAGATGAGAAACATAGAAGACAGGAACACTAGGATTGGGAGGCCTTGCACAAGGTATGTCTTATACAAAACAAGCTGATTGAGAAGTGCAGCATCTTATATACTGCTTTGCCTGAGAGGGGAAATGGGACAAGATCAGCAGAAAGGATCATACAGTGAAACAAAGTCATCTAGAAGTTAATTAAACATTGTTGCACAAGGAGAACACGGAGTATCTGTTTCACAGTACAGACTGAGCACATAGCAGCCTCGAGACTGATAACCATAGCCTCTCTAAGGGGGAAAGAGTTGGCTTTTCAGGATCCAAAGCCATAGCTACCCCAAGTACTTGACCCCTGACTATTATTATATGTTCTGCCAAGCATATGTTTGGGTTTGGAGAAGGAGGTACGTCCTTTCTCTATATGCCAGGACCTTAGGGAAAGACTTGGGTCATCTCACCCCTCAACACATGAAAGTGAGACTGAGTTACATACCAAAATTCCGTTATTGGGACCTTAGGCTGGAAGATAAATAGAAGGGAGAAAACTGTGATCCAAAGAGACCAGGCTATTGCTGACTAAAGGGAGCAAGAGGCATTTATAGAATTGTTGGAGAGCGCTAAAGATTGGTAACTGTCTATTAGCAATGGGAAGGTGTCTTAGTTAGGATTCCCATTGCTGTGAAGAGACACCATAGCCACTGCAATTCTTATAAAGGAAAAAAATTATTATTATTATTTATTTTTTTGGTTTTTTCGAGACAGGGTTTCTCTGTGTAGCCCTGGCTGTCCTGGAACTCACTTTGTAGACCAGGCTGGCCTCGAACTCAGAAATCCACCTGCCTCTGCCTCCCGAGTGCTGGGATTAAAGGTGTGCGCCACCAAGCCCGGCAAAGGAAAATATTTAATTTGGGCTGGTTTACAGTTTCAGAGGTTTAGTCTGTTAATATTATGGTAAGAAACACGGTGGTATGTAGGAAAACATGGTGCTAGAGAAAGAACTGAGAGTTCTTCATCTTGATCTGCAAACAGCAGCAGAAGATTGCCACACTAGACCTAGCTTGAGCATATGAGACCTCAAAGCCTGCCTCCACAGTGACATACTTCCTGCAACAAAGACACCTACTCCAACAAGGCCACACCTCCTAATAGTACCATTCCTTATGGGCTGAGCATTCAAACACATGCATCTATGTAGGCCATATCTATTTAAACCACCACAGAGGGGTTTCAAACACATTCTGTTTCTTTGTGCACAAATGCCTTTGCCTTGAACTTGATGAGCTAAGGGATAGTCAACTTGACTCTCAATTTGCTGTTAGCCTCTTGTTACTGGTGTCAGTCCATGTATGGCAGAAGCTAATCTTGACCTAGTAGTTTTGCTAGAGCTTTCTGATAAGGTCTGAAAAGGGATAGAGAGGCAGATAAAGCACCAGGAAGCCTATGTCTACTACAGCAGCCAATAGGTCAAGTGACCCTCTATTGTAGACGTAGACAAGCATTTCTCAAAAGATCTCTATTCCTACTGCATTACTTATTAGTGTAGGATCCAAGGGTGAGGCAGTCAAGGGGGCAGAAGGCTATGAACCACAGAACTCTGGTAGCTCATGTTCTAGACATCAATCAGATGTCTAGGAGCTCCAATAATTAGAGATTTTGGCAAAAGGCTCTTTCAAGTTTTGATAAAACTGTTGCTATAACTCACATGTCACAGGTAGTATCTGTGTAGTAAGATATTACAGCAAAGGCAGTAGATAGCTGATCACAGGCAGCACAGTTGTGTGACTTTCAGAACAGAATCAGTTAAAAAGTAAGGGCAGGTTGAGGGCTTATTTGGTTTTGTTTTCAGTAACACGTATATAATCTTTGTTTGGTGGGACCATCCAAAGCTCTTGTCATTTTAGCTGCTCTGGTAAATATTAGGTGAATAATATAAGTCTGTCTCCTTGGTCCAGTCTAGTGTTTCATTGTTTAAGTCACATTTAAATGGTTGACAAATTAAAAGATTAGAGTTTAGTGGGGTTCCCTAGCTGTTTGATTATATTTGGATGTCTTTGTCGCTTTCGTTATAATATGACCACGTGCTTCCTGCAAAGATTAGAACTTGCTCTCCATTGTCTGAGTCAGTCCTCATCATCCCTCATACCTTAAAAGATAACCTTCACTAAAAAGCAAAAGTCAAGTCCTACTCTGCGAGCCTAAGGACCCACCCCCAAATCAGTGGATCATAGTGAAATCTCACAAAACCCTTATGCTTCACTCACCTGAAAATATTGGTAAGTTGTTGGCTATGTTCATGACATGTTTGTGCCTATTCTAGCATATAAAAAGTGATGCTCATATCTGCTTACCATCGAGGACACCCAGCAGTTGAGGGAGTCTCACAGAAGACATAGATCGTGCCTTGCAGCATAAGTTGGCATTAACTGAGTATGAATACTCTGAAAGCCATTTTCTTTTCTTTTTATTAGATATTTTCTTTATTTACATTCCAAATGGTATCCCCTTTCCTAGTTTCCCCTCCAAAAAACCCCCTAGCCCCTCTCCCCTCCCCCTGCTCACCAACCCACTCACTCCTGCTTCCTGGCCCTGGCATTCCCCTATACTGGGACATAGAACCTTCACAGGAACAAGGGCCTCTCCTCCCATTTGTGCCCAACTAGAGAGATGAGTGCCACCATGCTTTTTTCTTTGGTTGGTGGTTTAGTTCCAGGGAGCTCTAGGGTTATTGGTTAGGATGTTCCTCCTATGGGGCTGCAACCCCCTTCAGCTCCTTCAATACTTTCTCTAGCTCCTTCATTGGGGACCCTGTGCTCTGTTCAATGGATGGCTGTGAGCATCCACCTCTGTGTTTGCCAGGCACTGGCAGAGCCTCTCAGGAGACAGTTCAGGCTCCTGTCAGCAAGCACTTGTTGGCATCCACAATAGTGTCTGGTTTTGGTGGTTGTTTATGGGATGGATCCCCAGGCAGGGCAGTCTCTGGATGGTCATTCCTTCAGTCTCTGCTTCACACTTTGTCTCTGTAACTCCTTCCACAGGTATTTTGTTCCCCCTTCTAAGAAGGATGGAAGTCTCCACACTTTGATCCTCCTTTTTCCTCAGTTTCATGTGTTTTGTAAATTGTATCCTGGGTATTCTGAGCTTCTGGGTTAATATCCACTTATCAGTGAGTGCATAGCATGTGTGTTCTTTTGAGTAGTACAAAAAATGTGGTACATTTACACTATGGAGTACTACGCAGCTATTCAAAACAATGAAGTCATTTTCAGTTCACCCAAGCTCAGTTCTTCCATTTTAGCAGTTCTATTAAGGCCAAGCTTCCGTGTCATCTGAGAACACACTGCAAAAGTAAAAACGTGTATCTCCTTTCTTGAGAAAGAGCTACCTGAAATTAACATCTGACTTTTCTTCATGCACTAGTCGGGGAAAGGATTCAAATATGGCAAACCACAGAGCAGGTGAAAAGCTACATAGGTGATACCACTCGGTGCTACCCACTAAACGCAGAGAACATAAACAAAGGGGATGGAGCTGATGCTTGCCTCTGAATTTCTTCCTAATGGTTTATCCTAACAGTAACTTAAATTTATTTCAAGAAGTCTTGTGTTTCCCTAAGGGAACACGTGGGAGGATTATGTCTTTAAACTTCAACACTATATGAACTCTTCCAACATATATCCTAGGAAGGCAAGCATTGTGCCTTGCCTTTTGAGAAAAGAGGAACTCTTGTACTGTTAGCTCAAATCTAAAACTGTCTGACAGAAGATACTCAGCCCAACAGGGGCTGAATATAGTAGATTAAATGCTATTTATAAAAAGCAAAGCTATGCTAATGTGCATATCTGCCCCCTACTGCTTAACAGTATTAAAGATTAAAGCCGATTGTTTTGTAAACTGAAGGGCTGTAATGGTATCCTGGGAAGTGTTTCTTGACAGCATTCCAGATAAGGTTGCTATTAAATTTTTGCTGCTATGGATGACTAGCTTGTGTCATTAGACGCTTAAATTGAGTCGTTATCATTGTTATATCATGAAGGAAGAGCCTGTGAACTTTCGCAACGTTCTGCACTGCTCAAAGAAGCCGTGCTGGCACTTGATTGATAGGAATGGGCATTTGCATTCTGGAAGCAGGCTGTGAGGAGTCTCAGGCGTGAGTGCTGAACTCTTCGTCCACCTTCATCCAGTCATCATGGACAAGGACTGGGAAGGCTAGCCTGTAGGCTAGAGCACATCTGTGGCTCTTTTAGCTCTTTGTGAAAATTAGTTTATGTGTATTGGTGTTTTGTTTGCATGTATGTCCGTGCTTCATGCAAGCCTGGTGCCAGCAGAACTGAGAAGAGAGCATTGGGTACCTGGTTCTGCAGTCACAGATGCTTGTGAGTAGCCGGGAGTTTACTGGGAACTGAATCTCGGTCCTCTGGAAGAAGAGCCAGTGCTCTAAACTGCAGAGCTACCCCTCCAGCCCCTTTCTCCTCTCTCTTGCAATTTGATTGTGTGAAGATGGCCAAGATCCTGAGTTCTTCCTAATCCTATCAGTTGCGTCTTCAGGCTAAGGCCAGCCAGCCGTCTCTGTTCATTCTAAGCTTGCTAGTTGAGAATGGTCTTGATTCCATAGAAGCTAGGGGGGAATAAAATGTGAATTGTAGAAGGTCATGATGCTTAGTTTACAGTCTTTTCTCCCTGATAAAAACAGAAAATGCCAAGCGATAACCCTTTGAAGAAGAAAGCATCACCTCCCTTCCCTTGTCTCGTTTGTGGCATCCATCCCATCATCCAATCGCAGAGAAGTGAAGTGTCACTTCCCAAATGATTATTTCTAAGTATTGCCCATATTTCCAACATGCTTCACTTCCTTGGCTTTTTAAGCCATATAAGCCCAGAAACTTGATTTTCTTATTCTGTTTGTTTACACAGTAGGACTGTAATGCTTATTTTTAATATGTATATTTCAACATCCAGAAAGTCCAATAAGCTGAACTGAAGACTGAGCAGTTGGGCAGATTTGGCAATGGTGCAGACCTTGCCATCTCCAATTCATGGCAATGTGAATCTCTTTGTTGGAACTCAGAGTCAGCGATATTTAAATGTAAATGTGCAGGGAGATTTTCTTTTTTTCAATCTGGACTGCTCTCAAAAATTGAATCACTCGTGCATTTTGAATTGATCTAGTAGCTCAAGAATACCCAAAATTCTAATCACTGCGCCTAGGTTCCTAGGTCCTTCTCATCCACGTGTGCCTTATTCAACCTCTCTGGAGAAATGTGTTTTCCTCTCAGGTGTGACCTTCCCTGCACCTGTGTGCCTCGGGCTACAGACACAGGACTTCACACATGCCCAGAAAGAGTTTGCTCCGCTCAGTACAAAACAGTGTAATCACACAGCTCCCTAAAGATGCTTGTGTGTCTATAGAGACACACAGTTTTCCTCTTGATGGAAAAAAAATATGACTTTGCTCATCTCTACAAAGTCCTTTAGAAAATAGTGCATAGTAATCTAGCACACTCTCCAAGGGCTGGTAGCCACAACAGCTCATGCTGATTGATAGCTCAAAGGTCGGCCTTGTTTGCAGCATTGCCAGATACACTGACCATCAGGAGTGGGGCCGACAGTGAGTTTCAGTGATGAGGAGTCAGCTCATACCCGTGTGATCCCTGTTGGTTTGTGCTTGTTCTGTGTTTGTGTTTGCTGTGTTTTTCCCAGCAGAAGCATTCTTCAAGAAAAGCATCCTCCTTCAATCTCATCCAGTCAGGGAAGAGAGAACATCATCTTGGTAAGGAAACCAAGAAGTTAGTACATGTCTGTTTGTGTAGACTCGTCTCCACTGCATAACCCAAGTTAGTATGATGCGGAGTTGGGTTTCAATGCGAGTTATTTAGGCTTCGTACAAAGCTAAATATCTTAAGCAGTCAGTTGGTGCCATGGCAACAAAATCAGAAACTAGTTGGGGTTTTATGTATGTACTAGCGGTTCTTCTATAGCCGGTAGCAAGACTATGAAAACACAGGATCAATTCCCACACGTTATTTTATTTTGTTTTATTCATCGACAAATCCAACTTGAACTAAATACTTGGAAGGAAAGTTATATCATAATATGGTTTTCTCCCTCCAGGCAACATACTAATGATGTGTTATTTATGAAATGCAACATAATGAAAAATCATTTCACTCATAAAACACTCCTAGAGGAAGATAACAGTTTTGCTGGAGTGGGTGGGGGAGGGGCTCCAGAGGCCTTATCCCTAGGTATGAATGAAGCCTTTCAGCTGGTGGGGGTAAAGTGGAAATCACACTCTGGTCCGCTTGCTTCGGAGTCTGCATTCTTAAAGCCTCTGGCAGAAGGAGCCTGAGATTGACAAGAAAGATGAGGAGAGTCAAACGAGCCAGCAGAGCAGGGAGGCTACGGACCCAGAGGCCTCCTGAAATATCTTAAAGGAAATGAGTTTGCTGGGGTACCCAGTTGTTAGTCATTGGGAATTTGAAAGGCACTTATAAGAATCACCTGATGAGAAAGTCAGTGTATATTCCTGGGTACTGGGTAATATAATTTAAGAAAAGAAAAATGTTGTATCAACCTAAGCTATAAGGGGAGGCCAACTTCACTATAATCCACGATGCAAATAATTTTTAAAACAATGTGGCATTACAAAGTTAAGCATTCACTTACCCAACTATTCAGCATTTCCACTTATGATGTAAATCCTTCAGAAATTCGTGCACATAAATAGCAGCAGGTATAAATGGTGTGTTCATAACAGTAAAATGTTCTAGACAAAATTGAATATTTTTGAACAGGAGAATGGAAGATGAGCAACAGTGTATTCGCACAATGGAATATTATATAGCAGTAAAAAATGTGTGGGTTACAGATACCGTGGAGCTGATGAAGCAAAACCAGGAGGTTTCATATAACATGAACATTCTATAAACCTCTTAAATAAATAAAACATCAGCACATTATTTCAATATATGAAAATTTTACCATATATGCAGATATAGCAGCTGCTAGAATCTCTGGTAATGGATGATCTTTTAAGTGGCTTGCTCCACTGCAAAATAAGGTTGCCTGGAATGTTCCTTGCAGAGATTCTAAGGTGGTAGTTTTAGCTATTCATGGTCTGAGAACATTAAATGACAAACGTGATCCAAGTCCCAGGAGACACATCTTCCACACTGACACGAAATCGTAAGCCCTAAAATCTCACCTCTCGTGCAGGATAATGTTTCCAAGTCTTCATGGTATGATTTTCAATCTCTTTGTTGATTCCTTCTCTCTCAGTGCTCTCCAGAAAAATAAATTAAAGCAGAGTTCCCAGAAATGAGCTCAGTACTTTTGGTGAGACATGACCAGTGCAGACCAGAAAGAACTTACTCACCTTCATTTTAATGTGACCAGTACTTTTTGTCTTTTGGAAAGAACTTGGCGTTGGACATATGAAGTGAGTGGAAGGATTAAAGACAAGCAAACTTTCCTCTTTGGGGGTGGATTTCTCTGTGATAAAACAGTCTTGGATCTTAGTGTCCTCAAAGTCTCAGGACAGCAAAGCTGGGTGACCAACTCTTGGTGCTATGAGAAGGTCACAGAACCTGGAGGAGGTGCTACCCAGTCACGGGAAGTTAGGTCACCACCAAGGCCAGGCCCTTAGGACTTCAGGGCAAAGGACCAACCCTTTCTTTGCTTTCCACCCACCTGGAGGTGAGGGACTTCACCTGCAATGCGCACCTCTTATGGTGTACTGTGTATGCCAGGCCCAAGGAGATACGGCCAAGTGGCCTCTAAGAAATCACAGGACCAAATAAACATTTTCTCCTTTTAGTTTGTTTGCTTAGACAATTTATGGATAGTTGTCTCAACAATGAATAGCTGACTAGCACACAGGCTTCACACAATAAAACAGTAACCAGTAACAGTATGGTGGAGCCCAGGAGCAATCAGGTCTTAAGACTCTTTCTGACTGCCCCCTTCACAGCACTGTCTCCATTACCTGCTGCTACCCTACTGCAGACCACAAAACCTGTCAGAAGCCAAAAGTGTGCAGCTAGAGTGCCCGCTTCCTCACTATACGGTCCATACTGTGTTGCTGCCACCAAAGAACACTGCCTGGACTATGCAAACCAGCACTAACTGGCTGTGCTCTAAACAACTAGCCAGAAAACACATCTTGCCACAGTGATTTTACTACGTTATTGAGTTTAAAATCAATTTTTAAGAGACTGGCAATCCAATGGAAAAATAGACAATGAGTTCAACAAGCAGGTTCACAGATAAAGAAACACAAATGGTCAATAAGTGTGTTTCAAGATGGTCAATGGGATTCAGCGTTTGGGACACACGCTTAAAACAACAAGTTATCTTTCATTAATTCACTTGAGGAAAAATTGGAAAAATGGTAATGTGGAATAGAGCCTGCCTACACGCCTAGGATTGGCAATTTAGCAATAACCACTTATGTTTGAATAAATGCACTTATCTAATGTAGGGATTCCACTGTTAAGAGTGAACACCAGAAGTTTATGTAACAGTACCTAATTCCTGTAGAAGCATTGGTCACTTTGGTGAGTACTGCTTGTCCTTAAGTGATGATTAAATAAAGCACAGCACAACCACACAAGGCAGCTTCCTGCAGCAGCTTTGAAAGAGACCATTGACTTGTACTCATAAAGGAATAACACATGTAAGGTCACTTATGTGTATATGTGTGCACATATATGTGTGTATGTGTGTGCATGTGTATGTCTTGTGTGTTGCATGAAGGTGTATGTGTAATGTGTATGTATATGTATATGTATATGTATATGTATATGTGAGTGTATTGTGTATGCAGGTTTGTATGTGTGTACATGTGTGTATATATATATATATATATATATATATATGTTCTTGCCTACATGTGTGAATATATGTGTGCATTATTGTGTATATGTGTGTATATATATGTGTGTGTGCATTTGTGTATATATGTGTCTATTCATGCTCTACCTATTACACATGCTATATATGTATAGAAAGTTATAAAAACCAAAATGACTGGAAGGGCATAGCACACATCAAACAAAGATGAAGGATGGAGTTCAACAAGAAACTTATATCTAATTGCAAAATTCAAGGACAGATAAAGAATGTATGCCAGTGTCTGAAACACTACCGAACTCCATGGGATTTCCTTAAACAGTCATCTTATGTTAGGCATTATGTCAAGCACTGTGTAACTTTATTAAAATTAGCTCATATATTAAAGCTCGTGTTGGGCTGGAGAGATGATTTAGCAGTCAAGGTTCCTTGTCCTTGCAGAGGACCTGGATTTTGTTCCCAGTATGCACATGGCAGCTTACAACCATCTGTGACTATAATTCTAGGGATCGGACCCCCTCTTCTGACCTTCATAAGCACCAGGCATGCATGTGGTACACACACAGACAGTCAAGCAAAACAACAATGTTTATATTTATTTGTTAGAGAAATAAAACTAACTTTTCCTTAAAATAAGAACATACATTAGCTAAATTTCAAATGCCAATTTTTACACTGAAAGTACATTACAAACATGACAACATATGGTCCGTTGTTCTCACCAAACAATAGGGGATAGTAAATAAGATGGCATATTCCATCACCTGAAGTAAAAATATTTGATACAATCACAAAAAGGCTGACAACGACCATCAGGCAGATGGAAGCCATTGAAGGAGACAAGTGAGGGTAACACAGGGGTGACTAGGATGAAAAACTATGTTTCACATGTGGGAAAAAGCCAAATTAAATCCCTTTCTTTGTGCAATTAATACACACTAATAAAAAGTACACCTTAAAATTATCTAAAAAGTTACAGAATTTAAACTTGAGTGGAATTTCCACACCCTGAGAACATGTGCTCATCCAATGTTCTCCCATTTGTCCCTGAATGACTAGAACAAGAACCCTGGACTGGCTTCAGGCTGCCTGGGCTTTGCCATGGCTCCAGCATGAGGCACTGAGCACACTGCTCAATGGCTCCTTTAGTGGGAGAAGCAGACTCCAAAGCCTGTTGAATAACTGCAAAGGCTTAACTGAGAGCTGTCTGTGCCATTTTTTTAATGTTTTTTTTTTTTTGTTTTCTCACACAGACTTTGTATTACTGCAATGTCACCTTCTCTAAGGCTGGTCAGAACACTAACTCACAAGACATTCTTTCTAGTCTATCAAAGCTTCCTTGATGACTTTCAACAGAAGTGCCCATTCCCTAAGAACGGGAGAATTTAGCTCCAACTCATTATCATATTAGCAAGGAGCACCATACTACAACACCAGCAAAAACTCTCAAATCTATAGAGAAGCCAGTGACTAAAATTTACTGTGATCCCAGAAATAACTTGAGATTCTCCTTCATTACTAACACTACTCAGTCCTACCCAGCATTTCTTACCACCGTCTCTTCCTTTTCCAAAAAGTACCACTCTGTGCCTTTCTGACACTCAAGAATTTTTTGCTCACTGTGGTATTATAAAATACATATATATGCTCTCCACCTGGAACTCTGAGTGGATGAGTGTCTTTTACACTAATGAGGCCACTGGTGATTTGCAGGACCTAGGAGCTTCATATTGATGCTGGTCATCTGAAAGACCAAAGCATTATTAGAGGACTGGGACTTTCAACTCTGCATCCGCCTTTGGTGAGAAGAGAGAGAACAAAGATTAAATTGGTCATCAACCATCAGTGTAATGAACCTTTGATTAAAAACCCTAAAAAACCAATTTGGAAGCCTCAGGGAGTGTGAAGAAGACATGCCTGCATGCTGCGAGGATAGGACACTCTAGCTCCTTGGGAATGGAAGTTGCTGTCCCGGAGACCTTCCAGACTTGCCCTGGCTGTTGGTTTGTGTTCTGTCAAACGGACTGGTAGACTTCAGCGCTTCACTGAACTCTGTGTACCACACTGGCAAACAAACTGGACCTGAAGACGAGGTCCCAGACATGCCACACTTGTGAGTGAGACCTGAAGGTTTGTGGAACTGGATTCTTAAACAGGCTGCTCTGATCAATGGATTGGGACTGAAGAACACCAGCCTGTCTTGGCCAGAACTGATGGCTTTCTTGGTGTGGAGAAAACACACATCCAACTTGCAACCACAGAACTGTTAGATTCTATCTGAGTGTGGTTAAAAAGCAAAAAATTAAAACATTTTAAAAGGCTTTTAAACTACTCAGTACCTAATGCATTGTCACCAAATCCACATTAAATCAAAAAAAAGAAAGGAAGTACGGAAGGCAGAGAGGGAGGAGAGAAGGAGAGGAGGAAAGGGAAACATGTAAAGTATATTTATGTGTTTTTATTTTTTGAGATTGTATTTTAATTATAATATTTCTCCCTTGCCTTTCCTCCCTCCAAGCCTTTCCCTATACCCCTCCTTACACTTGTTCAAATTCATAGCCTCTTTTTCATTAATTACTATTGCATGCATATACATATTTGTATATACATATATTCCTAAATATAATCTGCTCAGACCATATGATGTTGCTTGTATGTGTGCGCCTAGGGTTGCCCATTTGGCACAAGACAACCAGTTGGAGTGATCTTCCCTGGGGTGCAGCACTTCTGCTCGCTCCCAGCTCCCCTCAGTTGCCTATAGTTCCTTTGTAGGGTTAAGGCCTCAAGGGCTTTTCCCTGGCCAGTTTGGCATTCATTTAAAATTTCTTTAAAATGTCTTCATGTGGATATTTTCATGTCTTTTATGAAAACCATTGGAGAGGTCCCAAGATTACTTAAATTCAGATCTAAAGGAAAAATCGAAGCCCGAGAAAATATAAATTAAGATAGAATATTCAGACTAAAAGGGAAGTTAGAGCTGCATTTGTGTTCTGTGTGTCATGGAAATTGATGAAAAACTTTGTCTCCAAGCATCTGGAAACCTTGTAATAATATATCTGTCACAAAAGCAGATATATGCCCTTTATAGTCATGGAAATAGAAGGATTCAAAGGCACTTAAAATAGTCTCACAGGCCTTAAATCAGAGGACAGTCCGGAATCTAGAAGACAATAGTTCTAGAAACCTCCATAGTATAAATACTCTGACTCTTTTATAGGATGTTTTTTTCCTTTTTTAAAGTTTTGTAGACTCTTGGGAATGTAACTTGAGGCCAAACTGTCAACCATAACTAATAAAAATACTTTTGAGGCAATCACGCAGGGATGACAACTGTGGTTGCAAGCAAAGTATGTCTGTTAGCTCTCTCTGACTTGCATCTACTGTACTGATCTTTCATGGTGGATCTGTGCACACTTTCCCCCCAGGTTCTCTGAGATATAATTGGCAAGCAAAAATGCCATATATTTAAGATTTATGAAATGATGAGTTGACATGCATATATATTATGAAATGATGACCATGGTCAAGTTAATTAGTATTGCTATCACCTGGCATACTTAACCACATTGTGGGCACTGGTGGTAGGAATACCCAAGAGCTATGTCTGTCTCTGGGTGTCTACAGGGAATTGGGTCCAGGGCTCCATCCTAAAGATGGTACCTCTTTACACGCATTGGCAGAATGTTTGCAAATGACTCAACCACAGACTGATGCTGTAAGTCATCCCTAGTCTTTGCCTTCCCCCTAGTGCACTGGCAGTGCTGCATTTGAAAAAAAAAAAAGTTGGCTTAATAGTGTTGAGTTTGTAAACCTTTGCTCAGATACAGGGTTTTTTATTTTATTTTATTTCAAATACTTTTAATCCAGTTGATTGAATATGTGGATATAGGAACTACAGATAAAGAGGTCTGGCCATATTCTCCTATCAAAATTCAAGGCTATAGTACAGTTGTATAATAGAGTTCCCATGCAGTACATTAGATTCTGAGCACTCATGCATCTAACAACTATGTAGCTGCATTTTGACTGACCTTGTAGGTGTCTCCATGATGCCTCACAACAAGATAATCCTTCAAGGAAGAAATCTGATGCAAACCCTTACATTGTCCCTTACCTTTGGGACAAGAAGCTCTATAGTCTTCAAAATGTGGCCATCACAAAATTCCAGGACAACAGCCAGGGCTACCCAGAGATGGAGCTAACTCAGTCATACATCTTTTCATCATCCCTAAAGCATGTTTGAAGCATCCATTATCCTCCCTAGGAGAAGCTTCTATTTATAGTAGTAGGTGGTGGTTATCACGCATCTTGTCAAGATGCAGAAAATAAGAGACTGCAGAATGCTCAGCCCTAAGAGCAATATCTGTCTCAGACCCTCCTCTCCAGGCTCAGCAATCATTGGGAAAGATAAGGCAGAAAAGATATAAGAACCAGAGTGGGTAAGACTATAAGAAAACTGTGTTTTCTGGACATAATAGCATAGTCAGACACATGAATTCATAGGCTGCATGAACACCAGTGCAAGCTCAAGCCAGACAAAATCCCAACATGTGAAGGGGGAGGAAGTCCCTCACTAAACACTAAGCACTATGTCCTCTCACTAGATGCAGTGATTTTGGCAACCAAGAGCTGCTGGTAGACATAGTCAGTTCTCTTGAAGGGTATAGCGCTTGAGAGGTTGACCATGCTCCAGTGAACGGCTACACAACATGAATTGGACCTGATGGGTTTTAAACAAGGGGAATGGGTGTATAGAGCTGGAAGGAGCTGGTGACATCCACGAACTGTAGTCAAAATACATTATGTGAAATTCTCAGAGAACTAATTAAAAGCATTGCCAAGCTGTTTCTCATTATAGTTTCACTATTAGATATGGACTCTTTATGGCTACCTACACAAGGCAGTCTCAAGCAGAATTGTATTTATTTGGTGAGCATGAACTCTGTCTTGTTCTTGGGAATTCTAGAATATGAGCATCTCAGTTGGAAATCTTGTCTTCCTCAATACTTCATAAATGTTTACACTTACTGTATATATTTTTGTCTTGCATACTAAACTGTATCTTTTCTCTCCTTCAGTACAAGCCTTTCTTTCTTACAAATATCACCCAATGTTTTCCAACATTTGACATTGTTTTTCTAAATATCTTAGCACTCTACAAAACAAAAACCACTTATATATTTCTAACACATTTTTCTCTACTGATATTCTCCACTCGAGACTCATAAACAACAAATTTATTTTTCCAAGTCCATTATGGTTAGTATATTCTTCATGATAAATTTCATTTCTACTCAAATGTAAGTTAAAGATTTTTGTAATTTAGATTCATGCGTAGTATTGCTATGCCTTCTATGTTCCAAGGATAAAATAAAATTTCTTCCAACTCTGTATAGAAATTAAATATAGTATAATCCTTGTATGTGAAGAAAACAAGAGATTTCATTTTTGGCAATTGTTTCAGTAGAGTAGCATCCACACAGGTGTTTTCCACAGTGAGGCATTGTTCATACAAGAGCCGCTCCCAGAAGCTGTGAAAAAGACCACCTTCGTCAACTAACTGTTAATTTCTGTTAATTTTGTATATTGAGTATAGCATTTACTTACTATTTGTTTATTTGTTTGTTTGTTTAACTTTTTATTGATTCTTTGTGAGGTTCACATCATGTACCCTAGTCTGATCGTCTCTCTGTTCCCTCAAATTTGTCTTTCACCCTTGCAACCTCTCGCTGCCCACCCCCAAAAACCACGCACAACAACAACAAAACGAAGCATAGAAAACATCTTATAATGGAAGCTGTAGTATATCACAGGGTGTCCCACACCATATCCCTCTGTCCACACATCTTCTCTTGCAAATGTTCATTGCAATGAGCCATTGGTCTGGTTCAAGATCTCTGGTTTCTGTGACATCATCAATGTTGGATCCTCATTAGATCTCCTCCAGGTTGTCCTGTTGTATCCCTGTATCATGAAGATCCTGTAGTTTTAGAACAGCAGGACCACCCCCTTCACACATCCCAGGGATTTGCAGATGATATAGATTTGTTAGTGAACCAACTCATAGCCCTGATTCTGGGCTTGGGTGGTAGCTGAGTTGGTCAGACTTCCTTAACTGCACCACCAGGGCAAATTGTTCACCAGGGCACTGCTCTGACTAGGTCACCAATTGTCATGATCGGCAGAAGACAGGATCAGCCCTCCTAGCCCCATGCTCTCTAGACAGGCTCACTCACATCCACACCTCCAGAGCCAGCTCCACTGTGCTGCCCAGTCAAGGTGTGGCCCACTCTTACAAGTGCTGCAGCCTGCAAGGGGCAGGACATCTCTCCTACTCTCACACCCTGTGGCTGGCTTACCTGTGCCTTCACCATCAGGGTCAGCTCCACTGTGTTATTCAGGAGAGGTGCAGGGCCCACTCTCACAATTTCTACAGCCAGTGAGGGAAGGGGGAGAGGACTAGGTCTCCAGCTTTCATGATCTCAGGGCCAGTTCTCCTGACCAACTCAGGTACGAAGGGGCCAGGGAGCAGAGGGAATCACCCATGCCAGCTCCCCCCAGAAGAGTGGTGAGTCCAGCTCTCCCATGTTCTTGCCCTTGGGGCCAGCTCTACTGTGCTGCCTAGACAAGGTGCAGGGCCTGCTTTCCTGTGTGCTGCTGTAGGTCCTGACTTTTACAGGGAGTGAGGGGCAATGAAGGGGAGGGCATCACACCCACACTGACACCACTTAAGGCAGATGAGTCGTGGGACCAGCTCTCTCACAACCTCAGGGCTGGCTTACCTACCTACAACCCCCAGCCCCTGCCTACCTCCCCCACCCATGCTACCAGTGCCAGCTCCACTGTGCTGCATGGGTGAAGCCCAGGGTCTGCTCTCCCAAGTGCTTCCACAGATGAGAGATGGAGCCAGCCCTCCACCACGCAGCATCCAGTGAAGGGTATACAGAGCTGGACAGTGCTCGTGCAGTGAGACATGCATGTGGTCCCCAGCGGCTGCCCCAACAAAGGACATCCACATGTTCTCTAGTGATAATATGAGCTATGGACATTGATACAGACCCCTGCTGTTGCATAGCCACAGACTCAGACATAGCTCTTTGCAGTAGCTCAGGCTGGGATCTCACCATGACCCAGATGGCAGGGCTGGCCACTCACAGCAGGCGACTCCTCTCCATTCTTGAGTCTCGCCAGTTCCACCACTCTTCATATGCTCAGGCCGCTCCACATTTCTTTCCTGCCCGTCTGACCATCACATGTTCACACATTGTGGTGGCTCCTGCTACAGGCTGGCCACTTGGCTTGCAAGCCAGTGGGTGACATCATCCATCTGGGCTGCATGGTGTGGCCGTAAACAGGTGTCTATGGCCCACCTGTGCTGTGTCATACAGGGGAGATCTCTGAAGGGCATGGAGGTTCTTTACTGGCTTGCTTCCCCTGACTTGCTTTCCCTGGCTTGCTCAGCTTGCTTTCTTATAGAACCCAAGACTACCAGCCCAGGGATGGCACCACCCACAAGGGGTGTAGTGTAGGTGCACTACAGATTCTTGGTATGATTTTAAGATGCAGGGTTGTGCTGGCATTGGTAACTTCAGATTCTTATCAATCTCATAACATTTAACTTTATCTGGACTAGATACTCAAAGCTTTATTCCAAGTTCTGTGGCTACTAGGAATTAATGCACCACATACTAAAGAATGTAGCAGTGGCTAATCAAGAGGTGTTATCAAATCAGCTTGCCCTACTAGTAAAATGCTTCAGACTTTCTAAACTAAAGATTACTTAAAACAGAAACTATTCATTAAGTTTCAAATAGATTGTCCAATAAAATGTCTAGCTCAATAGATGTGGTATACCTCCTTAAAAAATAAAAAGCAATAAAACTTTAAATCTAAACTACCCAAACGGGATGCTACATGTAAAATTTGGCAAGGTAGACATCTTTGCAATAATGTTGAAAAAAATATTCACTGGGAATTTTGTATGTAGAGTTTTAGATGTATATTTGTATATATAATAGGTACCCTGGTAATATTGAAATGTTATACACAATTACATAGCTAGAACAGCCTAAAAAATATGTCATCTTAACACTATGGTAATGCTTGTTTGGCAAAAATTTCGAAAAGGATAATGAGGCAACTAAAACTGATACATAACTTGAAAGTCTACTTTTTCTCACAATATATGTCTTAGAGGAAAATTGCCATCTCAAACTAAAAATAATCAAAATAAACATTTATTAAACATTCATCAAACATTAGACACAATGCTAAGACACACACACACACAACATTTTAAAGTCACAAAGCCCTTCCAAGTAGGCACTTTATTATTTCTATATCATATATAATGAAATACAAATTAATTTAATAAGCAAGAAAGTACCATGACTGTTTGTAAGCCAAGGGCCAAACTCCAAATCATCTGCATTAAGCAGAGGCAGAACATTCCTGCCTGGCCGGCTTCCTAAGCAAATCCCACGCTTGGTTTTTTTTTTTTTTTTTGCAAGTTTCCAAGTAGATGGAAAACGATTTCACCTCCAAAATAGGCTTTAGATTTGCTCATAGACAACTCTTTTGTGTTCTAAAAAGTGAGGCTTATATGACTCTAATCCCAAACGTAGAACTTTTCTCCCCTCTGCTGAATTTAATTCCGAAGATATAATAACTAACTTGATTAAACATCTCAGTGGCCTAGCACACTACAACTTGGAAAGCCACGCTTCTGCAGTGCTTAATTCTGCTGTGAGCACCTTTGCCTTTCAGGTTAACTGCATAACCGATTAAATGCTCCACACAAAGGCAGGTGACTCTAGAGGGAAACACCCAATTATGTAGTTTCCAAGTAGTAATTATCTAAAATTAATTGCTACTCTATGAGAATTTTGATCATACCAAACAACATCTGCAACTACAATTCCATTCCAAGGACCCTCTTTCTCAGCTTAGGCATCTAAATATCAGTTCAGGCATGCCTTCTGCCTATGGGAGATGTGTGACTTACACTACAGTTAAACAAAGTTTCATTAACTCCAAAGGGAGTTATCTGAACAAAAACTATATATACAACAGTATGAAAGAAATAACACGGCGAAGCCCAAGGGTACTTATGAAAAACGCATCGGCCTTTTCTGTGTCCACTTAGGTCAACATCTATGGATTCCATTACAAAGTCTACTGCTCCTATTGGTATAACTGCATCAGGAAAATCAAGTGTTCCTTTTCTATGCCTTTCTTCAATCCTCCATCCCCTGTCTGCCATCAAAAGATAAGAGATCTAAGATCCTGTCCATTTAAACAATGAGCCAAGCCAGCCATTTCTCAAGTCTCTCAGGATTGTGGTTTTTCTGTGTTCTCTTTTTTTTCCAGTAAAATAGACTTTTGAAAGTGAAGACTGGAGCTGATTATCAAAGAGCCTTTGTAGTTATTAAACACAGGAAATTTGTGTCTCCGATGCCTATCACATATTTAATAAGAAAATATAATTACTGCAAAATGGTTCTCTGTTTGAAACCAATGACCATTTTTATCACATATCTTTTTGAAATAATGATTTATGAAGAAACACTCCCCAAAGTGTTTACCAAGTACCCTCTGGTGACAGAACACAAGGATAGGGGTGCAATCAAAAGACACTTGTCCAGGGTCTCTGACATTCTTGGCTTTAAGATGGGTATCATTAATATCAACAGACATGAAAAATATGCCTAAACTAACATTAATTTCCCTAGACTCCTGGGCAATGTTTATCTGATTTTCATAATTAAGACAAAAATATGTTTGTTTAACCTAATGAGACCCAATCTGACAGACAATCTTTTTAGTACTGACATTTCACAAGCTGGGCTAGATCAGAGCTTTCTTGGTCCACTGTAAAATAAACATTTTCTTTCAATGGTTTTTTGTTTTGTTTTGTTTTGTTTTTTGTTTTAATTCCAAGATGAGTTTTAACCCTCTTGTTATCATTTTAGTGAGAAGTTTTTGGCTGATGTCCCCTCTCCAATCTCATCTGTTACAGATTTGTCTCTTGCAAGTTAACTTCCACATCCCCAGTCAGTCTCCTCACTACCACCTCCTTCTGTGCCCTTTGACCTTTTCTCCTACAGGCTTCAGGCAGAAGAATAGTACATTCTCACTCAGAGCCTGAACATGGGATTATCTGAGCTGTCACAGCTTAGCAGTAGGACCATTAGTCATCTTGGAATTAAAACAAAAAACCAAACAAAACAAAAACATGAATGAAAATCCAGTTCGTTTTCTGGAGTTGCTACTTTTGATCTTGAACTAAAAAACCAGTGATGCTGAAGAAACAGAGGTGTCCTATGCATGTCCTTTCTTGAACCGTTTCTTCTAGAGCATCCCTTTAGTCAAGTTAAAGGGGTTAGAACTTAGTGGCTAGGCTATGCAAAAGATACCTGTGAGCAAACATCTCCATGTCCAACTTTTTGAAGAGGGTGAATGGTAGGATGAGAAAGAGAAAAATTCACTACAGTGAAAAGCATGGGGTGGGAAATGATATGAACAATAGCTCTAAAAATATGAAAAAAGGAGCAGGGTGCTGAAGAACCTTCCCACAGAGATGCTCATGCCTCACATGCTGCAGAAGAACCAGGGAGCCACAAAAGGCTTTGACTCCAAGTGAAAGCTAAAAATACACACTGCACACCTTTAAAAATGCAATGATGACCATCTGTACCATGCAAAGCTTTTCAGAGGAACAGACAGGCTGTAAAAAAGGAATTTTTAAGATGGCATTATACAATAGGGATGGAGAGATGGGTAATGGCTGTCTACATGCCAGCAAAACAGAGTGCCCAGCAGCGTCAGGAAAAGGGGACCCCTTGGCTGTCCCAGGCTGTCACTAAAGGCTTGAAGTCCCCATGAGGAGTTGCTATATAGAATCCATACTGAAATTCCAGAGAAGCTGGTGTCTCGTGTCAGCAGACCATGTCAAACAAATAAACAAAACAATCAACGGACTTAGGAGGAGGAGGGGGAGGAGGGGGAGGGAGAGGAGGAGGAAGAGGAAGGCACATGCTTTTATTCTTGACCTGAAGGTGATTCTTCCCACCTTAATTAATCAACTCTGGAAATGCCCTCAGACAGACATAAAGGTGTGGGTCCTAAGTGATTGAAATCCTCCCAGTTAGAGTGACATCAAGACCAACATCACAACATCTTTTCCATATGCCCTGCTAGTGACCTGAGGATGTACAGCCAATTAATGTGTGCCTTTAGTGTGTGGTCCTCGAGTCACAGGACTCTCCAGTCTACAAGTTCCTAGAGAGAAAGAAGCCTTAGCAAGCCCAGTGTCACCATGACAGCCTATCATTACATCTAATTACCACTCTTCTTGCACAGAAACCTTTGTGTCGTCGTCCCCCCCCCAGATTGAATGTGCTAAAATATCTTGATCACCATAGATCAGAAATTTCTCTGGAAATGATTTGTAAAAGGCTGTCTAGGGAGTCGAATACATTTTCAATAGGGAAACAAAATGAAAATCAGAAAGATCCATCGAGCATATGGCTAGTGTGCGTTTTTTAACCCCATTTGTAGCATAAAGAGATCTCAGCTTTAATCGTCGAATCATTTTGGAAATTGTTTTCAAACTAAATCCAAAGAAACTATGTCAGACAAGGTTATGTTCTCTAAGCTTGGTTACCAGCACCAGGTCCCAAGCATCTCCAACCATGTGTGCAAGTACCGGAGCTTTGCCAGTGTTTCTGAGGCTCTTGCCCCAACTCAAAGGCAAGATTTGCATAAAAAAAACAAGTGCAAAACTGGTAAGTACAGTATATGTTTCTCTGAGGCCCGTTGCTTGATTTATTGGAGCTGTTAACTACAGAATCCAGGGTGTGCCTTTTAAATTGTTCCTCATAAGCAATCTAATTAATATCTTATCTCTGGGCAGTACAATTTCATAAACCAACCCCCAAAGAGGGGGTTCTGCTCTTTTCCTTAGGATCTGGAGAATACAATCAACACTCATTTATAAGAACGGGAATGTTAATAAATGAAGCTGCAAAAGCGCTTCATCCACTGGGGGCAAGGCCTTGCCAAGGAAAGTTATTTTACAAATGAAAAACAAAGGGCAGTCGGTCCCCAATGGCAGAGGAGAGTTCTGACGAGACCATCATGGAAGAAGTGTTCCTACACAAATGCTTACCAGAATTATCTCAAGTGCTATGACAACACATTACCTCTGAGTGCTTCTCTGGATCACTGACTCAGATTCTCAGGAGGCTATCCCGGAAGTACATGTTCTTCCCCCAGGCCTGCCCAGCCCCACCCTCTCTCTCCAGGACCTCCTGTATCCAGACTAACCTTGAACCACAAGCAGTTCTTTTATATAGAGCTGAGGCTTGAACCCAGGGCCTCACACGTGCTAAGTAAACACTCGGCCAACCGAGCTACATTGCCAGACCTGGAAGCATCTTTCCTTAAAGCTGCCCAGTGATTCTAGTGGTCCACCGGATAGGGAACCCATTGATTGGTAGACAATGTTTTTCAGGATGCAGATGCTAATCAACAGCTTTGGCACCAGAATTAAGAAAGATTTATCCACGATATGTGTATTTACCGCATGTACAAAATACTATATCAGGGAAAAAAACTGTTAATCTGAGCCATTTACAGAACTAAAATTCATTTTTTAAAACAAAAGGAAAATGCTGCAGTAAACACAAATGAGACAGAAAAAAAGAAAGAAAGAAAGAAAGAAAGAAAGAAAGAAAGAAAGAAAGAAAGAAAGAAAGAAAGAAAGAAAGATGTAGATTATTGGCACTTCCATCAGGCCTCATGAGTCAGAAACTGTGAGGAAAGGGGCAAGATATTCAAGCTGCCTACAAAGCCACCAGGGTGGTTCTGAGATAGGTAGACATTTAGGTGACACTTGGGCCAAAAGCCAGCAGAGGTCTGTTTCCTCATCGAGCCCTTTGTGATTTGGAGGCAGCCTAAAAGCAAAGAACCTTACTCTTTGCAGACTGTGACAGTGACTTGCAGGAAGAGCAGCACGCTGGGAAGAGAATCATGTGATTAACATGCTCAAGAATGTGTCAGAGAAGAAACAAAGGCTGCACTTGAAAGAGAATGTATCAAGTCCAAGCAGCCCAGCCGGCCAATTTTTGTTTCTTGACATTCGCAAAGACCTTTTAAAGAGCTTACAGCTATATCTGCTGGGTTAAAGCAATGAACTTAACTAATGTGTTGTTTTATTTATGTGAATTTCCCCCCCTTGTCTGAACAGGGGAAAGAATGAATTCTTTTTCATCCCTTTGTGCTTCCCTTCTTCCCACCTCCTTCTGCTCCTGCGAGCCTTAGAAACAGATCTTCTACCCTAACTGATGCTACCTAGCTACCATCCTGATACGAGGAGCTCTGAGTATTTCCTTCATCGTAGCTCTGAGGAAGCTCTTAAAGCCCCTCCTTATGTCCTCTCCTTCCCATTGTATGACAGGCAGACAAACAGACAGAGACAGACAGACAGCTCTCTATGCACTGTGTTCATCTTTGGTCTATGTATTAAAAGAGTATAATTCTTCTCTCTCCAAGTTAATTTGCAGCCCCAGGGATAGCCCTCTGTGAAGAACGCACGCCTAAACACACCTTGCTCTAGCCGTGCTCTGTACCGTTTCTTCTTCGCTCTGCACAAGTTCTGTCTTAAGTCACCTCAGCCCCCCCATGCAGGGCACGCCCAGATCCAGCTCAGGCACCGCAGTTCTTAGAGTGGGATGCACTACCCAGTCTCTGTAATTAACCTGCAAGCTCATTTCTTCTCCACTGTTTGTTCTGGCCTCGCCTAGAGTCTAGGCTTTCCTAGAAAATGATTGAAAGGGACAGGTTTAAGTTCTGTGCAAACCTCTTCCCCTCAAGTCTGTCTGCTGAAAGAACTCTTGTTCCACACTGATCACAGGCTACGTATGGGGCACAGTTTCTACTTCCCCCACCCCAGTTAAAACCTACGTGACCTCTGTGCTCTGCATGCTACTCTGGAAACTGAGAAGAGCAATGATTATTGCAAGTCAGGGCTTCTCTATCCAATCATTAGAAGTGAATGTGGAAGGGTCTGGAGAAGGAAAGAAAAAAGAAAAAAAATACAGAAACAGAAGTTGTGTTAGTCTTCTGGAAAATTAGTGGGCCTGGTAAGCTTTGCTTCTCACCCCAGCTCTACTAGCAATGGGGCTCAGTGTTCTTCCCACCCGATTTTGTTTCCAGTTCTAAACGTGAAAGGTGAAGATGGAGTGAAAGCAATTCCAACGCATCCAACAACCACCGACAACAAAAGTCAGCTCCCATCAAAAACAAATACCAGCCTGACTTCCAAGATAACAACACGCCTGGAATCATGGAACTGGTGTAGTTCAAAAATAAATCCCATCGCCTTAGTTGACAGCCACAAACTGCATAAGCATTCTGGGTTGTCATTCAAAACATGAAGTGATACAGTTCTTATTCATCAAAAGGTGCATATAAAAAAAAGGGTGTTGCAGAGGCTCGGAGAGAATGCATGGAGAGCCTACCACGGTGCTGTTAGCATAAGATGAATAAATGGCAGCCTAGTCATTGTTAACAAGGATGTACCCTCTCATTCAGAGCTAATCAGAGCGGGCGAACATGGAGAACTTCACTGTGCGGATCCTCTTCAAATCTGCAGACAGATGTTTTTCTAACAGCTCAAACTCAAGCTGCAAAGGTTTCAGGAAATGACCTGGAAGAGGTTTGTCTTGGAAAACAAAGCAAAGCGATTCCTGAGTGGAGTGGCTGAAAGGGAAACGGAGGCTGGGAGGCTCCTTTCCTCCCCTCGCAACCCCTTTCAACGCAAGCAATCGGACTGCCTCTGAGTGGCTGCGCAGCTGTGACCTCATCCCTGGAATGATCAAAAGAGAGAACTGGCTTAGAACTAGTTAGCACTAAAAGATATCTGCGAACTGTAAACAGAGAAGACATGACACTCACTTGTGGAGACTTCTAGGAATATCCCAACTTCTGGTTTGCTGTATGTCTCTAACAGCCCCTTTAGTCAGCAGGGACCAATTAGCAGCCCCCCCCCCCCCCCCGACACATGGGAATGAAATACAGACTTGTGTTGATGACGCACTTAATGAGCTTGTTTGAGAAGTTTCAGGATCACCCCGCTTCCTGTCAACCTCCACTTAGCACTTCTACCAGCATCGGTGCCTGACGATCAGAGCCCATGCCGGCAAGGCTAATGCAGCCTTGAGTGTTACCATTAGCCTACCTACCAAAGGCCAGAGCAAACCACCGAAGCAAGCAGATGTGGGCCCTTTCCCTCCACTTCTCCTACTGGGAGGTTAGTGAGAAATAAAGAAGCAGAGGGGCCATCAGTTGGTTGCTTCCTTTGATGTATTTGCACAGATGAATAGATGTATGCATATCACCTTGACCAGTAGATACCAGTAGATACATATCACCTTGACCTGTCAGATTGGCTGAGGCTCTCAGATGCCAAGAGGGAGTTTATAGACTAAGTGTTCTCACAGTCTTCGGAATCTGCAAAGCCACTCAGAATAAGCCAGTGAAGAAATCTAATGTCTGTTCTCAGGATTGCTGAACATTCCTGGGGTCTCTGTAAGAATCCAGTGTCTTTTGCAGCTAGGGTGTGCAAGTCACGGCTGTTGTCCCTCTCTTCAGAGCCAGGAAGGCAAGATTCATTTGTTTCTGCTTCTCTCTACCCTTCCTTCTTCAGCCTCCTTTCTTCTCCGACTAAGCCTGTTGCATGCCTTATGCTCTTGTCAAGTCCCTTTCAAACAGAGAAATGTTTGGCAAAATATCATTGCTGAAGCACTAGGTCAAGTAAGTGTCTTTACTTACCAAGATGTCACTGAGCACACAGCCACCTTTCCCGCCCACTGGCCTCGCCCTCTCACAAACCCTTACCACCATCTAGATGGGTGACTCTCCTCCTTCCCCCTCCACCAGCTCCCACTGAAAATGGTGTCTGAACAATGCCTTCCGAATATAAGACTTCGGGACTTGCTCTCATCCAAAGTAGCCATCAACACAGAATGAACTGGACGGAACCAGTTTAGGACATTAGACTGTCAACGTACATTCTAAACACACATGGAAGAAAACATGTCCAGTGGCTGGCCCTGTTTCTATGTGGCGTTGTCACCTAGGACTTCAATGCACAGTTATGTAGTCCAAGTCATGACACCAAACTAACACAGAGCAGGAACATCTCTTCTGTGATCTGAGAGCCACAGAGGGTTTCTGCAGAGCCAGGGGTCTCCACGGTTAGTAATCAGTTGTGTTTGTAGCTGCCAGCTTCCCTCCCCTTTCCTATGATGTTGCTCCTCTACCCAAACCCAGCTCCAAGGTTCTTGATTAAAACCACGAATTCACTCAAGACACTTGTATCCCAAATGCTGCCCCATCTTGTCTACCTCTCTCTTTTCTGCTCATTTGCAATACTGGAGACTCCTAGGATTTATGGGTCTCTGATTCGCTGTGCTGCCACAACCTACGTTCCTATCACTTTTCCACAAAACTGAGTCAGTATAAACTAGTCTAAATTTGAACAGAGTATGGGGTATATCTCAATCACAGCTCTTTCCTAAAGCTTTTGAGAGTTCTTTAACCTAACTGGATACTTACTTCCTCTCTTGACATTCCTGAATCACTTATCTGAGAGCTGTCCTTGGAAGTCTTAGTTTCACATTCATTATTTGTAATCCTCAAACAAAGTTGCAAATTCCTCAGGGGAAAAACCCTGTCTTTGTATCTATGTTATTTCCAAGAGAATCCACCTAAACATTGAATACGCATAGCCTTCCATCTTCACTAATGGTTCATCTATACTATAGGCTCTGGATGAGAAATACATTTTATGATTTCAGGAACATATATACATCAGTACTCTAGATTTATAATATTGTTAAGGAACGGTTCATAGTATTAGTAGCTCAAAGGTAACAACACAAAGAAGGAAAACATGGCAGTAGGGAAAGGGCTAGAAAACAAAATCCCGCAGAAAGGGACGCCATACACCAGTCAAATACATGAGGCGTGTTGACGTGCAACAGCGTGACCCTCCTCATGGGAGCGTTCATCCAGGCTCTCCCTGGGCAGCCACCCACAGTGGGTGCTGCTTACTGGGTTGCCACTGCAGGAGTTGTTTCAAGCCTGCATAGTGTTTTATACACAGAACCCAAGATTTAGGATCAGTATCTCTACTTATCAGCTGGGGAAAGTAAGCCGAAAACAAAACAAGCAGCTGAAGATCTTAAACTTGGTTCCTGGTAAAGCAGGGATCTGGGGATCTAACATCCATCCCTGGGGTTTGCACAAGGTAGCAATATGTGCACAAAAAGACTTTTCTTAATTGTTCTATCTCTTTAGTATTTTTCCATAAAGGCCAAAAACTGTTGAAAAGACTTTACTTGACAAAGCCTCACTTTGCACAGAGCCACCCTTCCCCTCTGCTGCCCTCAGCTGCTGCTCCAACCCCCTGTCCTTAGCCGTTCAGCCCTTACCATCATCACCTTCCATGGATGACTTCTTCCCCCTGCACTGGCTTCCACTGCAAATGCTGTCTAAATAATGCTTTCAGAATATAAATCTTCAGGGCTTGCTCTCACAAGTGTGAGCCTTCCAGCGTCTGTGTTTTCAAACCTCAGAGTTCAGTGCCATCTATTGCACATATTCATATCTGTTTTTCTTTAAAACTGGTTTGAAACTCACTGATGGCAAATAAATATAATAATGAATTTAGGAAGTGGCTGAGCCTGATTCTAACCTAGAAAATGTGACTTTCAATCAACATACATCCAAACTCTTGCTCACAACGGTGGGTTTTTCCCTTATCTCTACTGCAATGAAACTCAAAAAAAAACCTTGTTTCAATAATGTTCTTTGCAGCTGTATCAGGAGCCCTATCCCCTTTCGCCCTAGAAAGCACCTGTGAAAGCTGATCTGAATGTTACTCAGGGGTCTGCGCTGGGCTTTCCACTCAGCATATTGAGAGCTCATCAAAATGTAAAGTGTTTCAATTTACAAAATATTTTATTATGACTTTAATAAGCCTCATTAGATTTACAACTTGAAACAGAATAAGCTAATGTCATACTGTGGCCATTTTTTTAAAAATTAGTAGCTTTAACTGGGAAACTCCAAGCTTACCTGGGCCTCACACTGCCTGGCTATTCCTCACCAACCCTGCTGAGCAAGAGGGAAATTCTGCTCTCTTCTATCAACTCAGGATTCTGGGTGTAAGAATTACACTCTTAGGACTTTATCATCTTAACTAAGCTTCCAGATTTACTATGGCTGGGGAGAGAGGGTACAGGGTCACACGGCAGCTATGTGTGTCTGGGCAGGAGTGGGGCTGCCCAGTCCCTGCCCTACCACCCGAGCACTATCTAGACCTGTGAAAAGGGAAAGCATAATGGCCAGGAGCACAAATGATGCTCTAAACATTTGTCTGTCATCCACTTTATCAAATTCGTATATAAAATCATCACATCAAGTCATAAGCCTCACAAACTTAACAAACTCGGTGCAGGGGTAAAGATGGAGCAGAAATTGAGGGAAAGGCCAACCAAGGACTGGCCCAGCTTGAGACCACCCATACCAGGAGAGAGAACCTACTCCTGACACTATTAGTGATATCTGGCTATACTTGCAGACCAGGGGAGCCTAGCATAACTGTCATCTGAGAGTCTTTATGCAGAAACTGGTGGAAACTGATGCAGAGATCCACCGCCAAATATTAAGCAAAGCTTGGGGATTCCTGTGAAAGACGGGGAGGAAGGATTGAAGGAGCCAGAGGGGTCAAAGACACCACAAGAAAACCTACAGAATCTAACCTGGGCCCATGGGGGCTCACAGAGACTAAACCACCAACCGGAGAGAGTGTATGGGATGGACCTAGGCTCTTTACACATATGTAACAAATGTGCAGCTTGGTGTTCACATGGGACTCCTAACAGCAGGAACAGCAGGCTGTCTCTGACCCTGCGCCTGCCTTTGGATTTCTTTTCCCTAACTGGGCTGCCTTGTCTAACCTCAATAGGAGATGTGCCTACTGCAACTTGATATGCCAAGGTGCCTTGATATCCATGGGAGGCCTCCCCTTTTCTGAGGAGAAAGCAAGGAGGGGCTTGGGGGAGGAGGGGTGAGAGAGAGGGGCTGGTAGAAGAGAGGGACAAGAAGTTTCGATAGGGATGTAAGGTTAATTAATTAATTGATTGATTGATTAATTGATGAAAAATCTAATAAATGCAGAATTCAGTCTTTACAATGGACTGCCAAAACAAAAGAAAATAAGTATTTTTTTTTACAATTGTTTAGACTAAAATGAACTTCTTTCCAGAAAATCCATTGTGTTATCTTCCTATTACTGCAACAAAATACCCAAAACAGTCAACTTCAACGATAAAAGGTTCATTCTGCGTTCACAATGACTGCAGGCGGGGGGGGGGGGGGGGGGAGAGGCAGCACATCCTGCTTGGGAACACTCACTAAGGCAAAGCCCTTCAGCACATAACTAGGAATTCAATATGGAGGAAGGCTATCAGAGTCTCACCAGCTCAAGGTTATGCTTCCAACAACTGAAAGCTTTCTTAAAAGACCCCCCCCCCAATGTCCCCCAGCCTCTCCAGGGCACCGAGTTGGGATAGAATCTCTGGGACACCCATAGCCACACTGGGGAACTTCGTGGAAAACGTAGCAAGGTCTCATTTATGTGGGGCTTTTAAAAGTTGAAAGCAATTAAAAACAAAGCATCCACCACGGGCCAGATCAAACATGTTCAGAAATGATTCAGAGAAGATGTTTAGATGGATGATTTTTTTTCCAGGTAGTCAAGATAATCCCCAAGTGTCCCCAAGAAGAGAGGTCTTTGAACAATTTTAAAGCTAGACACAACACTGTTTGTTTTAGGTTTTTATCTTTGTGTTTGTACATCTAAGACAAGAAAAACAAGGTCTTGAAAGGGTCAGAGTGACTTGTTGAGAAAAGAAAACACTCTGGAAATAGATACAGAGGAAGAGTTTCACATTGAGCAAAATGAGTTAGATACAGAAAGACAAATTGCATGCTTTCTCTCATTTTCAGGGTCTAGACAATAGATAGATAGATAGATAGATAGATAGATAGATAGATAGATAGATAGATAGATAGGTAGGTAGGTAGATAGATAGATAGATAGATAGATAGATAGATAGATAGATAGATAGATGATTCATATAGATGACAGATAAATAGAAATAATACATAGATGGTAGAAAATAGATAGATAGATAGATAGATAGATAGATAGATAGATAGATAGATAGATAGATAGATTCATTGTTCATTGGCTTCTTGAAGAGTAAAACTTATTTGCTATAAATAAACACTAAAGGAAAAAAACAATAAATAAATAAATCCAGAAACCTAGGAATTTCTGATGATGTTTGGGAGTAAAGTTTATTTACAAAAGTACTGTTTGTCGTGCTGATTAGACACACACATTATACTTTTAACACAGTGCAAGTACATGCTGTTTTAAATGAATGCATACATACTTTGAAAGTTTCTAACAAAATTGTTTCCATTCAATATATTTTATTGGACCAGAAAGCAAAAGCCAACATCCCTAAAAACTAGAATAGTCGCTTAAATGATATCCCAGAACCTTATAAACTCAGAAGGAAAGAGAAAAAAATCTAAGATTAACATTACAGCTATTTTATTAATTACTCCTCAAAATGTCACATTTACATATGTTTAAGTAAGTCTAAATGCAGAACGAACCACTAAGCATTTTTAGACAAGTTTGGGGAAATTACTTACACTCCTCATCTTTAAAAGAAAAAAAAACTTAATATTCCAAGCATTGGCCTTTTTGTCAAAAATAATAAATTTGATTAAGCATATATAAATTATACTGTATTAAGCAGTAAAGCAACTGGAGACACATGAGTGCAGAATAGCCAGTTCACTGTATCATTTCCAAATCTGAACCTCTGCCAAGCACACATGCTTGACTTGGAGACTCAAGTCTTTTTAAAGCCACTATTCATAAAAAGGTCAGTAGGTTGGCTCTTACAAATAAATCTGTAATCACTACAAACTGTCACTGGATCTGACTAAAATCATGATGAAGCCCAGTGTCTCAGACCTGTGCGTGGACGTCTGCAGAATGAGAAGGAAATGTTGCGAGATGGAGGAATCCAGAGGCTGCGCCAAGACTTGTCCTGCTCTCACAACTAAAACAACCAGCTTGGCTCTTGGCAATCAAGAGCTGAGACATCTAAGCATTCCTTAATCCATAGTGACTCGTACCCATGAACTCACTGCTTCCAAAGTAGTGCAAAACCACTGTATTAGTCACCGTTCTCTAGAGGAATAAAACTGATAGGATGGAGGTACATATTCATTCTATTATAAATGATAGTGTGTGTGTGTGTGTGTGTGTGTGTGTGTGTGTGTGTGTGTGTGTGTGTGTGTGATTTATTAAAGTGGTTGTCATCCAGCCAGTCCAACAATAGCTGCTTCCCAAAGGAAAGTCCAAGAATCCAGTACTTTGGTTCACAAGGCTGGATGTCTTAGCTGGTCTCCAGTACATAGAGAACCTCTAAAGAAAGAGGCTGCCGTCTCTGCTTGCTAGGGAACTCCCTAGGACGTAACTTCTTATTCTCCACTGCAGTGACTTTCAGCCTATCTTGCTTTCCTAGCCTATAAGAACATGTGACTCATCCCTGAAAATAACAGAACCTTGTTGTGAAGGGCTTTTAACCAAGGGAGGTGAAAGATACACACTAGAAGTGTATCTCATGCTGGACCCCCACCAGGCTCGTGCCCATTCCCACCACTTCACGACCATCAGCTGGGGACAGGGTGAGGCTATGATACTTTGTAGTATAATATGCTAAGCATATGTTTGTATTGTGAGCCCAGAAGGCTCCACTTCTTCTAAGAGCACTTCTGATGATTATGATCCTCAGGCAGTGAACTGAGTTTGTGCAAGTGTGAGCTGTGTATACACACTTGTGGAGGACACACTCACTCTTCAGCATTTCAGTGTTCAGGCAGCTCCAGCAGCAGACCACACCATCTTCACAATAACCCCGGAAAAAAATGGGGTTGCTTAGCAGCTCAGCGTTTGCCCAAAGTCTCATAACTAAAAAGGAGCAAACTAAAAGGAGGCATACCCAAATCTGCTCTATCAGTTCCTGTCCCAACCAGTGTTCCTGTGTCTAGAACAGAAGGAGGACACAGCTCTCCACTGAGCTGGGTGCACTGAGTCTTCCCTGGACTGTGGTTGGTACAGCCAATGTCACTCAATGGAAGAAAACTGGTTTGCCCTGTTCCAGAAGGTTTCTGTTTTGAATAGCTTCTCCGCTAGGGGTGAGAGTTTGCGGCCACTTCCCTTTCAGTGCTGGGATTTTGTCTGCCTTGAGTTTGTGCAGGCCTTGTGCATGCTGTCTCGGTCTCTGTGAATTCCTATGTCAGGAAGATGATGACTTGAATTGTCAACCACCTCTGTTGTTTCTTCTGCTCTCTCCTCCACATAGATCGCTGCGACTTGAGGAGCTGGGTGTGATATAGACAGCCTTTTAGGGCTGGGTACCCCAAAGTCTTTCTTCACTGTGTTTTGTGACATCCAACCCTATCAATACCTTATTTCTCTTTCTCCCCTTTTTTTTTTAATCTAAAGCAAGAAGAAAGCATGGAAGTCACTCTCTGATTTTTACAGAACTGATATTTCACAAAGGCACTTGTAGAAATTACACTTCTTTCAAACTGCTTGCTCTGAAACAGCCTCTATCTTTACCTGTGTTTTCATAACATTGTCAGAGTGATGTGCAGATCTGTCTCAATGATCCTGAAGTCCTTCATGTATCTGTTCTGTCTGGCTTCTGTTCAAAATTCAGCCTTCCTGTCTTCCATTTTGTCCTCCCTAAATTACTCTTCAGAAAGGTCTTCCTTGCTTTGACTTGCATTTCCTCCATCGTTGCTGGGTAGCAATGACCCATGGTCAATGTCAAACATGTATTACTTATATTAACTATATATTTAATATATCAAGGCCCTGAAATTTTTATGTTCCATACAATAAAACATTTATCATGTGTCCCCCTGTCCAGCATGCCTAATCTTGGCACATACCAGAAAAATAGACAAAGCATTGACCTAGTATTTAAAACCTGCCGATAACTTGTCACTACAAAATCAGGTATGTATTTAATGAGCATTAACAAACAATAACTTTATGACTGGTTTCTGGGTACTGCATTGAAGGAGCATGGCATTGTCTTGATCAGACTCAGTCTTTGATAGAGAGCATATCTCAGATGATCATGTAAAGAAACCTGGACTACAGACATGCTTACTGCTGTAACAGCAGTGTGGGGCATCTGGAGCAGAGGGATTGAGGGAGACTGGTGCACTGCTTAGTGGTTTGGGGGGTTGGTGTAGAGTTTGGGGTTTGTTTGCCTGTTGGGTTTTGTTTTGGGGTTGGGTTTGTCTAGTTGATTGGTTTTTTTGGTTTCTCTTTTTGTTGACTTGACACGAGCCAGGTCATTTGGGAAGAGGAAACTGGCTGTAGGCAAGTCTATGGGGCATTTTCTTGATCAATGATTAGTGTAGGGAGGGCCCAGCCCACTGTGGGCTGAGACAGTCATAGTGAGCATTCCTCCATGGTCTCTGCTTAAGTCCCTGATGCCACCTGCCTGCCCTGAGTTCCTTTTCTGGCTTCCCTCACTGATGGAGTGGCACAGATGTAAAATAAGTAAAACCTTTCCTAGCCATGAACATTTAGAAGTATCGATGCATTACGAAGGAACATTTTTTCTTGTTTTTTTCTTTTCTTTTCTTTGTTTTTTAAATAAGTACTGAATTTCTATTGCTGTTGTTTCCTTAAGCAACCTAGCCTGAAACTAGAGTTGAGCAAGAGTATATTTCTCTCAATGGTGTCTGGATGCAGGCTGTTTTATATCACCCTGACACTAGCCAGAGTCATTTAGAAAGGGGGAACCTTAATTGAAAAAAATGACCCCATGATATTAGCTTTCAGGCAAGCCTGTGTTGCTCTTTTGTTTTTCTTTTTGATTGCTTGATTGATCGGTTGATTGATTGATTGATTGATTGACTGTTCCAGTGGGAAGGCCTACCTCCCTGTCAGGGCAGTGTCATCCTTGGGTTGGTGTCCTATGTATTTTAGAAAGGCAGGTTGAGCAAACAGGTAAGCATCATTTCTCCATAGCATCCTGCCTCCAGGTTCTGGCCCTGTTTGAGTCCCTGCCCTGGCTACCTGAAATGATAGAGTGTGGTGTGGAAATGGAAGTGAAATGAACTCTTTCTCCCCAAGCTGCTCTGGTGTCCTGTCACAGCCTTAGAAACCCTAATTAAGACCATTCCCTAAAATAAAATGGCTACTCAATGTTCTTATTTCTGTACAGCTCTCAAAGTTGAGTTGAGGCACAACCCCAAAGCTGCCCACAGGCTCCACATCACATAGATCTGATCATGAGATACAAGCTGGCCTGGAGACCCTCTCAGGCGTATTCACAGCCTTCAATCCAGGCAAACATGGCACCTCTCTTGTTCTCTTCTAGCCAGGCACTCTCTCATAAAAAAAAAAGAGGTCTCTAAGGCCCAGCATATATGTCTATATACTTCACAATTCTGCCTTTCTGGGGAACACTGGAGACCCAAGAGTCTGGAGCTTCCTCGCAGCCTGACACCAGCTTTAGTACACATCTCACCTCTCTCCAGGGTAGATGGAGCCACTAGGTGGCCCCTCGGATATCATTGCTTTAGAAGTGGCTTGGGTAGTAGTCAGTAGGGTAAAACCAAAGTTGCAGAAGAAATTCATTATAGTAAATAAATAGAGAAAAAAAGAAAGAAAGAGAGAGAGAGAGAGAGAGAGAGAGAGAGAGAGAGAGAGAGAGAGAAAGGAATGAAGGAAGGAAGAAAGAAAGAAAGAAAGAAAGAAAGAAAGAAAGAAAGAAAGAAAGAAAGAAAGATTTGTATGGAAGGAAAAGTACCAGGCTCCTTTAGTCAGTAGGGTAAAACCAAAGTTGCAGAAGAAATTCATTATTGTAAATAAATAGAGAAAAAAAGAAAGAAAGAAAGAGAGAGAGAGAGAGAGAGAGAGAGAGAGAGAGAGAGAGAAAGGAATGAAGGAAGGAAGAAAGAAAGAAAGAAAGAAAGAAAGAAAGAAAGAAAGAAAGAAAGAAAGAAAGAAAGAAAGAAAGAAAGATTTGTACGGAAGGAAAAGTACCAGGCTCCTTTAGTCAGTAGGGTAAAACCAAAGTTGCAGAAGAAATTCATTCTAGTAAATAAATGAAAGAAAGAAAGAAAGAAAGAAAGAAAGAAAGAAAGAAAGAAGAAAGAAAGATTCAGACAGAAGGAAAAGAACCAGGCTCCTTTTTGTTCCCATCCACTGCAAAATACCTGTGTCTCAGGCACACCCTCAAATTGTCACTCCTGATGGTAAAACAAAACAAAACAAACAAAAACCTCTCATCTTCTTATGTGATGGCACATCTGGCTTAAGTCTTGAGATTTCTTCCAACTATGCTATACTTCCAGGTCCAGCACCTCTTCTATATCCTCACTTGGCCCCATCCTATCCCGTGTCTCCAGTTCAATTCTAAATGTCTCTGCACTATTCTTCCTCCTATCACCACATACTCTCCATCTTCAGGTGCTGTTGTAAGAGATTGTGAACATTTATTTCAAAGCCTTTGGAGGTTCTCCAGCACTCTCTGATTAATTTCTAACTCCAGAATGTGGCCATGAAGGTCTGGAGCCTACTGCTGCAATTGCAGCTTGTCAGTCATTTGGGAGAGACAAATTTTCCACACCTCTGCTCCATTGCACAGGCACTCTGCTCGGTCTTCAGTATCTCTCCCTGATGCTTGGCTTCCTCTTATTCTCTCTCATCTCCCTCAAATATCACCATTCTGGAAAGTCCTTATAACCCCATTTGACTAGCCAAACTCTGTGTCCCAGAAGCACCCCCTCTCACAGTTCTCAGATTCACCTGAAACAAAATCATTTTATGCAAAGGAAAAACTGCACGTTGTATTGCTAAAAGTCAGCACAGTTAATATTTTAAAATTATTAAGTAACTGTACATAGCAATATATAAGGCACTCAGAGCTTGGGAATCTTCTATAATTATTTTAAAAGCAGAAAATCGTTTTCTACTTCCAGTTTGTTAGACCTGTGTTGGCTATTTCTAGCATAAAATAAAGGCATTAAGGTAAAAAAGTATACATAATTTACATAGATAAAAATGCTACTAGAAAGCAATCGTTGTGAAAAATGCTCACCCATGCTGGTAATCAAGAAATGTAAATTGGGTAATCAAGAAAATCAATGTTGGAAAACATAATGCACATTTGTCTAGCCAAAAAATTTAGTGACCAGACCTAAGGCTGATTAGAGTAAAGTTGCTATGTCTTTGACTACTTCTGTCATGAAAATTAGCACAAGCTGCCTGGACAAAAGCTCAGAAATATTATTAAGGGCCCATAAAGTCATCCACACCTTTTGATAAAATAACTGAGCCCTTGACATTTACCTCACTCAGTACCAATAGTTTTTTTTTTTCCAACTCTACAAAATTATCAGTGGAATAACATAGTATCAAAACTCTGAAAACAGGCTAATGGCTAAAGCATGTCTTGTTACAAAAGATATAGTAAGGAAAGATATTTGAAAACCACCTAATAAATAATGAAATTTACATTAAAAAACGCTTATAAAGAATTCCTACAAGTTAATCACAAAAACACAAACAGAACAAAAGGTGTGTGTGATGGTTTATATATTCTTGGACCAGGGAGTGGCACCATCTGGAGATGTGGTCTGGTTGGAGTAGGTGTGTCACTGTGGGTGTGGGCTTAAGACTCTCACCCTAGTTGCCTGGAATCAGCCTTCCACTAGCAGCCTTTGGATGGAGACGTAGAACTCTCAGCTCTGCCTGCGCCCTGCCTTCCTGGATGCTGCCATGCTCCCACCTTGATGGACTGAACCTCTGAACCTGTAAGCCAGCCCCAATTAAATGTTGTTTTTATAAGACTTGCCCGGTCATGGTGTCTGTTCACATCAGTAAAACCCTGACTAAGACAGTGTGTAAACTGTTAGGAAACATTTTCTTTCATTTCAATCATAAAATACACGCTGGGGTGCACCATGGTCTTAAAACAACTGTCTGGCATGTGTAAGTCCTTCGGCTTTATTACCACTGTTAAAAATAGAATCCTTCAAAGATTAAAACAATGTGAAGTAGTATGCATTTTCAATGCATAACAAAAGTAGTTCAATCCCATTAGTTTTCAGTAATATACAAACTGAAACCAAACCAAACTGCCGTTTATACTCACCAACTGATAGAAATTAAAACAAACAGCAGCAAATCTTGATTGTCTATAACTTATGACTCAACAGGCTTTTTGTTTTTTTGTTTATTTGTTTTTTTTAATATGTTCAACCAAGAGAACTTGGAATCACTTTAGGAAACATGTATGAGAGGACCCATGACAGACTAAAAGGCTATAAATAGCCCGAGTAGTCATCAAAAGCAAAACAGATAAGTAAATTATGGTGTAGCCCACAATGATACCCTGTACATAAGTAAAAAATAAATGGGTAGGGGAGTGGGGGGTATGGGGGACTTTTGGGATAGCATTGGAAATGTAAATGAGGAAAATACCTAATAAAAATATATTAAGAAATGAACTGTATTATGTATAACAAAACAGAAAATCTGTATTTAAATGTTGATCAGATATGCCATGTCATAAGAAAGTCTATCAAAAGTTCCATTTATACATTTTTCAAAAAATGCAACACACTAAACTTATTGACTAATTACTGATTGATTGATTGATTGATTGATTAGGGGTATACTTTTATGGAAAACTACAATTAAAACCAAGGAAAACAAATACAAGATTCAGAATAAGTCCCTCTTTGGAGTGTAATAAAATGGATTGAAACAGATACAGGTGCTTTGAAGGTAAGTAAATGCTTGCTTCAACAGACTATATACTACAATTGGACTGATACAGAGATACATATTATACATGCCATGTGCATACATACATACATATTTATTATATGTAACTGTATATAGCAAAATATAAGGCACTCAGAGCTTGGGAATCTTCTATAATTATTTTAAAAGCAGAAAATCATTTTCTACTTCCAGTTTGTTAGACCTGTGTTGGCTATTTCTAACACAGTCCTGAACAAGGATGTCAGGTGTCTTCATGAAGCAGTCCATTCAATAAATAGATAGAAAAGTAGATAGATAATTAGATAGATAGATAGATAGATAGATAGATAGATAGATAGATAGATAGATAGATAGAGGCATTTAAGTGAAATTTTTTGTATTATTCTTTAAATCTCACAATTGTAAAAATGTCATTGCATAGGTATTTAGCATTTACTACTTGTTTTTAAATAAAGAAGTAGATCCCTTCCGCTCGACTCGAGACTCGAGCCCCGGGCTACCTTGCCAGCAGAGTCTTGCCCAACACCCGCAAGGGTCCACACGGGACTCCCCACGGGACCCTAAGACCTCTGGTGAGTGGATCACAGTGCCTGCCCCAATCCAATCGCACGGAACTTGAGACTGCGGTACATAGGGAAGCAGGCTACCCGGGCCTGATCTGGGGCACAAGTCCCTTCCGCTCGACTCGAGACTCGAGCCCCGGGCTACCTTGCCAGCAGAGTCTTGCCCAACACCCGCAAGGGTCCACACGGGACTCCCCACGGGACCCTAAGACCTCTGGTGAGTGGACCACAGTGCCTGCCCCAATCCAATCGCGTGGAACTTGAGACTGCGGTACATAGGGAAGCAGGCTACCCGGGCCTGATCTGGGGCACAAGTCCCTTCCGCTCGACTCGAGACTCGAGCCCCGGGCTACCTTGCCAGCAGAGTCTTGCACAACACCCGCAAGGGTCCACACGGGACTCCCCACGGGACCCTAAGACCTCTGGTGAGTGGATCACAGTGCCTGCCCCAATCCAATCGCGCGGAACTCGAGACTGCGGTACATAGGGAAGCAGGCTACCCGGGCCTGATCTGGGGCACAAGTCCCTTCCGCTCGACTCGAGACTCGAGCCCCGGGCTACCTTGCCAGCAGAGTCTTGCCCAACACCCGCAAGGGTCCACACGGGACTCCCCACGGGACCCTAAGACCTCTGGTGAGTGGATCACAGTGCCTGCCCCAATCCAATCGCGCAGAACTCGAGACTGCGGTACATAGGGAAGCAGGCTACCCGGGCCTGATCTGGGGCACAAGTCCCTTCCGCTCGACTCGAGACTCGAGCCCCGGGCTACCTTGACAGCAGAGTCTTGCCCAACACCCGCAAGGGCCCACACGGGACTCCCCACGGGACCCTAAGTCCTCTGGTGAGTGGAACACAGCGCCTATCCCAATCCAATCGCGTGGAACTTGAGACTGCGGTACATAGGGAAGCAGGCTACCCGGGCCTGATCTGGGGCACAAGTCCCTTCCGCTCGACTCGAGACTCGAGCCCCGGGCTACCTTGCCAGCAGAGTCTTGCACAACACCCGCAAGGGTCCACACGGGACTCCCCACGGGACCCTAAGACCTCTGGTGAGTGGATCACAGTGCCTGCCCCAATCCAATCGCGCAGAACTCGAGACTGCGGTACATAGGGAAGCAGGCTACCCGGGCCTGATCTGGGGCACAAGTCCCTTCCGCTCGACTCGTGACTCGAGCCCCGGGCTACCTTGCCAGCAGAGTCTTGCCCAACACCCGCAAGGGTCCACACAGGACTCCCCACGGGACCCTAAGACCTCTGGTGAGTGGATCACAGTGCCTGCCCCAATCCAATCGCGCGGAACTCGAGACTGCGGTACATAGGGAAGCAGGCTACCCGGGCCTGATCTGGGGCACAAGTCCCTTCCGCTCGACTCGAGACTCGAGCCCCGGGCTACCTTGCCAGCAGAGTCTTGCCCAACACCCGCAAGGGTCCACACGGGACTCCCCACGGGACCCTAAGACCTCTGGTGAGTGGATCACAGTGCCTGCCCCAATCCAATCGCGCAGAACTCGAGACTGCGGTACATAGGGAAGCAGGCTACCCGGGCCTGATCTGGGGCACAAGTCCCTTCCGCTCGACTCGAGACTCGAGCCCCGGGCTACCTTGACAGCAGAGTCTTGCCCAACACCCGCAAGGGCCCACACGGGACTCCCCACGGGACCCTAAGTCCTCTGGTGAGTGGAACACAGCGCCTATCCCAATCCAATCGCGTGGAACTTGAGACTGCGGTACATAGGGAAGCAGGCTACCCGGGCCTGATCTGGGGCACAAGTCCCTTCCGCTCGACTCGAGACTCGAGCCCCGGGCTACCTTGCCAGCAGAGTCTTGCCCAACACCCGCAAGGGTCCACACGGGACTCCCCACGGGACCCTAAGACCTCTGGTGAGTGGATCACAGTGCCTGCCCCAATCCAATCGCACGGAACTTGAGACTGCGGTACATAGGGAAGCAGGCTACCCGGGCCTGATCTGGGGCACAAGTCCCTTCCGCTCGACTCGAGACTCGAGCCCCGGGCTACCTTGCCAGCAGAGTCTTGCCCAACACCCGCAAGGGTCCACACGGGACTCCCCACGGGACCCTAAGACCTCTGGTGAGTGGATCACAGTGCCTGCCCCAATCCAATCGCGCAGAACTCGAGACTGCGGTACATAGGGAAGCAGGCTACCCGGGCCTGATCTGGGGCACAAGTCCCTTCCGCTCGACTCGAGACTCGAGCCCCGGGCTACCTTGACAGCAGAGTCTTGCCCAACACCCGCAAGGGCCCACACGGGACTCCCCACGGGACCCTAAGTCCTCTGGTGAGTGGAACACAGCGCCTATCCCAATCCAATCGCGTGGAACTTGAGACTGCGGTACATAGGGAAGCAGGCTACCCGGGCCTGATCTGGGGCACAAGTCCCTTCCGCTCGACTCGAGACTCGAGCCCCGGGCTACCTTGCCAGCAGAGTCTTGCACAACACCCGCAAGGGTCCACACGGGACTCCCCACGGGACCCTAAGACCTCTGGTGAGTGGATCACAGTGCCTGCCCCAATCCAATCGCGCAGAACTCGAGACTGCGGTACATAGGGAAGCAGGCTACCCGGGCCTGATCTGGGGCACAAGTCCCTTCCGCTCGACTCGTGACTCGAGCCCCGGGCTACCTTGCCAGCAGAGTCTTGCCCAACACCCGCAAGGGTCCACACAGGACTCCCCACGGGACCCTAAGACCTCTGGTGAGTGGATCACAGTGCCTGCCCCAATCCAATCGCGCGGAACTCGAGACTGCGGTACATAGGGAAGCAGGCTACCCGGGCCTGATCTGGGGCACAAGTCCCTTCCGCTCGACTCGAGACTCGAGCCCCGGGCTACCTTGACAGCAGAGTCTTGCCCAACACCCGCAAGGGCCCACACGGGACTCCCCACGGGACCCTAAGTCCTCTGGTGAGTGGAACACAGCGCCTATCCCAATCCAATCGCGTGGAACTTGAGACTGCGGTACATAGGGAAGCAGGCTACCCGGGCTTGATCTGGGGCACAAACCCCTTCCACTCCACTCGAGCCCCGGCTACCTTGCCAGCTGAGTCGCCTGACACCCGCAAGGGCCCACACAGGATTCCACACGTGATCCTAAGACCTCTAGTGAGTGGAACACAACTTCTGCCAGGAGTCTGGTTCGAACACCAGATATCTGGGTACCTGCCTTGCAAGAAGAGAGCTTGCCTGCAGAGAATACTCTGCCCACTGAAACTAAGGAGAGTGCTACCCTCCAGGTCTGCTCATAGAGGCTAACAGAGTCACCTGAAGAACAAGCTCTTAACAGTGACAACTAAAACAGCTAGCTTCAGAGATTACCAGATGGCGAAAGGCAAACGTAAGAATCCTACTAACAGAAATCAAGACCACTCACCATCATCAGAACGCAGCACTCCCACCCCACCTAGTCCTGGGCACCCCAACACAACCGAAAATCTAGACCCAGATTTAAAAACATTTCTCATGATGATGATAGAGGACATCAAGAAGGACTTTCATAAGTCACTTAAAGATTTACAGGAGAGCACTGCTAAAGAGTTACAGGCTCTTAAAGAAAAGCAGGAAAACACAGCCAAACAGGTGATGGAAATGAACAAAACCATACTAGAACTAAAAGGGGAAGTAGACACAATAAAGAAAACCCAAAGCAAGGCAACGCTGGAGATAGAAACCCTAGGAAAGAGATCTGGAACCATAGATGCGAGCATCAGCAACAGAATACAAGAAATGGAAGAGAGAATCTCAGGTGCAGAAGATTCCATAGAGAACATCGACACAACAGTCAAAGAAAATACAAAATGCAAAAGGATCCTAACTCAAAACATCCAGGTAATCCAGGACACAATGAGAAGACCAAACCTACGGATAATAGGAATTGATGAGAATGAAGATTTTCAACTTAAAGGGCCAGCTAATATCTTCAACAAAATAATAGAAGAAAACTTCCCAAACATAAAAAAAGAGATGCCCATGATCATACAAGAAGCATACAGAACTCCAAATAGACTGGACCAGAAAAGAAATTCCTCCCGACACATAATAATCAGAACAACAAATGCACTAAATAAAGATAGAATATTAAAAGCAGTAAGGGAGAAAGGTCAAGTAACATATAAAGGAAGGCCTATCAGAATTACACCAGACTTTTCACCAGAGACTATGAAAGCCAGAAGAGCCTGGACAGATGTTATACAGACACTAAGAGAACACAAATGCCAGCCCAGGCTACTATACCCGGCCAAACTCTCAATTACCATAGATGGAGAAACCAAAGTATTCCACGACAAAACCAAGTTCACACAATATCTTTCCACGAATCCAGCCCTTCAAAGGATAATAACAGAAAAGAAGCAATACAAGGACAGAAATCACGCCCTAGAACAACCAAGAAAGTAATCATTCAACAAACCAAAAAGAAGACAGCCACAAGAACAGAATGCCAACTCTAACAACAAAAATAAAAGGAAGCAACAATTACTTTTCCTTAATATCTCTTAATATCAATGGACTCAATTCCCCAATAAAAAGACATAGACTAACAGACTGGCTACACAAACAGGACCCAACATTCTGCTGCTTACAGGAAACCCATCTCAGGGAAAAAGACAGACACTACCTCAGAGTGAAAGGCTGGAAAACAATTTTCCAAGCAAATGGACTGAAGAAACAAGCTGGAGTAGCCATTTTAATATCGGATAAAATCGACTTCCAACCCAAAGTTATCAAAAAAGACAAGGAGGGACACTTCATACTCATCAAAGGTAAAATCCTCCAAGAGGAACTCTCAATTCTGAATATCTACGCTCCAAATGCAAGGGCAGCCACATTCATTAGAGACACTTTAGTAAAGCTCAAAGCATACATTGCACCTCACACAATAATAGTGGGAGACTTCAACACACCACTTTCTTCAAAGGACAGATCGTGGAAACAGAAACTAAACAGGGACACACTGAAACTAACAGAAGTTATGAAACAAATGGACCTGACAGATATCTACAGAACATTTTATCCTAAAACAAAAGGATATACCTTCTTCTCAGCACCTCACGGGACCTTCTCCAAAATTGACCATATAATTGGTCACAAAACAGGCCTCAATAGATACAAAAATATTGAAATTGTCCCATGTATCCTATCAGACCACCATGGCCTAAGACTGATCTTCAATAACAACATAAATAATGGAAAGCCAACATTCACGTGGAAACTGAATAACACTCTTCTCAATGATACCTTGGTCAAGGAAGGAATAAAGAAAGAAATTAAAGACTTTTTAGAGTTTAATGAAAATGAAGCCACAACGTACCCAAACCTATGGGACACAATGAAAGCATTTCTAAGAGGGAAACTCATAGCGCTGAGTGCCTCCAAGAAGAAACGGGAGACAGCACATACTAGCAGCTTGACAACACATCTAAAAGCCCTAGAAAAAAAGGAAGCAAATTCACCCAAGAGGAGTAGACGGCAGGAAATAATCAAACTCAGGGGTGAAATCAACCAAGTGGAAACAAGAAGAACTATTCAAAGAATTAACCAAACGAGGAGTTGGTTCTTTGAGAAAATCAACAAGATAGATAAACCCTTAGCTAGACTCACTAAAGGGCACAGGGACAAAATCCTAATTAACAAAATCAGAAATGAAAAGGGAGACATAACAACAGATCCTGAAGAAATCCAAAACACCATCAGATCCTTCTACAAAAGGCTATACTCAACAAAACTGGAAAACCTGGACGAAATGGACAAATTTCTGGACAGATACCAGGTACCAAAGTTGAATCAGGATCAAGTTGACCATCTAAACAGTCCCATATCACCTAAAGAAATAGAAGCAGTTATTAATAGTCTCCCAACCAAAAAAAGCCCAGGACCAGATGGGTTTAGTGCAGAGTTCTATCAGACCTTCAAAGAAGATCTAATTCCAATTCTGCACAAACTATTTCACAAAATAGAAGTAGAAGGTACTCTACCCAACTCATTTTATGAAGCCACTATTACTCTGATACCTAAACCACAGAAAGATCCAACAAAGATAGAGAACTTCAGACCAATTTCTCTTATGAATATCGATGCAAAAATCCTCAATAAAATTCTCGCTAACCGAATCCAAGAACACATTAAAGCAATCATCCATCCTGACCAAGTAGGTTTTATTCCAGGGATGCAGGGATGGTTTAATATACGAAAATCCATCAATGTAATCCATTATATAAACAAACTCAAAGACAAAAACCACATGATCATCTCGTTAGATGCAGAAAAAGCATTTGACAAGATCCAACACCCATTCATGATAAAAGTTTTGGAAAGATCAGGAATTCAAGGCCCATACCTAAACATGATAAAAGCAATCTACAGCAAACCAGTAGCCAACATCAAAGTAAATGGAGAGAAGCTGGAAGCAATCCCACTAAAATCAGGGACTAGACAAGGCTGCCCACTTTCTCCCTACCTTTTCAACATAGTACTTGAAGTATTAGCCAGAGCAATTCGACAACAAAAGGAGATCAAGGGGATACAAATTGGAAAAGAGTAAGTCAAAATATCACTTTTTGCAGATGATATGATAATATATATAAGTGACCCTAAAAATTCTACCAGAGAACTCCTAAACCTGATAAACAGCTTCGGTGAAGTAGCTGGATATAAAATAAACTCAAACAAGTCAATGGCCTTTCTCTATACAAAGAATAAACAGGCTGAGAAAGAAATTAGGGAAACAACACCCTTCTCAATAGTCACAAATAATATAAAATATCTTGGCGTGACTCTAACTAAGGAGGTGAAAGATCTGTATGATAAAAACTTCAAATCTCTGAAGAAAGAAATTAAAGAAGATCTCAGAAGATGGAAAGATCTCCCATGCTCATGGATTGGCAGGATCAACATTGTAAAAATGGCTATCTTGCCAAAAGCAATCTACAGATTCAATGCAATCCCCATCAAAATTCCAACTCAATTCTTCAACGAATTGGAAGGAGCAATTTGCAAATTTGTCTGGAATAACAAAAAACCTAGGATAGCAAAAAGTCTTCTCAAGGATAAAAGAACTTCTGGCGGAATCACCATGCCAGACCTAAAGCTTTACTACAGAGCAATTGTGATAAAAACTGCATGGTACTGGTATAGAGACAGACAAGTAGACCAATGGAATAGAATTGAAGATCCAGAAATGAACCCACACACCTATGGTCACTTGATCTTCGACAAGGGAGCTAAAACCATCCAGTGGAAGAAAGACAGCATTTTCAACAATTGGTGCTGGCACAACTGGTTGTTATCGTGTAGAAGAATGCGAATCGATCCATACTTATCTCCTTGTACTAAGGTCAAATCTAAGTGGATCAAGGAACTTCACATAAAACCAGAGACACTGAAACTTATAGAGGAGAAAGTGGGGAAAAGCCTTGAAGATATGGGCACAGGGGAAAAATTACTGAACAGAACAGCAATGGCTTGTGCTGTAAGATCGAGAATCGACAAATGGGACCTAATGAAACTCCAAAGTTTCTGCAAGGCAAAAGACACCGTCAATAAGACAAAAAGACCACCAACAGATTGGGAAAGGATCTTTACCTATCCTAAATCAGATAGGGGACTAATATCCAACATATATAAAGAACTCAAGAAGGTGGACTTCAGAAAATCAAATAACCCCATTAAAAATGGGGCTCAGAACTGAACAAAGAATTCTCACCTGAGGAATACCGAATGGCAGAGAAGCACTTGAAAAAATGTTCAACATCCTTAATCATCAGGGAAATGCAAATCAAAACAACCCTGAGATTCCACCTCACACCAGTCAGAATGGCTAAGATCAAAAATTCAGGTGACAGCAGATGCTGGAGAGGATGTGGAGAAAGAGGAACACTCCTCCATTGTTGGTGGGAGTGCAGGCTTGTACAACCACTCTGGAAATCAGTCTGGCGGTTCCTCAGAAAACTGGACATAGTACTACCGGAGGATCCAGCAATACCTCTCCTGGGCATATATCCAGAAGATGCCCCAACAGGTAAGAAGGACACATGCTCCACTATGTTCATAGCAGCCTTATTTATAATAGCCAGAAGCTGGAAAGAACCTAGATGCCCCTCAACAGAGGAATGGATACAGAAAATGTGGTACATCTACACAATGGAGTACTACTCAGCTATTAAAAAGAATGAATTTATGAAATTCCTAGCCAAATGGATGGACCTGGAGGGCATCATCCTGAGTGAGGTAACACATTCACAAAGAAACTCACACAATATGTATTCACTGATAAGTGGATATTAGCCCCAAACCTAGGATACCCAAGATATAAGATATAATTTGCTAAACACATGAAACTCAAGGAGAATGAAGACTGAAGTGTGGACACTATGCCCCTCCTTAGATTTGGGAACAAAACACCCATGGAAGGAGTTACAGAGACGGAGTTTGGAGCTGAGATGAAAGGATGGACCATGTAGAGACTGCCATAGCCAGGGATCCACCCCATAATCAGCATCCAAACGCTGACACCATTGCATACACTAGCAAGATTTTATTGAAAGGACGCAGATGTAGCTGTCTCTTGTGAGACTATGCCGGGGCCCAGCAAACACAGAAGTGGATGCTCACAGTCAGCTAATGGATGGATCATAGGGCTCCCAATGGAGGAGCTAGAGAAAGTAGCCAAGGAGCTAAAGGGATCTGCAACCCTATAGGTGGAACAACATTATGAGCTAACCAGTACCCCGGAGCTCTTGACTCTAGCTGCATATATATCAAAAGATGGCCTAGTCGGCCATCACTGGAAAGAGAGGCCCATTGGACTTGCAAACTTTATATGCCCCAGTACAGGGGAATACCAGGGCCAAAAAGGGGGAGTGGGTGGGCAGGGGAGTGGGGGTGGGTGGATATGGGGGACTTTTGGTATAGCATTGGAAATGTAAATGAGTTAAATACCTAATAAAAAATGGAAAAAAAAAAAGAAGTAGATCACAGAATAGCAAATGCTGTGCATCACATCTATATACGAAGGTTTCATGAGCATAGAGAGTGAATGAACAGGATGGTACCAGTGCCTGGGAAATGGCTACAGAATGACTTCTGTCTGATTGGAAAGATGGAATCTTTAGTATGGTTGTACATAATCTATTCATAACAGAAGACAATGGTAACTTCATTCTAGAGTAAAAATAGGTATATCCGTGGAATGAGATTACGTGTAAATTTCTTTTACTCACAGAGTATTGACCTTGCACTTATTTTTGTCGCTTCCCCTGGGTATTCTCAGCACCTCCCTGTCATTCAGCACCTAAGAGAGCATTAATGGAGCTTAGGACACAAAAGGGTGGAGAAGGATAAGAAAAATCTTGGCTTTGAATTTCAAAATTGGCCATTGATGTTCCTAACAGAAGGAAAAGTTTGAAATCCATGGAGATTGATTGGCCGGATTGTACGCTTTGGAAATCACTGAAGCAAGCTGAGCTTAAACTTTACGCAGTTGATAATAGATGACGACCATTGGAGATAAAATGCCTGGCGACACTTGAAAGACCCACCACATTTCCTGTATCTCCAATGGGAGCACAAAGTAGGGCAGGGGTAGCCTTTCAATTAGGAAGAGAAAAACACAGCGATCTTCACTGGGCACAGAGACTCAGCGCACCATTTGGAGTAAGCATAGACCTACAATTAAGGACATTCCTCCACTCACCATAGATCCATTTAAAGAGTCCATAATAAAACTGTTTGAAAACAGTATGAGTCTAAGAAAAAAACTATGAAAATATACCTGGGTATATAGTGGATGATTTTAGACCAAAGGGACTAGTAATCAAGGTTTTCCCTACAATTCCTGTGTATAATTTCCTACAATGCAACAACTACTTGATGAATATATTTGAAATTCAGTCTGCTCAAAATAGAGTTGTTTATTAGAACATCACTCATTTATAATCGTGGCAAAGAATGGTGCTGGATATATACATATACATACATACACATACATACATATACTTACATATACTTACACACACACACACACACAGACACATATATATGTACATATATACATACACACACATATATATATTTAAGCAAAAGCTTTCTAGAGTTACATAAGAAGAAAATTTCACTTGTTTTATACAGTATTCAAAAAATAAACTTTGTTGCATAATTGTTGAACATGTATATCATTGTAGTTTTCTGTCTTTCCTATGACTCTCTATTCCCTGACTACTGCCGCTCTCCTCCTCTCACCAATGATTCCCCTTTCTGATTTCATCGTGTGTGTGTGTGTGTGTGTGTGTATCTGTGTGTATGTCTGTGTGTCTGTGTGTGTAGGTATGTATATAGGTATATGAGATATTGATGATAAACAAATAAATATTCTACATATCCTAATTTATTCTTCTGGAATGTGATATTTCTCTAATAAAATAATCTCAAATAAAAACTAAAATAAAAGATAGCAGTCTTCTTAAATGCATGCTCAAAATCTGTTACTCATGAGAGAGAGTCAGACTAAAATAATTACCAGCCCTATGGATAAACAATTATATATACACCAAGAATAAAAATAAAAACAAACAAACATAAAGGGGGCTAGAGAGAGGGCACATCAGTTAGAGACAGCTCTGAATTCAGCTCCTAGCATCACATGGCAACTCTTAACTGCCTGGCACTCCAAATCTGGGGGATATAATGCCCTCTTCTGGCATTCACAGGCATTGCATGCATGGCATGCACAGACACTTAAGCAGACATAATAAATATTCATCCGCATAAAATAAAATAAATAAAAATAGATATTGTTTTATAATGTGATACATAGATTTGCTATTTAAAATATTGCCAATGGAAAACTTTGAAAAACACAATAGTAAAAATGATTCAATTACTGGAGTTAAAATAAGATGAGTTACACTGAAGAAGAGATTATAAAACTGGGACAGGCCAGAAGAAATAGAAAGAATAATGCAAAGAGAGAATGAAAGGATAGAATATAGAAAAAGATAAAAATGTTATGTGATATAGAGTGAAATTTTACAGTATGGAAGTATGGCCACAGAAAGAGGGAAAGAAGGAACAGAAACAGTATTGAAAGAGATTTTGCTCAGGCACGTTGAAAACAAACATATGTTAAGCAAATCACTGAGATAGCCGTAACTAGATATGTCATAATAAACCTCATGAAAGCCAGAGATGTTTTGAAGTTTTCAGAAGATAAATCTAGCCATCATGAAATTGCTGAAGGAAAACAGTCCCCATATCAGACTTCAATATTTCTAATAAAAATTAGAAAGATCTCAAATGCATAGTCTAATGAGGCCCCTGGAGACCTACCAAACAACAAGAAGCAATCCCACACAGTGCTCTGGGGACTCAGCCTCCTGGTGCAGACTCAGGGATCCCTGGCTCTTCCCTGTCACCTCTTTTAGCCATTCCTACTAGCCCATCTCCATTCCTTCAAAACTCCTTGCTGGCCCACAAAATGGCTCTCTCTCAGGGACTCCACAGCCACCACACTTGGCTGAGAATCAGATAAGCTACCCTTGTCCTCCTCCTTGTCCACCTTAGTCTCTGCAGACTACTTCTATAATGAGCTGATCATTCCAGCACACCTCTACCCTGTCCCTGCCCCCTCCCCCGGACTCCTGGAAATGATTCAGGGTCCCAATAGTTCATTCCTGTCGCCCAACTCAAATATTCTTTCTAAGACATTTCCAACCACTCTTTTGTGAGCACCTGACAACCCCCAGGACACTTCCATACTAGGGACCCACTGTGCCACACTTGCTGGGTGTAACCATTTTTTCTAACCCATCTCCATGTTTTAGTTACTCCCTGCAGAGACATAGAACTACTCTCTACAGGGGAGCTCACAGCTGCCACATATTGCTAGAAGAAATCAATTGGGGCAACAGCAACCAAAGAACAAAGCACCCACCCAACAAAGTCAAGAAAGGTAGCTATACCAAGAAACACCTCAAGAATCATAACTCCAGATATTTACATCCCAGCCCAAAAATAAAAACATGAACAACCAAGATAACATGGCTTCTCTAGAAACCAGCAGCCCTACTATAAAAGTCCCCAAGAAAAGTAATTTAGCAGAAACACAAGAAAGATTTCAAAATAGCAATTATGAATATGTTCAAGGACCATAAAAATGATATAAAAATTACTTTGTGACGATTCTGACCACACAACTGATTAATGAAGTAATAAAAACAATTCAAAACATAAAAGTGGAATTTAAGAATATAAAAGAATAAAAATGGAATAACTAAAGCAATATCAAAATGAAATAAAACTGGGAACTAGAAACTCCAGAAGTCAAACAACAAGCTCAGACGTAAGCCTCATTGGCAGATTAAAAGACATGGAAAAGAGAATTTCAGGTCTTAACAACAAGGTAAAAGAAATAGATAGCTCAGTCAAGAAAGAAGTAAAATGAAAGAATAAATTTGGGCATCAGATCCTCTCCTCCCTCTGTCCAGATCCAATCCCCCACTCTCATCCCTAGCTCTACAGCAGAACATCCCCTTCCCTAACCCCTGAGCCCACCTCCTGCTAATCCCACAGATATCCCCTCTTTACACTTCCTTCCCACCACTAACTTCTTTTTTATCAACCCCAACCTCGAGCAAACACCCCTGCTAACAACCCAAAGGCCACTCCAGTCAGAGCAAACAAGTGGACTAGCAGTGGATCTACATCTCTCCTTTCTCCTCCCAAGAGCCAATACCCACACCAATCTCATCCCAGCTCTGAAGCAGAGCACCTGCTGCAGCCATCCTTCCCCCCACACCTCACATGTCCTGTGGATCACACAATCAATATGGCACAAGCAATGGCTCTACTACACCTCAGCATACCTACCACAGCAGGTCTGAAGTATAGCAACAAAGCTAAAGCATAAGAAAAAGACCTTAAGACTTCCAGTATGGAGATGATAGAGGTCCTTAAGGAGGAAATAAAGAAATTCAGGAAAACACAAATCAACAGTGCAAGGAAATGAATAAAACTGTTCAAGGCTTGAAAACGAAACTAGAAACAATAAAGAAAAGGCAAACTGAGAAAATTCTGGAAATAAAAAATGTAGGAATTCAAACAAGTACTAGAGGCAAAGCTCAAGAACAACATGCAAGAGATGGATGTGGTGAGGGTGTGGAGGAAGGGAAACACTCCTCCATTGCTGGTGTGAATGCAAACTTGCACAACCACTTTGGAAATCAATTTGATGGTATCTCAGAACATTGGGAATAGTTCTACCTTAAGACACAGCTATACCACTCCTGAGAATATACCCAAAATATGCTCCACCATAACAGAAGGACACTTGTTCAACTATGCTCATAGCAGCTTTATTTGTAATAGCCAGAATCTAGAAACAACTTAGATGTCCCTCAACTGAAAAATGAATACAGAAAATGTAGTCATCTACACAATGGAATACTACTCAGCTATTATGAACAATGACATCTTGAAATTTGCAGGCAAGTGGTTGGAACTAGAAGTGATTGTCTAAGTGAGGTAACCCAGACCTGGAAAAACAAACATGGTATGTATCCACATATAAGTAGATATTACCCATAAAGTACAGGATAACCATGCTACAATCTACAGACCCTAAAAATCTTACAAGAATGCACCAATAGGATTCACCTGACTCTCACAGAGAAAGAGAATTAGAATATATATCAGAGGCAAATGGAGAGAGGAAACTGGGTGGATGAGGGGGTAAGGAAGGGAGCAAAGGTTATCAGGTGAGGGGAGGTTAGAGGGAGAGTGTATGGAGGGGGAGGGCTCTCTGGGGATGAACTAGAAACATAGAAATATGGAAACTTCCAGGAAACATCTATGAGGATGACCTTAGCTTAGACTCCTAGAAATGGAGGATATGGAACCTGAAGTGGCTATTTCTTGTAATCAGAAGGATTCAGTCACCAAGCTAGCTACAAAACCTTAGACCCACAATTTATCTTGTCCACAAGATGCGCAAGGGTAAAAATGGATCAGAAAATGAGAAAATGGCCAATCAAAGACTGGCACAGCTTGAAATCCATGTCAGGAAAGAGAGCCCACCCCTGACACTATTAATGATATTCTGCGATACTTGCGGACAGGCACCTAAGCATCACTGTCATCTGAGAGGCTTCACCTAGCAACTGATGAAAATAGATGTTATGATGCACAGCGAAACATTAGGTGGAGCTTGGGAAATCTTGTGTAAAAGGCTTGATGAAGCCAGAAAGGTCAAAGATACCATAAGAAAACCCAGAAAGTCAACTAACCTAGGCCCATGAGGGCTCACAAAGACTGAAGTGCCAACCAGAAAGGATGTGTGAAATAGACCTCAGCACATATCTAACAGTTGTGCAGCTGGGTCTTCATGCAGGACTCCTAGCACCATTAGCAGGAGCTGTATCTGAATCTATTGCCTGCCTTTGGATCCCTGGATCCCTTCACCTAACTGGGCTGCCTTGTCTAGTCACAATAGAAGAAGAGGCCCCAGTCCTACTACAACTTGATATGCCAAGTTGAGTTGATATCCTTGGGAGGCCTCCCCTTTTCAGAGGAGAAAGGGAGAACAAGAGGAAGGGGCAGGTAGTGGAGATGAGTGGAAGGGACTAAGAGGAGAGGACAGAGGGGAAGATGTGGTTGAGATGTAAAGTAAATTTATAAAAAGAAAAAGAAAGAAATGTTCAACACCCTTGGCCATCAGGGTAATCCAAATCAGACTACTTTAAGATTTCATCTTAAAGTGTCAGAATGGCTAAGATCAATCACACTAGTGACAGTTCATACTGGCAAGGATGTTCAAAAAGAATAATATTCATCCATTGCTTGTAAGAGTGCAAATTTGTATAGTCACTAGGGAAATCAATATGGTGATTCCTCAAAAAATTTGTAATCAACTTACTTCAAGATACTTCTATATCTTCACTCTTGGGCATATACCCTTGCATATACCACAAGGATCCTTGCTCAATCATGCTCATTGCTGCTCTGTTCATAATAGCCAGAAACTGGAAACAACATAAATGTTCCTGGACAGGAGAAAGGATAAAGAAAATGTCTATTTGCACAGTGGAATATTACTCAGCTGTTTTTAAAAACGGCATCATGAAATTTGCAGGCAAATGGATGGAACTAGAAAAAAAAATTCATCCTGGGTGAGGCAACCCAGACACAAAAATATAAATATGATATTATTCACTTATATGTTGGTATTAGCCATTAAATAAATGATAACCAACCTATCTGCCTTCTAAAGACCCATAGAGGTTAGGTATAAAGAAAGGGACGAGAGATGAGACATGAATCTCCTTGGGAGGGAAAAATTGAATAGATTTTTATGGATGGGCTTGGAGTGAGGCAGGAAGCAAATGGGGGGATCTTGTGGGGAGGGAGAGGGGAGATACCATTGAGGGAGGGGATTCAGGAAGAGACAGCTAGAACTAAGGGCCATTTGAGGGAAATCTAGAGCAGTGGAAACTCCTAGAAAATATATGAAGGCAATTCTAGCAAAGTCTACTAATAATGGGGGTGATGACGTCCCAACTTGCCACCTCTTGTAACCAAATGAGTATTCCACTACCAGGACTACATTGCATTCAATTGAGTTGTTGGTCAAATGCCTTCCATGGAAATCCACAAACAACTCAAGCCATTGCCAAGACAATGAATTTCTCTCAGCAAACTTATTTCAGGACATCATTGCTGAGGACAACACCCATACAACTCATTGAATGCAGATCATTAGAGCTGGAGACTTCACTTCACTAGATACTCTAGTATCTTTGGTGTGGGAAGGCACTCTGCAGGCTACCAAAAGAGAAACATAAACATTAACCCAGCCACAAAATCTTGAACCTACAGTACATCGTGCTTGCAATATACACTAGGGCAATGGTGACACAGGACTTGTAAAAGTAGCCAACCAATGTCTGATTTGATTTAAGTCCCAGTCCATGGACAGGTCCCATACTTGACACTGCTTGAATAACTAAGAATCTAAGACTAGATAGCCCAGAGACATATGGTGAAACCAAACACTACTGGTCTAAAAGAAAAAAGTCACAATAAAATGACTCCTAATGATATTCTCTTATACTTAGATCTGTGCCTGATTCATCAATCATCAGAAAAGCTTCCTCCTGCAGCAGATGAGAACAAATACAGAGACCCACAGACACACATTATTCTCGTGGGACACATGAGTGTGTGAATGAGTAGGTCTCTGATTCTTACACCTGCTCTTGGTGCTCTTTTTCTTCTTTTCCTTTGTCTTCTATAGCCTTGAAGTAATTGGTTTTGTTTGTTTAATTATTTTTTATTTTGTCAAAAATATCTCAGGCACAAAACATACACCAAATCTGAGGTACTATTAAAGACCAAAACAGTGAATAATATGTATAGAGGAGAAGAAGTCCAGGTCAAAGGCACAAAAAATATTTTAATAAGATCATAGAAGAACTCTTATTCTAAAGAAAGATGGGGTAAAAAGAAGAGATATCCAGCAAATAAGACCAACAAACAAAAACAACAAAACCCTCCATATATACAGAATGAAGGAAAGTTAGAAAAAATTGCAAGGGAAAAAGACTAAAATCACATTAAAACAACTCTTCAACAAAGACTCTGAAAGCCAGGGCAGATGTTCTGAAAGACCACAGATGCTAGCACAAATGAGCATACCTAGCAAAACGATCAACCACCATCAGTGGAGAAGAAAAGGTTTTCACAATGAAAACATAAAATTTGTTAACAATTTCTTTCCATGAATCCAGGTGTATAGAAAGTACTAGAAGGAAAACTTCAGTCTGAATAGAAGGTTAACTACATGCATGAGAACACAAGAAATAAATAATTCCAGAACAATCAATCAAATGGATGAAAACAACAAACAAAAGCCGTAGTTTATAAACACTTTCAATAGCGAATCTTCATATGATTGGTCTCAATTACCAAATAAAAAGAAAGACACGTTACCACCATGGACAGATACCACCTTACAGTAAATGGATATAAAAGGTTTTCCAAACAAATGGAAACAAGAAGCAAGAACAAGTAGCTTTTTAAAAATCTGACAAGATACAGTGTGCTGGCTCATTTTGTGTGTCAACTTGATACAAGCTGGAGTTATCACAGAGAAAGGAGCTACAGTTGAGGAAGTGCCTCCATGAGATCCAATTTGCTTCTTGGTCATGATGTTTGTGCAGAAATAGAAACCCTGACTAAGACATACAGTTAAGACCAAAACTAAAAGAAGAGGCAGGGAAGAATAATGCATACTTATTGAATGATAATTGAATTATTGGTTATTATAATTCTAATCATTTATTCACATTAAACACAAATGCATTGAAGTTCATGAAATAAACACTACTACACTTAAAATCATAGTTATAGTGGGTACCTCTTGCCAATACACAGGTCATCTAGACAAAAACTAAACAAAGAAATGCTGGAATTAACATAATAAATGAAATGGGAAGATCAAACATCTAGAACATTCTACCCCTAAAGAAATATACTTCCTTCTCAGTATTACATGGAACTTTTCCAAAAACCGACCACATAGAAAGACACAAACAACGTCTCAATAGATATAAGAAAATTGAAATAATACCCTTTATCCAACTTGACCACAATAGATTTAGGCTGAATATCAACAACAAGTTTTAAAAAGCAGAAAGTGTACAACTCATGAAAACTGAACAACTCACTACTGAATGAAAATTAGGTTAAAGGAGAAATCAAGGGGAAAAAATTTAAAAACTGAATGAAACTGAGAACACAAAATACCAAACCCATAGAACCCAACAAGGGCAATTCTAAGAGGCAAGTTCATCACACTGAGTGTCTAAGTTAAAAACAAGAGAGATCACATGTTAATAACCTAATGACATGCTTGGAAGCTACAGAAAAATAATAATAAATAATACCCAAAAAGAGTCAGTGGGAAAAAATAATCAAACTCAAGGTTGAAATTCATGAAATAGACAAAAAAAAAGAAAAAAGAAAAGAAAGAAAGAATCAACTAAGTGAAAAAAAATGGTTCTTTGTCAATCAATGTGATCGACAAATCCTTACCCAAGTCAACTAAAAGATTAAGAGAGAAGAACCAAAATAATAAAATTAGAGATGAGAAGGGGGCATTTTAACAAAACTGAAGAAACTCGGAGAACCATAGGGACATGCTTCAAAAGAACTGTTTTCCAGCATACTGCAAAACCTAAAATAAATGGATAAATGTGTTGATATATATGAACCAAAACATTAAATCAAGATCAGACAAACAATTTAGACATACCTATAGGCCATACCATAGTGAAACAGAAGCAGTAAATAAGTCTCCCTGTCAAAAGAAAAAAATCCTAGGGCCAGATAGATTCTGTGCACTCTACTAATATTAATACTCCTCAAATTATTCTATAAAATAGAAACTGAAAAAAGTCTCAAAATTTTTCATAGAGCCTTTATTACCCTGATAACAAAACCACAAGGATATCCAACAAAAATAGCTGGTGGGATTGAAAACTGGTACAACCACAAGCCAAATGGATGGACCTGGAGGGCATCATCCTGAGTGAGGTAACACATTCACAAAGGAACTCACACAATATGTACTCACTGATAAGTGGATATTAGCCCAAAACCTAGGATACCCAAGATATAAGATACAATTTCCTAAACACATGAAACTCAAGAAAAATGAAGACTGAAGTGTGGACACTATGCCCCTCCTTAGAAGTGGGAACAAAACACCCTTGGAAGGAGTTACAGAGACAAAGTTTGGAGCTGAGATGAAAGGATGGTCCATGTAGAGACTTCCATATCCAGGAATCCACCCCATAATCAGCATCCAAACGCTGACACCATTGCATACACTAGCAAGATTTTATCGAAAGGACCCAGATGTAGCTGTCTCTTGTGAGACTATGCCGGGGCCTAGCAAACACAGAAGTGGATGCTCACAGTCAGCTAATGGATGGATCACAGGGCTCCCAATGGAGGAGCTAGAGAAAGTACCCAAGGAGCTAAAGGGATCTGCAACCCTATAGGTGGAACAACATTATGAACTAACCAGTACCCCAGAGCTCTTGACTCTAGCTGCATATGTATCAAAGGATGGCCTAGTCGGCCATCACTGGAAAGAGAGGCCCATTGGACACGCAAACTTTATATGCCCCAGTATAGGGGAACACCAGGGCCAAAAAGGGGGAGTGGGTGGGTAGGGGATTGGGGGTGGGTGGGTATGGGGGACTTTTGGTATAGCATTGGAAATGTAAATAAGCTAAATACCTAATAAAAAATGGAAAAAAAATAAAAAATAAAAAGACAAGCTACAAAAAAAAAAAAAAAAAGAAAGAAAGAAAACTGGTACAACCACTCTGGAAAGCAATCTGTCAGTTCCTCAGAAAATTGGAAACAGTTCTACCTGAAGACCCAGCTATACCACTCCTGAGCATATACCCAAAAGATGCTCCACAATATCACAAAGACATGTGTTCCATTATGTTCATAGCAGCCTTATTCATAATAGTCAGAAACTGGAAGAAACCCAGATGTCCCTCAACCAAAGAATGGATACAAAAAATTAAAATGTGGTTCATCTACACAATGGAATACTATTCAGCCATTAAAAACAAGGATAGCATGAATTTTGCAGGCAAATGGATGGAACTAGAAAATATCATCCCAAGTGAGATAACCCAGACCCAAAAGAACATGCATGGTATGTACTCACGGATAGGTATATATTAACCAAAAAGTACAGAATACTCATCGTACACTACTCATACTCTAAGAAATTAAACAAGAAGGAAGGCCCAAGTGAGGACATTTCAATCCCACTTAGAAGGAGGAACAAAATAGTCCTGGGAGGCAGAGGGAGAGAGGAACCTGGGTAGGAGAGGGAAGGGGGAAGGAGAAAGGGGGGCAGGATCAGGTATGGGGGCGGGGAGACAGGAGAGAAGCTCAGAGGATCAGGACAGAACAGAAATATTCAGCTTCTGGGGTTGAGAGGGTAACCTCTAGGGACTTCCAGAGACCTGGGTTGGGGAAGGTTCCAAGGACTCAGTGTGGGTGACCTCAGCTGAAATGCCCAACAGTGGGGATATGGAACCTGAAGAGTCCACCTCTAGTAATTAGACAGGGCCCCCAGTGGAGGGGTGGGGACCTTTTAAATTTTTCAAGCCAAAACTTCCTGTCTAAAAGAAATCCAAGAACAAAAATGAAGCAGAAACTGAAGGAATGGGCAAAGAGTGGCCAGTCTCACTTGTCATTCATCCCATGGGTGAGCACCAAACCCTGACACTATTACTAATGCTATCTTATACCTGCAGACAGGAGCCTAGCATAGCTGTTCCCAGAGAGGCCCTACCAACGGGTGACTGAGATAGATGCAGATACTCATAGCCAAACATTGAACTGAGGTCGGGGACCTCTATGGAAGAGTGAAGGGAAGGATTGAAGGAGCTGAGAGGGATGGCAACCCCATAGGAAGAGCAACAGTGCCAACTAACCTGGGAGCTCCCAAAGACTGAGCCACCAACCCAAGAGCATACACAGGCTGGTCTGAGACCCCCAGCACATATTTAGCAGAGGGCTATTTTGTTTGGCCTTAGTGGCAGAGGATCCACCTAATTTTGGAGAAACTTGATGTCCCAGGGAGGGGGATGCCCTGGGGGGGAGGGGACAGGGGGGAATTACCCTCTCAGAAGGGAAGGAGACGGGAGATGGAGGGAAAAACTCTTCGAGGGGGACCAAGAGGGGGAGCAACATTTGGGATGTAAATAAAGAGAATAATTAACTAAAAACAGAAATATTTTTAAAATATAGACCAACATCCCTTATGAATAAAGATATAAAAATTGTCAATGAAGAAAGCTTGCAAGTTGAATTAAAAAATATACCAAAAAGGTTATCCACCTTTGGCTTCATCCCAGAGATGCAGGGATATGTGGGCGAATCAATAAACATAATCCACATCTCTCGTCCTGGACTGGGATGGGGAGGAAAGGACCTCCCAAAGAAACACTAATACAGTGTGGTGTGATGGAGAGACAAAGGGGGAACTGGGATAGGGGGTGTGATGGTTTGTATATCCTTGGGCCAGGGAGTGGCACCATCTGAAGTTGTGGCCTTGTTGGAATAGGTGTGACCTGGTTGGAATGGGTGTGTCACTGTGGGTGTGGGTATAAGATCCTCACCCTAGTTGCCTGGAAGTCAGTCTTCCACTAACAGCCTTTGGATGAAGACATAGAATTCTCAGCTCCTCCTGTGCCATGCCTGCAGGGATACTGCCATGCTCCCACCTTGATGATAATGGACGGAACTTCTGACTGAACCTGTAAGCCAGCCCCAATTAAATGCTGTTTTTATAAGACTTGCCTTGGTCATGGTGTCTGTTCACAGCAGTAAAACTCTAACTAATACAGGGAGTTAAATAGGAAGGGATGGACGAGAAAGGTCGAGGAGGCAGTGCATAGAGAGACAACTAACAAAACACGCTGCTGTAGAACCTTCCTAAAATATATGACTATGCAAAAAGAATCAAAACGGAGTTACCAAATAGGTGAAAGAATGCTCCAACCAGACATGTTGTACCACAAGTAAAACCTCCAGTGCCAGGAAAGAGTTAAGCCTTATTGAGTCATTGCCAAAGGAACCCCATGAAAACTCCAAAATATTATAGACTATTGCAAAGGCTATTTGCTATTCTCCGCGACCTGATGCTCTACTACTGAAGACAACATTAACACATGCTATCAAACATGGAAAATTGAGCTAGCACCCTACTAGAAGCTTCACCCGATTAACTAGTGTTCAAGGTACTCAAAGGTACTTCTCACGCTACAAGAAAAAAAAAAGATAATCATTGGTATTTCCCAGGTATGATATCTGTAGATCACTATGATCTACCTCAGTGATCTGCCTGCAAGACATACTGGTACTACAGTGCCACAAATGCAGTGGGAGTAACAACCCACTTTCTGATTGGATTTAAGTCTGGATCCACGAGATAGAATCCATATCTAAACCTGCTAGTTGCCAAGAACCTGAGACTAGATAAGTCATGGGTAACCTAATATTATTATACTAAAGGGTCATAGTAATGGAGGAACTCATGAGGACATACATATACCCACAGATCAATGCCTTGCTCACTCCTCATCAAAGAAGCATCCTTTTGTGGTAGATGGGAATTAACACATATATCCACAACTGGACAATGTGCAGAGAATGAGAGACTGTGGAATACTCAGTCCTAACAGATGTCTTTTATCAATGTTAAGGTATCTATGAAGACATGGGGGTGGAAGGATTGTAAGAGCCAGAGGGGATGGGTGACTCCAAGGAAACAGTGTCTTCTAGACACATCAGGGCTCTTGTACATATGAACTCACAGAGATTGGCCATATGCACAGGTTCAAGTCAGATGTGGTCTTAACACTGAGAGTGGGGCATGAACACAGACTCCTACCTCTAACCAAGAAGCTATCTGCAATTGGTACCTGCTTGCAAAAGAAAAATCAGTTTTCTCTAATGAGACTCACTGGATATATTTAACACACCTCAGGGCAGGCCCCATGCAATAGTTGATCAACACAAAACAACTCTATGTTTTTGTTTTCCTTTGGTTTCTGTGTGTGTGTGTGTGTGTGTGTGTGTATGAGTGTGCGTGTATGAATGAATGTGTGTGTAAGAGAGATGGAGGAGGATAGCAAGGAAGAGAGAGAAAGTGAGAGAGGGAGGGAGAGAGGGAGAGAGACAGAGACAGAAACAGAGACAGAGAGACAGAGAGTTGAACATTGGGTGCAAATTATATACATATGAAAAAAAATATGAGGTACAAGTCCAAGTCCACAAAACTCGCTTTGTAGAATCAGTGTCTTATTTGGGGGTTCCATTAATGTGGTGAACAAAAAAGCAAGTTTATGAGTAAAGAGTTTCTTTGTCTTGCACTTCCATATCACTACTCACTGCTGAAGGAAGTCAGGACAAGAACTCAAGCCGGGTAGGAACCTGAAAGCACAAGCTGATACAGACAGAGGCCATGGAGGGGAGCTGCTTACTGTCTTGATCCACATGGCTTTCTCAGCCTGATTTCTTATAGAACCCAGGGCTGCCAGCTCAGTCATGGGCATCACCTACTATGGGCTGGGTCCTCCCTCATACATCACTAGGCTATGCCAGTGCCTGGCAAATACAGAAGTGGATGCTCACAGTCATCTATTAAATGGAACACAGGGCCCTCATCGAAGGAGCTAGAGAAAGTACCCAAGAAGCTAAAGGGGTCTGCAACCCTATAAAATTAACAACAATATGAACTAACCAGTACCCCCCAGAGATTGTGTCTCTAGTTGCATATGTAGCAGAGGATGGCCTAGTCGGCCATCAATGGGAGGAGAGGCCCTTGGTCTTGCGAAGATTGTATGCCCCAGTACAGGGTAATGCCAGGGCCAAGAAGCAGGAATGGGTATGTTGGAGAGCAGGGCGGGGGTAAGGTATAGGGAACTTTCGGGATAGCATTTGAAATGTAAATGAAGAAAATATCTAATAAAAATTTTTTTAATTTTTAAAAATTAAAAATAAAGAAAAGAAAATGCGCCCAAAGGTTTGTGCACAGCTGATCTTAACAGAGCCATATTTTTAAATTGACACTCCCTTCTCTCAGATGACTTTGGCTTGTGTCAAGTTGACATAAAACATAGAGTGTGCCCAATGAATTTATTAGCTTAAGTACAAAGCAATGATTGTTGAGTGTGGATGACTTTAAAGCAGCCACACTGAAAGACCGGCATTCCCCTATGGCTTTATAAATGAAACCCTCTCCCCTAGTCCTTGTCCTCTCTGAGGTCATACACAATTAGATGAGAATTGCATACAACTTGTTGTGGGGCATGTCTAGATACTCAAGTGAGGGTTCCATGAGTCTCCCACTCCTTCCTTCTATGATCAAACATCAACAGTCAACAATCCAAACTGCTACGGTCTTTCACAAGAAAGCATAGCTAGACTCATGAAGATAGTGGCAGTTTGACTCAGACATTAGTCTTGTATAATATAAGCTTATTTCCAAAATATAGCATTTCTTCTCTATACCATGTTCTAAAGTAACCAACTAGAAAATATAGATATCATGATAGTTATTTAATTGTGTGATTATTTGCTTATTCTCTAGCTCAGTGGTCCTCACGTAAGGATGATTTTGCTATTCAGAGGACATCTGGCAACATCTGGAGACCTTTCTGGTCATTAGAACAAGGGGTGGCTACTGGCATCTAGTGGGTAGAAGCCAGAAATTCCACTAAGTATTGCAATGCCCAGGAGAGCCCTTCCACATTGCTGGGTCATCAGTGTGAAAAAAAAAGGTTCTAGCTGTTTCACAAAAGTGACTCTGTTTAGTTTTTCACATCCAAAACTACCAGAGCTCCTGGGCACAGCACAGGCTTCTGAAAAAAGACAGAATGAAACTCAATGAAACTGTTTCTCAATACACATTGTGATTGAGTCATGCAAGCACAGACACTGACTCCTCACACGTGCAGACACACTAGTGTGTGGAAGCATGCTCGTCTCTTACCATCTCCCTTGGGGTTTGCTAGATCTTGTTTTCCTTTGGGCTTGAGATAGTCTGTGTTTTGGAGAAATTTTCCTTAGGAAAACCAACATATTCCAGAAAGTTCCCAAGAAAAGAAAATATGAAGTGTAATCGAAGATGAAGCAAAATAGAAGATGAAGACTTTGCAGGTCATGTACTTCAGAACAGTCTCAAGAACAAGAATCAAGTGGAAATGTGATGCTGCCTGAGGTGACATTTAGTAATACTATACGAAGACAGAGAACACTATCCTTTATATACTACATAAAGCTATAATGTATACATTGTGAATATATGTGGGTATCTTCCTATCCTTCTTATAATACATTATATTCTGCAGGAACCTATAACAGTGGCTTATAACTCCAGTAGGTAGGTGTTAAAAGGAAGCATTATTGCTGCCTCTCTCTGTGTCTAACAGGCTCTATCTCACATTTGTAGAAATGTTTCTAAAAAAGAAACTATTCTCATTCTGATAACTAAATTTTACCTGAGATTTTAATGACTCTACAACCTACACCATCTTCTTTCCAGTCTAGGCAGATAGCATTCAGATGACAAGGGCAGTCTGCAAAGATAATTAATAAATGTCTCTCAAATTACTTGTTTTTTGAACAAATTATGTAGGTCTGCAGAGCTTAGTCTCCTTATCTATAAATCATGTAAATTCCTGAATAACTTTGTGGTCCCTTCACCTACTCTTTGATGATTGAAAAAGACAGAAACTGTAAACTCTAATGAGGTGACATTTTGAGCTTTGCCAAATCGTGGAGTTTTTCTAGATTGTCTTCTGTTATTACAGAAAAGGCAACAGCTTCGCTTGGTACTACCAACAGGTGTGTAATTAAGCCTGATCTTTCTCCAACATAGTTCATTTTCCACTGATGGGTCTACAATTAAAACAACTCCCTCCCCAGAGAAGGGTACATCAGTGTTATACTTTTCATCTTTAATTACACTGGTTGGAGATGAGTAAAGGCCCCAGAGATCCCCATTGGGAGGGAGTAGATTCATTAGGTGGTTGGGAATATGCCATCCAGTCTGCACTTCAGGTTGCTGCCTCTGCCTGACAACGAGGGTCTTCTGCAAATACCTGCTCAAATATCTTGATGATTAAGTCCACCCTCCACTACCTGTGCATGGGAAATGTAATTGAGGAATATTAAAGATCTGGACCTCTCAGGAAGATAAGTAGAGTGTCAGGGCCAAAGCTAATTTAGCACTTCAGTGCTTTTCAGTAGAGGGACCAAAAATGGCTTGTTAAAACTTTGTAGAAGAAAAGAGAGTTTCCAAATTTTCATTAGATCTCTGTTGTAGTGTTCCCTCCCTCCCTCCCTCCCTATTCTATCTATCTATCTATCTATCTATCTATCTATCTATCTATCTATCTCACGCACCCTCCTCATTCTTCTCCCTCTCCCTTCCTCTCAACACAATCTCAGGCTATCAGTTCCTTTGCTGGGTTTCTTGTACATTGGCTGGCTTGCTTTGTTGAATCTTAGCTACATATGTGAGGGACTATCCCTTGCAAAAGAAAAAAGAAAAAGAAAAGAGGAGAGGAGAGGAGAGGAGAGGAGAGGAGAGGAGAGGAGAGGAGAGGAGAGAAGAGAAGAGAAGAGAAGAGAAGAGAAGAGAAGAGAAGAGAAGAGAAGAGAAGAGAAGAGAAGAGAAGAGAAGAGAAGAGAAGAGAAGAGAAAGAAGAGAAGAGAAGAGAAGAGAAGAGAAGAGAAGAGAAGAGAAGAGAAGAGAAGAGAAGAGAAGAGAAGAGAAGAGAAGAGAAGAGAAGAGAAGAGAAAAATGATCACATGAAGCACAGGGTCTAGATGGCTTTTGACACCTACTAAATAAATATTTGCTAAGTGTGTGAATAAATACAGGTTCATAATATTTATTGTAAGTGTACCCGCTGATGGAGATTTGGGGGTCTGTGGTAACCAGTGTTGAGCTGCATGGGTAGATTGGTTTTCCTCTGGCGTTAGGATTCTTGTAAACTCCTGTATTTAACTTTTGATTCCCATCCTATTCCAAGAGATATAGCTAAGATGTAGTTTTTAAATCTACAGTTGAACCTAGAAATGTTCTCTCTCCTCTGCAGGTCAGTTACTCAGTCACTGGGTGATAGGAAAATTGGCCTCTTTTTTTCAGGCAGGGAACCATAACAGAAGTTTTCTGAGAAGACTTAGAAATGCCTTTCCTATGGTGAGTCTTACACTGTACTATGCTCACACTGTAATGCCCAGGAAGATCACCTTAACTCTAGAAATGTCCTTAACTTGAGGCAGAGAACTGTGCTTTTCCAAGTTTGTCAAAACCAACCTTAATTGTCTTGGATTCTGGGTTGTGATAGTAAAGGGATCTTAGCAAAGGAACAGTTTCTTCCACCTAGGCTTGCTCCTTTCAGTAGGACATTCTGGAAGTTACAACATGTTGCCCACCAAATCTAAAACCTGTTTGCTTTTATACCTAGTTCTTTCTACTTTAATACATCAGCCTTGGTAAGCACAGGACCTGAGCATCAGGACTCTAAATGTGGCGTGTTGATTCTCTATTTCACTCCTGTATAACCCATCCTTCCATGTGCACAGCCTAGGACAATATTTTAAAGCATGGTTTTCTTTTAATTGATAAAATAGTTTTTAACTATTCTCCATTTAACTCTAAACTAACCTGTTGGTTCTACATATTTTGGGATCATCTATCTCTAACCCAAAAATTTAGAATTCCTTGAGTATCAGTTAAAGATGGCATTACTGTTGTGACAAGCGAAGAGCTGTCTTCACAGTCCACATGACAGAAGTGGGAGACTTTGGTGACCTTAACACTGCAGATGGCCTTCAGTGTACCAAAGTGGTACTCAATATTTCTGGGTTTACATCCTTCCAAATTCAAAGTTAGTGGGAAAATCTAATAAGCTTCAGTCTATTAAATTCAAAGGGCAGAATTTAGGGTTAGGGTTTTTTTTTGGGGGGGGTGGTTGTTTGTTTGGTTGGTTGGTTTTATGTTTTTGTTTTTGTTTTTTGCCCTGACTTGGATCATCTGCCTGTCCCTAAATTAATTCTACAGGTAGAAAAATAATCAGACTTGATCTATATCCAGCTGGACTACTTGGGCCACCGTCCATACTGTGTGAAGCAAGTAGGTAGAAAATGTAAGAAGGAATTGCTTCTGTGAGAAAAGGGGCAGTGAGACCACCAGAATAGCAGAATAGTAACTAGATCTGGGAAAACCAAAATCACAGGGACCCTGGCCCACGGTGCTCTTAAGGAGGTTATTTTCCTCCTTGAGAAACACACCCCAAAACACCCACACCCTGTGTTCTATCATCAGAGTTGAGGAAGATGTTGATGGTCTCTATCAACCACATCTGAACCACATCTCCAAAAACAGGTGACCAACTCCGGCCTTCTTAACCCAGAAGAATTACAGTTCCTGTATATAATCATTACTCTAAAATGAGTCTTAAATATAATTAATACCAACCTATTAAATCAACTGTCATTGCTTGGGTTCTTTGTTCTCTTGACTTATCCTTAACATTTGAATTTTTTGGTTTTTTTTTTTACGTCTATTGATTGTGTGTGTGTGTGTGTGTGTGTGTGCGCACACGCACGCGCTCGCGAGCGTGCCTTCCCATGATTGTGCCACAGCTCATATACAGTGATTTGGAGGACAAACTGTAAAAGCCATTTCTCTCCTCCACCATGTAGGTTTCAAAGATCAAAATCAAATCATTAGATTAGGCAACCTTTGCCTAGTAAGCAATTTCACTACTCTTTGACTACTTTTTGTGTTAAGTACTATTATTTATTAGTGTCTGGTAGCTCTGTATTTCATATCACATTTATTTGACTTCTCAGGACATTAATTTTAAAACTAAATTGTATGCAGATAGATAGATAGATAGATAGATAGATAGATAGAGACGGAGAGAAAGAGACAGAGAGAGAGAGGCATTTTATGTTTCTATGGAATATATCAGTAGGAAAATCTCACTATGGCAACTCAAATTAAGATCTTTATCTTTCATACCATTGTGGGTGTGTGGGTGTGGGTGTGTATGAGAGAGGTGGGTAGCTGTCAAATTCTACCCATTTAGCAATCATTACAAATACAAGTTGTTTGGTAGCTCATGCCTATAGTCCTAGTATTCAGGAGGTAGCGGCAAGACAAATGCAAAATTGAGAACAGCCCGGGTTATGAAGTATTCCAGACCTACCTGGAATGTAGCAAAAAAGAAAGGGGAGGGGAGGGGAGGGGAGGGGAGGGGAGGGGAGGGGAGGGGAGGGGAGGGGAGGGGAGGGAAGGGAAGGGAAGGGAAGGGAAGGGAAGGGAAGGGAAGGGAAGGGAAGGGAAGGGAAGGGAAGGGAAGGGAAACTCATTTCCTGTATGTAGCTGCCATGCCCTTTGTCACACACCTCCTAACTTTGTGCCCAGGCTCTTCCCCCACAATTCAGTTTTCCTTTTCAATGTATTTTATTTTTATGTATATTCCACACATATGTGAGAGCATTCAGCACCCATCTGTCTGTGTCTGGCTTGTTTCAGTTAGCATAATATCCTCTAGGCTCATTGTCATTGTGGAAAATAGCAAACTCTTATTCATTTTTAGTGTTGAGCACTTTCCCAAATATATACACGCCAAAGTTTATCCATCATCTGCAAACATTCCAATCACTTATGCATCTTGGCTATGACAAATGATCACTGCCATAAAGAAGAAGGCATAGATATCTCTATGCAGGGAAGGGAGAGTAATTTCACACCCTTTGGAATCACACACAGAAGAGGGATCACTAGGTCATTGAGTCCTGTGTTCTCAAATAGTACCATTAGATCGGAGTCATGGACACATTGGCGACAGCCTGAGACATGGCTTCCGGTGAACTACTGGGTGTATCCTTTTAGCTATTTTCCTTGTGTTTCAGATTAAACACAGATAAAAGCAGACTCTCATTTTGCCATAACCACCTTCTGTTTTTCACTTGCCCATTTCCTCCTCCTCATTTTGAATCACACAGGCATGGTATAATCATCTGCCCCTCCTTCCACTCCTGGCATCCATCCCAGTGGTACCCCAGTCCCGTCCCTGGTTTTTATCATCTCTCTTGCATCCTTTCTCTACATCACAAGCCCCAACTGCCACCAACCTTCCAGTCCTTTTTGCTTTACACTAAGCTATTGAAAAACCCTCTTCACTGACCCCTGCTCTATCCTGTGCCGATCTACCCTAAAAACTGTTGCTAAATCGAGCTTCTACACAGTTGCTTTGTTGATATCAACCACTCCACTTAAAAGTACTCCCAGTCTGTCTTAGTCAAGGTCTCTATTCCTGCACAAACATCATGACCAAGAAGCAAGTTGGGGAGGAAAGGGTTTTTTCGGCTTACACTTCCATGCTGCTGTTCATCACCAAAGGAAGTCAGGCCTGGAACTCAAGCAGGTCAGGAAGCAGAAGCTGATGCAGAGGCCATGGAGGGATGTTCCTTACTAGCTTGCCTCCCCTGGCTTGCTCAGCCTGCTCTCTTATAGAACCCAAGACTGCCAGTCCAGAGATGGTCCCACCCACAAGGGGCCTTTCCCCCTTGATCACTAATTGAGAAAATGCTTTACAGCTGGATCTCATGGAGGCATTTCCTCAACTGAAGCTCCTTTCTCTGTGGTAACTCCAGCTGTGTCAAGTTGACACTAAACTAGCCAGTACACAGTCTTTCAGTAGCCAATAAAATTGAGGTTCTTAATAGTGCACCATCAATGCTATGTTCCCAGCCTATCTCCTGCTATAAGCCCCTACAGGTATCCACCAGTCACCATGGCTTTCTATCGTCTTCTTCACTCTTTCAACCTATGGTAGTCTACTTCCTGCCATCTCTCAAATACAGCTAGTTGCCTCTCTACTAGTTTCTCTACCACTCATCTGTAACAAAGTGGCTCCCATCTGCACATGTAGACTCACTAGTCTGCTTAGAGCCAAAGAGAGAAATACTTTCACCCCATTATCTTTTAGAGACAAGCTTCAAGATGCATTCACTGATTCTCCAAACTGAAAAATGCCCATTCATACTTTACTACCTGGACCTCAGCTTTGCTAATATTTACAGTTGTTAATTGCACCTCCCACCCCAGACTACAGCTTCCTCTCTTTCCAGTTCCTCCCCCAAGCCCCTTCTCTAACATATCCACTCCTCCTTTACTTCTTTCCAAATTAAAAAAAAAAAAAAGTAGGGCTCCCACAGACCCCACCAAACATGGCCTAACAAGTTACAATAAAACTAGCCATGTACCCACATATCAGGGCTGAACGAGGCAACCCAGTAGGAGGGAAAAGGTCCCAAGTGCAGGCAAAAGTGTCAGACACGTTCTCCAGTCTCACTGTAGGGAGTTACATAGAACACAGAGCTACACAGCCATGACGTATATGCAGAGATTCTAGGTCAGACCCATCCATGTAAGGTCTGTAGCTGTCTCTTCAGTATCTGTGAACTCCTGTGGGCCATGTTCTCATGATGTCCTCTACCTTCTGGCTTCTGCAGTCCTTGTTCTGTGTCTTCTGTGGGGTTCCTCTGGCTTCTGTGGTTTGGCTGTTGGTCTCTGAAGCTGCTCCTACAGTTACTGGGCGATGCCCCTCTGATGTCAATCGGGCTAGGCGTTGTTCTTTGAATGCAGCATATCTGTCTCTCTCCCTCTCCCCCTCCCCCTCCCCCTCCCTCTCCCTCTCTCTCTCTCCCTCCCTCCCGCCCTTGCTCCTTCCCTCCCTCCCTCTCTTTCTCTCTCTTTCTTTCTTTCTTTCTTTCTTTCTTTCTTTCTTTCTTTCTTTTGCCAGTCCTGTTTGGTTCTATCCTACAAAGCAATGTCTCCTAGCAGGGGGAAATAAGGACCCCAAACTGGTCACCTTTTGTAACCAGACAAGACTCCTAGCACTGGAACTGGGACACCAACCCAGCCACAAAACCTTCAATCTACAACTTGTCCTGCCTGCAAGATATGCCAGGGTAATGATGGTGCAGAACTTGTGGGAGTGGTCAACTAATGACTGGTCCAACCTGAGGCCCAGGCAATGAGAGGCATCCCACACCTGACACTTCCTGGATGGCCAGGAACCAGAGGCAAGTCAGCTTTGCTCTTTAACACACTGCCCAAGGCCAGTGACCATTTCTTACAAATGAGATTTTACTGCCTTCGCATCAAACTAAAACTAAAACCATATTGTTCTCCTCATTTACTCAGGAAATGGCTGGCACAGTCTCCCCAGAGCTAATGCCTGTCCTTTTGATGTTGCAATGATATGTAGGGCTTATTCAACATATTGTCAGCTCATCATATGCTTCCTCTTGACAGCTCTTCTATTACTTCCAATGGGTATTTGAGTCTGAGTTTAACTTTTCACATGTCTTAGCTCACTTTCTGGATGATTTGGGAGACATTCTTTCACACAGTTTAGGATAACTTCGGAAGTCAGAGGCCGTATCCAGTAGTACATCTCTCACTGGCTGTGGATCTCCAGTTCTATTTTTCAGATTGAAAGCCATCAGAACAGTGTTTCTCACATCAGAGTGAAGATTAGCTGTGCATGCATTATGCTCACTGTGAATGTATGTACTGTGTGCTTAGGACACTGGTCTCATCTTTGCACAGCTATCAAGAATTGAATGTTGCTTGGTAAACATGGAAGGCAGGTTTTCCTTACATAGTATCTATTAGGAGTAGCTTCTCCTAAGACCTAAGTCTTAGCTGTGGGGCACCTAAGTCAACACCTACAGTGGAAACAAGCAAGCTCACCATGCTGACTGACCAGTCACAAAGGCATCAGCAATAGGACCCTGGGCCCAAGTAGTTTGCTCTTTACTCCACTTGTCATTGCCACTTTGCCATTGAAGCCCTTAGAAAACCAACCATGTTTTGATCTAGGACCAAAGAGCTAAGAACCTCGGGATCCTTCCACAGGATTATAGAATTTCAAAATCCGGCTTCTATGCATGGAAATGCAAGACTCGCTTTATGGTCTCTGGGCTTTTACTATCTCTAAGCTCAAAGCAATTCACACAGGGAAGTAGTCACATACCAACAGATAAAGAGACTTCTATTTTGATACCCGTACAAAAGTTACTGTATGTTCTTACACTATCCTTCAGCATATATATTTGTGGTGGAAAACATAAGGTTACATCAGAAGTGTGTACATACCATATTTAGAATGGTTACAATTTCCACAGAATTGTGCTAAAAGTTCTGGTTGCTTGCCACCAAATCAAACATACATCCTCCCCTCTTCCCACATCCTCAACATTGATGCTTGGCTCCAAGACTAAGCTAAAGATGTCAGCAACAGGCATTTTCATTTGAGTTTTGTATGTGGTGGATTTTGTTATTATAAGACACCCTCAGGCACCGCTGGGTGCTGTTCAGGAGTTCCCAATTAGTGTGGCTGTGGAATGTACCCAAACTTTCCACCCACACTTTTTGTTCAAGAGCGGTGCTTTCTAGGATCCTAGTCTAAAGGAACACATTCAAAGCATCTTCCCACAGCATCATTGCAGCTCCAAAACCTACCTTGGAAATAATATTGGTCAACTTGATGGTAAAGCCCCAACGATTTGATCACATGGTAAAACCCCAACGATGATTTGATCATAAAGCCTTGCTCTGTATTCTCAAGAAAGGAGTATATTGGTGTGAATAACCTTTTAGTTTTTATTAAGTTAAGGCTCTCTCTCTCTCTCTCTCTCTCTCTCTCTCTCTCTCTCTCTCCTTCTCTCTCTCCCTCTCTCTCTCCCTGTGTGTGTGATGTTTTCTAAGCAAAGAGCCATGATTTTATTAAATCACATGATTACAGATTTTTCAAAATTTTCCAAAATTGTCTGAGGCATGAGACATCCATCCCTCTAATCACCTGGTCAGGGATGGAAACATCAGAATGTGGAGATGCTGGGATCAATTTGAAGAAAGGTTGAGCAGTTCTGCCAATGGATCTCACAGTGAAGAGTAAGAGGATCTTGGGCTGCTTCAGTTAATAGCAGATAATTTAATTTCTCCTCTTCAGCAGCTCAATGGCTGGCTAGTTGCACCTCCATCAGAAATTGTGTGCACAGGTTAATTGCTGAGGAATGTGAAGTATATTTTTCCTGTACCAACTGCATCCATTTTCAAGTACACAGGTAACAACCAGTCGATAGTTTTGTCCTTTAATTATGTAGTTGTTGATATATAAAACTTGTGATTAGAATTTCAAATACCTGAAAAACATAAAATGGCAACTGGCAGTAGCAGAAATAACTGCTCATCTACTCATGCAAGGTGAGGAACAGTTTATTCAAGGGAGTTGAACTGGACACTGATTTTGTTCATTTTTATCACTAGTTTGGTATACTAGCGAGAGAGGGTTGTTTTTTTAATGAGTTAATAAACTTTTCATAGTTATTTATCAGGTTGTTGTAATGCGATTTCTGCTATGTATTTCAAATCCCACACCTTCTTTATTTCTTAATTTCAGAAGGTCAGCAACATAATGGAGCTGAAAATTTTTCTCTGCTACCAAATCCCCAGAGTTGAGGCCTTAAACTAGATCACTTTCTCTTTAACTCACTGCAAAGTACAAATTACTAATCAACAAAAAAGAAAATCCCAGTTGCATAATCTTTTTACATTAATTTCCCTGGCTGTGCCCTGTGCTCAACAGTCTGAATAAAATTTCTCTTAGTGTTATATTTTTTCCTAGAAATGTACAGCAGATGTAAGTCCCCGGGCAATATTTAGGATAATAAATGAGAGTGTCAGGGATTACCTAAATCATTCCGTGATCCTTCAATCAAAAAGCAATTAATAGTGAACTCTATGCTTGATAAAATATACACTGTTGTATCAGCAAATAAACACACAGAGGACAGGAGTCTCTCTTATACGATACATTTTGGATGATAACAATATTTGTTACAGGCAAGAACACAACATGTAGCTTATACTTTCCAAGTTCTTATTTTCCAATACACATTCATTCAATAATCTAAAATCTCAAAATAACAGTGTGCTGGTTAATATTGACACAATATAGATCGGCCTAGGAAGAGAGTCTTAAAGAGGAATTATCTAGACCAGATTGGCCTGTGGGCATGTCTGCAGGGGAGTGTCTTGATTGTTAATTGAGCTGGGGAAGACCTGCCCTAAATGTGACTTTCACCATTTCATAGCCAGGGCCCGAGAAAGCAAGCTGAGCAGAAGCTGCAGCAGGCAGCTGGGTGCCTCCGAGTCTCTCTGGTCTTGCTGTGGATGTGATACGATTGGCTTCTCAAGCTCCCATTTCATGACTTCCCTGCAATAATAAACTGTAACCTGAAATTTTAAGCCAAATCCCTTCCTGCACACAATTCCTTTACTCAGGGTGTCTTGTCACATCAATGGGAAGGAAAGTAGGACAAACATATATAAGGTGATGATTATTGGTCATTCTACTTTTCCTTAACTATTTGTAAAAATTTGCCAACTAGCCCATTTCTACAGCTGGTAAACCCAGGAACCAGTTTGAACTCATTAAACTACACCATAACACGGAGCACACACTTGCAACCATGACAGTTTTTAACTTCATTTCAGCAACTAAAGCTTTATTGATTTAAGGAAGAACTGATGCCTCAATTGCAAACACACTAATACACTGACGCGGCTCTGAGCTCCTTTGTCTCGGTTTTTTTGCTTTCTAAAGATTTCTGCTTTGTAATCAGAAGCGAGATCACGGAAGAATTGCTCTGTGGCTTCATCTCTGTGAATACACAAATATTTTTTGTAATATTTAACTCAATTTATCTTTATTAATTTCTTTTTATTGGATGTTGTATGTATTTACATTTCAAACATTATCCCCTTTCCTGGTTTCCCCTCCAGAACCACACTCTGCCATCCTCCCTCCCCCTGCTTCTATGAGGATAATCCCCCTCTCACCTGCCCACTCCCACCTCACCTCACTGGCATTCACCTACACTGGGGAATAGAGCCTTCACAGAACTTCTCCTACTGATGCCAAACAATGCCATCCTCTGCTGATTTTGATATTGTTGTTCTTCCTATGGGGTTGCAAACCCCTTCAGCTCCTTCAGTCCTTTCTCTAACTCCTCCATTGGGGACCCCGTGCTAAGTCCAATGGTTGGCTACAAGGATCTGCCTCTGTATTTGAAAGGCTCTAGCATAGCCTATCAGGAGACAGCTCTATCAGGCTCCTGTCAGCATGCACTTGTTAGCATCCACAATAGAGTCTGGGTTTGGTGTCTGTATATGGGATGGATCTCCAGGTGGGGCAGTCTCTGGATGGCCTTTCCTTCAGTCTCTGCTCCAAACTTTGTTCCCATATTTCCTTTAGACAGGAGCATTTCTGGGTTAAGAATTTGGAGATGAGTGGGTGGCCCTATCCCCCAACCAGTGGCCTTGCTAGCATCTGGATATGGCCTCTACAGGTTCTCCCTCCCCTTTGTTGAGCATTTCAACTAATCTCATCCCTGTTGGTTCCTGGGAGCCTTTTACTTTCCTGGCATCTGGGACTTGCTAGTGGCTACCCCCAGTTCCCCATCCCCCATTGCTAAACACCTCTGTTCAAATTCCTGACCCTCTGTATATCATCCCCATCTCCTCTCATACCTGATCCTGCCCTCCCCTTATCTGCCCATCCCCTCCTCTCTTCCTCCTAAGCCCCTCCCACCCTCTACCTCCCATGAGTATTTTGTTTCCTCTTCTAAGAACAAAAGCATCCACACTTTGGTCTTCATTCTTCTTGAGCTTCATATGGTCTGTGAATTTTATCTGGGGTATTCAGAGCTTTGGGTTAATATCCACTTATCAGTGAGTGTATACCATGTGTGTTCTTTTGTGACTGGGTTACCTCACACAGGATGATATTTTCTAGTTTCATCCATTTGCTAAGAATTTCTTGCAGTCATTGGTTTTAGTAGCTGAGTGATATTCCCTTGTGTAAATGTATCACATTTTCTGTAACCATTCTTCTGTTGAGGGATAACTGGGTTGTTTCCAGCTCCTGGCTATTATAGATAAGGCTACTATGAACATAGTGGCACATGTGTCCTTGTTATATGTTGCAAAATCTTCTGGGTATATGCTCAGGAGTGGTATAGCTAGGACTTCAGGTAGAAGTATTTCCAATTTTCTCAGGGGCTGCCAGATTAATTTCAAAAGTGGTTTTACCAGCTTGCAATCCCACAAGCAATGGAGGAGTGTTCCATTTTCTCCACATCCTCACCAGCATCTGCTGTCACCTGCATTTTTTATATTAGCCATTCTGACTGGTGTTAGGTGGAATCTCAGGGTTGTTTTGATTTTCATTTCCCTGATGACTAAGAATGTTGTACATTTAGGTATTTCTCAGCCATTTGATATTCCTCAGTTGAAAATTCTTTGTTTAGCTCTGTACCCCATTTTTAATAGGGTTAATTGGCTCTCTGGAGTCTAACTTCTTGAGTTCTTCATATATATTGAATATTAGCCCTCTATCTGATTTAGGATTGGTAAAGATCTTTTCCCTGTCTGTTGGTTGCCGTTTTGTCCTATCAACAGTGTCCTTTGCCTTACAGAAGCTTTGCAATTTTATGAGGTCCCATTTGTTGATTCTTGATCTTACAGCACAAGTCATTGCTGTTCTGTTCAGGAATTTTTCCCCTGTTCCCATGTCTTTGATGTTCTTTCCCACTGTATCCTCTTTAAGTTTCAGTGTATCTGGTTTTATGGGGAGGTCTTTTGTCCACTTGGACTTGATCTTTCTACAAGGAGATAAGAATAGGTCAATTTCCATTCTTCTACATTCTGACCGCCAGTTGAACCAGGACCATTTGTTGAAAATGCTGTCTTTTTTCCACTGGATGGTTTTAGCTCCTTTGTCAAAGATCAAGTGACCATAGGTGTGTGGGTTCATTTCTGGGTCTTCAATTCTATTCCATTGATCTACCTGCCTATCATTGTACCAATACCATGCAGTTTTTATCACTATTGCTCTGTAGTACAGCTTGAGGTCGGGGATGGTGATTCTCTAAGTTCTTTTATTGTTGAGAATAGTTTTTGTTATCCTGGGTTTTTGGTTATTTCAAATTAATTTACAAATTGCTCTTTCTAAACCTATGAAGAATGGAGTTGGAATTTTGATGGGGATTGCATTGAATCTGTAGATTGCTTTCAGCAAGATGGCCATTTCTACTATATTAACTATGCCAATCCATGAGCATGGGAGATCTTTCCATCTTCTGAGATCTTCTTCCATTTCTTTCTTCAGGGACTTGAAGTTCGTGTCATACAGATTTTTCACTTGCTTGGTTAGTATCTCAAGAAGGTATTTTATATTATTTGTGACTGTTGCGAAGGGTGTTGTTTCCCTTATTTCGTTCTCAGCCTGTTTATCCTTTGAGTAGAGGAAGGCTACTGATTTGTTTAATGAATTTTATATCCAGTCACTTTGCTGAACTTATCAGGTTTAGGAATTTTCTAGTGGGATTTTTGGGGTCACTTAAGCTACTATCATATCATCTGCAAATAGTGACATTTTGATTTCTTCCTTTCCAATTTGTATCCCTTTGACCCCCTTTTGTTGTCTAATTACTCTGGTTAGGACTTTGAGTAGTATATTGAATAGGTAGGAAGAGAGTGGACAGCCTTGTCTAGTCCCTGATTTTAATGGGATTTCTTCAAGTTTCTCTCCATTTAGTTGAAGTTGGCTACTGATTTGCTGTATATTGCTTTTACTATGTTTCGGTATGGGCCTTGAATTCCTGATCTTTCTAAGACTTTTATCATGAAGGGGCATTGAATTTTGTCAAATGATTTCTCAGCATCTAGTTAGATGATCATACGGTTTTTATCTTTGAGTTTGTTTATGTAGTGGATTATGTTGATAGATTTCTGTATATTGAACGATCCCTGCATCCCTGGGATGAAGCCTACTAGATCATGATGAATGATTGTTTTGATGTGCTCTTGGATTCAGTTTGCAAGAATTTTATTGACTATTTTTGCATCAATATTCATAAGGGAAACTTGTCTGAAATTCTTTCTTTGTTGGGTCTTTTTGTGGTTTTGATATCAGTGTAACTGTGGCTTCAGAGAATTAATTCGGCAGTGTCCCTTTTGTTTCTATTTTGTGGAATAGTTTGAAGAGTATTGGTAGTAGGTCTTTTTGAAGGTCTGATAGAATTCTACACTAAACATATCTGGTCCTGGGCTTTTTTTGGTTGGGAGACTTTTAATGACTGCTTCTGTTTCTTTAGGAGTTATGGGAGTGTTTAGATGGTTTTTCTCATCCTGATTTAACTTTGGCACCTGGTATTGGTCTAGAAAACTATCCATTTCATCCAGACTTTCCATGTTTGTTGAGTTTAGGATTTTGTAGTAGGACCTGATGATTTTTTGGATTTCCTCAGTTTCTGTTGTTATGTCTACCTTTTCATTTCTGATTTTGTTAATTTGGATACTGCCTCTGTGCCCTCTGTTAGTCTGGTTAAGGGTTTACTTACCTTGTTGATTTTGTAAAAAAAAAAAAAAAAAGAAAAAGAAAAGAAAAAGAAAAAGAAAAAGAAAAAAAGAAAAAAAAAGCTCCTAGTTTTGTTGATTCTTTTATAGTTCTGTTTCTTTCTACTTGACTGATATCAGCCTTGACTTTGATTATTTCCTGATGTCTATTCCTCTTGGGTGTATTTGCTTCCTTTTGTTCTAGAGAGTTTTCAGATGTGCTGTTAAACTGCTAGTGTATGCTCTCTCCAGGTTCCTTTTGGAGGTACTCAGAGCTATGAGTTTTCCTCTTAGCACTGCTTCCAGTGATTCCTAGAAGTTTGGATATGTTCTGCCTTCATTTTCATTAATTTCTAAAGTCTTTAATTTCTTTCTTTATTTCTCCCTTGACCAAGTTATCATTGATTAGAGCATTGTTCAGCTTGTGTGTATGTGGGCTTTCTGTTGTTTTTTGTTGTTATTGAAGTCCAGCCTTAGTACTTGTTGATCTGATAAGATGTGTGGGATTATTTCAATTTTCTTGTATCTGTTCAGGCCTGTGACAGATTATATGGTCAGTTTTAGAGAAAGTACCATGAGGTGCTGAGAAGAAGGTATATTCTTTTGTTTTAGGATGATATGCTCTATAGATATCTGTTAAGTCCATTTGGTCCATAACTTCTGTTAATTTCACTATGTCTCTGTTTAGTTTCTGTTTTCATGATCTGTCCATTGATGAGAGTAGGGTGTTGAAGTCTTCCACTATTATTGTGTGAGATGCAATGTGTGCTTTGATCTTTAGCAAAGTTTCTTTTATGAATGTGGGTGCCCTTGCATTTGGAGCATAGATGTTCAGAATTGAGAATTCATCTTGGTAGATTTTTCCTTTGATGAGTATGAAGTGTCCTCCCTTATCTTTTTTGATAACTTTTGGTTGAAAATCAATTTTATTTGATATTAGAATGGCTGCTCCAGCTTGTTTTTTGGAACCATTTGCTTTGAATTTTTTTTCCAGCCTTGTACTCTGAGATAGTGTCTGTCTTTGTCACTCAAATATGTTTCCTGTATGAAGCAAAATGCTGGGTCCTGTTAACATTTCCAGTCTGTTAGTCTCGTCTTTTTATTGGGGAATTGAGTCCATTGATGTTAAGAGATTTTAAAGAGTAATTGTTGCTTCCTGTTATTTTTGTTGTTAGAGGTAGAATTATGTTTGTGTGGCTATCTTCTTTTGGGCTTGTTAAAAGATTACTTTCTTGCTTTTTCTAGGGTATAGTTTCCCTCCTTGTGTTGGAGTTTTCCATCTATTATCCTTTGTAGGGCTGGATTTGTGGAAAGATATTATATAAATTTGATTTTGCCATGGAATATCTTGGTTTCTCCATCTATGTAAGTGAGAGTTTTGCTGGATATAGTAGTCTGGGCTGGCATTTGTGCTCCCTTAGGTTCTATATGACATCTTCACAGCATCTTCTAGCTTTCATAGTCTCTGGTGAGAAGTCTGGTATAATTCTGATAGGTCTGCCCTTATACTTGACCTTTTTCCTTTACTGCTTTTAGTAGTCTTTCTTTGTTTTATGCATTTGATGTTTTGACTATTACATGACAGGAGGAATTTCTTTTCTGGGCTGTCTTAGTTAGGGTTTTACTGCTGTAAACAGACACCATGACCAAGGCAAGTCTTATAAGAAGCAACATTTAATTGGGGCTGGCTTACAGGTTCAGAGGTTCAGTCCATTTTCATCAAGGTGGGAGCATGGCAGTATCCAGACAGTCATGGCACAGGAGGAGCTGAGAGTTCTATGTCTTCATCTAAGGGCTGCTAGTGGAAGACTGACTTCCAGGAAACTAGAGTGAGGATCTTATACCCACACCCACAGTGACACACCCATTCCAACCAGGTCACACTTATTCCAACAAGGCCACACTTTCAGATGGTGCCACTCCCTGGTCCAAGGATATACAAGCCATCACATGGGCCAATCTATTTGGAGTTCTGTAGGCTTCATGTATGTTCATGGGCATCTCTTTCTTTAGGTTGGGGACGTTTTCTTCTATAATTTTGCTGAAGATATTTACTGGCACTTTAAGTTGGGAAATTTCACTCTCTTCTATACCTATTATCCTTAAGTTTGGTCTTCTCGTTGTGTCCTGGATTTCAGCATTTTGCAGTTTGCATTTTCTTTGACTGTTGTGTCAATGTTTTTTCTATAATATCTTCTGCCCCTGAGACTCTCTCTTCTATCTTTTGTATTTTGTTGGTGATGCTTGCATCTGTGACTCCTGATCTCTTTTCTAGGTTTTCTATCTCCAAGGTTGTCTCCTTTTGTGATTTCTTTATTGTTTTCTACTTCCATTTTTAGATCTTGGATGGTTTTGTTCAATCCCTTCACCTGTTTGAATGTGTTTTCTTTTTCTTTTTTTTCTATTTATTATTTTTATTAAATATTTTCTTCATTTACATTTCAAATGCTATCCCCTTTAGGATGTGTTTTCTTGTAATTCTTTAAGGGAATTTTGTGTTTCCTCTTTAAGGGCTTCTACCTATTTAACTGTGTTCTCCTGTATTTCTTTAAGGGAGTTATTTATGTCCTTCTCACAGTCCTCTATCATCATCATGAGAAGTGATTTTAAATCCAAATCTTGCTTTTCCAGTGTGATGTGGTATCCAGGATTTCCTATGGTGGGAGAACTGGGTTCTGATGATGCCAAGTAGCCTTGGTTTCTGTTGCTTAGGTTCTTGTGCTTGTCTTTTGCCATATGGTTATCTCTGGTGTTAGGTGCTCTTGCTGTCTCTGATGGGAGCTTGTCCCTCCTGTGAGCCTGTGAGCCTGGGATCTTAGGTGTGTCAGCATTGTTTCCTTTCAGTTTAACTTAGTAGGTCATGAGGCCAGCCAGCACTCTCCTAAAATGAAACCACTTAACTCATTAGAATTTCTTATTCTGTGTAACACCGAAACTTGAAGCAGCTTGAAAAGTCATTTCCCAGGGCTTACCAGCCCAGTGCTTTTTACCTCACTTTCTTTTGGAGAAATATATAAATATTAAAATAGCCTTAACTGTTTACCAGGCAAGCCACAGCCATCCTTTGTTGGTTTCCAGAAGATGAAGAGCGTGCAGTCTAGGATGATAACAGCTAAGCAATTGTCTTCTCACAGTATGGCAACCTACCCTAAAGCGACAGCCACACAGACTGTCATTCTTGGCATATATGCAATGATATTGCAAGGGTGTGACAAATCCAGGCTCCAAAGCCAATCCTGTCTGATTCTAACTCTTATACTATACCATCTCCCAGGCAACATGGGTGTATTGACTGTTTTAAGGCAGGGTTCATTCTCTAAAATGACCAGGCACTGACAAGCAAAGTGCTTGCTTTCCTTTGCCCAGGCAAGACTTGTTTTTAAACCAAGAGGTGTATGTACTATACAGTAAGTGTCCAGGACTGTGTAACTAGAAAGAATTAGTCCCATCCAGAATGGCCTTAGTTTCAAGCCAAGATACATAGTGCCTCCAACAACTGAATCTACTGAGCAGCCACATCTCTGTGTCTGTCCCTGCATGTTCCTCTCCTCTCTCTGGGCACCCAGCCTAACCTACTCTGAAGAACTGACAAGGGCTGTCTAATTTGTTTTACATCTCTGCCTCTTCTGTGTTTGGGTAACTTACATGGTTAACTTACTTTGTCCTGTGGTTTTTGGTCTTCTCTTGCTCCCAGCACTGTTTCTACCTTGGATAGTTAGCACCAGCAGCCACCACCTGTCATCCAACAGTCCCCCAGATACACTTAGCCATATGTGAGCTCCCTTCCTCCAACAACCAGGGCCTCAGTGTCTTGTGAGTGGAAGCATCCTGCGCTCTGCCTCAGCCCTCCAGGACACTGCAGGAAAGCTGGTACACTGGAGAATAAATGTGAGCCAATACGAACAGCGGGCAGGAACCAGGGGTAAGCATATACATTGCTTTTGCAATACCATCCTAAGGTACTTTCTGAGACACGGCTCTGGCCCAGCTTTCCTCAGGAAGCCACATCCTTTGCTTCCTTCCTCTTCCTTGCTGCAGTTGTGTATGATCACAATCTCCCCACGAAAGCACACTTTTTATTCTATAGCAGTGGTTCTCAACCTTCCTAGTTCTGCAACCCTTTAATACAGTTTCTCAGGTTGTGGTGACCCTAACCATAAAATTATTTCTTTGCTACTTCATAACTGTAATTTTGCTACTGTTAGGAATCACAATATAAATGTCTGGTGTGCAGGATATCTGATATGCAACCCCCAAAGGGGTTGTGACCCCAGGTTGAGAACCACTGTATTAGAGAGGTGCCACATCTCTGCTGTCTAGGAATCTTGAGCCAAGACAGCCATATACTTCCCACAAGTCTGTTATCTCTGGATCTATCTCTTCTTTAAGAAAAAAATACATGGCTCTCAGAATATTAGCATTCCTGAAACATTATTGCCAGCCTCCTTCTCCTCAGATTATTTTCAGGTACTCCTAACCCAAAGATAAAATTAGGAATGGAAATTTGACTAACTTATACAAGCACTTGTCCTAGCCGACACACTTTCAGATTCATTCATATGTACAAGCATCAGTGTTCCCAGCTTTCCCTTGGTTTAAATCTCCCTCCTGATATAGAACGTTACATATTCATCAAGGTTTCTGTAAGTTAAATTATCTCATTAGTTATAATTGATCTAATCATCACCATAATGCAGCCAGCAGATACCGGGCATATGCCTGGCAATGTTCTCCTAAATCCACCACAAGGATTCCAGAAAACTAGGGCATCAGGACAGAGGGAAGGGAATTAGAAAGCAGGCTGGCAGAACAGAGTGTCCATAGCAACTGCTTCGCGTCTGGCCTGACACTGGAGCAGGATTCATAGTCACAAAGCGGTAAGAAGCCTCCGTTCCTTCACTTCTCAGAGCCCCCAGTGGTTATTCTTAAAGCTTCCATAAACTAAAAGTAAACTCTTAACAAGTCGATTAGACGTTTCTTGAAATTGTCTATATACTCCCTGCCATGTGGATTATTTCACTGGCCAAGACCTGCTTGGTCTCTCGCAGCTGAAACAAAGAAGGAGCGGGGATTCTAGAAGTTTCTGGGCCAGACAGGGGAGAGCCTCCCCGAGGCACCGTGCTGAGCAGCCGCTGCAGTCTTCTGTTGCTCTGCAGTCGTTAAATCATCCTGTGCACAGATTCAAAATCTTACTCCAGAAGTAATAACGGGGCTGTGAGCTGGGCTGCGGTGGAAATCTGAGACTATCTGCGTGATGATCTTGCCTGGCGTGACTCACAGGGAACCCATCTGGGCATAACATTTTAAGAGGATAAATCAGAAATTGCATCCGAGATTTCACAGCCACTCACTATAAGCATTTAGTTAATCTTCAGTCATTTATAAAGCCTACATTATTTCCAAAAGACGTTTGGTGTCGGTTGTACACACTAAGAGAAAGCCTTAGTTTAACAACTAATTTTTCTAAAGCTTTAACTTTTTTAGTGTGGACCACTTTCATTGACACAGAATTCCTGACTGTTTTCTGTACTGCGTATTACTTTCTTCTCTCATTCACCTCATTTTATCCAGTCTCCGTTACTATTTCTCAGTCCATTCGTTTGTCTCGGCAGAGGAACTATTTAACCTTTGGTCCTGGCATAGCTGTTGAGTGATACCATACAACAACACACTTCTCCATACAAACTTCCCCATGACCTTGGGCGTGGAAGCTGCCCTTCCCTTCATTGGCTTTAAGGTATACTGGCATGCATAATACAGCTTGACACTCAGGCTGCTTGGCTGCTCCTATGACTGATTCCTGGCTTTTCTGCCTTCTGGAATTTCCAGAAGAAATCCTGCGAAGTGTCTTGATTGGAGAGTGGTTTCATTGTGCAGATGTAGAAGGCTGTTTCTGAAATAATCATGATATTATACACTTGACTTCCTGCGCACTTTCCAAAATAGTTTCACATCTAGCTTCTCACTTAGTGTCTAATTTAATGTAGAAAAATGAAGGGGAACCAGAGTAAAAGAATACGAGAGAGAGAGAGAGAGAGAGAGAGAGAGAGAGAGAGAGAGAGAGAGAGAGAGATTAGGTCCTCTGAAGAGAGTCTAAGTTTAATAGAATATATGGGTGGACAATTTAGATATCTCAAGGGAACACACAAAAAAGTATAGTTACCGCACCATAAAAACCTGGTGAACAAGGAGAGCCCACTTAACTTGTGGAAAAAGCATGGGAAACAGCCGGCCAGGGTGGACCACGTGCTGAGAGCTCCATCTCTGTTCTGAGGTTCAGGGACTAGCTCAGGTATTTGAAGTAGGATCCCCAGCAAACCAAGGCTTGGGTTCTGGCTCTACCACTTTACAAGTTGTTTGCCTCAAAAAAAGTTCCACGTCTCTAAGATGGCCTGTTCATCTCTACAATGAGCATGATCCTATAAGGACACTGAGGAGGTAAAACCCGGATTAACTGTGCTTGGCACTGTGCTTAGGGTCTCTTGGGAGGACTGTGTGTACACAAGGTGTCGAGTGCAGTGCTCGGGTAGAATAATGGCAGCAACGGAAAAGTAGCAAACTCAATGGTTCAGTGTTGTCGCTTTTCTCACAAGGAAGAGAATGACTAAGCTGTAGCCCTAGACAACAGAAAGCAACTCAGCATGAGCAATAATTCTCTTGATTGAGCTTCATCAGTTTTTCCTACCTTGTGACCATTGTCTTCCCTTCTTATAGACATGTGGGGAAGCCATTATATAACTTAGGTCTTTCTAAGATATCCATATGTGACCAAGCAGCTCTACCCCTCAGGGAGCTCACCTTCCTATATGGGAAAAGTTTAGACTGCCTAGGTCTCCATGCTATGGGATCCTTAGTTCTTCCCATCCTTCCGACACCCCTGTCTCTTTGATTGGAGAAGGCAGTGCTTGGTGTAACTCAGAATTACTCCCATGCCGTTTGCTAGTTGAAGCATCACTGAGCCCTTTCTGTTCAGACTTTGGTTATAATTTCGGTCTTAAGTCCTGCTTACAGAACTTTGAGAACTCCCTCCTGTAGAAAAGGCTTCTGTTAGGAAGGCAGAGAGCACAGAACACATGCCGCATCCTGTGCTCATTAGCTAGAGAGGCGTAGACAGAATCGTAGCCTTTTGTCCTAAAACAACATATTTATAAGTGAAAGAAAGAAATAAACTTACCCTGCACTTATCTCATTAAAAAAAAAAAATCCAATCTCTGAAGGAACTTCATGTATCTTCCTTCTCCAAAGTCAGATAAGTTACCTCAGTCTGTCCAATGACTGTCGTCCATGACCAAATCGCTCTTCACTTCGAGACAAAGAAGCTTAGGAAACATTGTGTAAAATGAGATCATACTCAGCACACGGTCCTCTCTCTCTGAAATTGAATGCAATTACATACAATAAAGAGTGAGATGCAGGGCTAGGAGGAAGTCTTCACTTATAATTTAAAATTTGAATAATTCCATTCTGGGTGAGAGGAGGTGGCAACCAAAACTGCTAATCATTATGAAACATAGCCTCCCTTATAAATTAATATTCATAACTTTAATGGGCACAGTGTCAGGAGCTAGACTATATCGGGGCCTAAAATGCTGTATTTAGTTAAAACTTATTTACTCATATATTTCTCAAAGATCACTTAAAACATTCATTCTCATGAGACCCAATAGCAGCAAGCACAAGAAAACTGCTATTAGCTCCCTGTCTACATAAAACGGAATGGAGACAATAAAAACAAAACAAAGGTTGCATGGACTAAAAACCCCAGTACTGGGCTACTATGCAAAGCTTGTCCCATATGGTGAGATCTGGATTGCATTCCCATCGTGGGAAAAAATAAAGAAGAGAGTTAAAGACCAAACCAAGTACAAGTCTTTCCTAAGGAAAACCCCTACTGAACACAAATCTGTCTGTCTCCAAACCGCAGCAAACTGCCTTCCTGAGGAGTACATGGGTCTCAGCTGCACCCCCCTCTCTCTGTGCCTTCACAATGATCACACAACTTTAGTGTGTACAGCGACCAGCCCCCAGGATGCTGAGGTTTGGTATGTCTGAGATGAACTTGCATCCCCCTTTTCTAATCATTAGCCAGGTGATGCTGATGCTGCAGGCAGATAGAACAAGCTTTAGCCATCAAGACGGGGATGGCATGCAGAAAGGTTTCGTAACCGAGCCTGCATCTTGAGGCACGTGACTGTGGGCCCACGTGGACCCTTCCCCTTGTAGAATATGAATGAGACTGGGCCTTTACAGACTTGCTACAATTTCAATTTTCCAAAAACACACTCAAAATAGCTCACTGCGCCCACAAGCACCCTTCAGTCTCTTAACTTGCCTCAGGACTATGGAACGTATAACCGCCGCAGGGCCGGGGCGGGATGGGAGGGACTTTGAAATGGAATTGGCTGTGGAGAGCAGTGAGGCATGCCAATGAAGCAGTAGAGCTTCCCCTCTTCTCTTTCTCTCCTGTATTCACTGAAGTTTTGGGGGCGGTAGAAACAGACTCAAAATAACATTTCCAGGTGTCATTGTCTCAGCCATTTGCTTCTTTTATGTTACTAAAAGTCCAACATGTACTTGGCCTCAGTTTCTCCCAATAAGATTTTCCACTCAACTCCATTAAGACTTATAGTCCCTAGTGAAGTCACACGCCAACGTGTGTGCTTTGGGAAGATGCTATAAAAGATATAGAGCGCTCCTTTGATTACGGATCACATCTGCACCAAAACCAGGGACATTTTCAACGAGAGGACTAACTGGTTTCCATTCTCCAAACCTATTTCCCTCTAATGAGGTATGGAACTCTGCAGACCATAATGACTACAGCTTGAAGTGTAGGCTCGGTTACTATGTAATCGCATAAATCTCTCCTGGCTGTAAGTAACAGCTAACCCCCACTTCCTCTGATATTTTATTTGTCTTGTAAATCAACTCAGTTCTTTCACTTTGCAAAGGAAGTTGGGAGTTTTAAGCCTCCCAAGAGTGTAGAGAGAGTCAAGCTGCCTGTGTGTCCCCTGATCCAGGAATCTCCTCTGCAGGTGGGCCACCCCCAGGTGCAGGGCGTGGAGCTCCATCAATCACCGAGGACGGCTATGCCAAGCAGGGTCCTAAGAGGTGGGGAAACACTGGGCTGAACTGTAACAGCTGCTTGAACTTTTGAAGCACAAAGGTGCAGGGGCGAAACGGAAGCTCAGAAGTGAAAGCATTAGCAACAGACAGTCGCTCAGTATTGAAGCCCGCACCTACCTCTGTCAGACTTGGATTTCTAACTGTGCTCACTGCGGCGCATGTGCAAAGAATGTGAGCGTGCTCCTGGCTTTCCCTTGAAGATCTTACTCCTCACCAATGCTCCAGCTCGGGCAATGGTGCTATGACTCCAACTTAGGACTTTGTTCTCCTCTGAAGCACAATGCCCAGCACGTAATATCAGCGTGTTTGCTGAAGTTGTCCGGAGGGAGGGGGCACTGATACCTCGCGTCCCCCTGAACACTTCAAGCCTGCGATGTGGCAAGGTAAAGCATTAACCAGATTCAAAGAGGAAAGACATTATGTTAACCTATGTATCAGGAGCACAGAGAAAACTTGGAGTTTATTCTGTTAGCGGGAGGTAAATTTCCCCTTAATTGGTTTAAAAAGGAGTATCGTTTAGGGCAATGGTATAATGAAATACAGTTCCTTTTAATTTCTTACAGGTCAGTTAGTATCCAGTTTCACAGACTTCAAAGAAGGGTTTAATCAAAGACTGCAGAGAAGGCGTCTAACAGAAGTGGAGCGCTGTGTCCTCCCGGGTGCAATGACAGGGAAATGAAAAGATACAAGGGCAAAGCAAAGGGGAACAGGCACGGCGACAGGGACGGGCGTGGGGGTAGATGTTGAATATGAGGTCAAAGACAAGAGGGACTGTCTCAGGATCTGTAACTGAGATTTTGTTTTAAATTCTACACAGAGTGAACCTGAAATCACGCAAAGGGGCGCACGTTGAAACAAAGAGAAATAAGGCAGCGGGGGAGGGGTGGCCATTTTTCTTTTAGTAACTCATTCTCACAGACACTATGAAAATTTTAAGCAAACTTTCATAGCCTGATGGGGTGATAGGGTAGGGGGGGTAGGGTGATATGTGTGGTAAGATAAAACTGTTTTTCCTTATATTTGAATCATTGATTGATTCATGCCATTTTTATATGAATAGTTTCCAAGCAGACCAAAATGAACATATATCTGCCTGGGGGAGGGGGCATCCTGGATCTCTGTCAGCCTGGTTATCAGCTACCAAGAGAAGAACATTCCAGTCTGCTAGTCACCCTGCTGGGAGGATTCGGGAGCAGCTCACTAGCACCCACTAGCTTCTCTGGTTTCTTGTTCAGTCGCCTAGAACTAATCTTTTCAGCGGCTTAGGAAATGAAGACAAGTCATGTTTGACCCTTTGACTTTAGACTTGAACCATGGCTCAAAATAGCTCTAGGGCACACCCTTCTTTTAAATGTCACAATTCCATGTTTGTTGTGAAACACTATTCCTGGGGAGACTTAAACAAATGGTCTACCTGCCCCAGATAAAAAGCTGAAGACAGACGCAAGTACAGATACTACCAAAGTCTATCTTGGTAGACCAATGAGGTTTATCCAGATTACTTACAGAAATACAAATGTGAGGTTACTTACAGGAGCGGAAATGACTCAAAGACAGATCCATCACCAAAGCCCTCCCACAGCCCCCATGGTTGACAGCTCACAAAAACTGGGAACCTGGGGCCCACTGCACAGCCTGCAGGCAGCTCAATAGGTCAGAGGGTGTTAGTTCTGCATGCCTCCATTGTGTGAGCCTCTTCCTGGCAGCTAGGCTGGTTCTTGTTTCTTCTAAGCTGCTTGGCTGGTCTTTGCTTCTTCCAGGCTTCTGAACTCATGCTTTTTCCAGGCAGTTTGGCATGTCTCAGCAGTCTTTATTGCCGATACACTCCTGGGGAGGGAAGGACCTAGTTAATCTGTTTAGTTTTAGTGACTTCCTGAAGATATCTTAAGTTGCTTACTTCCTGTGTTTAATGAGCTTCCCTGCAAGATGGAACAATTCTATCTTGGAGGAAACTGCTAAACAACGTGTGTCCACTTTATAACCCCAGACTCTTTAATGTACAGGCCAATTTCAAGGGATCTGATACTTCCCTCCTTTCTGGGTCTAAATGAAATATTCCTTGTGGGGTTTATATAATCCCTTAAGCTTTGAATATTTTATTTTCACTGTGAAAAGGACATAAAAACAAGTATATCTCAGCTGACATCAGAACTCACTTGCTATACTGGTTAGGTTTTATCAGCTTGACATAAATCTAGACGCATCTGTGAAAAAGAGGACCTCAAGAGAGGCATTGTCTTCATCAGATTGCCCTGTAGGCATGTCTGTGAGGTGTGTCCTTGATTGCTAATTGACATAGAGGGCCTACTCCACCTTGTACAGTGTCATCCCTGAGCAGGTGGGCCTGGGGCTCCATAAGAAAGGGAGTTGAATAAGGTTGGGAAAAGAAACAGAAACCTTGGTCCTCCTCAATCTCTACTTCAGTCCCTCTCCTTGCCTTGAGTTCCTACTTGGTTTTCCCAGATGATGGGCTGTCACCTGTAAGCCAGGGTAACCCTTTTCTCCCTCACGGTGCTTTTGGCCAGTGTTTTACCACAGCAGCAAAGACTCACACCATAGGACCTACCTAATCATTCCTCCGACAGCCTTTGCTGAACGCTTATACAGGCGCTTGCCCCTGATGCTGAAACAAGTTGTCACACCACACTGAACAACTCTTGCCCCTAGAGCAGGGAAGGATGTGTGGAAGTCCATAGGTTTTCTTTCTTATTGGTTTTGTAACTTCCTGTGAAAATGTAATTATTTCGATTATAAGAGACAAAAGGTCGGGAGGACTGGAGCAACACAATGCTCTGGACGTGACAGGGCTATTGTACTCATTAACTCAGAGCAGCAGTGCGTGCCAGCACGAGACCTGAACTGGATCAAGCCAGCCAACTAGCAGGGAATGGGGAGGGGCTCCTAGCCCTAATGTATAGCTAAGAGCTACGCAGAGCCAGCGGTTTTAGGGGAGGGAAAGTCAGTTTTCTTTAAGGATGTGTCCCTAGTAGGTCAAACGCACTCATTAATGACCCCACACTCACAGGTATATGGGTAGCACAAATTGGACTCTCTGAGCTATTAAAAATAAAAGAAGAAGACATGACGTTGGGGCAGGTGAGGAGGTGGAGTGTGGATCAGCAGGAGCTGGGGGAGAGGGGAAGGAATGGCTTTGGACAAAATAAGCTGAATTAAATTCAAAGAATTAATAAAATGCCAAGAATATAATTATTTCAAAATTTAAAAATTTAAATATGGTGACTAATTGTCCAGAATCCCAGTCAGTTTAGTCCTGAAACATCCATTTCCTGGAAACCCTTCAGAACCTGGCAAACCAGGAGAGTGGGTCACCTTATGAATTAATAAAAAGCACTGTATATCTTCTCAGTGACGTGACACCTATAGAGAACACAGCAAATGGATGTGAAAGTCAATCTACTAGTCAAGCAAAACAAAGCATGGTGCTCACCGGTAGGTGGCGCCACCCACAAATCACAACCTTCAGTCAGGAGTTTACAGCCGTTTTTAATGTGCTCCTACTCAAGACCCAGCTACGAATGAAGATGTTAAGAGAATTACAACCAATTTAATATCCTTGCATGATTCTATCCCAACAACGAAGAAGTTTTAGCCATGAGGAAGAAAGCTTCCCTTTCCATCCCACGCTCTAGTCCTGACTGCTAAAGTAAATCATTGTTTAGAGTCACCAAGCATGGCTTCACATTGCTTCTATAAAGTCACCTGTGCTGGGAAGACTGTTGAAAAGCCTCTCACTGCTATTCTTCCGAATCGTGACAGAGAGAGACAGAGAGAGCATGCGCGCTCGAGAGAGAGAGAGAGAGAGAGAGAGAGAGAGAGAAAGAGAGAGAGAGAGGACATAGATACATAGAAACAAAGATAGAAGATAGAAAGAAAAATAGGTGATAAATGACTGATAGACAGATGATAGATAGATAGATAGATAGATGATAGATATGTAAATATGTAGGTAGATAGATAGATGATAGATATGTAGATAGATAGATAGATAGATAGATAGATAGATAGATAATGATAAATAGACAAACAGATAATAGGTAGGTAGGTAGGTAGGTAGGTAGGTAGATAGATAGATAGATAGATAGATGATAGATATGTAGATAGATAATAGATAAATAGATGATAGATATGTAGATAGATAGATAGATAGATAGATATGTAGATAGATAATAGATAAATAGATGATAGATATGTAGATAGATAGATAGATAGATAGATAGATGATAGATATGTAGATAGATAATAGATAAATAGATGATAGATATGTAGATAGATAGATAGATAGATATGTAGATAGATAATAGATAAATAGATGATAGATATGTAGATAGATAGATAGATAGATAGATGATAGATATGTAGATAGATAATAGATAAATAGATGATAGATATGTAGATAGATAGATAGATAGATAGATAGATAGATAGATAGATAGATAGATAATGATAGACAAACAGACAGATAATAGGTAGGTAGATAGATAGATAGATAGATAGATAGATAGATAGATAGATAGATAGATAGACAGACAAACAAACAGATAGATATTATCTGTGAGAATGCTGCTGGAATTCCACTCTGCGTGCTTTATTAAAATAAGTTAACAACTAAGCACCCCAAACCCAGTACCCACACACGTTTAAGACTAAAACCACACAGGGCTCATGTCCAGGACTTACCACTTCTTTACTTCCTCTGCCTCCTACTCACCTTTTATTTAAGACCCAGCAATTGCGTATTAAATAACATACATTCCAACCTTGTTTAATATATTTTGTACTTCCTGATAAAAACTTCCTGTTCTGGGGGGCTGGAGAGATGGCTCAGAGGTTGAGAGCACTGACTATTCTTCTAGAGGTCCTGAGTTCAATTCCTAGCAACCACATGATGGCTCACAACCATCCATAATGAGGTCTAGTGCCCTCTTCTGGCATGCAGACATATATGCAGGCAGAGTACTATGTGCATAACTAATTAATTAATACTTCCTGGTTGTGATGTATGGGTAGGTGGTATCCCAGACTTGACTACACCCATGTATCATCTTTGGACACTTCAAGAACACATGAAAAGATTTGGGAGTCATTTTGTCACCGCTCCATCTTACTGCATCTAGCACTCAGTTACTTCCTCTATGAAATCATTTGCTGGGATAGCATGATATCCAATCAAACAAAATGCATGCAGCTTGACTTAAAGTAAAACTTGCTTTACTTGACTAGGGTACCAAAAATTATTTTGAAATTCTAATTTCTTTCATTGAAATTAGTTCAGATATCTTACACACTTGATACTAGTGTTTTTATACTAAACAGTAACAGATTTGAAATTTCTAAATTGTTAACATTAAAACTGTCTAATAAGTTCACTTACCAGTTTGGATGTAACATTTAGTTTTAACTTTTAAATCTTTGAATGAAACTAGCAAGTGTGTATGTAAGCCTGCATATGTGTACAGGCCAAAAAAGGATGTTGGCTGTTATTGTAAATTCATCTCCACCTTATTTTCCTGAGACAATCTCTCTCTCTCTCTCTCTCTCTCTCTCTCTCTCTCTCTCTCTCTCTCTCTCTCTCTCTGTGTGTGTGTGTGTGTGTGTGTGTGTGTGTGTGTGTCTGGACTAAAAGCCCCAGCCATCCACCTGTCTGTCTCCACCCTCCTCTTCCGCAGTGCTATTGTTCCATGTGGTCATGTCTAGCTTTTGTGCTTAATGTTGATGCTGGGGATCTGAACTGAGGTCCTCAAGCAAACACAGAAAGGACATCTCTTACCCACTTTATCATCTCCCGGGAACCAAGAACGATGTTATAAAAAGAAAAGAAAGAAAAAGAATTAGATTTCTCTCTTCCTTCATTTAAAATCATTTTTAAATTTTTAAAATCTCTGGTACAAAGGAAATGTTCCATTAATGCTATTGCCAGCCTGCTGAAGGACGTCAGAACAGTCGATATGCACAAACAATCCCTACGAAATTTGTATATCTGGCAAATACTGCAGCTCTAAGCTGCCCGTTTTGTTACCTTACAAACTATTCAGTAGTGTGATGGGACTGAGTATTGTAAATCCTGCATTCCTTGACGCTAGCACACTTTACCTTTTATAGAATAGCGTCACTTCATAAATACACACATATATTTTGAACTGGCTTTATCTCTCCAATAGGCTGCATGGCCTAATTAACAATCTTGAAATGTAAACTATAAAGAGATTCTAAAAGTAACATTCAGCCACGAGCCCTCATTGTTAATTTAGCTGTGACCTCAAGTAGCACAAACGCAAAGACTACAAAGACAATTCAGCCATGAGCAGACAAGCTAAGTCGTCCTGATCATGGAGGCATCCGGGTTCCCCCCTGACAACCTCTGTTAGGAAGATCAAAGTGAGGCTTGGAAGGAGGACTTCGTGGGCTTCTGTCAATCTCGTTTCACAGTGTCCGGTCGTTCGGCGAGTTCTCTATTCAGTGCAGCTGTTGTTGTGGCTCCTGAGATGGCCGGCTCTCTAATAAGTTATTTTCCAGTCTTTTGGCAAGAATGAGGCTATCAGAGAAATGGCTTTTCTTGATGTGTTCCAGCTGGAAGTAAATAAGTTCTCCCATTGAAAAGCAGGTCACTGCCTGGGGGTTTCCAAATTTTGCCTGACGGAGCAGTAGGTTAGGGGTCAGTCAAGAACCACTGGCTTTATGTGATTAAGGAAATAGAGAGACATGGTGGCAAGCATCAGGAAGAAGCTAAGCACGCTAAATTTCAATTCCAGTCTTCCTCCTAATGCATTTAAAACCTTGAAAATGCCACTTAGCCCCTGGCTGCGCCTCCATCACTACATCCCTAATTATTTAGTATTTGTTGACTACTCATAAAGAACTGGCTCCTGAGGAGAACACTCAGCAAATCAAACAGCTCGGCTACTCCTCACTCGTTTCCTAAGGATTTGCACAACCTACAGCCTTGAAGATACATTTAGCAACAGACCAGAGGAAAAAAAAAAAGAACACTTACTGCATAACATTAGCAAAATTTCAACTGGACAAACAAACAAACAAACAAAAACAGATGGATGTGGCTTACATTTCTAACCCAGTGTACAATTCCAAAACGTTTTTGGTTCAGAAAAAATCAAAAGATTCATTCATATACCCACAGTCTGGGGTGTGCTTATGGGCGAATTGAACAGCCCAGTTATGGGGCAGCTAGGCTGTTTGATTTCCTTGGTTTTGACTTGAGTTGAAATTTCGAGTTCTTTTGTAATTTTCTCAAGATAAATTCACGAGGAAGCTAAGAAAATTTGCTTTGTCTCTGCAGGGGTACCAAGGATGATTCCTTGTGCTGGAATGCGTACCCCATATCCCTTGCCCCATGTCGACAGAACATTCTGTCTTCTTCATGTGTGCCGCTAGCACCCGAGTAACTAGAAACTCCTTGAAAACTGTGACCAGTCGCTGGCACTTGGGGCACATACTGTGGTGTCACAGCTGTGCACATACTATGGTGTCACAGCTGTGCACATACTGTGTTGTCACAACTGGGCATCCTTTCTACAGTCAGGTTTGACTGATTGCTTTCCTGTCAGTGAGGAGCCGTTTTGTGGCAGGTCATATAAAACAGTGTCTTTAAAATGCACTGTATAGAGGCTGAGGTGACAGTCATGGAGCATAGGTAGGTCTGTGCTAGATCCTCTGGTGGCTTTGTGGGACCCCTAACACTAGAAGTAGGGGTATCTCAGGCTCTATTACCTGTCCTTGGGACCCTTTTCTGCCTAATGGGTTGTCTCACCCTTTATATGAGGGTTTATGCCTAGTCATATTGTAAGGTGTTATCCTGTATTCGGCTAATGTCCCTGAAAGTGCTACTCTTTTCTTTTTTAGGGGGGGGGTTGTTTTTTTGTTTTGTTGTTGTTGTTGTTGTTGTTTGGGGTTTTTTGTTTTGTTTTGTTTTGTTTTGTTTTTGAGACGGGGTTTCTCTGTATAGCCCTGGCTGTCCTGGAACTTACTTCGTAGACCAGGTTGGCCTCGAACTCAGAAATCCGCCTGCCTCTGCCTCCCGAGAGCTGGGATTAAAGGCATGTGCCACCATGCCCGGCATACTGCTCTTTTCTAAAGGAAAAGGAAAAAGGAGTGGATCAGGAGGGCAGGGAGGACTGAAAGGAGGGGGAGGGGAAACCATGGTCAGGGTGTAATAGATGGGAGAAGAATGAATAAAAAATTTTTTCAATAAAATTAAATAAATAAATAAATAAATACAATTGAATTTTAAAAACACACCCTGTGAAGTTGTTCATTTCTGCTGTTTTGACTTCTGTGTTGCTTGCCATCCTTATTTTCAAATGAGGTTCCAGAGAAAAATGTCTCTGTCAAAGATGGTGTCCCAAGTTGGAAATCATCCAACCAGCTAAGGAAACTCACCTTTGCCTACTTCTTAGGTTCCAGACCCAAACTCCTGCCCACTCTACAATACACATGATTGGTTTTTCTCTTATTTTCTGTGCTGGCTTTCGATTTTTACAAGAAGCATGCTGTATAGAGATGGAAGCACAAACAGTGAGGAAGCAATTAAAATGTCCAAAGCCACCATCTTTTTCTGCTTTCAAAAATCATAGCTTTGTCTACTGATGAGTTTAGTCCCACCTACTTCAGACTCTGTGGCTACACAGAACCACGTTGACATTTGCTATGGTGCTATGTCCAAAGATATATAATCAATAACACATTGAAAGGGAAATAAATGTACCCAGACCAAAGACAAGTAGAACCTTAAGGTACAGGCTGCATGCAGACTGTGTCTCCACCAGAAGGCCAGAGGCTGCGCTGTTGGGCAGCAGAACAGAACAGAACAGAACAGATTGGATACCGACCCAAATCATGTTTCCTGCTGGAAACACATCCCGGCCGTTAGCTCCTGCCTGGTCTTTGCACAAATTGCTTCCTGTGTCACGGTAGTAGTATGATTTGTCTTCACCTTACTGTTTTCTGCTGCCAGGGTTTACCAGTGTGATTTTAAAAATCCTAATACTGTGTGTTTCCACTCCTGGCCCTAGGAGTGTATTTTCCTAAGTTTGTCACACAAGACCTTGATTTTTATCAGTGTTTTTGTTTTGTTTTGTTTTGTTTTGTTTTAAAGAAAACAAAACAAAAACACCTACACCTAACTCAACAGCAACAAAACCTGCTTGGGCCTGGGCAATAGCTCAGTGTTTGATTCACATGCAGGATGCTCTCCTAGTTCAGTCCCAGTACTACAACACACATACACACACACACACACACACACACACACACACACAAACACACACTGACACACACACACACATACACACACAAACACACACATACACACACACACACACACACAGACACACACACACTGACACACACATACACTGACACACAGACATACACACACACTGACACACACACACAGACACACACACACACACACACTGACACACACACAGACACACACACACACACAGAGACACACACACACACTGACACACACATACACACACACACACACAGACACACACACACATACACACACACACACACACACACACACACACACACGGAAAGAAAAGCTGTCTGTTTCACTGGGTTCAGTTGCAGCTCACCTTGAACGCCAGTTAGAACTAGTAGCTAGCTATAGCGTCTAATGTGAAAGATCATTTATAAACCTCAATAGAGAAAATTTCACGACTTATCTGTAAGACCTGACATGGCAGCAAATTCTATTCTTTGCCTTTCATTTAGTCCAAGGAGCCAAGATAAGCTGTCTCTGACAAACACTGTGCCATCACAGCATCACAGAGCCAAGGAAATTCCAAACTGCTATTCATCACCTATGTGAGAGAAATACTTTATGGCCTTTAAAGTAGGCCTTTGTCCATTAATACAGCTCTCCGACAATGCTCAACACATTTGCTTGTGGTGGAGCCGACTCTTGGCTCCGTGAGATCCAAAGGAAGTAACTCAAAACACAGACAGGAGATTTTTATTGCTTGGTTCTTTGGGAGCTGAGAGAATTTGCTTAGGAATTCAATCCTCTATTGGAGAGTACTCAGTCACTAACCCATGTAGCAACCTGAGACTGGCAAAGACACATGGGCCTCTCGGCTCCCCATGGGGGGCTCCAGTCTGTTTGTTGCATAGCTGAACAGAGATATATGTTAATAGTAGCTCTATTCTTTAAAATTAGTGTCTGTCTCAGGACTAATTTTACAGGATTATGTGTGACCATTAAATCAATATTCTTTGCAGCAGGAGGTACTTACAATGCTTTCAAAGTTGAAGGTGGTTTTTTTTTTAAATCATATTCTTTTTCTCTTAAAGAACAGCAATCAGTTGGAACTGTTAGAACCACACTCTGATGATTATATTTTATAATGTGTTTTCACACTGAACAAAGGCAGACGTGAAGAAATCAGCCCAAAGCTCTCCATCCATAATGAAATGCAAAGACAACTAATTGAAGAGGTCAGATACCAGGTACCCAGAAGTCAGGGCTTCGTCAGAGGGCTTGGATCCCATCCCACCCTCTGCTGAACTACACAGTCAGGTGTGTCTTCACTTGAGGTCAGAATAGGCCAGGGATCAAACCTGAAGCTGAGAAGCAGAATAATTATCCCCTCAGTGTCTGAAACCATGTTGTGAATTGTCCAACCGAGTTTGAATTGTCCCAACTGATGCCTGGGAGATCAGATGCCGTCTCTGAGTGCCCAGGTACCCCTTCTGCTCAGAGTCCTCTCTGTCTATCCATCTCGTTCCCACACTGTCCTACACCAAGGCAGACCATGAGGGGTGGGGAGTGGCCAGCACGGCTCTATCTGTCTCCTTCCTTTCAGTTATTCTGTCTCACAATGAAAAATCTTTCTTTCAACTCCGTCTAGCACACCACCACCCCACCCCTGCTCCTCTTGCCTGTCCTTTTCTCTCAAGCAATATAATTTGAGTTGAAATACAAACAGAGTCCCTCATTCTTTTTTGGCTCTTACTGCAATAAAAAAAAATGATTTTTTTTTTAAATGAAAGAGGGAAACAAAGGCTAGGGTGAACTTTGGAGATTAATATGTCTTCTGGTCCCAGCTGCCAGATTTATTTCTTCTTTGCAGCTAAATCAGGTCATTACCCTACAAATCTTTGTTCTGGATGAAAGATTTAAATCTCCACAGAATTTGGAGACTGGGGGTGAGGAGGTGCAGGCATAAGCCGTACATAGTAATTGGCTGTGATTTTATCCGGATGTTTGCACAGAGGCAGCTATCAAATTCTGATAAACTTTTCCTGACCCCTTTCACTTGCTGGAGTCCCTGGCAATCTCACCAAGAAACCACATTGTCCCAGCACTTGGTCCTTTGTGCTCATTTATAAACTGCCCCGCATCTCAGACGTCATGTTTCCACACAGCTACTTGCAACAATCAAAGAAATTAAAAGATTTCGGGTATGTGTGTGTGTGTGGGGGGGGGGGGGGTGCTTCACTGGAAGCAGTGAATAATCACATTTTTTGTGTTGTTTCTAAAATGACAGCCCTTGTCCTTGACGTGTTCTGAATTATTTCTTCAGAACACACACACACACACACACACACACACACACACACACACACACACACACACACTAGGCGTAAGGAAGGCTTAGAGATTCCATTCAGCTCCCGTTAAAGGTAAAAGCAAAGAACAGTGATAGCAGACCTCGGAAAAGGCATTCAGTCATCAGAATCGCCACTCAGCCAAGCAGTTTTGGGGCAGATGTTACCCTTGTCATTAAAGAACTGGGAGGACACAGAATGTATTAACACAGTTAGCCGGACGAGCCTAGAGCCATGGCTGCGTCCACACTGCTCCGGGCCCCAGAACTCGCGGCAGCCTCCACGAGCACAGCCGCCCTTCCCTTTCTCCTATTTATGGACAAACAGATTTCTGGGATTTAGGGCTTGAGCCCTGCCACAGAACAGTTGCAGCGTCCTCAACACAGGAGTCCGAAACCTTGCATGCCTGCATGGCTGATTGGACTGAGCCCATCTTGTTCAGGAACCCTTGCTGGGATCCAAGCATCTCGGGGCCTCTGCGTGGAGGTCTCCACGTGTTTAATGTTTCCTTGCCTACTGCTGAAGAGGTTCACCAAGCTGGGAAAGGAAATGCGAGCCTGTCAAGGAACAGGGGGAAACGGTTTGGGTCAAGCACTCATGTCAAACGTCCCGTGAAAGCTGCTGAGATCCTGCCACGAACGGTTGGGATTCTAACTGAAGGAAAGGCAGGGAACTAGAGGGCACAGAGCTTCAAAACCCTGTCTGACAAAATTATCTCTGCCCTGGTCCTGTCATCTTGTCGGAGCGTGCACCCTCGGAGGACCGCTTGCAGTGAAGCAGGCCTCTTTCAGAGGTGACCCCAACACCCACCCCCGCTTAAATGTCTTGTTCACCCTATCTCAGCCGTTAAGTTTATCACGGGAACCTCAGTCACCCTGGGAAAACGTATTCTAGTGAGCACTAATGAAGGCCTAAATGGATAAATTGTTCCGGAACTTGTGAGGAGCAAAGACGGTAAAGAAGTGTTTAACCAGTGTCCTGGGGCCAGCAGTCAGGAGGACTGGCAGGGTACCAGGGCAGCACCCCACCGCAAATTGGACACATATATATCTACCGGAGAAAGATACCAAAAGGAAGTCGAGGGGTGCATCGAGGACTAGTCCCAGTGGAGAAGCAATTGCAGTATACTAGCCAGACAGTACTACCCCATAACCTCCCAGAAGAAAGACTCAGTTCAACACTGTGTGACTCCAAAAGATATAACACAAGCAAGAATCTAAAACACACATTGGCCCTTGTCATTTAAGATAGTGCACAGCAAACTAGGCCACCTCTGTTTGACAGTACGACAGCTATTCCCACAGTGGCTTTAGAACGCTATTTGAAAAATCAGATTATTTATTTTTTTAAAAGGCTGCATCAATTGTCAGGCTTGTCTTTCTTTTAGTTTATCTAAATGGGACCATCCTTATCTGCAAGGACACAGATACCTGTGTGGGAGGCAGTCTGCATCATACAAATGTGCTACTACGTGGTAATGATCTTTCTGGTTGCATTGAGGTGTTCTGCATTACAAAAGCCTACAGTGTATTAGCAGCAAGGCTTGAACACAGGAAAATATCATTCGCTTGGGTATCTAAAAGAACGAAATAGCACAGAATGGCACGAATTCATTCCAATATTTTCACATATTTAAAACTCAACTTGTTTGCTTAATTCTTTGAAATGATGCTTATTTGCATGGTGCTCAAATGTCTCCCAGAGGGGTAAGTGGTCTACAAAAACTCTTCATCTCCATTCGTTGCTCAAGCACCTCCAGAACAAAAGTCCTGTTGGGGAAATAGTCTGCTCCAGTGGGGGCTGAGAGGCACTTTTATTTTCAATGGGAAGAAAGAGATTGAGTTACACTTTAAATTTTGGTAATAGCAAGTTGTTCCCTGTAAGCCAGTGCTTGCAAATTCCCCTCTACTCTCTGCTGGCTCGACATTGGAAGGCAACTTTCAGAACATGAGGCAGGAACATCTTCCCTTCCAAATGTGCTCATGTGAAGACAGCATCTTTGGAGTTGCTACCTCGGCAAAATAAAAATCACTCCATTGGATACAACTATACAGTACCCGTGTAAACAAAGCTTTACTGTAAAAGTGAAGGATGTGAGTTCGTTTTTTAGTGGTACCTAGTTATGTTGGGGTCAAAGAAGCCATTTCATCGCTCTGGGCCTCAGTGACATTATCTGCAAAATGAACACGATAATTGTCCTTTTTAGGAAATCATTTACAAGATTCTAAGTGGAGAATGTCGATATAATACGCTGGCTGGCATGCAGTCACTGTTCAGTGGATCTCCGTAAGCTGTCACGCAACATTATATTCAGGACTGGAGCTTTAGGTGGCTTTACACCCAGCACAGAAATGACCGTTTCAAAAATGTTTTTGTGTGGCGAGGGCTTAAAGTACAGTATCATTTACAAAGAGACAGCACAAGCATTCCCAGATGTCAGCACATACTTTTAGAAGTGAGATCTTACAGGCAGACATAAAATGTTCGAGCTGGTCATTACCCTGAGCTCTGGAACAGAGTGAGAGGTGTGTACCTTTAAGCTCAAGATCTAGGAAGAAGTTGTCAAGTCTCTTTACTGACAGCTGCCCCCAAGGTCAAGCCCAGGTGTGAATCACAATGAGTTAACAAAGGGAAAGAGGTCACTTGAAAGTGACTGGCCTATGTGCTGAAGCCTTCTCCCCTTAGCTGGTACCCTGGAGGTCTTAACAAACAAGAAAATCCTGGATTCAGTCATTCCTCTTCTCGCTAGAATAGTTTCCCATCTCTCTAGGAGATGTGATCTCAAACAGTTTGCTTAGATCCACTAGCCAGCAGCAAACATGCAGAATCATTCCAGTTTTGTTTCTTGTCTAGATCTCTTAAGCTTCCCAACATGCATAAATCATAAAGACAATGAAACCGACCCCTCGCAATCTTACACATGAGAGACCGGACCCCAGAGAGGTTTAGCATTCCCTCGAGGTCAGAGGCTCACTGATGGTAGAGCTGACATTAAAGACTTCACTCCGGATCTCCCTCCAGTCCCTTCCACAACCCACATGTGACTTTCAATAGAGACAAGAGGTTAGCATCCCTTTACATCAAAACACGGTGACTCAAAGGAAAGTTTTCCTCTGGGGACAAGACAGGCCACTTCAATGGAAGCATCGGTTTGCCCAATATTCATTGAAACACAGCAAGCCGTGCTGGCCTATCAGCGTTTTCTGGAGGCCTCAGCAAGCTGTGGCCTGATATGAATGGAAGAAAGGAGGAGGCTGCTTAAGCAGTGAGAAGAGCCAGGCTATAAAGCATCAGTGATTATGCACAACTTGAATGAGAAAAGCTGAGTTTAATTCCACACATGCTCTCTGTTAAAGTATTAACTGAGTAACCACATTAGCAACACTGTTGAAGATGGAGAGTGTGTCCTTGTGCAAATAGATAGTCAAAATTAATCTGACTTTTATCTTTACAGCTAAGACAACATTTTCTGCCAAAATAAACACAAACCACACACGTTGGGTTTTGCTTTGTTTTCTGTTTTTGTTGTTTTAAATCTTGTTTGAAGGTTCCCTAGTTAGCCAGTCCTTTCACCAACCACCTTTGTAAATGCACATACAGACACATCTACACACACACACACACAAACACACATCTCACACCACGTAAGCATACACACATACAAAATAAGCATACACACAAATACATACACCACATAGGCATACACATAGATGCACACACACAACATAAGCACACACATACACACACACACACACACACACACTTGCTCTCTCAATCTCTCTTCCTCCTCTTCCTCCTTCTCTTTCTCTTATCTCTGCCAGGAATTACACATGATAGTAACTCCCAATAGCACATTTACAACTGAGAATTGTATGGATGTCTGTATATGTATCTTGCTGGGGTTTTTTGTTTTGGTTTGGTTTTTTTTACAATTCTAATTTAAGACAAAAAGGGATGAAGCAGAAGCCTCTCATGACAGCATAAAGAGCCATTCTGCTAGCTCTCAGATCTGGAAAGGTGTGTCTGCAGGAGACGGAGGGGAATTGAAACATCAAGCAAAATTTTCCTTTTCTCCTTCAGCCTGAAAACCAATATAGAACTGAAACCCTTGCTTCACGCCTTCTTACCCCACTGCCTGCAGACTCACATAGCACCCTATAATTCAAACAGAGAATGAGATGGCCTGGGGCTCTGTAGGAGCCAGTCAGGAGCCAGGCTAGGCAGCCTGTATTCGAGCTTCGGTGGGAGGGACAGCAATCGCATGCATCCCCTAGTTCTGACTTCCCCATGCTTGCTGTCTAATTATGTCCCATCTTAAAAAAAAATGCAGCAAGAGAAAATTCCATTTCCGCTCTAATAATAGAAATAGGTAATATTTACTACTTTAACAGATTGTTCTGTGTTGTGAATGAAGGCTGCCTCTTCAGTCACATTACACAGATGAAGTTTCTCCAGCAACCGTGGAGCATATGGGAATTAGAAGCTAAGTAGACTGTGGGGGCAATGTGACTTTAAGAAAAGTAATTTAATCTAAATTGTGATGTTAAATGGAAATCTCATCCATAAAAATTGTATGTTGGGAAAGCAACTAAATGTCTAAGTAGGGAGAAAAGGCAATTTTAAAATGTTATTTTAAAGTATATTAGTGGCACCGAACCTCACGCAATTGAAAAGTCAGATCATTTTCCCAAACAAAAGCTTAGTCTATAAGCTTGCTGATAGCAATATGCAGCATTCGTTGAAAATAGAAGAAAATACCAAAATATCCTTGAGCCGAAGATAAAAGCAAAATGACAGAATGGTCTTCTGGGTAAACGGCAGCCAGAATAAACCTGCGTGAAGATTTGCACACGGTATCTGAAAGGGTGGTGTCTCCTGCTGATAAGTACACAAGGGACCATGAAGTTTAGATGTAGGCAGTAAAGTATTTCTCTATTAGTAAAAAGTAAGAAAAAAAAAACTTTTTTCTAAATTTCAATAGTGAATAAAATTAAGACAGTTTTGAGAGCCAAAGAAATGGCTCCTTGGTTAAGAGTATTAGCTTTCTTTGCAGAGGACCCAAGTTCAATTCCCGTATGGCACCTCTCATCCATAAGCAACTCTAATTTCTAGAGATCTGAGCCCTCTTTTAGCCTTCATGGGTACTGCCTTGAGCATATTATAAACAAACAATTCCCATTCCCTGGGTCACAATAAAGGACAGACAAACCGTATCACCTACTACAAATACAGCAGTACTTGCTTGCGACGAAAACTGAGCCTGAATGTGAAGTTATGTAGTCAGTCTACAGCAAGTAGCTTCACGAGACTCTAGCACAGCTCAGGAGATGCCTCAAGACGCTGGGAGTAAAGACAAACACATTTTATGTCCATTCACATTTGACAAACATTTACTATGACACCTGAGTGAAGACTATCGAGGAAAGGTGAGGCCCTCCTTGACAACACCCCAGGAACAAAGTAAGCTTGAGAGCCACTCTTCTTCATCATCCTCACTAAGCCTCTGTGGTAAATGTAGGGGGAGAGGGACATTAGCTCATGGTGGGGCTCCAACCAAAGGTGCCCTCTCCCTTGTGTTGGGCCTTCATCACTAGAGGCCTTCTCTATGTATCTTCTCTCAAAAGATGTCACTGCCTTGAATCTCTAGTACTACACAGTGAATAAAATTTGCCTTATAAATGAATCTTAGAGAAGACCTTTGCTCTCAAGATGCACAAAAGTATTATGGGAAAATTTTGTAAGTCTTTATATAAATATTCATGAATGTGGACGTCATCTTTAATTATGGCAACCTACATCTTTTAAATGCATTAAGTTGAGATGTAAGTGTCAAATTGCTTAGTTATCACTGCCAAATGTGGCTTAAGTAGACACTTACAGATACTCAAGACAATATATGTTATTTACAAGCTATAGGATACCATGTAAAACTTCATAAAAACTAAGTATGAAGTATGGAAGCTAGGATGAAAGTTTATGTTTCACATGATTTATAAGCTTTAAAATACTAAAACAAAAAAGAAAAGGTACCCTCCAGGTAAAGAGTTGACAATGCACAATCTGTCTTATAAATTCTTTCAGTAAATACAAATATAAAGCCATCCAAGCTCATCCTTTTATCGTTGCTGTGACCAAATATCTGACAAGAAGTAAACTAAGGGAAGAAAGGCTGGCTGTGGATTCCAGTTAACATGGGATACCATCTACCATGGCAAAGCAGGCATAGCAAGGCAGGCAGGACAGGGCAGGCACAGCAGGACAGGCATGGCAGGGCATGCACGACAGGAGGCCTGTGAGACAACTGGCTAGATTGCATCTGCCCTCAGAAAGCAGAAACTATGAATAATTGATTTTTGGTCCCCTTTCTCCTTTTTTATTTAAGCCAGACACAAGCCTAAGGAATGATACTACCCACATTCCCAGTGGATCTTCCTACCTCAATTAACCCAACCTAGAAACTCCCTCACAGGCATGCTCAGAAGTGTATCTCCTCGGAGATTCTAGATTGTGCCAAGTTGACAGTCATAATTGATCATTGAAATGCTAAATGAAAAACATGTGGACTTGAATTAGAGCAATGAACTGTAACCACAACACAGCATGAATAGTACCCTTTCTAGACATTTCCACCATCAAATAAACTAGTCCATTGCTTTCTAATTCAGGCTCATTCAAATTCTCAAAACATGGGCAAAATGCAGCCAGACTCTGTCAAAATGTAACTTAGGTGACCTCAAATCGAATTCTGTATAATCTTCAAACTTTGTGAACCAGGCTCAATGCTTGAATACATCCTCAGTGCTTCCCACCATAACCTGATCTTCCAAACTGACATGAGAATGGCTTATTAAATTCTGCCTGCAACATTCTAGGATTACTCTAATCTGAAATCTGAAACTCTTCCACATTCCTCCTTTATGCCAGTTTCAAAGGCCTATAAGACACACAGGTAACAACCCCACTCTTGATACCAATTTTTACATTAATTACTTTTCTCCTGGCCTTGACCACACTTGACAAGAAGCAACTTAATAGAGAAAGGTCTTACTCCAGCTAACAGTTTAATAAAGAATACAATCTATCATGGTGGCATGAGGCAGCTGATCACAGCACATCCTCAATTAGAAAGGGGAGATGATGGATGGTCCCTTCCTCTCTTCATTTTCTAATGCTTCCTTATTAGGAATGGCACATATGTGGAGACCAGAGAACAATTTGTAGGAGTCAGTTCTCTTCTTCCACCATTCAGTTCTAGGGGTTGAACATGGGGTGGCAGGCTTGGCCCAAGTGTCCTTACTCACTTAGACACCTTACTTGCCGCCTTTGTTATTTTGTTGTTGCTCTCTCTCTCTCTCTCTCTCTCTCTCTCTCTCTCTCTCTCCCTCTCTCTCTCTCTCTCTCTCCCTCCCTCCCTCCCTCCCTCTCTTTCTCTCTCCCTTCCTTCCTTCCTTTCTTTCTTCCTTTCTTCCTTCCTTTCTTTCCCTTTTAGTCCAGACCCCAGCACATGGAACAGTGGAATATTGGATATTTAGAGTAGGCCTTCACACCTTAATTAATCCACTCTAGCAACTCCTTCACAGATGCCTCCAAAAGTTTGTCTCTCAAATGACTGTAGATCCTGTAGGTTGAAAATCAGTGCTAGCCATTCAAATGCTGTATATAACCCCCCCCCAAATATAATTGAAACAATTTCAAATTCTTTAAATAGACTAAAAAGTACTTAAAACTCTGTATTTACATGTCTAAGGACAGTAGTTGTAAGCAGAACTACCTAAGGAGAGAATAGGTAAGACATGAAGGATATGCAGATGGAATTGCTTGTTTCCTAACACCATCCATGGCTGGAAGTGGAAGGCATAAGGATGCATATTGCAAACACCATATTATAGGCAGTGAAACTGATACAGGGCCCCAGATATCCATTGCAGTCCTTTTCAGCCTTAGTCCCAAGACTCTACTCTCCACAGTCAGCTTCCTTCCCAGGACTGAGGATAGCAGGAACATGCAGTGTCTTCGTGTTTCTATCCCTATGAGGAGACATCATGACCATGAACCTCTTATAAAGGAAAACATTTAATTGGGGCTGACTTACATTTTCAGAGGTTTAGTCCATTATCATCATGGTGGGAAGCATGGTGGTATTCAGGCAGCCCTGGTGCTGGAAAAGAAGGAGCTGAGAGTTCTACATTTCTATCCACAGGCAGCAGGAAAAGAACGGCCACAGTGGGCATGGCTTAAGCATCTGCGACCTCAAGGCCTATTCCTAGCGATGCACTGTCTCCAACAAAGCCGCACCTATTTCAACAAGGCCACACCTCCTACAAGCCTATGGGGTCATTTTCTACACTACACTCAGGCACAGAGGTCCATGAACTTGGGAGACATGGGAGTCCTGTATAGCTCAGCTGGTTCCATCACTCCCCAAAGGCACTGTCAAACCTTCCTTAAGCCAGTTGATTGGTGAGCAGGATACTGCCGTGAGAAATGAAAACGACCTGTCTTCCACTCATTGTCAACCTTGTCTTAGTGCCTGATGACTCTTCCAGCCCTACTAGACCCTGGACCCTGCCCCGCATTCATTTTCACCATTCCCAGTGCCACCAAAACAACAACAACAACAACAACCCAAAACCAAACCCCAAAAAAAGCATAATTGGTATAGAAATCTGAAAGCATGGGTTCCCTGAGAGCCTCGTTTTGCCTCATACACACTATATCTGGAAGTTTCTCTCCATTTCCTTTTCCATAAAAAGTGCACAGAGTTTAGATTTTCATCTTGGCAAATCTCCCCACCTGGTGAACTGCTCAGATATAGCAGGAGACAATTTTCGGAGTGCTTTAAAAAGCAGTCTAATCGTAATGGGAGGCAGTCTATTTATGCAGCAGAAGCTCACACCGTCAGATAAATACTCATCAAATGCGTGGAGGCAGGTCTTGCTTGGGGAATGCCTTATTTTAATATTTTGAAGTTTATAAATCAAGCAAAGCCCTGTCTTTCATCCTAGCTGCCACACTTTTACAGTTAGGAAAATAAGGTTTTTCACGGTATCTGTAGGTTATAAATAGCATAGTCCTTGTATGTTTAAGACATATCTGTCACTGTGTGATACCCACAAATTTGGCATTTAAAATTCAATTCTAGGGCATTTAAAATATTCAGGTTGATATAAAACATAATCTGGGTCTCTAAACTTTGGCTTTTTATGACTGATATTTGAAATAATGTATCAAGAGGTTAATACCCTATTCGAAATTGTTTCTACGTCTTTCTACTCACAACTGGTTTGTCTGTTATGACTGTCAAGACAAATTAGGAAAGATTTGAGCCAATTGTTCCTTTAGACACAGCGTTCAGTATCCCTGCCATAGATCCAGAGATGAAAAATGGAAAGGTTAAACTGAAAACTTCTGAGATTTCATCCAGCTTTAATAGTAGGGGGTTCTAAAATTCTATGGTGTAAAACAGTCAGATATGCTGAGAGTTCTCGCTTGACACATCTGAGGACAGCAGAATTCGATGCGTGGTGTTTTTTTTGTTGTTGTTGTTGTTTTTGGTTTTTTTTTTTTTTTTTTTTTTTTTGGTTTGGGGGAGTTGTTTTTTTCTTCTTCTTCTTCTTCTTCTTCCGGCAGTCATGACTGTTGCTGTTCTGACATACAGAAACTGCTGGACTTCTGAAACCAGCCTCAATCATGAGGTCAGGAGCCTTCCCACCAACTCTTTCCAAGGCAACCTTCCTCTGACATCCGTCCTCTGACCTTTCTATTAATACTTTGGAGAAATAGGCATGGAAGAGTTCAAAGGACTCACATACTCTAGAAACAATTCAACTTCTTCCTTGAAGACTTATTCATTCATTCATTCATTCATTCATTCATTCTTAATTTTATATGTCTATGGATGTGCTGCCTGAGTGGATACTACATGCATGCAGTGCCAGAGAAAGCCAAAAGACAGCATCAGATCCCCTGAAACTGAAGTTACAGAGAGTTGAAAGTCACCATTTAGGCAACTAACCAGGGTCGTCTGGAAGAAGAGTCAGTGCTTTTTTTCACTGAGCCATCTCTCTGACCCCAATAAAAATCTTATTTTTGTATAAAAATGTATTTGATGCATTTAATTTGCAAGGAAGTACCTTTACAAGTGTCTGAGCCATTGGGAAGTACCCATTAGCAGTGCCTCATCATTCAAATCCCTATAGAAACACAAAAGCATAACTAAGCTTTTAGGTTTCAACTTTAATGATGACACTATATAAAAACATGGACTTAAGCAGGAAGATATTTACCAGCCACACCCTTTCATAGACAATACAGTATATACACTTTCAGAAGTCACCCAAGGTCAATGGTGTGTAGCTGGGCATGATAGCACATATGTATAATCCCAAAATTTGGTAAGCTGGGGCAGAGAGATTGCATACTCAAGGCTAGCCTGAGCTACCAAATGAGATTCCATCTCATAAAAACAAGAGCTGGGAGTAGTTCAATAGTGGACTGCTTGCCTAGAACACAAAAGGCCCTGAATTCAATCCATAGCAATACAACACACACACACACACACACACACACACACACACACAGAAAAACAAATAAATGACCTCTAATTAAACATCTGCTATTAACTTCAATCAACTACAAAAACTGTCATAGATATTTTTACTATGACTCTCAAATTGTGGTATCTGTTAAAATTAACATACATGTTAATGTGTACATTTATATTAATAAACATATATTATATGAACTTGAGTTCCCTTGACATGAAATATGAATACTGCGGAATTATCAGCAACCATTGATAACCTCAAATTTAATATAGAAATTACTGGGCCACTCCTAGAATTAGCTTCAGCAAGCCAGGAGCCAGGCAATATCTTCATAATTCTGACTAATTTTACTCTCTAACTCATTCTCATTTAATTTTTCTTCTATGTGTTTGCTGTGGTTTGGCTAAATGTCTCCCAAAAGACCAGGTATTAAATGTTTGATTATTAATCTTTGACAGAGCCTAGTGGAAATGAGTTGGATTACTATGGATATGCCCTAGAAGAGGACATAGAGACCCTAGCCTCTTCCTCTTACTTTATCTTTTGCTTTCTACATACCATAAGGAAAATGAATTCTTCTGCTATTCTCTTCTATCATCATTTACTGTGCTATTAAAGGTCAACACCTCAGGACCAAGTGGCCATTGACCAAAATCTCTGAAACTATAAGCCATACATAAAACTCTGGTGGTTTGAATGAGCCTGGCCCCGAAGGGTCATATATCTGATACCAATTTGCAGAACTATTTGGGAAGGTTTAGGAGGTATGGCTTTATTGGAAGAGGGACTGGTGTCTCTGAGGGTAGGCTTTGAGGATCCAAAATTCCAGGCCATTACCAGTTAGCTTTCTCTGTGTATTCCTCTGCCTGTGGTTGTAGATTAAGATGTGAGCGCTCAAGTATTCCTTCAGTCCTTCATTCTGACACAATGGACTCTAACCCACTGAAACTGTAAGCTAAATTAACCATTTCCTTTTTATAAGTTACCTTGGTCATACTGTTTTATCACAGCAATAGAAAAACAACTAAGACAGAAGTTGGTGCCAAGCAGTGTGCTATTGCTGGGACAGGCCTGAACATACTGCTTTCTTGGAGGAATGTGGAAAACGTGGGGACTTGAAACTTTGGACTTGGAAAGTGGCCCTCCACTATAACCAGGGCTCAGTGAGTCATGCTAATAGAAGCTTGGAAGACTAAAGTGTTGAAACAAATGTGGATTATGGAGGCACAGATCCAGAGGCATCATAGGGGAAAGGATATTAGCAACTGTGCTAGAATCTATTCTTGTAATATTTTGACAAAGGATGTGGATGCTTTCTGCTTTTGTCCTAAGAATTTCCCTGAAGCTATATTTAAAAGTAATGGCCAACTTCCTTAGTGTAGGATATTTCAAGACAGGCTGATTTGACTTTGGCATGTGGTTATTAGTAATCACTCTTATACAGGTCTATAACAGAAAAGAGTGCGTAGGGGGAAAGAAAACACAAAATGTAAAGTTTGGAGAGAAAAAGAGCATCAAGAAATTTAATTTTGCAGCCAAGGCTTATGCTGGAAGGGAAAAGGAGATCAAGGAGAGACCTAACACAAAATGAAATAAAGTAAGAGGTGCGCTCAGGGCAAGACCCCACCCATTTCCAACTTGGAAAATAGAAAGACCAGAGGACATTGCTGGTCCTAAAAGCTGACAACACAGGAAAGCTACTGCAAATGTGATACAAAGTGAACAGGCTCCATCCCAAGCTGTCAATCAAATTTGACAGTGTTGCCCACAGGGTTCTGGTTTTAGAGTCATGAAGGATTCAGGAATTAAGGGGTTGTAGAATATTCTTCTATGGTTGTGTATAATTGCTAAGGCTAAGCATGTAGCAGAGGAAACCCTGTATGGAGGAGGGATTGGCCTGAGAGGCTATTACTTGAATATGTGGTGGTTTGAATACCAATGTCCCCACCTCCATTGGCCCATATATGCATACGTGGTCCCCAGTTAGTGGAGCTATTTGGGACAGACTAGGAAGTGTGACCTTATTGGAGGAGGTGTGTATCATGAGTAGTAAGCCCTGAGGTTTTAAAATCCCAGATCCTTTCCAGTTAGCGCTTTTGCCTCATACTTGTGGATCAAGATATAAGCTAACAGCTATAGCTCTCCTACCATTCCTCCTTACCTGCTACTATACACTCATCAAGATGGTGAAGACTCTAACATTCAAGAACCATGAACCACCAAATTAAATGCTTTATTTTGTAAGGTGTCTTAGTCATGGTATCTTAGAACAGCAATAGAAAAATAGCTAAGATATTCCAAAAGTGTAATTTGGATTGCATTGGATTTCCCAAGATGCTGAGGATGCCAGAACCATGAGACATTTGCCATAACTGTGTTCAGGAATGGAACCAGCCTAAGAGAAAAAAGTGTATTTCAGTTGGCCAAGGCAGAAGAGTGGACCATCTAAACCCTCTGACTACAGACATGGAGCTATGAGGTTCAGATTTTGCCCTGCTGCTTTTAGCTTGCTTTGGTCCAATGTTGACACACTGTGCTCCCCTTCCTCTCTCTCAACACGGTAATGTGTATTTCTGTGTCATCACATGTTGGAAATATATTATTTGCTTTATTTGGATTTTTCAAATGTGTTGAGACTGTGAAAGATTATGGAGACCTTTAAAGTTGTGCTAAATGCATTTTGCATCATATTATAAGGATGAGTCTATGTGGAATATGGTATTTACATGAGAATGGCCCCCATGGACTCATATGTTTGAGTGCTTAGTCATGAGAGGGTGGAAGTATTTGGGAAGGACTGAAAGGTGTGGCTTTGTTGGAGGAGGTGTGAACTAGGGAAGTTCACTAGGAGTGAACTTCGAGGTTTCAAAAGTCTCACACAATTTCCAGTATCTATCTCCCTGCCCCCCTCTCCCCACTGTGTGGCTGTGGATCAAGATGTAAGCTTTCAGATATGTTTTCACTCCGCCATCATGGACTTTAACCACCTAAAACTGAAAGTCCAAATCAAATGCTTTGGTCATGGTGTTTGGTCACAACAGAAAAGTAACCAAGATAAAGCCTTTCCTCCTCACAAGTTGATCATTACAAGTATTTTTGTCACATAAAAAAGAAAAGAAACCAACTATGGCTGGAAATAGAACTCAGTGGTAGAGTACTTACCTTGCACAAATAAGGCCTATGCTTTATGCCCAGCACCAAAGAAAGCTAACACATTCTTAAGTACCCTAGGCAATCGATTAGTCAATAAATCGATAAAGCTTCAGGAAACATTCATTCCTTGAAGGTCGTAGGTGACTAACCTCTGCAGGTTAGCAAATGAACGAAAGTGGACACTTTTCAAAGCCTGCACATTCTCTTAAATGCTATCTTCTTTTCAACCCCATACATAACAATGCTTTATAAACTTTAATTAAAACCAATCATCCCATGCTTTTTTACCTCAATAAAACTGCAACCTGCACTGCTTTGCCAACACAAGTTAATTATTCTGATTATAGTAAGCTTTGATAATTGACTAAGTTTATTCTTTTTAATGTTTATTTTTCCCCTTGTTCTAGTCTTTGCCTGTGATTCATTTGTGTTAATTTTGGAAACTGCTCGTCAAATTCTGAGAAAACCTGAGGTTTAGATTGAGCTTACTTTGATTTCATCAGTTATCTTGAGAAAAGCAAAAAGTTTTCAATGGTGAGTCTACACGCCTACACTAATTACTTCCGCTACACCACGAACAAATACCTGCCAAAATAAACTTAAGGAAGTTAGGGTTTACTGTGGCTTAGAGCTTGAGTCCACCACGGTGAGAAGAGCATGACTGCAAGAACAGCTGTTGGTGTGGAGGCAGGGGCATGAAGCACCCAGTCATTCCGAATCTGCAGTAGGAGACAGAGAGATGAATGATGGTACCTGGGTTGTTCTTTTGATCGTTTTTTTTTTTTTTTTTTAATTTTCATTCTGTCCAGAACCCATGGGATGATGCTACCCACTTCAGAGTAAACCTTCCAGCTTTAACAGGTTCTCTATGCAGTCAGCTGGCAATGAATGTTACCATCACAGCACCCAACTACAGGATATAATTTCTCATTTACTGCTGCCTTTAAATATACTAAATTTCATTATTTTTCTCAAAACTCGTGTATTATGATAATTTAATTTCAGCTACTTTGGTAGATTTATGACTTTGAAGAATGAGATATTTTAGGTACATTTTAAACCAATTTAATGTGTTACATACAAGAACAAATACCTACTTTCAATATTAACAGCCTTGATAAGCTCTCTGGTTATTTCTACTAGTATTTTTAATCTACTTGAGCTTCAAATGTAATTAAATTATCTGTGTGAGTTACAATGTGTTTGCACATTTCCCATTTCCTGATTTTCCATATTAAATTGACCTGCCTATGACAAGACAATAATGATTCAAAATGCAAATAAATATTTTTTTTAAATGTTCTTAGCTTTAACAGTGCACCTCTAAGGCTGGTGTGGTGCTATATTGATGATTTTTTTTTCATTACTGGGACCAAATTCCTGACAAGAAGCAACTTCAGGGTTTATTGGCTTGTGGTTTGAGTTCATAGTTGATGGTGGTGGAGAAATATGTTCACCTCAGTAGTTAAAATTGACTCAATTGATAGTTCATATTAACAATATCACAGAACTATGACCAGAAAGAAGATTCCAAAATGGTGTAAACACACAATGTCACTCATTAGATGCATAGCCTAGCAATTGGTTGTTGAGGAAGAACATCACAAAACAGCCCTCCCTCGCCATCCATTCCCGCCCCACGTGTCACAGTGTGACACTGTTGTGGTTCGAATGTGAACTACGCCCAGGACTTGTGTGTTTGAACACTTGATCCCTAACTGCTGGCATTGCTTTGTCAAGTTATGGAACATTTTGGACCTAGCTGAAGACAGAAAGCCCAAGTGCTGTGTGTGCAGGGATTATGGGTAATAGCCAGTTCTTGTTCTTGTCAACGTTCTGGAGGAAAAAACAACCAAACCTGGAAGAGGAATCGGCTTCTCCACTGAGCACTGAAAGGCTCCTCTAGCACCCTCTGTGGGCAAAGCTTAATATTACATCAGCTGCCCAAAGGCCCTGAACACAGTTCTGTGAACACAGATCAGGGCCATGAGGGGGAAATTTTGTACCCCAGAATCATTAAGCTCCTGCATCAATTGACTTTCTCTTGCGATGGGACATTTTCTCCTGTGGTCTGTAAGCTTTTTATTTTGAATTCATCTGCATATGAAGGATTCAGTTTTCTTAGAAAGTTTTGTTGGAATTAAATATCTTTTTTTCTTTTAATCTGTTTCTGTTACATCTTGGGAAGATCTTTGATCATCTCAAAGTTTCTAATAGTGTAGAATTCCCACACAATATAGGCAGAATGAGTATGGACTTCAAATCTGCACATAATGCAGGTGTGTGGCTCTAGTTATATATATATATACATACACATTCCATGCAAAACCTCACACAGCACTCTAGCCATTTTGGTTGATTTCCTATGGCCATTTTCTGTGCATTTTAGCAGAGAGATGAAAAAGAGAACTAGGAAAGAGGAAGATGTCAGGTTGATCTACTATTTTACCCTAACTGAATGCTTGCTCCATCTGTCAATCACCCAGATCTTTTGGTGACTCACAAACCAGCCCATTTAGCCAAGACCCTGCTAAGACAGATCCACATGGCGATCCTTATATGTCTACCTCCTAGGAACCTAAAGTCCTATTCAGATGATGTCTTTGTCTGCTCCACTGAGCCCACTTGTTTGGTACCCTGAATCTCACCGAATAGTTACTGCCACTCTCCGGCTCCCAAGTCAGAAACATAGAACACCCCGAACTTGTGCCTTTCGTTCACTCTCCTCCCTTCCTTTCCCCAACATCAAAAACAAACAACCGAGAGCAGAAAAAGACTATCAAATCTTAAACACACTAGTTCTTTATAAACCCCAGATCAGTTTTCACACTCACAGCCTGGAGTTCAGCAATGTTCTTCTTGCCTCTGGTCCAAACTCTTTGCCCAGGCTGTCAGAGCCCTGCATGGCCCAGCTCCAGTTGACCTTTCGTGCCTGATTGTCACTCACCAACATGTTCCAGCCATTGGCCTTTCTAGTCCTTGAACACAATGACTTGATCTACTCCTTACTTCAATATAAACTTTTGAACACCTCTATAAAAATCAATGTTTTCCTGATTTTACAGAAAATGGGGGGTGGGGGTGGGATGGGGGTTCTACTGGTGAATAGCTTGCCAACAGCCTGCATCTGCTAATGATCAAAACAAAAGTGGACACCAATGCTCATATGCCAAGAACCATTCTTCCACCACTAGGATTACTTGCCTTTCCAATATGCCCTGTGAGGCCAGTCAGGAAGCTGTCTAGCTGGGCTCTTCTTAGCTTGAAAGGATGCTCGGGAGAATAAGCATGAAGACAGCTGGAAGAGAAGTTACAGAATAAGACTCAGCACTTCCCGGATAAAGCAAATTTGCTCATCACTCCAGTTGGTCTCAACTTCAAATATTCTAGCCTTTGACCCACAGGGAATTTGCATTATACAGACTTCGGCTTCAAAAAATATGGCAGTTGTAAATACAAGATATTCGTAAAAGCCAAAAAAATAAATCCTGAAAATAGCGGAGAACAAATTCCAATAGTTATTTTATGTGACTTTTATATAATATTTATAACCAATAAAAATGTATATGAAACAATCGCACAGCCACACACATGCACATTCACACACCCTCCAGTACAATCTTCTAAATCTGAATTTGTTCTTGCACAAACTATAAATATTCTGAAGGTTAATTAAAAGCAAAATGTGTGCGCAACTTTGTATAGATGTGGGATCTTCTAAGTTCCTCTCCTGCTTAGTGTTTCTCAGCCTTCTTTTTCCTACTTCTAGCTCCAGACAATCAATAAACAATAATAAAAGTGATAGAGAGGATGTCTAATTGGGATTTGTGTATACTCTAGACATTCTCTCAATCATTTTTATTATTGTATATTGATCCTTTGGCTCAGAGAGAGTGAAATATTCAAGCCATCCACCCCCACGGCTATCCACACCTAATCCCTGTACCTTACAGACACATTACACTACACGGCAAAGACGAATGACTTAGAATTAACGTTGCTAATCAACTAACTACCTTGAGATTGAGAGATTATCCTGGATTATCCATCTGGGCCCGGTATAATCACCACATAATTCAGAACCAAGAAGATCGCCTGGAGAGTTAGACTGAGGGATTCTGTGAGAGAAAAGGGGATTCTATCTACATCCACGAGAAACGTGGGCCAGCCTACATATTGACTTGAGCCCAGAAAGATTTGTCAGACTCTTACCTATGAACAAACACAAAATCAACAAATGTAACAAATTCACATTGTTGCAAGCAACTCAACTGTGATAAACTGTCTTAACAACCCTGGAACACTCACAAACCTGCCACCATTAGCTGCTAGAGAGAAAATTTGGGACTTAAACTCTTTCTTCAACAAGATTTTGAGTGAACTAATTAATCTCATTTGTTCATAGACAGTCTTTGACCACTTGGAACCTCAGGCCTTTTCTTCATTTTTTTTCTCTTCTCTATATGCAAATTGCTCACCAGGACTGATTCTGCAACCTCAAAGCCAGAACTGTTAGTTTGGGGGACTTATTTGTTTGTGTGTATGTGTATGAGAGTTTTGTCTGATCATACTGTGTGTGCTCTTGGTACCCCAGGAAGTCAGAAGAGGTTTTCAGATGCCCTGCAACTGGAACTACAGCTGACTGTGAGCCGCCACGTGGGTGCTGGAAACAGAATCCTCTGTGAGAACAGTAAGCTCTCCTAACCACTGAGCCATTGCCCAAACCCCAGAACTGTTATTTTGATAATGATAGGTTGTTCTTCCCAGAAGTCTCCCTAACGGCCCCCACACACACATCTGCCTCGTGCACACAGCTGGCCTCTGAGCTTCTCGACAAGCAGAGAAGCAGGACATGGTCTCACCAGACAGCAGAGTGTCTCATTAATGTGCAGCACCCAGCATCCTCCTCATATCACTGAATGTGAACTCAGTCCTTCCATCTACCCAGCTCCGTCTACCCAGCTCCATCTACCCAGCTCAGAATCCATAGGCTCACTTTTGACTCCCCTTTCCCTCACACTGCATTCAAAACACAGAGACCTCACCAACCCATACAAGCCTTAATTGCTGTGAAGCCCAGGTTCTGGTCTCCCCCTTGGCTCCCTTACTCTGTTCTCAGCATAGCACCACACTAACATGTAAAATGTGAGGAGTCTCCTCCCCTTGCTCTTTGGCTCATTACAGTCCGACTTTTCCCAGCCATTCAGAATAAAAGCCAAAGGCCCTGCTCCCCGTCTACCTCTTCTGTCCCCTCACTCGTGAGGGCTTTTCAAACACTATCCTCGCTGGTCCTGAACCAAAGGTAGATTGTTCTCACAGCTGCTGCATAGTAAATATGGCTGCCTTGTAGTCGCAAAGGAGAAGGAGAGCTCCCAGTCAGAGCAACATTGTTGCAACTTTCTGCAACAGTGGAGATGATATCATCCATCTTACCTCTTATGGCAGCCACTCGCAAAACTCAGATTCTAAACTCTTATGTAAATATGGTGACAGAGCAATCAAAATGCTGTTTTTTAAAGTATGTTTATTGATTCTTTGACAATTTCACATCATCTTCCCCAATCCCATTCACCTCTGGTCCCTTCATATCCACTCTCTGCCCCTGCAACCTCTCCCAATAAAAAAAGTAAAATAAAATATAAATAAATAACAACAACAATTAAAAACATCAACATCTCACCGTGAAAGCTGCAGTGTGTCACTGTGGGTCACACAGTGTACCCCTTTGCCCAGTTTTCCTTGTAAATGTTCATTGTAGTGACTCATTAATCTAGCTTGAGGCCCTTCCTCGCTGCCACCTGAGTCAGGCAGGAGAGCTGGCCCTGCCCCTCATGGGCCAAGTGAGAGAGCTGGCCCCAATGGTGCAGGTGCAGGAGAGCTGGCCCTGCCCCTCATGGGCCAAGTGAGAGAGCTGGCCCCAATGGTGCAGGTGCAGGAGAGCTGGCAGGCTGACCAACTCAGCTTCCACCCAGGCCCAGATCCAGGGCTCTGAGTTGGCCTACCCCAACATCTACTCCATCTATGAACTGCTGGAGTGCATGAAGGGTGGCCAGTCCTACAGATCCAAAGCTTCAGGGTCTTCGTGACACAGGGCAACAACAGGACAGTGGAGAGGACTCCCTGTGAGGATCCAGTATTGATAGCATAACAGAAGCCAGAGGCCTCAAATGAAAAGTTAATTTTATTGTAATTACTTATATTATCAAATGTGGCTCATTGCTACTGTGTTAGATCGCACCGACCACAGGAAGAGATAGATATGTAGATCTACAATTCTAATACTGAGGATGCAGTGGAATAGGTTTAGTGGTAAGGGTATGCAGTAAAGACCTGTGGGAGCACAGGGAGAGAACCTGCATTCTGAGTTCCCTTGGGCTTCCACGAGCATTAAGTGATTTCCTCTTATATCATATTGCATTGTTACTTCATCTTATTTACTTTATTTGTTTACCTATCTATTTATTCTTTGAGACAGTGTTTGGATTTGTAGCTCGGGTGACCTCAAACTTGCTCAGGATGACCTTGAATCCAGGATCCTGCTACTTCTGCCGCCCAGGTACTGTAATTATGTGTATCACCATCCCAGCTCCCTTGTGTTCTTATAATTATTGTATTTGTTGATTTGTTTCGTACCAGTTCCCTTGAGATGGCTTTTCATCTTAATTGTCACCTTGGTTGGGCAAATGCCTACAAAATTAGTGAGGCACACCTCTGAGTGTGTCAGTGCGAGATGATTAGATCGTTGGTACTCTGACCCAAAGAACGGATGAATCCTTGATGGACTCACAGTGTGAAGGCAATAGTGGGAGGGGGGAGTGATGGAAGTGATGGAGTGGATCTACTTAGAATGAAGTCATTGGAAACATGTCTTTGGGGCTTTAACATGCCCTGCCCTCTTTCTGCTTTTGATCGATTTGCTTCCCAACTGGTAGGAAGTGAAAGCCTCTGCCATTATACCTACATATTAGCCTGGAAGCATGGAACATGTGACCTTAGATTACGCTTTCTGAAATCAAGAGTCCAGATAAGCCCGTGTTCCTTGTAAGTTGTCTATTTCAGGTGAGCAAAGTGGCATAGACGTAGGTAATGCATTACCAAGCTGTCAGCTAGAGCTGCGCCTGTTCTCAGTTGCTTATAGGATGCTTTGCATGTTACAGGTGATCAATACACTGATTGAACTGAAAACTGAGACAGCTCCAGGATGTTTCTAGACGGGTGACACTTGAGTTGAACCTTGATGATTGGGAGCGTTCCATGTCAAGGCGTGGTAGAAAAGATTTGAGACAGAGAAGAGGTCACATGCAGAAGCAGATCAGCCTGGCAGTCCATCACTTCACAGACAGAGTCTGAGCTCAGTGTGCCTATAATGCAGATGTAAAGGTAGACGCAGTGGATGAGAAAAAGAGAGAGAGAGAGAGAGAGAAAGAGAGAAAATACAAGTTCCTGTAGCTGTGTGCACGTGTGCACAAGTGTGCAAGTGCATACAAGGGCAGAAGTGCTGTCCTTGACCACTCTCCATTTTTAGTCGTATGTGTATGGATATTTTGCCTGCATGTATGTTTGTGCACCATGTGTATGCAGTGCCCTCAGAAGTAAGAAGAAGATGTCATATCCCCTAGTGTTGGAATTATGGGCAGTTCTGAGCCACTATGTAGGTGCTGGGAATTGAATCCAGGTTCTCTGGAAGAGCATTTGGTGCTCTTAACCACAAAGACATCTCCCCAGCTCCATCCACATTATTTTTTTGAGCTAAGTTTTCTCATTGAACCTGGCGTTCACCGACTGGGCTGGACTTGCTGACCAATAAGATCCAGATACCTGCCTGTCTCTGCCTTAGTAGAGCTGGGGGTACAAGGATGTAGCACCTTGCCTGAATTTTACTAAGGAGCCAGACTCAAGCCCTCATGCTTACACAGCAGGCAATTTACTGACCAAGCCATGTCCCCAGCCTCACTGCATTCAAAATATAAAAGCTAGTGTGAGATTCAGAATCAAATTCTTTGTGAATTGTGACAAAGTAGACATGCATTTTTTTAAACTCAGCCTATTACAGCCTTGTGATGAATATAAACTAAAGTTTCTGTAACTTTCTTGATCTAGAATATTATAATATTTTAACTTGTAGGGACCTTGGAGATTATTCAACTGAAACTTTCTTTGGTCTGCTGAGAAGATTAAGGCCCAGAACACAGCACTAATTAATGCAGAACTGGGACCATAGTCCAGATGTTTCAGTCACAGCTTTGGGTCATTAACACGCAATGAATACAAAATCACATTTCTTTTCACCTGACACAGAAAAGCCACTAGCCCAGTGTTCCTCAACCTGTGGGTTGCGACCCCTAGGGTGGGGTCAAATGACCCTTTCACAGGAGTTGCCTAAGACCATCTGCATATCCAATATCTACATTATGATTCATAACAGTAGCAAAAATTACAGTTATGAAATAGCAACAAAAATAATCTTACGGTTAGGGATCGTCACACATGAGGAGTTGTATTAAAGGGTTACGGTTAGGGATCGTCACACACGAGGGACTGTATTAAAGGGTTGCAGCATTAGGAAGGTTGAGAGCCACTTCTGAAGGCCAACAACAATAGATATGTATAATCTCTGATCAATTAACAAAATGTGCAGGAAAAAAGCTCACTCACAATCCCACACCCACATATGAAAAGAACCACCAAGGCTGACCAAGAGCGAGAACAGGGTTGCGGGAAAGACAGATGAGACAATAAGCCACTTATTTTTGCCTTGGGAAACAGTAACAAACTTTGGAAGAGTTGTTGCAGTAATGCCGTGTAAACGTGAGTTCTAATTTGACAACTACTTCATATGAATAGCCCTGAGCAGGACATTAAAATGAGATGTGGTATCTTATCCTTAGCAGACCATGCACTCGATGGGCTACCTCAGTTAACTTATTTCTCCCTCTGAGCCTCACCTGTCATTTTCTAAATGACAGGCCCTGCACCCTCCAGGTCCTTCCAACTCTAGGGTTCTCATGTTGTTTGTGGTGGGCATAGAAGAGAGAACTCAGCAGAACAAATTCCCCTGTGGGGCAGATTCATGACTGCCATGTCTCTGCAGTCAGACCAATAACTCTACTTCTGCCAACCTGTACATTTGTCAGACTGTGCATAAAGCACGTGGCTTGAACAGGACTCCAGCATCTTCCTGGGGCTTGGTTTCCCGTTGATTACCTTGTCCCAGCATCTCAGCATGGACCAGCACGTGAAGTCCAAACTTGTTGGAGACAGTCTCATGAAGAATCCTCCTTTGCGAGTTATGGAGTCGTAGTTTCCCCAAAAAGCAGGTGAGAGGAAGAATGCTTTATTCATCTTTGCTTGGTCTTTCTTCAGAGTTCAGTAAGAATCAACAGAAATAACATGCTGCTACGAACGCAGCACGTCTTCCTGCGTGAACGCCTGTGGGTTCATCCTTCACCGTTTGTCTGTGAGGCTGCCAGCAGCTGCTCTTGATTTCAGTCCCATCTTCCATGCAAAAGCAGGGATACAGTTTCTCCTCTGAGTAATTTCTTTGGACATGCACCATGTGGATCCCTGCTTACTTTGAGCTCTCTGACAGGTACCTAGCCGTTCAGTCTTCTCTAAGACAATGAGGCTAATAGGCTACAAGCTCAATTAAAAGCAGATGGGCTAAAACCCATAAACTAGGTATTTGCATAAAAAGATCATCTTATTTTGATGCTGTAGCTTTATACTACTTTTAATTGTTCCCCTCCCCCAAGACAGCCCCACCTTAGCCAAAAGATAACAAGCAAAGGTAGTTTATTTTTCTTCTGAGAGAGAAACACTACAGGTTAAGACACTGGGAGCGGGGAGGGATGCAATTGCATAAAGCAACATGACAGACTGTGAATGAAGGTACAGCTGCTTAGATGAGCAAGAGACTGACTCTACCTAACAGTCCCACTAAGCCACTCCACCCTCCCAGAATTCAACACAAATGTAAGTACTCCCAAAGCCTCCAAGCGAAAATAGTGTAACTCATTAAAAAGTTAGAAAAACAAAACAAAACGCCAGATTACCTCATGGCAGAGCTCACCAACCTTTTGTCAATCAAGCTTGGCACTGTGATTTTCCTTGGTGAGGATCTTAGCACCTTTTTAGATCTTTATCTTACTCTGTTTAACAAACTAAAGCCCAATAACCAACTAGCAGTTTGTGGACAAAGTGATATAAAGAATTAAGAATGAAGGATGCAAGGTAGACATAAAGAGGTGATGTTGACAGACCTTTAATGGGAAAAATCCAACAATCTGGCAATTACAGTAGTGACTAATAAAATTAATATTCTAAAAGTAGAAACACGGCCTCTGAAGAAGGAGCCCCAGGTAATTCTGCTTTGTATCACACAGAAAATAACACCCAAGTCATAGCTAATTGGCATGTTTCTGGTCACATGACAGATAAAAACCACATGACCCATGAGCATCAAGATGGCAGACACCAGAAGCTCTACTAAAAAGGAAGTCGAATGCAATTCTTGCCAAGAAATAGGAATGGTCCCATCTGACATGGAGAGAGGCCACTGTGAGCTTCCCCACAGCCACTGGGAGCTTACATCCTCTGTGTTCTTAGTTTCCCTAAGAACTGACTTCTTTATTTTACCTTTCAAAAATTCTTTAGTTGTTTAAGCTATCTCACAAAAGACTTCCCTTTTTGAAATATTCAGCATGTCTAACAGGGTAGCCCAGTGGTAGACTACTTTCCTAACATATGCGAGGCTCTTATTTCCATTCCTGCAAGCAAGATATGAAACTATAATAACAAAAAAAATAAGGGCAGGTATAGTGGTGTTTGCCTGTAGTCTGAGCAGTAAGAAGGCCAGAGCAAGAGGCTCACAATTCTAGACCATCCTGAAAGCTGCATGAAGATTGAAGCCAGCATGGACTATGTAAGAAGAGGAGAGAATATCCATTACTTATAAACCATAAGGGTTTTTGTCCTTTTTTTACATTGATTCTTTGAAGCTCTTATATATGAAGCCTATAAATCTATATTTCCCATCATTGGACTTGTGATATAAATAACAAGCAACATTCATTGAGCAGTTACTTAATTCCATGCACTGTCAAAGCTATTTCAAAGGAATCATTTCACTGAGTTTTAAAGGACGGAGATGAGAATAGTCTGGTACAGACAACTAAACAAATTTCCAAAAGTTCATTCAGCCAATAGCAATAGAGGAGTAGCAATAACTCTTCTGAATGAGTCTGGCTATCAACAGTGCTCTTGACTGTGAGCATCCTATTTATCTCATCTCTTATTAATAGTTTGTGGTTACTGTAAGACATTAGATATAACAGTTGCCATCTTGACTGTTAGTTCCCTTTCTAGTTGTTGTGATAAAATACCCTGACAAATGAAACGTAAGGTTGAAAGGGCTGATTGGACCACAATTCCAGATTACAATCCCTGATCATGGAGAAGTCAACTGATCACCACACATTCCACAGTCAAGAGTAGAGAACAATGAGGTAATGTACGTATTCTAGTGATCAGCTGGATTTCTCTTCTTCTGCAGGTCAGAATTTCCTTTCTAGGGAATGGTGCCACTCAGAGTAGAAAAGTCTTCCTACTTCAATTATTGATTAAGATAATTTCCTCTAGGCTAACCCAACCCAGACAATCCTTCATTGAAACTCTCCTTCCCCAGGTGATTCTAGATTGTATCAAGTTGACAATTAAAACTAACCACGCACCATCTGTAAATGCACACCATCTGCAAAGTATAATTGAACAGGTTAACAGCATCGAGTACTCTCATGTTACAGTACAGGCATCTCCACTGTAAATCTCTCTTCATCTTGCTAAACTGGAGCTCAGTGCTTATTGTGAATCAGTCCCCTTTCCTCGCAGACCCCAGCAATCACCATTCTATGTTTTGCTTCCATAAATTTTAAAACACTGCATATCTTCTGTGTGAGAAATTCATTCTTTTACAACTGGCATATTTCACCTACTATAGTGCCCTAAGTATTTCTCCATGACGTAGCATATGGCAGAGTTTCCTTCACTGCACATGGCACTGATAAACCACACCTAGTTTATCTGTTCATTTGCTGATGGACACTTAGGTTGCTCAGCCCACAACTCTCATGCAAAACGTACTAAAAATAGAGTTTACAGATGCTACTTCCAAACTCTGCTTTCAGTCCTTCTGCCTGTACATTGAGAATAGGAGGGACTGTTGGATCATGTGGAAGGTCTTATGTTAATTTTTTAAAGAGTCTCTCATTTTCTATAGTGGTTAGACCATCCTATATTTCCACAAACAGTACACAAGAGTTCCAACTTCTACATTTACATCCTCAATAACACTTTTTGGGGGCCTTTTAAAAAATGTAGTAGCCATTCTAATTGGCTGAGATGTCATTTTTCTTTTACTGTATGTGGTTGGAGTATGTGTAAAATTCAAAGTCTAAAAAATATTCATGTATATCATCACTCAAATCTAGTAGTTTCTAATTCAAATGTGAATAAAATCCGATATTGTATAAATATTTATCTCCTAGTACTTTCATTCACATAGGATTCTATTACAGATTAAACAATTTTCCAACATATAAAAATACTCTGTCTTTACTTAACAATTTTGAAGTCCCTAGAAGTAATCAGTTAAATAATCCAATACTTAGCTACAGGAAAATACATGTTTGGACTATATGTTCAGTTTTTATATCATAAAAACATTTTGATTACTATAGGTTTTCACTAGTTTGCATTCACTGTATTATGCATCATGATGGGGTCCATAAGGGCGGTCATTTTCATTCAAGTATGTCATGCACTTTGACCATGTTTACTCCCCACTACCCTCTCCTGAACTTCCTATCAGCTTCCTTTCTTTTTCCCTGACTACATTATTATACACATGTACACACACACACACATGCACACTCAAATGAGAACATGCATGCTCTCACATGATACACATATGATAAAAAAGAAAAGAAAAAATATTCATCTTATGGTTCTGGCTTGGTTCTTTTAATACAATCATCTTCCAGTCCCATTCATTTTCCTGAAAATAATATGATTTCATTCCTTTTTATAGCTGAATAAAATTCCATTGTGCATATGTATCACATTTCCTTTTTCAATATATCTGTTGGTGGGCATCTAGACTGGCTCTCCATCTAAACTATTGTAAACAGTACCACAATACAAGATCTCCATGGCATGCTGACTTTCATTCCTCTGGGCATATACCAGGACTTGACTAGTTAATCAACCAGGGGTTTTACCGTTAGCTTTTTGAAGAACTTTCATACTGATTTCCATAGTGGCTGCCATATATTACATGCTTACCAGACTTCTATGAGAATTCCATTCCCCAGGTCCTCCTCAGTAGCATAGGTGGTGCTTGCTGTTCGTGTTGTTCTTTTCATAGCTATTCTGCCTGGAGTGAGACAGAATCTCCATACTTTCCTGATCTGCATTTCCTTGATGGCCAAGGATATTGAACACTTTCATATATTTATTTGTACATCATCCTGAAGAACTCCCCACTTACGTTGATCAGTTTTTTTGGTTGGAAAACTTGGGGTGTTTTGGTATTTAATACTTTTTGAGTTGGTAAGGTTATTAGTTTCCTGACAGATGTACCGCAGGGAAGGAGTTCTCTCTCATCTTGTGGCTCTTTATTTTGTTCATTGTTTCCCGTGATGATCACATGCTTTTAAGTACAAGCAATACGTTTGTCAATTCTTGCTGTTGTTTTCTGAGGTTTAGATCATTTTTCCAAAAGCCCTTGCCTATGTCTATATTTTGAGCATTTCCCCCATCAAACTCCAATTCTATTCCCCGTCACTAGGGAAACATTCCTACTGTTTATATGGAAGCACAAAGGCTCTAGAATAGTCAAATTATCCTGGAGCAGAAAGAACAATACCAGCTGTGTTTAGGTGCCAAAATATACTCCAAACAGCATAGTCAGACATAAACAGATAGCCCGATAGAGAGAGAAATAACAACAATAAATTCACACAGGTATGTCCTACTGACTTTCCAAAAAAGTATCTGTCTTAGGGTTTTACTGCTGTGAACGGATACCATGACCAAGGCAACTCTTATAAGGACAGCATTTAATTGGGGCTGGCTTACAGGTTCAGAGGATCAGTCCATAATCATCAAGACAGGAGCATGGCAGCATCCAGGCAGGCATGGTGCAGGAAGAGCTGAGAGTTCTACATCTTCATTTGCAGGCAGCTTCTAGGCAGCTAAGATGGGGGCCTTAGGCCCACGCCCACAGTGACACACCTACTCCAACAAGGCCTCACCTTCTAATAATGCCACTCCTTGGGCCAAGCATATACAAACCACCACAGTGTCAAAAACATACATTGCAGAAAATGCATGCAAAAAGAAAATGAAACTTGATTTATATTTCTTGCTCTGCACAAAAATCACTTCAAATCAATCAAAAAATTAAAATTGCTAGAGGAAAAGATAAAGAAAATGTTATGGGTATTTTTAGCCTTAAACTGCCTTCTAAATATTACTTTATAGCCATATGCAAATACTACTCTCAGCCTTTATCAGAGAAGCTCTCTATGGAGTGAATCATGGTAGTTAATACATGGAGACCATGGCTACACAAGGTGCTAAGTATAGGTGAGGGTTGCATCCTCAGCTCTGATCAATATATTTATTTATTCCATCTAAGATCCAAAGAGCATCTTGGAAGAGGGGGTAGGAACAAAGTAAAAAAATGGAGAGAAGAGGCATGAAATGCTATCATCGGAACAAGACATAGCCATTAAGATCACAAATTCACTGTAGCTGCAGATGCCTGTACTGAGTCTATACAAGAATAGCCCTGTCCGCTGTCAGCCATAGATGGACTCTAGAGGACTCACACTGCTGACCTATTTGCTACTACAGATCCCTAGAGAGCAGCTGTCATTGCCTTCAGGTGTGTAGCCACTGACAACCTCACCAAGCTCCTGTGGATGATGTCAATCCAAAGGCCACGAAAATGGCTCTGGCTAAACTAAAACCAAACCAAATCAGAAGTCTGGGAAAGATACCAAACAGTAACAGGATGGGGGAAGCACAAGAGATGTTGAGGGGATAATAGAGTGTGGGGAAGTATAATCAGAATATGTTAATATGAATATAAAATATTGTTATATATTTTAATAATTTAGTAATGTTATTTTAATAAACATATTAAAATAAACATTTAATAAGTAATTTAGTAAAATGATGAATAAAATGCCACTATGAGAAATGTAGTTAGCAATACAAAAATATGCAATGAATTTCAGTGATGTTTATGTAAAATGACAAAACGAAGTTTCAGCTCTTCAAAAACTAAGGAATGGGGGGAGTGTTACACTCAGTGGGTCTATAAAAAATAAACCTTGAGACCAATACAGATGCAGATGGACTAAGAGCAGAGCCCCCAATGGAGAAGTTAGGGCAAGGACTGTATGTAGGAGCTGAAAGGATTTGCAACCCCATAGGATTAACAATAATATCAACCAACCAGACCACCTCCCAAAGTTCCCAGGGACTAAACCACCAACCACAAAGTACACATGGAGTGACCTATGGCTCCAGCTGAATGTATAGCAGAGGTCCGCCTTATCTGGCATCACTGGGAGGGGAGCCCCTTAGTCCTGTGGAGGCTCAATGGCCTAGTGTAGGGGAATGTTTGGGTTCTGAGGCAGGAGTGGGTGGGCAGGTAGGGAAGCTCCTTCTTAGAGGCATGGGGAGAAGGAAAGGACGTGGAGGTTGTGGAGGGGAAACTGGGAAGGGGATAACATTTGAAATGTAAATAGAAAAATAACAAATAAAAAATGAAAATTACATAAATATACCTTTAAACAAAGGAAGATATTCATGGAGATCTTAATTAGTCAGAGGTCAATAAAGCACATTTTGAGGTAGATGAGTTTAAAGGTCCCCACAGCACACTGCCCTTCTTCTTTAGCAACACATCTGAAATTACAGCCATGCAAATCCATTGCTATGCATACAGACATCATCTCTCTATCATTATGATAACTAAGGTGCTCTGTAGGATTTCAGAGGACATCTTCTCAAAATACTCTTTGGCATATGTACCCAAATCACTTCCTAAAGAGACTTAAACTACTACAGAACTCAGACTATAACACTCAACAAGTCTCTCCTCCCCATTGATGACCGGCTAGGCCATCCTCTGCTACATATACAGCTAGAGCCACAAGTTCCACCATGTGTTCTCTTTGATTGGTGGTTTAGTTCCAAGGAGCTCTGTGGGTACTGGTTAGTTAATATTGTTGTTCCTCCTATAGGGCTGTAGACCTCTTCAGCTCGTTGGGTCCTTTCTCTAGCTCCTTCACTGGGGACCCTGTGATCCATCCAATAGATGACTGTGAACATCCACTTCTCTATTTGACAGGCACTGGCATAGCCTCACAGGAGACAGCTATATCAGGCTCCTGTCAAAAAATCTTCTTGGTATATTCAATAGTGTCTGGGTTTGATGGTTGTTTATGGGATGGATCCCCAGATGGGGCAGTCTCTGGATGGTCCTTCCTTCAGTCTCAGCTCTGAACTTTGTCTCTGTAACTCCTTCCATGGGTATTTTGTTCCCCATTCTAAGAAGGAGCAAAGTATCCACACTTTGGTCTTCCTTCTTCTTGAGTTTCATGAGTTTTGCAAATTGTATCTTGAGTATTCTAAGTTTCTGGGCTAATATTCACTTATCAGTGAGTGCATATCAAGTGACTTCTTTTGTGATTGGGTTACCTCACTTAGGATAATATCCTCCAGATCCATCCATTTGTCTAAGAAGAATTTCATAAATTCATTGTTTTTAATAGCTGTGTAGTACTTCATTGTGTAAATGTACCACATTTTCTGTATCCGTTCCTCTATTGAGGGGCATCTGTGTTCTTCCCAGCTTCTGGCTATTATAAATAAGGCTGCTATGAAAGTAGTGGAGCATGTGTCCATATTACAAGTTGGAGCATCTTCTGGGTATATGTCCAAGAGTAGTATTGCTGGATCTTCTGGTAGTACCATGTCCAATTTCCTGAGGAACCGCCAAACTGATTTCTAGAGTGGTCGTACCAGCTTGCAATCCCACCAGCTATGGAGGAGTGTTCCTCTTTCTCCATATCCTCTCCAGCATCTGCTGTCACCTGAATTTTTTATCTTAGCCATTCTGACTGGTGTGAGGTGGAATCTCAAGGTTATTTTGATTTGCATAATTCCTAATGATTACTGATGTTGAACATTAGGTTTCCCACTAAGCCCATGATCTACCTAGTCTATCTATCTGCCACTTAAGCAATGTCAGGTCTGGGTTCCATCCCATAGTGTGGTTCTTAAATCTGATCAGGAAGTGATTGGTTACTCCCATAACATTTGTGCCAATATTGTACTAGTATATCTTTACAGGCAGGTCACTGTTGTAGATCACTGGTTTTGCAGCTAGGAGATAGTGATAATTACCTTTACCTTCTGGTAGCTTGTAGAGTACCTTTCAGTATCATGAATATTAGTCAGTAGGAATGATGTGTCTAATGGCAATAGCTCAACTTCTCCATGTTTGATGACATGTAAAAACATGTAAGTGTTTTGCCTCAACAATAGGTCTTACCATCAGTTTGTGGAGTAATTAATAGCCTTGGAAATAGTCTGTGGGATTTGAGGGTTACAGTGGAGCTCCTTTGGACAATGACTCAACAAGATTTATCCCATTCCTGGGACTTGAGATTTTACCTGGTGATAAGTCTATTTGGGGGGCATTTTCTCCCCAATTATTCGGTGACAAAATTTAGATTTTTTTCATATAGGTATACATTTTAGGAAGTTTCTACAGTAATAGGTTTCCATATGATTTTTCAAATGATCTTTGGTGTTAGTTGTCCATCTCTATATTGTTTCTTTATCCTTTTCTTCCACACCTTTCTCTATTTCATCTACCTAGTCTAGTTTCCCGCTTTGTCTGTGCATAACAATACATTTAATTTACCTTTCCTTGAGAGATCCTCTGCCCCCTCTTGGACCCTTACTTTGTATCTTTATAGTTATTTGGATTGTTCCATGTAAATTGATGAATTGAAAGCTTACATGCATATTTAAGAGAAAACATATAATCATCTTTTGAGTCTGGATTACCTCAATGAGGATGATATTTTTAGCTATAGAACATTTATCTGTAAACTTCATAATTTCATTTTTCTTAACAATGAATAATACTTTATTGTTTATATGTGCAACATTTTCATTATTCATTTATCACATGTATTGCTTCCCTATTCATAATAGCCAGAAATTGAAAATGACCTACTATGGGTAGAGAAGCAATAAACATAAATAATCAAGTGTCTCTGTAGTAGACTATAGAGTTCTTTGTGTATATGCCCAAGAGTGATATATCTGACTATTGAGATAGATCAAGTTCCAGCCTCCTCAGGAAACTGCACTTATTTCTTTAGTGGCTGTACAAGTTAGCACTCCCACCAGCAGTGGAGGAGTGTCCCCCTTGCCCCACATCCTCGCCAGTATGTGCTGTCATTTTTTATTGATCTTGGCCATTCTAACTCTAGTAGGATGAAATCTCAAGGCAGTTTTAATTCTTATTTCCCTGGTGGCTAAGGATGTTGAACATTTCTTGAAGTATTTCTTAAGCATTTGTGTTTTCTCTTTTGAGACCTGTCACCTCAGTTCTATAGCCCATTTTTAACTGAGTTATTTGTTTTCTTCATGTTCAATGCTTTTAGTTAGTAAGATACTTTAGATATTAACCCTCTGTGATATATATAATTGGTAAAGAGTTTTGTCCATTCTGTAGGCTATACTTTAACCCTAAAAGATGGTGTCTTTTGCCATACAGAATCCCTTCAATTTCGTGAGGTCCCGTTTATCAATTGTTGGTCCTAATGACTGTTCTATCAGTGTGTTGTTCAGTAAGTTCTAGACTGTGACAATGAGTTTAAGCCTAGTTGTCACTTTCTCTTTTCTCGGATTCAAGCTGTCTTGTTTGAGGTTCTTGATCCACTTGGAGTTGAGTTTTGTTCAGGGTGATGATATGAACCTGTTTGCTTTCTTCTACATGCAGACCACCAGTTTCACCAGCACCATATGCTGAAAATGTTGTCTTTTCACCACTGTGTGTGTGTGTGTGTGTGTGTGTGTGTGTGTTTTGTTTTGTTTTTGTTTTTGTTGGGTTGGTTTTTTTGGGGGCTTCTTTCTCAAAAATCAGGTATCTATAGGTATGCTGAATTATGCCTGGTTCTTCAGTTTTGTTTCCATTGATTGATTTGGTTATTTTTATGTCAATACTATGCTATTTTTATAGCTGTGTAGTGCAACTTGAAATCTGGAATGGTGATAACTCCCTCAGGTCTTTTATTATTAAAGATTGTTTTGGTTGATCCTGGGAGTCCGTTTTGTTTGTTTGTTTTTATATGAAGTTAAAATTTGATTATTTTCAATTTCTGTAATTTCTGTTGGAATTGCCATAGCGATGGCATTGAGTCTGTAAATTGCTCTGGGTAAGATGGCTATTTTTAGTATATTAATCCTACTGATCCTTGATCATGGGAGATCTTTCCATCTCTGATGTCTCCTTCAATTTTATTCTTCAGTGTGTTAAAATTTTTATTATACAAGTCTCTCACTTGCTTTCTCAGAGTTATCCCAAGATACTTGGTGTTTTTTGAAAATATTGTAAAAAGTGCTGCTTAAATGATTTATTTCTCCATATGTTTGTCGATGGTTTTCGGAGTTAGTTTTTATCCTGCTACTTTCTTCAAAGTGTTTATCAACTGTAGAAGCTCTTTAGGGTGTTTTATGTAGATAGATAGATAGATAGATAGATAGATAGATAGATAGATAGATTTGCAAAGGAAGATACTTTGACTTCTTCCTTTCCTATTTGTAGCCTTTTGATATCATTCAATTGTCCTACTGCTCTGGATATGAATTTAAGCGCTACGCTGAACAGGTATAGAGAGAATAAACAACCTTGTCTTGTTTCTGGTTGTTGTGGAATTGCTTGAGTTAGTCTCCATTTAGGTTGATGTTTGTGGGTTTGCAGTTAATTTCCTTGATTGTGTTGAGGCATGTTCCCTGTAGCCCTAATATTTCCAGGGCTTTTATCATAAAAGGATGTAGGATTTATTGTTAATGTTTGCATCTATGTTCATAAGAAATGTGCAATTTTTTGTTGAGTCTTTGTGTGGTTTTGGTACCAAAGTAATAATAACCTCATAATAAGAGTAATAAAATGTTCCTTCAGTTTTTATTTTGTGAAATAATTAGAGGAGCATAGTACTAATTCTTCTTTGAAGGTCTGGTAGAATTATGCACTGAATTCATCTGACCATGGGCATTGTTTGGAGACTTTTAATTATTGCTTCTACTTTACAAAAGTTACAGATCTATTTAAATTATTTATTTGATCTTGATTTAACGTTAGTAGGTAATACATATCCAGATATTCACCTAATTTTCTACATTTATTTATTTATTTATTTATCTAGGTATTCCAGTTTGATAGAATAGTGACTTTTTAAGTCTGTCCTTATGGCTCTCTGAATTTCCTTTGTGTCGATTGTAAAGCCTACCTCCCTTCTCTAAGTCTTAAAAGTTGGATCTTCTCTCTTTGTCTTTTAGTTAATTTGGATAAGGCTTTTTAATCTCCTTGATTTTTTTTTTTAAAGAATCAACTCTTCCTTCTGTTGATCTCTCTCTTCCTTTCTTTCCTTCTGTCTGTCAGTCTTTCTATTTCATTGATTCTGCCATGATTTTGATTATTTCTTGCCACTTACTCTTTTTTGGGATGTTATTTCTTCTTTTTTTTCTAGAACTTTTAAGTATGTCACTAACTTATAATATGAGATCTCTCTGTTAAAAGTTTTGATAGCAATGGGAGGAAATTAGAGGAAAGTTTGAGGTCTAATTAAATACAAAACGTAAAGTAAAGTAGATTTGTCTTAATAACTTACAAAATTATTCCTGGTTTACTTATACACATTCACTCAGCAAATCAATGAGTGAATGAGTTTTTTTAGAACTGTGTTCATTGCTACCCAAACTGATGTCTATAAAGGAAAGCAGAGAAAGTGGAGAATAGGGTATTATGAAAATAACAGAATTAGCTCCATCTTCTTGCATCTCTTCTTAAAATATTAATTTTTCAAAAGCCAAGAGGAAGCATAAAGATCAAATAGCCAATGGATAATTTAGCTATAGAAAAATGAGAATGGCTGAGTTGTAGCTTGATGAAGAGTGCTTGCCTAACTTCTGCAAGTCCCAGGTTCCGTCCCCAGTGCTCTGTGTCAGCAACACAAGAAGCATAAGTTAATTAGGTCACAAAGGACACTGTTCAGTCGAGCCTTCTTCATAATTGTTTCTATGAAAGATGCAGTATGTTAATGCATTCTGGCATGACCTCTTCACTTCATTACAAACCAGTGCTTGGACAGTGTGTGGGTGTCTAGTTGGGCTGAGGATACTATTAATGCCCGAATGGGGTCTAGTATCATATTTTGGAGCTTGCGAACTGATAGATCTATGGAATGATGCATTTCACTGATATACAGATATGCATGGAGGCCAGTCCTTGTCTTAAGCTCAGTGAAATGTCCATACAGCTGCTTCTGGGAACAAAGGCTGAATTAATGGTAACTGCACTGATTGCATGAAAGCTAACTTGAGCCCCATCATCTAACTGCTCTTTAAACAAATCTCACTCACTGTGTGGATATCTCTGACTCTTTCGCCTTCTCTTGGGACCCTTCCCCTCCTATTGGATTACATAGCAGTACCCAATTAAAGCTACTCGAATGATCTCAGCAGCAGCAGCAGTGCCCCTTGCTACCTGCCCCAATATTCTGGGTTCCTGAATGAAAGACACATACAAACACATTTTGCATTTTTGTATGTCTAAAGCAGCTAAATGGTTGGGCCACTTCCTAATCTCCATGTGGCTAATCCATTCCCTCCAATATTCCTGAGTTATGACTACTAAAATCTAGATTCCATCTTTGCTATCCTAGACCAAGTAGTGTAGCCCTCTTGAGCTGCGTTCCCCTAACTCCTACATGGCAGCTATGTTCTCTGCCCCGCCCCTCTCAGACAAGGATCTTGGTTCTCCTCCAAGCATAGTGATTCTCTCCCCTTCTTCCTTTTTCCTCCCTCCTTCCTCAGTCCCTTGCCCAGGAATCCTAAAAATCTAGCCTCTGTCTCACTGCCCAGCCATTGGCCACTGGAAACTTTATTTACCAATCAAAACCAACTGGGGCAGGGTTCCCTCAGTGTCTTACAATGTAGACATGCAGATTCTCATGAAATTTTGGCAACCAAGATTAACACAATACAAGCACCATTAGACCAAACCCACAACAGAATTGCCTTGTCCAACCTTGGGTTTGAGCCTAGTGTGACTGTAACTTGATATGCCTTATTTGGTTGATATCCCTGTGAGGCCTGCTCCTTTCTGAAGGGAAACAGAAGAGCAATGGATATAAGGGAAAGGGAAGAAGGGGACAGGGAGAGGAGAGAGGGGAGAGGAGGAGAGAATCCTGAGACATAGTGGGAAGGGAAACTGTGATAAGAATGTACTGTATGAAAAAAAAAATGATAAAAAAAAGAAAAAAATGATAACGGAAAAGAAAAAAGCCTCACTAAAATGAGCATCAGAAAAGGATATATTTGGCTATCTAAAGAACTTTTCTGGTAGTTTGTGAATGCAAATTTGATTTGAGAAGTTAACCTTTTGTGTGTTTGTTTTTTAATCTACTTGTATTGGAAGACCAAATTTAATTAGACTGCACAAAAGACTTCATTTATTGCATAAGTTAAAGTCTAAAGGTAGACTGGGTTTGGGCCTTAGTGCAGTGAGAGATTCCAGTCCCATTTCCCAGCAACTCTAGCCTCACAGTAAAAGAATGCTTGCTTCAAATATTCTTGCTTTTCATCTCTACTCTTTCCATGGCTCCCTCTTAAAAGCAGATGTTTGAAGACTTGGTGCATGGCTCAGTTGGTAAAGTGCTTGCCACAGAAGTGTGAGGATATGAGTTCTATGGACAGCAGTCGTGTAATAGGCATGGTGGTGTGTGTCTCTAATCACTGTCCTGAAGACGCAGAGAGGTGATTCCTGGGGCTCACATGGTAGCCAATCCAGCAGAATTGGTGAGCTCAAAGTTTGGTGAAAAACCCTATGTCACAAAATAAGATGTAAAAAAATTGAGGAAGACACCAACATGAGCCACTGGTCTCCACATGTTTGTATACACAACACACAAACACACACACATATCAGGGTGGGGTGGGGTGGGGTGGGGTGGGGTATATTTTTCAAAAAGAAAGTGTCCCTCTCCTCGGTTTACCTGCAGGTCTCATTTATCCAGATTGGAACTGAACAGATTTCTGGATTAATCTTTCTAGTTTTAGAGATGGCATGACAGCACAGGCCTGGTTCCCTCGCTCAGAGACAGGCACTGGCTTATGAGTGAGACTTTGCTGAGAACTTTTAGATTAGAGCCCATCCTTCCAGCTGAGGCCAAAACTCCAAACCTTCTGGTCCTCTGACGCGTGTGACTCGAGCCTCTGTGTGGGTTGGAAGGTAAAGCCCAAGCCTCATTAAGGAGCAGGCAACCTACAGGGTGAACTAATAAAGATAAACAATAATTTAGGATGTTACCACATGAAGCAATGTCGCATGGGATGCTAGATAATAGATACTTCCAAAAGAGAAATATTGCCCAAAGAGAATTGGGAGGTCAGACTGCCAGTGTGGCTGAGTGTAGCAGTGACCAAAGAAAATTACATTGTGATTCTAGAAGATGGATTCCAGTAATTTAGGCAGAAATAACTGTAGGGCAGAGAAGGATTAAGTCCACGGTATATTAGCCTGAGGAGACTTCCCTTGGGCAACACCTAATCTCTTTGTTGTAAATTCTATGCTCACCAAGCAACCTTCTGAATTATTATTTGTTCTTCTGAGTGACTGACCCCACAACAAGGGAATGCCTGGTTAAAGAAAGGCTCCTGATTTAAAAATCTGTTCTATTTCCCATGGTAAATTGGTGCTGTGGTTTATAAATCATTCCCTTTTGTATTTTGTTAGAGCGATTCTATCCTTCAAAGCCTGTTTGCCTTGACAAAATAATAAAAGTGAGATCTTGAAAGGGAAAAGCGAAGGCCTAGACAGGACTATAACGGCTCCATCAAGGTACGCTCCCCACGGGGCCCGTCCCAGATCTGCCAGCTGATTTTTCCTCAATGGGAACTCTCATGCAGAAGCAGCCCAATGCAAAATCTCTCACAATCCCTGTTCTTTCCTTTGAAGAAAGGGTCTTGAAAGAGATCCTGATGTATGGGAAATATAAGGCAGAACTTTAGAATCAAAGAGATCCTGGGACATGTGCTGCTCCCCTAGTCTATGTGACTTTTGGATGAGTCCTGTGACCTCCAACAGCCCAAGTACAAAACATTGAATGACTCAGTGCTTGCATAGCAACTAAATGAGGTAAGCTCACTAAGTGCCTAGCACATGACTGTCGGGGGTGTGAGGGAGAGCTTTCTCTTGATTTCTGCATTTGGCTAAAAGGTATCTGCTAACCTTGCCAACACAGTATTCAGGATAAATGATAGCTCAGTGTATGTGTTTGAGTAATTTGAAAATAAAAATGGGAGCTAAATGTAATCACAGATGCCAGCATGATTTTTAACATCCTAACTTGTTCCAGATTAAATCAGTGTGGGGCACCAGCACCAGCAAAATCCCACTCTAGTCTGCTTTCTAATTATTACACAGCTCTTCTTTATTCATGGTTTAAAGAATGACGAGAGAAAATGCCACTAAAAGTAATTTAAGAAGAATGAAAAGAGAGTGCTATGAAAGAAGTTTTTTAAAAAAATCAGAGAATGTTTACTGTAAAAACAAGAAGCTGGAAGGCAAAAGTGGAAAGTATGTGCTTTCCTTTAAAAGGTAAAAAATAAATAAATAAAACTGTTTATCTGAAGGGTTGTTCTGCAGAAGGGGAAGTGGGAGAGTAGAGTCTGCATGCCTGCTACTTGTCTGTCTCATCAATTGCACTAGTAAATGCCCTGGAGATGAACTGTGTCTCATCCATCACTGTATTCCCAGAAATTGGCTCTGTGCTAGTAACCATATAGATGCTCAACAAATGCTTATCATTTGACTGGGAAAATAGGTGGATTGAAGAATGGATGGATGGTGGGATGAATGACTGATAGGATAGAGAGAGAGACCAGATGGGTAGATAGCATTTAGGACATTTGAAGATAGTAACCCTACAAAGAACATTGGAAGACATTGAAACAAAACAGATATTGTCCAAGACAGGAGTCTCAACCTTCCTAATGCTGTGACCCTTTAATACAGTTCCTCATGTTGTGGTAACCTCTAACCATAACATTCTTTCATTGCTATTTCACTGTAATTTTGCTACTGATATGTAATGTAAATATCTGATATGCAGAATATCTGATATGTGACCCATATGAAAGGATCGTTGGACCCCAAAAGGGATCATGACAGGTTGAGAACCACTTGAAGGCTATTTGATCAATTTGTGTGAATTATTTCTAGGCCAAAAGGCACCTAATCCAATATTCTTCCACTTACCTTATTGCTGTTGAGATGAGACTATCCCTATTTCAATACAATCCAGGTTTCAAAGTTATTGGCCAAATGTCAACTAAAAACTTAGTATGTTGAAGGCTGGAGATATGACTAAGTAGTTGAGAGCATTTGTGGCTCTTCTCGACGACCCATGTTCAATTCCCAGCACAAACACAGTAACTCACAACCACTCATAACTCCAGTTCCCAGGGATCTAAAGCTCTCTTCTGACTTCTATGGGGAATCAGGAACATACATGGTGCATGTACATACATGCAGGCAAAACATCCATACACATAAAGTAAATAAGTCTAAAACATTTTAAAAATATGTTCAAAGCCTAATCCACCAGATCTTGGAATATGACCTTATTTGAATATAGGATTTTCATTGGTATAATTAGTTAAGATGAAATCATATTAGAACAACCCCTAGTCTACTATGGCTTATGTTAAATGAGGAGAAAGTAGACCAAAGCAAAACAGAAGGGAGATTTGTGGAACTAATATAGATAGTAAGGCCCAAGGGCTGAAGGAGCCTCAGCTCTAGAGTCTTGCTTCACCTCTGGCCAAAGGTTCTTCACTGGTCAGACAAGCCTACACTGGACTGAGACCTGACCTAAACCAGAAAGTTTTCTTGTGTGGTGATTCTGAATTGGGGTGAGAGAGAGTTCATTTTTCTATCAAATCTAAGAATTTAATCAGTGATTTCACTGACAAGAAATGCTATTTCACATGGCAAAACAAATACATGGGCATAGCAGAGAAAATAATGTAACATCTAAGTCATTGTAGGCAAAAATAAAGATACGTCGGGGCCAGTAAGGTGGATCAGCTGATAAAGGCATTTGCCACCAAGCACAGTGACTTGAATTTGATCCTTAGAAACTACATGGTGGAAGGAGAGAATGACCCATGCAAGCTGTCCTTTGACTTCCGTGTGTGAATGAATGACATACATGTACCAATATACTTAAATGCTGGAAGATCCTGCTTGCTATGAAGGCCACAATCCACCATGCCGGGATAAACTTTCCAAGCTCATTGCAAAATGGAAGACTTCTTTCTCAGCGGGGGTTTCCTCTTCTCCACTGATCTTATCTGGAGAATGTCTCTAAGCATAGGTGCCTGACCTAATCTAGAGGAAGACCCTGCACAAAACTTCCTGAAAGGACTGCTGGTTCAGGACATAAGACCCGCCCAGCCCTTCCTGCCAAATGATAATTAGTTACTGAGTAGTACCCAATCAGCCCTACCTGTAACCCCAAAAAAACCACTCTGAGGAAAGTCACATAGCCTATGGCCAGATTACAGGTTCAACTTCCTCTATCCCAATAGGAACCTGCCCTAGAGGTTCTTGGAGTTTCTCCTTATGTAAATGAGGCATTTCTAGGCCTCTGCCCTAGCCATCTTGGAATTATCTACACTCTTCAAGGTCTATATGGCCCTTGTTCAATCCAAATAAAGTTAGCTGTCTTAATGAAGCGCATTCTGGAAGTCAATCCATTGGTACACACCTGTCTGAACCCTGCCACCCTACTCACACATTTCTGCTCCCTTTGTCCTCTCAGCCAGTGACCAACAGCCCCAGGCAAGTAAAAAGGGTCACACACACAGAGGCACACACCACAACCACCACCATAAATAAATAAGTGTTTTTTTTTAAAAAAGACATTAGAGAAAATTAGAGTTTTAAAAAAGACATTACAGACAATTCCCCCAAATCCTCCTTAGGGTACAAATTCGTTCTCCTTTATGCTTAGAAATTGGGTCTTAAAAGAGATAATTAACTTAAAATGGGGTTTCTAGGTAGGGCACTGAAGAAGGCCCTTGCCTGATATACACAATAGGGACACAGATCTATTTTGCAATACATTTCACAAACACTTTGATGTGTTCTCATTGTAATATCACAGGTTTGTGTTTTTTTTTCACTTGAGTCTCAAAACAACCACTGGGGTATGCATCGTGTAAGATAGTCTTCTACTAAAAAATGAACAAAAGCTAGCCAATTCAAAGGCAAGACTGCTGACTCTTTAAGAATAGAAGCCAACGTTCACTAAGCATGTACTAGCTGCCTGCATCAGGCTACTTGATTTGTATTCATTACCTTATAAAGTCTTCAAAGCAAACATGGGGTATAAGATCTATTACAAATCCTCATAGCATTCTATAGTATAAGCAATTTACCCACCATTGTACAGTAAGTAGTGTTTGGATTTGAACCTGAGCCACCTCCCTCCGAAGCTGGTCATTTAATTTCCTGTTACCTCAGTGTGATTCATCGCCATCTGATCGTCGTACACCTCATTGCATGTCCACCTGACACAATGTTTGGTCACTCTCTTCAGTAGGTGATGCAAACTATCCATCCTTCTTCTTCCAAGCTGGCGGGACAGACACACGGACCCCACCTCTGGAGCCAGGAACTTCCTGCCCTCTGGATGCAGTAAGTGACCCAGGGCTTGACCTTTGAAGTCAGAGGCTGACAGTCTCCAATTAAGCCATGTCAGAAACAGGAGTCTGATGCCACTGTAGGTTTTTGCCCTGAGCATTCAATGGCTTCCCTCCTTGGTTCGGGATCAGAGCCAGCGTGGAAGCTGAAATCCTTTCTGACAACATTTGCTAGATTGCCACAGTGAATTAGTCCAGATCCCTGTGGACTGCCTTTCTTTCAGAGCCAGCTTGTCACAGCGGCAGCAGCAAGGAGGGTGACCCAGTACTTGTAGTCTAGACATATAGTCATCAAAGGCCCTTGGGGCTCTGGGCAAATTTACAAGCTTTTGAGACAAGGGCCTGTCTGATAACAAAACCAACACCCTATAATTGACACCCTAAAGATAAAGAACACTGCAGAGGAACAGAACTGAAAGCCTTCACAGCACCCACCGCACTGTAGCATCTCCCCCCTGTCCATATTGCCTGCTTCATCACAGACTTCTCTCTACAAAATTAAAAAAACAAAACAAAACAGAAACATACTCCATGATTTCTCTGGCACCTAGTAGGGGTCCTTCTCCAGCCAGGAAGAAAAGGTCCCGTTTCTCCTTCCTCCACTTAATTCTGAACACCAAATGTGTCACTAATCCTGCCCCCCATGTCTGCATGTGAGAGAAGCCAGCACACAAGTGCAGGTCTTTGCTTCTGGAATGTATGTCCAACGTGCCTCCAGAGGTAGCGAAGGATGTTACACATTGAGGAGTTCCATGAGGCCACAAGAACAGGGTAATAGTCTCAGTAATGACCCATTTCAGACTGGGAAGGTGAAGAAATATCCTCTTTCTTTCTATTTTGTTTTATTTTTATTGCTTGCTGCCAGACTAAGAAAATTAAAAATATTTGAAAATCAAGTCTCTCTCTCTGTCTCTGTCTCTGTCTCTGTCTCTCTCTCTCTCTCTCTCTCTCTCTCTGTCTCTCTGTGTGTGTGTGTATGTGTCTCTCTCTCTGTCTCTATCTGTCTCTCTGTCTCTCTGTCTCTCTGTCTCTCTCTGTCTCTCTCTCTCTCTCTTTCTCTCTCTCTCTCTGTCTCTCTCTCCCACAAGCACACACATGCATACCAGAGCTTCTGAAACCAAGCATTTTATGTAAAGTACCTGCAGTGCTTGCTGGGTAAGGTGGTAAGGTATGAATGACTCCTGCTAAAATGCAAGCAACATTTTGCAGAAGAGAGTTGCAGACCATTCTACACAGTCACTCTGGCTGCACTGCAAGCCCGGGCTCGAGAACAAAAAAATCTATCTCAGATAATTGACATTTATTTGATTGAAACAGCAGGGTGCCCTCCATCACCATGGGAAGGGACCATATGGAAGAACAGTGCGAGGAGAGATAATGTTTGTCTACTGCGTTGCCAATGTGTTTAGAGATTATTCACAGGGCTCTGGGGACTCCGGTAGGATAATGTTTCAGCCAAATTAGAATCAGATTAATTGCTCTAATCTAATGGAAAGACAATGTTTATCAAATTATTGCTCTTTTCACAACATGATATTGCAGTGCCATTATTCTTTGGGTTGAAGAAAGGAAATGAAAAGACTCTTGTAGCACATCTGCTCGAGAGTCGGACGATAGTGCTTCCCCACTACACACAGGACCGTAATGTGCTTGGCAGTTCTATGAAGTAACCAATAAATTAAAGTAAAAGATCTGTAGTGGATAAAGCTGCTGGAGTCCTATGATACTAGCTCATATTCTGATAAGACAATCGAAAGTCAATTAACTGTTTCCAGATTTGAGAGATTTTCTTCTTCTTATGATGTTCAGAGTGTTTTCCTCTATAAACAGGAAAGTGCTTCTTTAAAAAGCCCTAAGTGGCACTTACGACAAAATTCTAAAACTCCTTTTCAAAATATCAAAATCAGCCCAGTTTTTTTTTCAACACTCAAAAAGGAAATGAAACTCTCAGAAGCTTATCGCTTGCAACTCTCTATGGATTTTTCCAAGAGAGTAAAATTGGCTCTGCCATCCTAAGGCAAAGAGGGCTCGGCTTCCCCCTAGTGCTGAGGGGCTGCCCATTTCCCTGCCATTCTCAGCCCACTGGCTCATCGTTTGCATCCCTGGGAATTCTCAGAGGCATAAAGCACCACCCAGGTGGCACTTCTAAACTATACCGAGGTACCTCAGCTTATCTCCTGGTAAAAGAGGTGCTGGCTACTCCCCAGTAATCCCAACTAGGCTGGATGCCACTTCCAACAGGAAATTTGGAAGCGGAAGCGAGAGATAGAAGTTTTCTCCCCTCCGTATCTCCACAGGATACCCTGTTGGTCCCTGCAGAGCAGAAAGGAAAGATCACACAGCACAATTTGTATGTTTAATCTTGTGTGCACTCTGAGTATTTAAAAATATCAGCTGTGCAAAGCCCCCGATGTCCGTAAATACCACGAGGAGAGAGATAACTGTCAGGTTTCCACTGGGCCACATGACAAGTTCAGTCATTGCCTCTTCTCTTAGAACTAGTGCCCTTTGGAGAAAGTATTTTAGCAAACAGGATCAGACACAGGGGAGAAAAACAGATATGGTCTTCCTTGTGATATTTTACATTTGTATAATGCTTCCAATGGGAAGTAGCAATCTAACCCTAGCCTCTCTTTTATAGTTGGTTTCTGCATTTCACTGCACACAAGACATTGATGTGTCTAAGGCTGGGGGTCCTTTTTGTTACCCACATTCCCCTATCCCCCCCCACACACACACTGTTTACTATATTCTTCAACTCAATGTGGCAAGCCTATATAATCACAGAGGCCACTCCAAGATTTAGGTCTGGGACATACATTTTAATTTATGCCCATTGCTATAACTTTTCCTCACATGTACCCTGAAGTCATCCTGGGAGCTTAAGACTATTTTCCAAGGCTGTGATTATGCTCTCATTACTGGGCCAGTCTAAACAATGTCCCGTGTGTCATTATAGCCTACATTTGTGGGGTGTCGAGACAAGGTTAGGATGCATGAATAGAGCCGATTGCTCTCTGATCCACCGAAGCTCAGATCTTGCAGCGATTTTCATGTTGCTGCCTCAACAATAGGCTCCCCTGTGTCACAGAGAGTCACTCGTGAGGAATAAGTGAAGAATAGCATAGTTATCCTGATGCCTATGAAAACAGTGTGTGCCTCCCAAGACAAAGCGTGGAGCTGTAGATCTTCATTAATTACCATGCTCTGGAACAAAAGCAAATGCAGCCACTGTAATTAACGATGCGATACCCAGAGCCTCCCCATGTAAGTGCTTTCACTTCGCTGCAATTTACCAGTAAGAGCCTGAGAAATTATTTTAATCCTTATTTTTGCCATTCATTTTGGAAAGGTTACATGACTCAGTCTGAGACATATTCATACATTCATTTACATTTTTATTTTAAATGCCCTCATTGTGAAACTTCCTTAAGCCCTACCCTATCATTTAGAACTGATTCCCAAAACTTTCATTGCAAGCCAAGTATTTGTAGTAACATCTGTAGAATACACGCAAATATTGTGTATATGATGAGCATACATTTTCCACTTCTTCGGTGGAAATATATCCATTCCTCGGTGAATGAAAGAAATAACCAGCAATATATTCAAATAGTTACCAACTTTAGAAATTGATAATAAACACAAAAGAACAGCCTGCCAATTCACTGTAATTTACCTAATGCTTATAATGCATAAATGTTAAAGGACATAAAACACTAGTGGCATATTAGAGGGGCAGAAGGAAGAGCAATGGAAGATTCAGGAACAATTTTAGACTGGCATAGGTGATTCTGACCATGGTTACAACAGCCATGCAAAACGGGAGGAATGAGTGTTAGTTGGAGGTGTGTTTTCTGGGTTGTTGGGGTTTTTTTGTTGTTGTTGTTGTTTTGTTTTGTTTTTGTTTTGTTTTTTTAATGTGTTTAGGAAGAAACAGGGTGGATGTTTATCCTTGAGAGCAAAGTAAAATATCAGCACCTGAAAAGAAACATAAATGGAATGTAGAGTCGGAGCACAAAGAAAGGAGAGGTGGAAAGCGCTGAAAGAGGAGGCAGACACGCCACCTGCTGCTGAGGGAATTCTTAGTGATGAAAGTTGGTAAGGCGGTGGAAATCCATAGGGCTCGTGAGAAAGGCACGTGATGCACTGGCAGCATCGGAAGTGCTGGGGAAGAGTGAGGACTGTAGGAAGTTAACAGCGAGATCTAACTTGGAGACAGAGCTGGTGGATGAGATAAAGGACACACCTGGGAAGTGGCCCTGGTCTTTCTAAACCAAACTCAGGAACCATCCAGTGGCCGCTTCCACAGGCCGCTGGATGTATCCAAGTGGGAAGTATCCAAGATTTAGAGCATTCATTGTTTTGACTCAAAGCTGGTAGAAGATTGGTCTAGGATATAAACTGTTATTACATAATCCTACTTCGGGTATTGTGAGTTCAAAGGTTTCTTCATGGTTTTGAGAATCAGAGTTTTGACTAGATGCAGGGAGCGGGGATGCAGACTCTCAGCGCTATCAAGTTGAGAGAAAACAGGAAACAGACCTCACTAGGGCACTCAGGGCCCAGAACTGGTTAAAATGGGGTCTTAAAAAACAAGTTTTGCCCGCCTCAATTTAAACTTCATGCTTCAAGGGTCCACAGAGGCAGACATAGAAAATGTATAAAAGCATTTTTGAAGAAAAAGTACAAAGCTAATACAGATTGCATGAAAGGTGAGGTTACATAAAATATAACTTCAATGTTAGAGGAAGACTCACATCGCTGCAATTATTATCATAAAGTACATCTGAAAAGGAGCCGGCGTTAAAGGGCGGTAACACACTTCCGCTTCTGGTCAAGCAGTTATGCTGTAGACCGGTGGAAGCGTGCAGTCAGAGCAAAAGTAGGCTTGTGAGCACAGATTCAACGCAGACGTGAAGGCTGATGTCAAGAGAGGCCCACGAGGCATTAGAGAGCAGAAATTATGGCACTGAGTCTGGAAACGAGGAAGAAAAATGTGGTATTGAATGCCGCAAGCAGAAACAGCAGAGGGAAAGTAAGATAGCACTTCGCAATGGAAAACAGACCCGATCAAGCTGAGCATCAACGTTCCCAAGTGCAACAGGAGCTAAAGTGAATGATACACAGGCGAGCCGGATCTGCAAAGAGAACGCATGGATACTGGCGGGGGAAACATTGCGTCCTGTTTCCTACAAACAAAATACAGACTTCAAGTGAGCAAACATTAAAATGCCAGGGAGGAGAGCGGTGTTTGGTCAGGAAGCACAGAAATGCGTGCTATGAAATAACATCCCAGAGTCCAGTGAGGCTTTGGGCAGAGCTTAGAATCAGCCGCCTTGAGTCCCAAAGGCTGAATGAGATGCAAAGGAGGGTAAGCGAGTGGTCTGCTAAACTTAAAGCAGAGATTTACAAACCTGGCTGGCGTCAGTATTGTGCACTTGGCTTTCTCCCTCGCTTTTCTCCTGGTAACCCTCTCTCTACACCTCTGCCTTCTGTGTGAAAAATTTTATAATGAGAATGAAAAATCTTTAGAAGCAGCTCACTCTGATGAAATGACTCTCTGACCATGAGAAAAGAAAAAGGGCTAATGAGCGTAGCAGGACCAGGGTACACTGGACCACAGATACTGTAGAGTGAAGTGTTCGCAACCCTTAAAACTCAAACACTGACCTGCAATAGCAAGATGGGCCTTTGGAAGGAACCTGAGTCCTGTAAGAGTCGGGAGATGCTCTCCTTTTTCCACTCCAACCCACTCCCCACTCTACATCCTCTCCCTATTCCTCCCACGCAGTGATAATAGAAAAATAAGAAACTATGGCCATTTGCAAACTAGTAGTCACCAGGTCTCCCACCACCTTGACCTTGAACATCTGTACTCCAGATGTGTGCCTGCTATTACTCACCCTGCATTTGGTGTTCCATTGTAAGAGCCTGAGCCAACTTGATCAGCCTATATCTGTCATTATCTGATCTGCATAATTTTGTCTCCTTCTGTAGTGCCTACAGACTAACTACAGTGTCCTAAAAGGAATAACCAAGGCAGACTAAGCTCAGCTCAACATTATGTGAAAATCCAGGATGCTGAAAGGTGTCTGCTGTCTGGAGAAAAGGTGTCTAGTGTTTCTATTTAGCTGGGTGTAGTGTCACAATCCCAGCACCAGGTAGGCAGGAGAGTGGCAGATATCTGTGAGTTCAAGGCCGGCCTGGTCTATATAATGAATTCCAGAGCAGCCAGGGCTACATAATGAGACCCTGTCTCAAAAGACATACACATATATTTTTAATGTATTTTTTCAGATTATAATATAATCACATTATTTCTCCCTTCCCTTTCACCTTCCAAACCCTCCCATGCATCCCTCCTTGCTGTCTTTCAAATTCATGGCCTCTTTTTCCTTGTGGTATCATACATATTTGTACATACATATATATTCTTAAATACATAAATACAACCTGTGTGTTTACTTGTTAACACAGTTTTGCTTTGATACAGGGGTCTCATTATATATTCCTGGCTATCCTGAAATTAACTATGTAATCCAAACTGGTTTAGAATTTACTAGCTAACTCAGGCTAGCCTCAGACTTACAGTGACCCTCCTGCTTCTGCCTCTGAGGCACTGGAATTGCAGGTCTGTGCCACCACACTAGGCATCGAATGTATCCTAAAAGCCAGTACAGTGGGGCACACTTGCTGCCATGGCACTCAGCAGGAGGCTGAGGTGCTTAGATGGGAAAATAGTGAGTTTGGGACAGTCTGACCTACATAATGAAAATTTGCCTTAAAACTAAAATCATCATCAATTCTAAAGAAAGCAATATAGAATTATTAATAACTTCATGGGCTGGGGAATGAAGAGACTAAGTTCTAGAGCTTAGCTTCATCATGAACTAGCTATATGTCTTCACAGAAAATTATTTCTCTCAGATATTCACAGATCACATTGAACTGACATAAGTGAAGGGCTGTAAGCAACACCTAACAGAAACTCCTATGATGCCATATTTGTGGTTGTCGTTGCCAAATTCATATTGAGCATATCAAGGGAAGGAACTCCCTAGTCAATGAATTGGCTTCTTGTCAGAAAATGAGAACTTCATTGTGCAAGATTTCATTGTCTCATTTTTGCAAAGTTGATCAAGGATTATACTAGAGTCCAGAAACAGGAGTGGGTTGGAAATGTGAAGACTTAGAATAAATAGGCCATATCTTTTATCAACATCACATGGCTAATTCACTTGCTCTGCCTATGCCATGTACTGGGATTCTCCAATGTACTCCATGTTCCTGTCTTCAGCCCTTAGAGCCTACTCACAGAGGCACATACAAAGTCCACATGGCTCCCAATAGCTGTTTGATGTCACACAACCTAAAGGATGACATCACATTAGGAACATCCTCAGAAGGCTAGCCAAGCCTAGAGAATTCTCCTCCGTGTGTAAGAATTTAGCAAACAAATGTTTACACACACTATTGCTCTGCTGCTTCTCCCCAAAGCCCTTCTGGAACAGATCTAAGTTGTAAAGTGATAATACAAATTACCTGTATTATTACTTCTCATGGGAGGGTTTCTGAACATTGACACCCTAAAGACATCCTGAAGAGATTTCCCTGTGATTCTAAAGCACTTATTTCAAGGAGCATCTAGAAGAGACAGTAGAAAAGTCCATTACCAAGATTACTGATTACGAATGGTGCTACCTCGGAACCACAACCCTGTCTTGCCCTTAGGGAATGAGACTTTAGTGAGAATAGGTCCAAAATAGTCTATGGGAGGCTTTCCTCTCTTCCTGAAACAGAGATCCAGGAAAATAATAGCTGAGATGCTAACAAACTACTTCACATCTACTGGCCACCAAACATGTCTTATCTGTGAGGGAACACAGGCTACTGTGGAAAGACACAGTATATATCTTTAGGACAGAGTTAAAGTGGAAATTTCTGGTTTCTTTGGAGACTCAAGTTATAATGATGTTTCACTGGGGCAGATATGTGGAAAGCAGACACGTGAAAGAATGTTTTGCTGAAGCAGACACAGGTAAAAGGATGTTTGCTATATCAAACACATAAAAGGATGCATGGTGTTCAGGAAAAAATATAAACATGACCTGCAGACAGTGGGAGCTCCAGCATTGGTTCCCTTTGCTCTGTCTCTCTAGTCTTCACTGACTATATCCAAGCATTGGTTCACCTTACATTGTGTTGATGAGCTTTGCCTGTGGCAACTTCTGTAGTCTCCCCTCCCCCAGCCTGAAACCTGCTTGCTCAGGGGTGGAGCTTCCTGCTCATTCGTTCTGCCACGCCCACTGCTAGAACCTGCCGCTTTGCTGTTCGGAGCCACACACGTGCTCACCTTTCTACTGGATCTGAGATTATTCGGCGGGAATCGGGTCCCCTCCCCCTTCCTTCATAACTAGTGTCGCAACAGTAAAATTGGAGCTTTGATCAGAATAACTGTCTTGGCTACATTTCTTTCTCTTGCCACCTAGCCCCTCTTCTCTTCCAGGTTTCCAAAATGCCTTTCCAGGCTAGAACCCAGGTTGTGGTCTGCTGGCCAGACACAACAAACTTCATAGAGAGAAACTCTCCAAAACATTTCTTGTGAGGTTCCTACATCTTCTAGCTGCTTCCACTGACTCTGGCTAATTGGTGAGCCTTGTGGTTTCTTCTGGATTGAACTGTCCTTGCTAATTCGTGTGTGGTGTCTGCTGAGTGGTGTGGTATACAACTGCTGATTCATATGTGGTGTTTGCTAGTGGACTGGACTGAGAACAAAGATTGGAATTACCCCCAAAGAAATATCAGGTCCACTTCCCCTATATCCTAATAACCTTTCTTTTCCACTACCTCTGGTGGGTGGTGGGCTAGAGGGGAGGTTGAACTCTTATCAAAGTAGGTTGTGAAAAATATATGTCTATAGAGAATACCTATAGCAGTATTCATTCAGGCCTTAGCATTGGGGCAGAATTTATGCATCAACCATCACACAATCCTGGAGATAACTAGGATAGAAATTATCATCACTATTTATGTATTTGAAACAGGACTGAAGTAAAGTTATAGAAGTTGAGGCATTTTACCAAGACCATTAAACTTACCACTGGAAATGCCAGTGTCTTCCAATTCTGAAGTAGAATTTATTTTCACTGATCCCAGTACACCAAAGGCCTCTTAACCTTTTTTAAAAATGACAGTGAAGATTTTAGAAAACCTAGTGGAGGAGTCTTCTTTGTAGACAGTGTCAGGTTTTTATCCCTGAGCCCCGGTATCAGAATCCAGAATGTATATCCCAGTTCTAGTGGCAAGAATGTTCTTGAGAAGAGAAAATATATTTTCTAGTGGATTAAAATAAATGGCAAATGAAAAAAAGAAACAGATTGGGGCCATGCAATATTATAAAAATATCTCTTACATACACAGAGCCTGAAACTTTTGTTGGACTTCACAGCTAGAGATAATAATATACCTGGTGAGGTGTCTTAAGACTGCTATCCTACTGTGTGCTCGTCTGTTTGCTTAACTTACCTTTCAGAGAACATTGTAATAAGCAACCTTATTTGCCTTGGATATCCATGGAGTGAAATTTTACAGTCTAAGCTAAAGTATAGTTTTAATCTTATGTGCTCTCCCCATGCCCTGGACCGTGGAGTAATGCATGTGTTCACTTGCTGAAAACAGGAACAACAGATTTGGAACCAATCTTGTAAAATGAATAACTAAATCTAGGGCATTGGATAATAAAGTTTTTACCAATGAATTTAAAGAATTATTCTTTTGCAGATGATTGGAAAAGATACCTTTTTAAGAAGCTGGAAATAAACTTGCTATTGCTTTAAAAATCTAATTAATAAAGATAAATGTTGAATGCAACATTCAGATATTAGTTGGTAAACAATGATACTTGTAGTACTGTTTATGGTATGGGTCCCTTGAGGTCAGATACAGTCATTGACTTAATCCCTTGTAAAACTAGGTTAACATTTTCTATAAAGCTTTCTTCATTCCTTCCTCTTGTGATACTTTCTGAGTGGCTCAATAAATATAAGGTTAAGTCCTTTATTAGGGGCAGAAACACATTCATACATGTGTGCGTGCACGAGCACATGCACACACGTGCACAGACACACACATACCAGGCACAAACTCAGACAGGTACACAGGGACAGATTTATAAAACAGCCATTAGGTGGGCACAGATTCAGGCTCACGCAGCAGAAAGGCAGAAGGACTGAAGAGCAAAGCAGAGAATACAAACCTGGGCTTGCTCTGGGTTACATGATACCAAAGGGAAATGCTTTGATTTCTTTCCTTAGTGCAGTGCCAACACATTATTGGTGACTTGGTGTTTATTAGTAATGAATTTAAACCAACTACATTTTAGTGCCCGATGAGATGAAGAACACATAAGGAATGTGTGAGATTGTCTCAGGAATCTTTAACACATTGAATTTTTAATCCATGAAACAGATAAAATAATGATCATTGAAGAACAGTTCATGAGTCAGTTTTGTACTACTATTAAAACCATCAAAAACCTGCGTCTGGCTACCATTACAAAGAAAAGAAGTGTATTCAGCTCACGGTTCGGATGGCTCACAGGCCTAGACAATTTGATGGCCTTCTTTCTGACAGAATATTGAGGTTGCATAGGGCATCATCTAAGAGACAGAAAGTGCCTGTGTTTTTGTGTCTTCTGGTCTGTCCTTCATAAAGCCACCAGTATTCAATCACAAGGATTCTACCCCAGTTAATTTATTTAATTCTACTTCCTAAAGACGACAAACCCTTAATTCCACAGTCAGATAAAGTTCCCATCCTCTTAATACAGTATGGCAAAAGTTAGGGATCCTTGGAAGAAACATTCAGAACATGCAAATAAAAACAGACCAAAAGCATACAAAAGCAAAAAAAAGAAAGATGCACATCGCCGGGGCTGATGAATAATTCGTGTAGAAAAATAATCCATTTTGGACAAGATATGTAATTTGCATCTTGATTGCCCAAATGCCAAGTCCAGGGCACTGGATAATAACGTGTTAACTTGTGAATTTGAAGAATTATTCATTTGCAGAAGATACAAGATTGGAAGAAATAGCAGAAGTTTTTGAAGAGCTGAAAAGGGATTTGCTATAGCTTTAAAATGTAAATAAAATATAATGAAAATAAATGAAATATTTGGATTCTGTCTCCCCCCAAAAAATCATTGAGTTCATCTAAGTAGACAGTGGATATGTTGACAGGGTATTATGACTCTCAAAGGCTTTATGAGTTTTGTGTAATACAATTTAAGGCTATGTGCTGGTTTGAGGGGTTGGTTTCGGTTTTTTTCTTTTTTAAAAACTGGAGGTTTGTTTATGTAGTGCAGGTTTTGTCTTAGAGCAGGTAAGATGACTTTTCTACTCAGCTCTCCACATACGGTCCCTCAGAACTCAGGGCTGCTTTCATGTAGCTATTGGGAATTCTTTGAGCCTGTTTAGATGAAGCTTCCAAGTGCCTTATATCACTCCCACTTGTGACCCACAGGCAAATGCTCCTGCCACTTGTGACCCACAGGCAAATGCATGAGGTATGAGAATGCTAGGAAGCACATATATTTACTCTCTGGCCACCAACAATCTCTTCCATTCGAACTCTGAAAAAATATTAGCAAAAGAGAGCATTTGGAAAGTGAGAGTTAATTATCATTTTTCTGTGGAACTCTGGTCATCCTCACCTGGCATTCATATGCTCAGTTTTAGTCTAAAGTTTCACATTTAAAAAAAAAGACACAGAAATATTAAAATAGCAAGAGAATGAGTTTGCTGTAAGACTACATCCTAGTAATGTCAGAAAGCTACCCCTATAAAATCTCTCCAACATGACAGCCTAAACATGAGATGAATAAAGATGACAACAATAGACAAGCCAAAGTGGATGAGGAAAGTCCCACAACCCTACACAAAGAGCTGCAGGCACCTAAGGAATTCAGGGATCAAGAGGAGTCTTCTAAGGGGAGCACACCAATTGCTTATCCAATGCCAAATGGTCACCCCTGAAAGCATGCATCCAGGTACCATTTACAGACTGATTGGATGCATGCTGGATGTGTGTGTGTGTGTGTGTGTGTGTGTGTGTGTGTATGTGTAATAAGATTCAGTGAAAAATAAGACCATGGATTTGAAAGGGAGAAGGTATATGAGAAGAGTTGGAAGGAAGAAAAGAAATGGAGCAATGATGTAATTATATTATAGTCTCAAAAATAAAAGGAAAAAAAGGATGTTGAAATACTGAAGGTCTTCTGGAAGGGCAACAGGGACAAGGAGGACAATAATAGCATTATCATATGGAGAATAGCGACAGGAAATGGATCTGTTTAACCTACTGTTGAGTCCAAGGAGAAACAATAGTGTCTTCCAGGATATGAATAGCTGTCATTTTAAAGGAATATTGAAGTGCTTCTGCAAGGTCCCATGGGGCAGAATTTGGCGAGCTCTGTACAAGCTCTGGCCAAGGATAGAATTAGCTGCCTTTCCTGCCACTCTCCCTCACAGCATGGCTAAACAGTCCTTTGATCACTAGGTCCTGCTCACCCAATGTAGGCAGCTATCACTAGGCATGGATTTTATAGCGGTGAATTTGAATAAAGCTGATTTCTCTTCAAACAAATACTACACAACTCTTCTAATTGCTTTTATACATCTTCTATATTCTGAAAATTTTAACTCACCTAGCAAACAACCTCCCAGCTAAGGTCAAAGCTCATCTGCTGCCTTCTACATAGTATAAAATTTTCATTTGGGGTTTTAGTGATTTTCTGTTTTAATTGACCCCAATTGTAATGCTGAAACATAAGCATATGCTACATAATATTCTATCTGTATGAATTCCAGGGTGAGTATAAAATCAGCAAGCTAATAATACATAATATCTATATATATACATACATAATAAGATATCTTTAAACAGAAACATACATAAAACAGGACTATACATTCATTTGCAAAGATGTGACCAAAGGCTCAAAAGACCTCAAGTCTATATTATCTTCAGTAACAATACTTCAGAAGCTGCTAATTGATGGTTAGAGTGATGTAACAGAGCATAAATACTCTGAGTAACGAGAGCTGGTGCACATGTTAGGAAAACAGCAACAGTCTTGGCAGACAACTGCTAAGTACTTATCAATACCGAGAACTAGAATGGAAATGCTGGAGGGATTCTCTTCGGCAGTGATCCAGTGAGTTAAGTGCCCTATCTCTTCTAGATGAGGACACCAAGGTTTAGATTAGCCAAAGGTCCCGGGATTCAAACTGGTGCTTAGTACCTGTTTCCTTCCTTCCTTATATAATGACAATGACAACAAGATATATGGCAATATGGCAAGGAATTATCAGTGCTAACTTGACACAAGCTAGAATTAACTGGGAGAAGAGAACCTCAACAGAGAAAATTCCCTCCCTAGATTGGCCTGTGGGCAAGCCTGTGGTCTATTTTCTTAGTTGATGATTGATGTGTAAGGGCCACCATCTCTGGGCTGGTGGTCCTGGATGTTTTAAGAAAGCAAGGTGAGCAAGCCATGGGGAGCAAGCTAGTGAGAAGCACTTATCCATGGCCTCTGCTTCAGTTCCTGCCTTCAGGGTCTTGCACTGAGCTCCTGGCCTGAATTACTTGAATAATGGATTGCAAGCTGTAAGGTGACATAAACATTTTGCTTCCCAAATTGGTTTTGGCCCTGGTGCTTTATCGCAGCAATAGAAACCCCTAACTAAGAGACCATCTTCACATTAAACATATATAAAGGCTGAGGTGGCACATCTTGCTTTCACTGAAGTCCAAGCTTCATCCAGGTTCACAGCACCCACCAGTGCAGTTCATAGATGAGGCAGGTGATGTAACTCAACGCCCCTCACCTTATAACAGCTCACTCAGGAAGCTGTAACTAAACATTGTAAGTTGGGGGGCTACACATAAACCACAAGCAACAGAGAAATGATTTTCAAAATTGTAGAGATTCTGATCAAGGCAATAGTGGTATAGCACAAAACTGGTGAAGATCCGTGCCTCACAGATGATAAAAGGAACAGGGTAGCTCTCTGGGGTCTTGGTTCAAAGTTCTATTGTCTTAATCATGGGGCACCACCTCCACAACCTTATCACTCTCCAGAAACTCGATGCTCCTACTGTCATCAGCTTGGTTATAGGATTTTATATGAATTGGAGGGGTTAAAGGGAGCTCAGACATTTAGACCATAGTCAACCCCCTTCTGAATCTGAAGAATTAGCACTCTCACCTCATTCCTTCTGCCCAGAGTCTGACCAGCTAGACAGAGAGAAAGGGATGAAACTTGCAAATTATCCTCCCCCAGGACCAGTAGAACAGTGCTGTCTCTGTTCTGTTGCTTTTGTTCTGGAAATCCTGACCTAAGCAGTGGCTTGGAGACCAGGACATTGAATATACAGAATTTCTGAGATAACTATAATCACACATCATCATCATCATTATTATTATTATTACTGTTGTTGTTATTGTTATTACTATTCCTGCCTCATACAATACTTGAAAGATATGTCCCATAGTGCTAAGTTCGACTCCCTGAGTACAACCTTGGGCAGTCCCATAACTTCTCAGTTTACTGTCAAACCACAGAATGTCCTAGACACTTTAGGTCACAAGCACAGGCTTACATTATCTTGCCTCATCTTCTTACCCATCCATCCTACATTTCTTTTTTTTTTTTTTTTTTTTTTTTTTTTTTGAGTTCCAAGCAGGTATAGCTCCCTGGAGTTTATTAGCAGTTAAAAGCTGCCATATAATTGTGTACTACTCACATTAACTCTAATGTCTTATATCTTCAGGTGTGATCCAGTCCAACAGTCTGAGTAAAGAATCAGAGCTACACACACACACACACACACACACACACACACACACACACACACACACACAAAGTCATTTAGAGCCATGATTCAACTGGAGTCATGTTGTTGGTCACTGTTGTAGGCAAGATACTTTAATATTCTTTATATAGTAGACTCTATTCAGTTTATCTAGAACTCTTACGTAGATTAACCAATGGAGACGTGCTCTCTCTGATTATTCCCCCCTCATCAGAGAGTGTGGCTTATCTCATTGTCTTCTCAGTTGGTTCTTAAGCACAGGTCTTTAAGAGAAAAAATGCCTTGGGGCTCCTGTGCTGGGGAAAGAGAGTTGTCTTCATTTGTTTTGTTTTGTTTTTTTCCCATTTTTATTAGGTATTTAGCTCATTTACATTTCCAATGCTATACCAAAAGTTCCCCATATCCACCCACCCCCACTCCCCTGCCCACCCACTCCCCCTTTTTGGCCCTGGTGTTCCCCTGTACTGGGGCATATAAAGTTTGCAAGTCCAATGGGCCTCTCTTTCCAGTGATGGCCGACTAGGCCATCTTTTGATATATATGCAGCTAGAGTCAAGAGCTCCGGGGTACTGGTTAGTTCATAATGTTGTTCCACCTATAGGGTTGCAGATCCCTTTAGCTCCTTGGGTACTTTCTCTAGCTCCTCCATTGGGAGCCCTATGATCCATCCATTAGCTGACTGTGAGCATCCACTTCTGTGTTTGCTAGGCCCCGGCATAGTCTCACAAGAGACAGCTACATCTGGGTCCTTTCAATAAAATCTTGCTAGTGTATGCAATGGTGTCAGCGTTTGGATGCTGATTATGGGGTGGATCCCTGGATATGGCAGTCTCTACATGGTCCATCCTTTCATCTCAGCTCCAAACTTTGTCTCTGAAACTCCTTCCATGGGTGTTTTGTTCCCAAATCTAAGGAGGGGCATAGTGTCCACACTTCAGTCTTCATTCTTCTTGAGTTTCATGTGTTTAGCAAATTATATCTTATATCTTGGGTATCCTAGGTTTGGGGCTAATATCCACTTATCAGTGAGTACATATTGTGTGAGTTTCTTTGTGAATGTGTTACCTCACTCAGGATGATGCCCTCCAGGTCCATCCATTTGGCTAGGAATTTCATAAATGCATTCTTTTTAATAGCTGAGTAGTACTCCATTGTGTAGATGTACCACATTTTCTGTATCCATTCCTCTGTTGAGGGGCATCTAGGTTCTTTCCAGCTTCTGGCTATTATAAATAAGGCTGCTATGAACATAGTGGAGCATGTGTCCTTCTTACCAGTTGGGGCATCTTCTGGATATATGCCCAGGAGAGGTATTGCTGGATCCTCCGGTATTACTATGTCCAATTTTCTGAGGAACCGCCAGACTGATTTCCAGAGTGGTTGTACAAGCCTGCACTCCCACCAACAATGGAGGAGTGTTCCTCTTTCTCCACATCCACGCCAGCATCTGCTGTCACCTGAATTTTTGATCTTAGCCATTCTGACTGGTGTGAGGTGGAATCTCAGGGTTGTTTTGATTTGCATTTCCCTGATGATTAAGGATGTTGAACATTTTTTCAGGTGCTTCTCTGCCATTCGGTATTCCTCAGGTGAGAATTCTTTGTTCAGTTCTGAGCCCCATTTTTTAATGGGGTTATTTGATTTTCTGAAGTCCACCTTCTTGAGTTCTTTATATATGTTGGATATTAGTCCCCTATCTGATTTAGGATAGGTAAAGATCCTTTCCCAATCTGTTGGTGGTCTTTTTGTCTTATTGACGGTGTCTTTTGCCTTGCAGAAACTTTGGAGTTTCATTAGGTCCCATTTGTCAATTCTCGATCTTACAGCACAAGCCATTGCTGTTCTGTTCAGGAATTTTTCCCCTGTGCCCATATCTTCAAGGCTTTTCCCCACTTTCTCCTCTATAAGTTTCAGTGTCTCTGGTTTTATGTGAAGTTCCATGATCCACTTAGATTTGACCTTAGTACAAGGAGATAAGTATGGATCGATTCGCATTCTTCTACACGATAACAACCAGTTGTGCCAGCACCAATTGTTGAAAATGCTGTCTTTCTTCCACTGGATGGTTTTAGCTCCCTTGTCAAAGATCAAGTGACCATAGGTGTGTGGGTTCATTTCTGGGTCTTCAATTCTATTCCATTGGTCTACTTGTCTGTCTCTATACCAGTACCATGCAGTTTTTATCACAATTGCTCTGTAGTAAAGCTTTAGGTCTGGGATGGTGATTCCACCAGAAGTTCTTTTATCCTTGAGAAGACTTTTTGCTATCCTAGGTTTTTTGTTATTCCAGACAAATTTGCAAATTGCTCCTTCCAATTCGTTGAAGAATTGAGTTGGAATTTTGATGGGGATTGCATTGAATCTGTAGATTGCTTTTGGCAAGATAGCCATTTTTACAATGTTGATCCTGCCAATCCATGAGCATGGGAGATCTTTCCATCTTCTGAGATCTTCCTTAATTTCTTTCTTCAGAGATTTGAAGTTTTTATCATACAGATCTTTCACTTCCTTAGTTAGAGTCACGCCAAGATATTTTATATTATTTGTAACTATTGAGAAGGGTGTTGTTTCCCTAATTTCTTTCTCAGCCTGTTTATTCTTTGTATAGAGAAAGGCCATTGACTTGTTTGAGTTTATTTTATATCCAGCTACTTCACCGAAGCTGTTTATCAGGTTTAGGAGTTCTCTGGTAGAATTTTTAGGGTCACTTATATATACTATCATATCATCTGCAAAAAGTGATATTTTGAGTTCCTCTTTTCCAATTTGTATCCCCTTGATCTCCTTTTGTTGTCGAATTGCTCTGGCTAATACTTCAAGTACTATGTTGAAAAGGTAGGGAGAAAGTGGGCAGCCTTGTCTAGTCCCTGATTTTAGTGGGATTGCTTCCAGCTTCTCTCCATTTACTTTGATGTTGGCTACTGGTTTGCTGTAGATTGCTTTTATCATGTTTAGGTATGGGCCTTGAATTCCTGATCTTTCCAAAACTTTTATCATGAATGGGTGTTGGATCTTGTCAAATGCTTTTTCTGCATCTAACGAGATGATCATGTGGTTTTTGTCTTTGAGTTTGTTTATATAATGGATTACATTGATGGATTTTCGTATATTAAACCATCCCTGCATCCCTGGAATAAAACCTACTTGGTCAGGATGGATGATTGCTTTAATGTGTTCTTGGATTCGGTTAGCGAGAATTTTATTGAGGATTTTTGCATCGATATTCATAAGAGAAATTGGTCTGAAGTTCTCTATCTTTGTTGGGTCTTTCTGTGGTTTAGGTATCAGAGTAATAGTGGCTTCATAAAATGAGTTGGGTAGAGTACCTTCTACTTCTATTTTGTGAAATAGTTTGTGCAGAACTGGAATTAGATCTTCTTTGAATGTCTGATAGAACTCTGCACTAAACCCATCTGGTCCTGGGCTTTTTTTGGTTGGGAGACTATTAATAACTGCTTCTATTTCTTTAGGTGATATGGGACTGTTTAGATGATCAACTTGATCCTGATTCAACTTTGGTACCTGGTATCTGTCCAGAAATTTGTCCATTTCGTCCAGGTTTTCCAGTTTTGTTGAGTATAGCCTTTTGTAGAAGGATCTGATGGTGTTTTGGATTTCTTCAGGATCTGTTGTTATGTCTCCCTTTTCATTTCTGATTTTGTTAATTAGGATTTTGTCCCTGTGCCCTTTAGTGAGTCTAGCTAAGGGTTTATCTATCTTGTTGATTTTCTCAAAGAACCAACTCCTCGTTTGGTTAATTCTTTGAATAGTTCTTTTTGTTTCCACTTGGTTGATTTCACCCCTGAGTTTGATTATTTCCTGCCGTCTACTCCTCTTGGGTGAATTTGCTTCCTTTTTTTCTAGGGCTTTTAGATGTGTTGTCAAGCTGCTAGTATGTGCTGTCTCCCGTTTCTTCTTGGAGGCACTCAGAGCTATGAGTTTCCCTCTTAGAAATGCTTTCATTGTGTCCCATAGGTTTGGGTACGTTGTGGCTTCATTTTCATTAAACTCTAAAAAGTCTTTAATTTCTTTCTTTATTCCTTCCTTGACCAAGGTATCATTGAGAAGAGTGTTATTCAGTTTCCACGTGAATGTTGGCTTTCCATTATTTATGTTGTTATTGAAGATCAGTCTTAGGCCATGGTGGTCTGATAGGATACATGGGACAATTTCAATATTTTTGTATCTATTGAGGCCTGTTTTGTGACCAATTATATGGTCAATTTTGGAGAAGGTCCCGTGAGGTGCTGAGAAGAAGGTATATCCTTTTGTTTTAGGATAAAATGTTCTGTAGATATCTGTCAGGTCCATTTGTTTCATAACTTCTGTTAGTTTCACTGTGTCCCTGTTTAGTTTCTGTTTCCACGATCTGTCCTTTGAAGAAAGTGGTGTGTTGAAGTCTCCCACTATTATTGTGTGAGGTGCAATGTATGCTTTGAGCTTTACTAAAGTGTCTCTAATGAATGTGGCTGCCCTTGCATTTGGTGCGTAGATATTCAGAATTGAGAGTTCCTCTTGGAGGATTTTACCTTTGATGAGTATGAAGTGTCCCTCCTTGTCTTTTTTGATAACTTTGGGTTGGAAGTCGATTTTATCCGATATTAAAATGGCTACTCCAGCTTGTTTCTTCAGTCCATTTGCTTGGAAAATTGTTTTCCAGCCTTTCACTCTGAGGTAGTGTCTGTCTTTTTCCCTGAGATGGGTTTCCTGTAAGCAGCAGAATGTTGGGTCCTGTTTGTGTAGCCAGTCTGTTAGTCTATGTCTTTTTATTGGGGAATTGAGTCCATTGATATTAAGAGATATTAAGGAAAAGTAATTGTTGCTTCCTTTTATTTTTGTTGTTAGAGTTGGCATTCTGTTCTTGTGGCTGTCTTCTTTTTGGTTTGTTGAATGATTACTTTCTTGGTTGTTCTAGGGCGTGATTTCCGTCCTTGTATTGCTTCTTTTCTGTTATTATCCTTTGAAGGGCTGGATTCGTGGAAAGATATTGTGTGAATTTGGTTTTGTCGTGGAATACTTTGGTTTCTCCATCTATGGTAATTGAGAGTTTGGCCGGGTATAGTAGCCTGGGCTGGCATTTGTGTTCTCTTAGTGTCTGTATAACATCTGTCCAGGCTCTTCTGGCTTTCATAGTCTCTGGTGAAAAGTCTGGTGTAATTCTGATAGGCCTTCCTTTATATGTTACTTGACCTTTCTCCCTTACTGCTTTTAATATTCTATCTTTATTTAGTGCATTTGTTGTTCTGATTATTATGTGTCGGGAGGAATTTCTTTTCTGGTCCAGTCTATTTGGAGTTCTGTAGGCTTCTTGTATGATCATGGGCATCTCTTTTTTTATGTTTGGGAAGTTTTCTTCTATTATTTTGTTGAAGATATTAGCTGGCCCTTTAAGTTGAAAATCTTCATTCTCATCAATTCCTATTATCCGTAGGTTTGGTCTTCTCATTGTGTCCTGGATTACCTGGATGTTTTGAGTTAGGATCCTTTTGCATTTTGTATTTTCTTTGACTGTTGTGTCGATGTTCTCTATGGAATCTTCTGCACCTGAGATTCTCTCTTCCATTTCTTGTATTCTGTTGCTGATGCTCGCATCTATGGTTCCAGATCTCTTTCCTAGGGTTTCTATCTCCAGCGTTGCCTCGCTTTGGGTTTTCTTTATTGTGTCTACTTCCCCTTTTAGTTCTAGTATGGTTTTGTTCATTTCCATCACCTGTTTGGATGTGTTTTCCTGTTTTTCTTTAATGATTTCTACCTGTTTGGCTGTGTTTTCCTGCTTTTCTTTAAGGGCCTGTAACTCTTTAGCAGTGCTCTCCTGTAATTCTTTAAGTGACTTATGAAAGTCCTTCTTGATGTCCTCTATCATCATCATGAGAAATGTTTTTAAATCTGGGTCTAGATTTTCGGTTGTGTTGGGGTGCCCAGGACTAGGTGGGGTGGGAGTGCTGCGTTCTGATGATGGTGAGTGGTCTTGATTTCTGTTAGTAGGATTCTTACGTTTGCCTTTCGCCATCTGGTAATCTCTGAAGCTAGCTGTTTTAGTTGTCACTGTTAAGAGCTTGTTCTTCAGGTGACTCTGTTAGCCTCTATAAGCAGACCTGGAGGGTAGCACTCTCCTTAGTTTCAGTGGGCAGAGTATTCTCTGCAGGCAAGCTCTCTTCTTGCAGGGCAGGTACCCAGATATCTGGTGTTCGAACCAGACTCCTGGCAGAAGTTGTGTTCCACTCACTAGAGGTCTTAGGATCTCGTGTGGAATCCTGTGTGGGCCCTTGCGGGTGTCAGGCGACTCCGCTGGCAAGGTAGCCCGGGGCTCGAGTGGAGCGGAAGGGGTTTGTGCCCCAGATCAAGCCCGGGTAGCCTGCTTCCCTATGTACCACAGTCTCAGGTTCCGCGCGATTGGATTGGGGCAGGCGCTGTGTTCCACTCATCAGAGGTTTTAGGATCCCGTGGGGAGTCCCGTGTGGGCCCTTGCGGGTGTTGGGCAAGACTCTGCCATCCTACATTTCTAAAGCTTCATTCGGTCTTCCCATTTTGCTATGATGAAACTGGCAAAGCAGAAAAGAGCAGAATGGGGGGAAAGCTTTTATTAATCAGTAGGAATACAGAGCTTTCATGAGGTAGGTCGGGTGTTTAAAGTCTTATTTTTGAGGCACATTTGGGAGATTCTCTTGGAAATTGTTAAGCTCTGTAATTCTCTTCTTGCATCTCTACACTGGGTTGGTCATCTGGATTCTTCTGCAGTGAACTCCAGTTTGCTGTCTGTTCAGGGGCCTGTGTCTTGATGATCAATGCTTGTGAAGAAAGCCTAGGATAGCCACATCTTACCCATCCCTCATGTCTATTATTGGAAATGCCCACAAACTGTTTATCCAAACAGATTCAAGAGACATAGACGAAGCCTAACAATTCTGAAACATATATTCTCCAGAGCTCATTCTCCTTATTCAAACTCCCCAGGTGGGAAGCAGGCATGTGTCACTGGTGACTAGCTAACTGCAAGAAACACATTCCCAGATCCCCATGGGAGCTTGTTAAAGGCCAGTACCGAAGGCAGTTACCCTCTAGATTTCTTTCTTCATAGTCTAAAGAAGTAAAACTCACAACCTACCCAGAGACCTTCTCCAAAGGAACACATGCACATACGTCTATGCACAGGTACCCACTCTTTCAACTCTGTCTTCAAAGTGAGAACAGCATTCTAGTTTAGGATAGTAATGAAACTGATTTGGGACAACCTGTTTTGAAATTCCAAACAGATGTGCCATCTCCCTACTCATTCCAGGTTCAGAGATCAATCATACCTTGAGAGCACGGTTAAGATTCCAATCTACCATTCTGAGTGGCTGTAACAGCCACACATTCCTTTTCCTGAGATATAAAATGCATTTTATGACCACTCGGGAACTTATAAGGTCTGGTTTTAAATAGGGATGCCATTTTATAAGCCATTTGCAGACACAGAATAGTCTTTAAATTTTCTAAATGTTTGTCTTCTAAACTCACACAAACCCAAAAATCAGTTTAAAAAAATCATAAAATTAAATAATAAATTTTACCTAATTATTTTCTAAAGATATAAAGACGGTTCTTTCAAGAGAAATTCTGCAAACTTAAGAAGAGATGAAGTCCCTCAAGCACTGGGCACACAGTCTGCAAACGAAGCTAACACAGCACTTTTATCCAAAATGGCCATTAAATTTCACCCAGGTAGGTTGTTCTGACAGCTTCTATTTCTCAGTGACCACTTCCATTTATTTTTGTCTCCTTGTTTCAAGGTCAGTGGTTAGTTCTTTATCTTCATATGCTTATATTCAAAACAAAACAGCAATTGTTCATTAAGACTTACAAAGGGCACAACTCCTCAAGTAACTCTGAACCTGGGGTTATTTCTCATTTTCTTTACTCCTTTTCTCCCTTTAAAATATGGAGTTAGAGCTAATAATTCTTCCCCTTAAGTCTTCACTTTTAATAGGGTCACAAAAGCATTTGCCCTGTCTCTTGCAGAACACAACTGCTCTTCTTTGCACTCTGGGGTACTTAAATGACCTGATTCTTTCCTTGTACCAAAGAATCTCATCTCTCCAACCTAAAGAACAAAGGCCCTGAGATACCAGAGAACTCCAAAGAGCACGGATAGCCAGGAGGCCGGGGCTTCCTGAGGTTCTGAGGATGCTACATTGAGGATGCTTGGATACCATGCAAAACCAGCACATTTGTTCACTTGGATATGCACACAGTAAAAACCTTAGGGAATGCTGAAAGTCTCTAGATTCAAAGCACCAAATATAATCCCCAACGCAAATTGAACCTGATCATATCACCTGTGACGAGTTGGTTGCACTGAGAACAGTGGACTCTTAAATAATAGGTGCATGACCAAGGGGAAAGTGATAAACCACCAGGGTCTGAGAAGAACATTTGACAGTTTTCATTTGTATTTATATTTAAAAATGAGAGAACAGTTGTATTATTTAATATACATGTTAACTTGGAGGACTTAATAGTGAGGCCCCAGATCACTCATTTGTTCATTTGCTTTATGAGAGTTTGCATTGCTTCTGTGGGTTTGCAGGCTATGTGAAATACCTTTAACTAGTCACCACCATCTTAAAAGCCACAAGCATCTTAAAGTGGCTTTTCAGAGAATCAGTGATCTAAAGAAAGCTCTGAGCTACCAATGACTACCAAAGCAGATTGTTCTCTTACCCAAAAAGAGGAGGCAAAGTCAACAGTGACACAATTCTACCTGTAACCTGGATGTATTTACCTTCAAAAACTAATCACAAAATCTTTCTCTTCCAAGAAACATTAGAATCTCTTTGCAGGTAACATTTCAGAAGCAAACATTGCCATGGCTATAGGAAATTTATAGGTAAAAAACGTTTACATTGTTGACACAACTGACAAAGGGCAAACTCACAATTTCCTGCTCTTTCTTTCATTTTTCCAGGGCCACGGCTTTAGGTGGTTTATGAACGCATTATGTAAACGCGTAAGAATAAACCTCCTTCAAAATTATTTGCATAGTGGCAAGTAATTAACAGCAGGAAAGGCATAGGCATGCTAAGCAAACTGAGATAAAAACTTGTGCATTGGTGGACTGGTAGACTAAACGTGAAGTGAGTAAAGCTAGCGATGAACTCCTTGTATATGAATCAAGCATCCTTCTGCTCCATCCTTGTGCATCCTTCTCCACCATCCTCCTTCTGCTCCATCCTTGTGCATCTTCTGCATCGTTTTCAGCTATGACACCACTGGAACCAGTCTCAAAATGATACCAGCAAGAGGCTGAAGAGATGGCTCAGTGGTTAAGAGCACTGACTACTCTTCCAGGGGTCCTGAGTTCAATTCCCAGCAACCACATGGTGGCTCACAACTATCTGTAATGTGATCTGATGCCCTCTTCTGGTGTGTCTGAAGACAGCAACAATGTAATCTCGTGTGTGTGTGTGTGTGTGTGTGTGTGTGTGTGTGTATGTGTGTGTGTGTGTGTGTGTGTGTATGTACACATAATCTTTTTTAAATGACACCTTCAAACAGTTGCATCACAAAGTGAATTCCAAGATTTTCAAATATACATAAGTGCATTCATTAACAAAAGTCCCATTAAACATCACTATCCAAAAGCCCAAAGATATTTTAAACCATTAATAAGTAAATATAAATACACTTAAAGTCACCTTACCTTCAGCTTGACTTTATACATTGGCAATATTTGTATGTTTGTGATAAATATAGTATTGATACCATGACACCCACGGATGATTTATTGAGCATATATTTGTAACAAAAGTTCAAACTCATTAACTGAGATAGACAATGTACGGGCAAAGCATGGATCAAAGGCTTGGGAGCCTCTGGCAAGTTACCTTCACTCTGCCTGCCCTTCTTTAAATCAGTTTTTCCTCACAGCTACCACCACCATGTTTTAATTTTTCTGACTAGCTTTCTTCTAAACTCACCAAGCTCTTATGCCTCTCTGTCTCCGCCTGCACTCTGCCATCCTCTCTCATTCAACACAGAATTCCCACTCTTCTGGAAGACCCTACCCAAATTTACTGTACCTCCCAAGACTTCTATCAACCAAGAGATTCAACATGTAGGAAGAATGAAAAATAGGTGTGATGGTTTTGAATCTTAATTCTGCATGTGTCTGTGTGAGTATGTATGAGAGAGAAAGAGATGTGTACACGTGTTGTGTGCATGCATGTGTGTGTGGGTGTGTTTCTGTGTGTGAGAACAGACACTTGTATGCCACAGTACACACATGTGAAATCAGAGGACATCTTCATGGTAGCCCTTACTTTCTGCCTGGTTTGCCACAGGGTTTCTTTCTTGTTTCCCACTGCATGCTTCAAGCAAACTGCCCTGTGAACTTTCTATGCTTCTGCTATGTCTGCCCCCATCTGCACACAGAATCACTGGTTCACAGAAACTGCACTATGTGTCCAGCTTCTAGATGGGTTTAGGGATTTGAACTCAGGTCCTCACATTCGGCCAGCAAGTGCTCCTACCCACTCTTGTGGTTGACTTTAATGTTAAGTTGTCACAAGTTAGAAACATCTGAACCGAACCCCTCCGCTGAAGAACTGTCTTGTTTGCTCAATTGATGTGGGAAGACCCCTCCCCAAGCCCGGGCAGCACCTTTCATAGCAGCCAATGAATTACCTTTGGCCTTTGGCTTTCCTCCTTGCGGTCAAACAGATTTATCCTGTTGTTGTCGTGATGCTGATTCCTTCGTTGATAGCTGAACTGTTTCCAGGCTTCCATCCTGGTTGTAGGGCCAACAGTTTTCCAGGAAACTTCCAGGTTTGGGGCACTAGATCGGGACTCAGCCATGAGGACAAAACAGTTCCCCAATTCGCAGCTCCCAGGTATGTTTTAGCAGTTGCTGCTGTTTTTACATGAGCTGATTTAATGAGTTTTTCAATATACTTCCATCCATTGGTTCTGTTCCTCTAGAAAACCCTGATTAGTACATCAGTGATCCATCTCCTCAGCCAGTTCTCCCTTCTGAACTCCAGTGCTGTGTAACTTTTCCTGTGAGGCCTGAACAAGCAGGGATCTACCCCACATAAGGCACTGGGAACAGACCAAAGAAGGAATCACACCCAAGCTATCTTAGAAAACCAGGGGGTTTGAGCTTGATTCCAGGAGTCTTGACTCAAAGGCATCACCAAAAAGGCAGCCCTGTTTGGAAAGCTGATCCCGGGGCTCCTTGAGCAGCCTGCAGGCAGCTCAGCTAGTCAGTGAGTCTCCTCTTGCTAACTGCTACTGGGCAATTGTAGCAGCACCTAAGCCTCCTCAGCCATGTTCTTTCCTCCCTCAGGGAGGGCATGTTTCAACTCAGAGGACACAGCTGCAAAGCATCAGGCAAGAGGACATCTTTAAAGTCTTAGATCTTCTGTGTCCTCACCCATGCCAATGGAGACCCTGTATTGCCTTGACCATTTAGAGGTTTTAACAGGGAAGCCTGACTGCATACTTTTGACTGAAGACCAGTCCTCCTCCTCCTCCTCTTCCTCCTCCTCCTCCTCCTCCTCCTCCTCCTCCTCCTCCTCCCCACCTCCTCCTCCTCCTCCTCCTCCTCCTCCTTCTTCTTTATTGAATAGAGGTTATTTAGGGCATGGGGAGGGGAGTTAAAAGAGTAGTAGAGACAGAGAAAGGCAGAGAGAAGGAGCGCATAGAGGCCAGCCATGACCACATGGAGAGAGGGGGGAAGGGAATGGGGGGCAGGCGGGAAACAAGAATAAGAGAGACAAGAGAGTAAGAGAGGCAAGAGGGCAAAAGTCCTACTTTTAAAGGTAAGATTGTTCTCTTCAACCTAGCTCACAGCTTCAAGAAACATGGAGTCACCAGTAAGGGAGCAAAGGGAAACCCAGCCAATCAACCAGATTATCTTGATCATTATCCTACAGCTGTGAAGAGACACCATGATCAAGGCAATCTTATATTTTAAAAAGGCATCTAAATGGGTGCTTGCTTACAGTTTCAGAGGAAAGTCTGTGTGCATGTCAGGAAGAGTGATCGTGTTGAAGCAGTAGCTGAGAGCTTACATCCTGATCCACAAGTACCAGGCAGAGAGAAAGTAAGACTGGGTGGACCTGGTCTGGGCTTTTGAAACCCCAAAGCCCTACCCCACTGACATACCTTCTCCAACAAGACTAAAACTCCCAATCCTTTACAATCAGTTTCACTAACTGGGAACCAACTATTCAAACACATGAGCCTATGAGGGCCATTCCTGTTCAAACCACCACTGTAGGTTTTGATTTTTTAAAAACCTACTTTTAATAAGGGTTCTCAAGTGCTTTGACCCACTTCTAGACCATCATCCAAAGGTAGGGGAGGAAAGATAGTAAATAGGACAAGGGGATGTGGACCTGTTTAGAAGTAGTTCTTTGGGGTGATTCCAATCTCTGTTGTCAAAATACCAGCTGTCCAGTTTAGTAGTGTCAGGATACCAAACATAAATTAAAAGTGGGGGGCAGGATCCAGCAGAAACATCCAGGCATCCACCTAATTAGCAGCAAAAACAACCAGAACCAGCTGGGACACCAGGAGAAATTCTCTGCCATGAAGTGAAGATCAGTGAAGACTCAAGACCAAAGAAGCATTCATTGCACAGCTAGCTGTGCAAGTATCCCTTCACTGTCCACTGAGTCCTATATATAATGTCTCCAAACATCACATGTCCTCCCATAGGTCTCACCTCAGCAAAACACCACAACGAGTCTGCACCACATGACACATCCAGGAACTTCCACTTCATACCACGTTAACCAAATCAGCCCCAGCAATCAGCCTGGTGGCAGATGCAATGGCTAGATCACCCTCACATCTCTGCATGACTTTATTATGGTAGGTGGCAGCCTTTTTATATAAAGGGCCCCATATCAATACCTTGGTATTTTCAAGAAAAATAGCCTTTTATAGCTACTTATTTCTGTCACTGTGGCAGGAGTTACCGTAAACAATACATAAATCAATCCTCATGGCTTAGTTGTAAGAAAACACCATTGAGAGCAACTAATGGGAAGGATCTGGCCTCTGAACGGTGCTTCGCCAATCCCTGCCTTATAGCATTATGGCAAAAACTGAAATGGTTCATACAACATAAGTACGTATCCAGTCAACAGTGTATATTTACTTTATTATATGCTAGGCCTGGGAAGCATCGACTATAAAAAACAAACATGATCCCTGAGTCTACACTGGGAACAAGGAGAATAAACTCTTGAGTGCCCTGAGGTAAATTAATCACTGTGATCATGCTCCACGCCTGCTCCTCCATCATCTTCTTTTATCCTCAGGTCTATGAAGAAAATGTTGATGATGCTGTGTGTGTGCTAAGGAAATGATCCTGCACCATGAGAAATAAGTTAAGCATGGAAAGAGAAGCAGAGGTGATGGGGTGGAGGGTGAGGCCTTGTTCCAGGAGAATCATGAACAAAGACTTCACCTAGAAGAACAGTCTGACTAGAATGCAAAACCAAGGAAGGTATAGAAGAGGGGTGGGCCCTATAGGATTGGAATTTGACTCTGCATTACAAAGGATATCAATTTTCTTCAGTGATCTGTACATACAACACTTAAAGGTGTATTTTACTGATATGTAATTATTACACATAAGCCAGAAAGCAGCATTGGGAGGCTCTATTTCCTGAACACTGTGTGGCCACAACCATTCTGTGAACCAGAACTACCACCTCTGAAAACCCCATTACCACCTTGTCCATCTGAAATTCTGTCTCGTGCCAGCACTCAAGTATCCTTCTGGTCTTGGTATGTGATTCGAGGCTAGGCACAGGGCAGTATTCCTGACTCTGAGGGGAACAGAGCATGGCAGGAATCATGGGGACCATACACCACTCAAGCACTGTGGGCAGGCACTCAGAGCCTCCAGAGGTGACACTGGAGAACGTGGCACAAGGACCAGAGGTGCTGCTTGTGAGCTCACATGAAATATCACCTGTGCACTCTCTGATTTATGTTTTTACAGAAATAATTGGCTGGGTCCTTGAAGGAGAGATAGAGGTCATATAGAAGCGGGTTAAATGCAATCCCGGAAACCATGGTAACAATACCAAGAATACTTTAGTTTTATTAATGGAAAAAGACATTTAGATGTTTGAGATAAGGGATAGAAGAAGATAAAGAATGACATCAGATAAGATGAAGGGTTGGGGGGCATAACTAGGAACCCAAAAGACGGGAGCACTGTTCCAATGTGAGTGAGATACACAGGAGACCAAACCATGCAAAACTAAAGAACTTACAAGCAAAGGGAGCCAAGAGCAAAGGAGAGGAGTGGATGAAGATAGACAGAGAGCCCGGGGGAGACAAAACAAGCTCAACAGATTTCTAGAGCACATTTATCAGGATAAATTGCTTTTATCACATCCTGCTGTTTTTAAACATGAGAAGAGTATTGCCTATTATCACTGACCTTTACAGCTCTGATCAGCTGCTCACCAATTAGCCAGAATTCCCGCTACAGTCTGAAGTCTTCAGGAGAGGAGATGGCCGCAACAGGTCTCCGGGATGGAGGTGACGGGAAAGAACCCACAGGGAAGAAAATGGACACACTGGCTCAGGGCAACAGCACCTCTCAGGTCTGATCCAAAAAGCCAATAACCGTGCCATATGCCTCTTAGGTTTAAGAGTGGGCTATTGTTGTTGTGGTTGGTTGGTTGGTTGTCTGTCTTTGTCTCTTAGGATTTATGACCTAGCAGTTCTCCCACTTACTGTACTGCAGAGACCTAAAGCAGAGCAGGGCAGGGTATAGACCAAGCATCACCCAAATGAAGACAGAGCAGGAGGTGAGTGTCAGCAGCTCCCCCAACCCCAGCCTCCTTCACCCGTCTTCTTTCCTCGGAAAGAGAGAAGTCCACATTCTACCCAGATAGTAGCCAGAACCTGCTTGTTCTTTAGAAGGACATGTTCTCTGATTCTGGTTCCAGGCACAGATCAGCAGGTGATTGCTCTCCCACAAAGCTAAGACCTTGGCAACCCCTTCAAGGACCACTTTCAACATTATCACCTCCCGAGAACAAAGGGGACTTGAGGGAGAGAGCATAGACTAACACAAAGAACATCAGTGCAAGGGCGAACTCGGAGTTGAAGTCACTCAGCACTCTTCCTCTGCACCAGCATACTTGAATCATCCAGCATGATGGATCCCGTAGACCACGCTGCCCTCTCATCTCAAAATGAGGTTTGACATTCCACTGTGATGTTGAAGACAGGTTCCCAGGGTAACAGTGCAAAAGTATCCAAGTATGGAATCATTATATAACATCTATACAGACATCTATACATAACATCTATACAGTTCTTTGTGGGAGGGTATTAATAGAATAGAAATTAAGCCTACCATCAATACTTGCTTGTGCCAAGCAACCGTGGTGATGCAATAGCTCTGATGTTGAAACCACATCAGGGTGACAATGCATGAAAATGCTACCTGGCCAGGAAGAGACGTACATGGATGTAAATTGATAATGGGGCCACCTACAGAGCTCCTGGTCCTTCTCACAGCCAAGTACAGCCTTTGAATTCATCTCTGACTGAGGTTCAGTCTGCAGGCTCCTTTTGACTTTCAGAAAGTACTACTTTTTAACATATCACTAGTGACTAATATTCTGAAACATGGCGACCCACATGACTGTGTCTTCCCTTCCCTTCTCACTGTGGGAGAGGAGGTGAAAGCTGGCCTGTGCAGGAGAGCTCTAATCAGCAAGATTAGGTTGGGCCACAAGGCTGTCAGTGCCCCTCAGGGCCAGGCAACAAGTACCACTCAGCAAACACTACTTTACCTACTTCCCAGGCAGTAAGAGGCTCCAGATACATACTCAAGGAGGGGTGGGGACATGGAGATGGACTTACTCAGACACAGGGAGATATTCACCTGGATTCCCAGAGTTAAGTAGACCTCCCTTCTGCAGCAGAAAGCAGTAGGTTTAGCACGCCAGCTCCTTCCCTCATAGATGAGGTCAGAATATATTATTATAGAATATACTATTAATATTCCCATAGTATAGAAAGGAAGAGTTGGGTTTGGAGGGCTTAATTAAGCAGTTTACCCTAATCAAGTGGCTCATGAAAGAGAAGAATTGCAGATGTACCTGCTTCCAAAGCCTTGTGTCTTCATGTCTGTCTGCACTGACACAGAGACGTATCTTGGATTATTGAACTTTGGCAACCTGGCACTTATTGCATTTGCTGATTGTGGTAAAAGGGGAAAGTCTCTTATAACAGGGACCAATAGCCTAAAAGTACATTTTCCGGTGTTAACCTAAATAAGCTGCTCTTGTCCGCTAAGTACATTACATTCCCATACACTTTTCATCTCCATGTTATTACTGTTGTGTAACAGATGGGTGTTTTTGTTTGTGTCTGTTTTTCTGTTCTTGGTGGTGCTCTAAATTCATGCATATTAATTTTAATTAATCATTAAAGAGATCTTTAGAAAGAGAGGAAGGAAGGATGGAAGAAAATAAGGAAGAAAGAAAGAAAATAACCCTTGACCTAAAAGAGCCTGGTGCCAATTCATGATGGCTCCAGACTGCAAGTTGTACTCTTCCTTGAGTTCTTTGCAGGGGGTTGAGCCTGAGTACAGAAGTGGATCCTAGAAAACATAACATTGTCAACTGTCTATAAAGTAACATTGTCAACTGTCTACAAAGCCTCTGAAAATGACCAAGCTGACTCACAAGACAAAGATTTGCTGGACAGATGTCCTTGGCTACGTACACTCTGGTCTGAAGAGAGTAGAAATGCTAAGTTTGTGGGAATGTAATTTATTTAATAGACAAGACCAACTTATTTAGGTAACAGAGTTAATAAAGTGTGCGGTTCAGGCAATTGTTCTGTGTTATAATCTATTAGAAAGCAAATTGTTACAGTTAGCAGACAAACTCCATTAAGAAAAAGAGAGAATCAAGTGTGTTCTCCCAGAACCATTGATGTAACCTTAGCCTGAGCTGTGTAGGGAGATGGTTTCTACTCACAATTACAGACTTACAGAGTCGTCCATGGACCCCACATCTATGCTTCTCGAAGTAAAAAGCCTCTTCTCAAATTGATCTGCCCTTTGTCACCGTCACAGATATATTTTCCCTGTTTTGACAGGTAGTTGTAATTCTATTAGCAGCCCATCGACCTCCCTGTGAAATCGATCTGTGTTGGACTGGCTGGGTCTTCTTTAACTGGCTGATTTATTGCCTCTGCGTGGTTTTAGAAAGAGAGCATGTGATGTTCCAAAGTGAGCTAAAGATTCAGGAGAGGGAAGGGGTTGGGGGAGAAGAAATGAGACGCTCACCTGTTACAGTGGAGTAGAAGGTACCTAGACAACATTTGAAAAGGAATTGTTCTTAGCTCCACTCAACTTCTGGCCCTTGCTGCAGTGGAAGAGCTGTGACCTTCTGTCGGCAGCCTAGCAGAGATGACTGTTCATGCCCAGTGGTATAAATAAATGCCAGTCTCCCTTATTAATTCACCTTGTTTACTCGTGTATAAACTAAGAGAACTTGGATGCCCTGGATGCCAATCTCTCGTGTTTACCTTATTTTGTTCTGGTCTATCACATCTGAGAGCAGTATGAGTCAGAGTGGTTGTCCACTGTCTAGAACATGCAAGTGCGTGGGTCTGTCAATACTTGTCTTAGTTAGGGTTTTATTGCTGTTAAGAGACACCATGACCACAGCAATTCTTATAAAGGAAAACACTTCACTAGGGCTGGCTTACAGTTCAGAGCTTTAGTCCATTATCATCATGGTGGGAAACATGGCAGCCTGCAGGACGGCGTGGCACTGGAGAGGGAACTAAGAGTTTTGATCCACAGGCAGCAGCAGGAGACTGTGTGCCATACTAAGCCTAGCTTGAGCATGTATGAAACCTCAAAGCCCACCCTCACAGTGACACAGTTCCTCCAGCAAGGCCACATCTCCTAATAGTGCTATGGGCCAAGCATCAAACATATAAGTCTATGGGGGCCATTCTTGCTCAGTCCACCATAGTAGTCCCACGCCTTGAGAGGAGACAGAAATAGCCATTATATTTTGTTTAAAGAAAAGTCTCAGAAAGGAAGAAATAAAAGGAAAGGCCAAAGAAGGGACACACTAAACACCCAGATCTTGAAGCACCGTCTTGAGTGTTATTGTCAAGGCAAGCAAAGCTAGATTAAATATGTGTGAAATGTGAGAGATGTGAATGCACCTTTGGTTTGTCTAGTACTAAAGAACAAATGATTGCAGTTATCCACCTGTTCAAATGAAAACGATCCCGCTGCTTCCTCCATAAAAGTAACTATGAATAGTACCATCTCATGCAGACTGTAACTTCATCACTGTTGCAAATAAAATTCTCACTTTTGTGAGCTTACAAATAATTGCGCTTCACTGTTTTTTTAAATCAGACCTTAGTTTTGCTACTCTAGCCCCAACTTATTCCCCATTCCTCCTCCTTCCGGCTTTCACATTGTGCGACTTTTATATCCTTCTCTCGTCTCGGTGCCTCTTACTTCTGCACACTTCCCTCTTGTTTATATATCCTTCGTATGTGTATGGGCCTCCATAAGACAGTCAACTCAGGGGGCTGGAGAGATGGCTCAGAGGTTAAGAGCACTGACTTAGCTCTTCCAGAGGTCCTGAGTTCAATTCCCAGCAACCACATGGTGGCTCACAATCATCTGTAATGGAATCTGATGCCCTCTTCTGGTGTGTCTGAAGACAGCAAACAGCGACAGTGTACTCACATATATAAGTAAATAAATAAATCTTTAAAAAAAACAATCAACTCAGCCTTATCCTACGAAACAACACTTGAACTGTTGTTATCTTCCACATCCCACCCATGGCAGATGCTAGGCCATTAAGGAAACAATATGATTTTTAGAAAAATATAACAAGCAAATCAGATTTAATATATTGACTCTTTTGGCAAGATTTTTCCATTCCAACTGGAAATTTTTATAGATAGAATATCTTAATTCAAAATAGAGACTCGCCGTACGAGCCCTGGGCATCATCGAGGGCTAGTTGGCAAATAGAAGGGACATCTGTCAGAGGATGAACTTAACAACCCTCAAGTGACACTCCTAAAATGTTGTTCCTTCTAACTGGAGGAATGAACTCCTGTGACTCTAGAGTACCACAGACTCTCCTAACCCCATCTCCCCCTGTACTCTGTGACCTTACTTGAGAACTTTGAAGCTCTGGAGTTAAGCTGACCAAAAGAGAAACTGGCACATGATTGGGAAGGCAGAATTAAAACAGCAACCCTTGCTCCATGAAGGTGGTCATAACCAGACAAGCCACACACAGTCAGACTGGGAGGTGCCTTGTAGATCCCCAAGGATCTTTCATCCTCCTCTACCCTGCATCCAGCTTGTTTGGGCATCTACTGCCTCTGCTGACCAACAGTGGCCCAGATAGACTGTCTGCTGCTTAGCTGGCCACAGAACAGAATCCGCTTCACAGAGTCCTTTCTGCAGCTCTATCTACTGTGGCCCCCGCGGGGCTCCTGCAGAATGTTTTGTGCAGCATGGCTATCACTTCAGCAACACTGACTGATGGCTTCCCCCTCCCGCCCCCGTCCTCCCACTCCTGCTTCAGCTCTTGCTTCCTTGTTGCTTCCACACCCATGACAAATATAATCCCTATAAGAAACCTTGTGTCCCATGATGTTCAGTGCTACCCTGCTTCCTGCCTGATTCCAATGGCTACAGAGTACCTTTCTAGGGGCCGTATCTGTGCGTATAGAGTGTGCATGCATGCATGACTCATGAGCACAAGCCGTTGACTTTGAACAAAGATTTCAAGAATGGTTTAAACTTACACTGTCTGTCTGAATTTCTGATTTGTGTAGTATACAAAAGACAAAAGTTATAATTCATTTTTTAAGCTAAACCTTTTTTTAAAAACTAAACCTGATTTTCAATATGTGTTCTGTACTTCCCATGTAAACTATTACGATTACAGATTCAAATAAAATAATAATGACAATAATAGTAATAGTTAGCTGTCAGTGGTGGGGCATAGTTTCATGCTGTCACATACAGAGTCATGAGAAGTTCCCTTAATTTTCTAGGCACACTAACTCGGGGAAAAAAACAGATCCTGGACTCACTCCTGAAAAGTTTTAGGACTCTACAGCATAAAGCAAAGTTGGGTTTATGAGAAAATATTTTAGCGCAATTTTTACATATTTAGATGAATAGAGTCACTTGGCAGAAAGTAAGTCCAAGCAGAGAGCATAGGTGTGGGCTTCCCCAAGCACAGTCATGTTTATCGGTCCTAGCACCATCCATATGTATTGTTTTAATGAGACCCATCACATCTCAAAAGGTTACTAGGAAGCTTTTCCCCCTCATTTATTTGTTTTAACATTTTTAATTTTATAAGCTTTATTATTTTTTAAAATGTGCAAATAAATAAAATATTACCTAAATTAACCAGATCCAAGTATGGTTCAAGTCGATGAACTTCTATCCGGTTAGAACTGGCATTCAGAATGGCACTCAATTCACACTGAATTTTACATTTTCCCTCCTTTTTGATACATGCTATCATGGAGTACTGCAGAGGTGCCTTGGGAGTATAGTCAGATGACAAAAGGAGAGCCAGGGTTTCGCAGGGTGCTAGGGCACAACTTTTTCTCAGTAAAGGAGATATCTTGGTTTGTTTCCCTGTTGTAGTGACAAAATACCCTAACAAAAGAACTTTAAACAATAAAGAAGGGTTTGTTTAGTTCACAGTTCAAGGTTTGAATGAGAAATGTTCCCCAGAGGCTCCTGTGCTTGAATCCTTGAGTCTTCAGTTAGTTGGTAGCACTGTCAGGGAAGTTTATGTAACATTGCTCAAGGAAGTCCATGACTGGGAACAGGCTTTCAGGTTTTATAGCTTGGCCCCTGTTCCTCTCTCTCTCTCTCTCTCTCTCTCTCTCTCTCTCTCTCTCTCTCTCTCTCTCTCTCTCTCTCTCTCTCTCTCTCTCCCTCCCTCCCTCCCTCCCTCCTTCCTGCCTCCCCCTTCCTCACTCCCTCCTTCCCTTTTTCCCTCTCTCTGTCTCCCCCTCCCTTCCTCTGTATCTCCCTCCCTCCCTCTCTGTCTCCCTCCCCCCCCCCTTGCTCTGTTTCCTTTGTACAGATGAAATGTGATCTCTCTACTTCCTGACTGCCAAGCCAGCTTCCTGTTTCTTGCTTCCACATCTTCCAGGATAAACTGTAGCCCTCTGAAACTATAAGCCAAAATACATCCTTTCTCCTCTAAGTTTCTTTCTGTCAGACAAGTCTATCACAGAGATAGAACAGAGTCCCAGTCCATCACAGCAAGGAGTGACTGGGGAGGGTGGGCAGGAACCGGGTCCCTTACCTCAAGATCAGAGAACAACAGAGTACTGTATTCCAGTGGGCATCTCGTCCTCCTCATACTGTTCCACCGCATTCGCTGTAGCCTGAGACAGGAAAACCCAGAAGGCCGGCAGCACGCCACAGAGAACTTTAGTTTCTTCTTTGTTGGTAAACTGTTTATAGGTATACTGTTCACTAATGCTTAAAGTCCTGTTTTTAAAACCTTTGAAGCTAGAAAAAAGAGAGACAACGTGCAGAACTACCCTCATCTGCTCTTAATGTGAAATGCTGACAGAGGCCTTTGAGACAGCGGGCACTGCAGAGACCTGAGCAGCGCAAAGCAAGGCAGAGTTTTTAAGGCTACCCAGGAGTCAGCTACAACTGCAAAATCTACATGTAATCCAATATTTTGGTCTGACTTTTATTTACTTTGAGCCAAATAAACATGAATAATGATGAAGAAACCTCAGCTGTTAGCTGATTGCATTGCAGGTCTCTTCTGTCATAGAATTCCTTCACGGAATCACGCCTGCAGAGATACAACCTGCAGAGATACAGTTCTTTTTGCCAGTTTCTGGTTTTTTCTCTCCAAACAGCCATACCTGGCAACTGACTGTTTTGGCTATCAGTGATTATGGCTAGCTAGCAGTCAGAAATCATTCAAGAATATCCCCCATCCCCTTCCAAAGCTACCAATAAAAATCACACAGTAGCATATTCTGAACGAACGGATCTAGGTCGGTCAAAGATCAACACTGAGCAATGAAAGAATGAGAAGAGTTAAAGCACTGGAAAAGATGGTGTTCAGAGAAACTAGGATGAGTACACAGACTGGTACACGCAGAAACTACACACACACACAAGAATCACATACACACATGCAGGCACATACACAGATATGCATATACACAGGCACAAAAACAAACACACACACACACCACTTGAAAACAGAAACAAGGTATATTATTTTCAGGATCTCAAAAATAAAGACTTCAGATTATAGTGTCCATGAGGATCTAGATTTGATCCTCAGCACAGAGAAGGAGAGTAGGAAAATAAAAGGTTAGGGAGGAAGGGAGGGAAAGAGAGAGAGAGAGAGAGAGAGAGAGAGAGAGAGAGAGAGAGAGAGAGAGAGAGAGAGAGAGAAGCATGATTTTCTGGCTATGTATATAATAAATAGCTTCGCTTATCACATCCTCCCACGCTATAATTAAATCAGAACAGCAACAGAAAGGGATTCTCAGGCCTCGTTTTCACCTTCCATGAAATGCAATCTTTCTGCATCTTTATTGCCACCGTGTACCCTTTCACGAAAGTCACGTTAACAAGTGATAATACAAATTAAAGACTAGTAGAAATAACTCTGGACTTTTGGGTGAAAAGAACAGGTTCCATTTCTAACATGCAAGCTGCGTAATCTCGGGGTGGGGGGGGGGGGTAGGATTTCCCAGTCACCTGCTGGGAGATTCAAATCTTCTTAGCTGTATTGCAGGCTTTCTAGCAAGGATCAGATATAATAATGTGTGTAAAATATCTCGTAAACCGGAAAACATTAGCCACACGATGACACTATTAACACCATATGTGAGCTGTACAATTGTACCCAAAACCTGGAGAAGCAGTGTGCTCTCAGCTACAACGAGACACGGAGCAGATGCCACGAAGAGTAAGCACACCTCACGAGACAGAATGGAGAATTGAAACCAACAAAAAGCATTCACCCAAGGTTTCTGTGAACAGATGGGAGCCACGAGGTCTCTGCCGCACTTCACATTCTCTGGGTCTCCTGTGTCTTAGGGGACAGCTTTCCCACCTCTTTTTCAGTCCTTGATGTGGCTTTTCACCACGCTTGCTACACTGAGACTAGCTGTGCTAAAACCTTCTGACATCCAGCTCTCGGGAGTCTAGACACTTGTCCGACCTTAGAGAACACATCATCTGAATCACGATTCTCCTCAGTATCCTGTCTTACACCCACGAGAACGTAAATTTAAATTCTAAGTGGAGGCTGGACTGTCTGAGACCAAGCTTTTTGAAGGCAGCAAAATAAACGTTCTCATATAAGATAGCCCCACCCCCACCCCCCCGCGCAAAAAAAAAAAATGGAGAAAGTCCAACAGAAATTTTCATGGAATCATAGAGTATTTCTGCAGGATGCTTGTCATAATAATTAAAATGCTTCAAGATGCTTCATAAGATATGAAAATTATGAGCAATAATTGCAAAGACAGATAAGCGTTTGTTGACAGGTATCGGGAGAGATGTTGTATGCCAGGTAAGTTTCTGTTCTTGTGTAACCTAATAGAAATAAATTGTGGAGTCCGAAGAGGCGTTCAGATTTCAAAACTCATCTAACTACTCCCCAGGGACTTAGCCAAGTACTTTATGGCAACTTTGTGGCTGCTTTCTTCACAGACTCACAGCATCTGCTTTCAAACTTAGACCTGATTTGAAGTTGCAATGACTATTTCCCCTTCAGTTCAAAACTAAAATACGTCTGTGTTAATGCAGACAATTCGGTTCCTACGTGCACTTTCTAATTAATGTATGTGAACCCACAATGGCCAGATTGTGAACTGCCTGTAAATTTCCCAGACAAAGCTCAGGAGACTTCTCTATTTAGAAATCTATGCTCTCCAGTCCCCCATGTCCAATGTGGTGTGTGAACTATGATGTAATCCTTCCAACAGAGCACAGCCTCTACTTTTTCATTCAGTTTTCCTTCTGGAAACTTCCATTCAATAGGAACTTATGGAATTGTCCAAACAGCCTATCTGGTTTTCTATCAGTCCCTTTAACTGGTGACTTGAAATGGAATACTCTTTTCCACACCTCTTTCTAACCCACAACGTCCACTGCTGGACAGTGAGCCTACATTTCAGTTCTGAACCTAAACATAGTCTCTATATAACCTTGCTGATATGCACTCACCAAGAACACTTGATCAACTTCTTGTTTGCATGCAACCTAAAGTATGCTTGAATGAATATAACCACTTCAAGACCACATGGCAATTGAGACCATACCTTAGTTGACCACCATGTCTTCCAATAGGTAAAAGATTTTAAACAGAAATTGTGTTATTTTTAGTAAAAGTCTATTCAAAATGAGATATCTTCAGGTCAGGACTCTGTGATGGTTAGAATTAATTATGAACTTGACACAATCTAGAATGGCCTAAGGAAGAAAATCTCAATCATTAAATACATTGAGTTGACCTTTGGGAATGTGTGTGGGGAACTGTCTTAAGTAAATTAATGGATGTGGGAAGGGTTAGCCCGCTGTGGGCAGTACCATTCCCAAGGCCTCGGTCTTGAACCATGTACACAGAGAAATCAAGGTGAGCATTCTCGCTCTCTGCTCTTCACTGTGGATGTTACTGCTTCAAGTACCTGAAACCACCACTTCCCTACCATGGTAGACTATGACCTGGAATGGTAGGCCAAATAACCCCCATTCTTCCATAAGTTGCTTTTTTTGTTTTGTTTTGTTTTGTTTTTGTTTTGTTTTGTTTTTGTTTTGTTTTGTTTTTTTGAGACAGGGTTTCTCTGTATAGTCCTGGCTGTCCTGGAACTCACTTTGTAGACCAGGCTGGCCTCAAACTCAGAAATCCGCCTGCCTCTGCCTCCCGAGTGCTGGGATTAAAGGCGTGCGCCACCGCGCCCGGCCATAAGTTGCTTTTTGAAGAACATTTTATCACAGCAACAGAAATGAAACTAGAACAGACCCCAAATACAAAATGCATCTACATTTCATATATGTGCGATAATGCATCCTGAATGTAATTTTATTCAGTACTTCATGTTTACTGCCGTGATTCTTGTGTATGGTTAGGTATGATACTTGTGGTATCATATGGATCAAAATGTTTCAAGTGCTTCAGATTTTACATTTTCAGATTATAGATGCTTGACCTGTATTTCAACATGCAAAATTGATTTGTTCATAGCATATACACCACAAGCAACATCAAAGGACAAGTGACAAATTGGGATGGAAATCTGTACCATATATTACAAATAGTATCTGATATAAAAATAAAGCTTATAAGTAAATGTAGATCTCATAGAAAAGTTAGCAGTAGTCATGAACAGTCAGATCACCAAGGAAAAGACTTGAAATTTATGTAACCATATGAAAAACTTGAATTTTACTCCAAGAGGAGAAAAAAGATGAACAGAAATAAAGTTTGTATGGACCTGTTACTTTGCTAATTAAAGAAGAAACAGCTCTTTTAAAAACAAAAAAGGAAAACTCAGTTAGCTACAAAGTAGAGGCAGCAGGAATGGCAAGAAATGAACAGAGCAAAAGGCAAAGCCACACACACACACATATATATTACATATATATAAAGACATGTGTGTATGTATCCATGTATATATATATATATATATATATATACATATATATGTGTGTGTGTGTGTGTGTGATATGTGTATGTGTGTGTATATATGTGTGTGTCAGTGTGTGTAATACATATGTATATGTATACATGTGTGTATAAATGTATGTATATATGTGTGTGTATATGTGTGTATGTATACATATATATGGATATATATGTGTATATACACAAGTTTAGTGATATTCTAATTTGAAAAGCTCAAAGTCAACAAAACTGAAAGAAACACAAGATCCATGACTAAGAGCAAACAGAAAGAAGTAAGCCAAGGTATATTTTAAGTAAACTATACCTGCACTCTGAGGAAGAAATAAAGAACCCACAAAAGCTACTTTTAAGTACTAGCTAAGGAATTCCAGGATTGCAAATAAATCTTGGACATGTCATAGTGGGTTTGCTTTTATAGTGATAAAGGCATGTGAAACTGTTTTATGCACTCTGAAGGGATGAGCAAATTGGATGAATGTGTTGGCATTGACAGCAACCAGAAGGCTCACTGCAGAAAAGAAAGTAATGGAGGAGGAATTGTACAGAACTTTGTAAATGTGGATTAAAACTCAAGGTCTCACCATGAGCTCATGATTATATATTTATATATTTATATATATACATGCACACAGGTTTTCCTCAAAGGAGCATCATCACAGTACACACATTTAGAACGAGATGTCCCCACAGATGCATATGTCTGAACACTTGGCCCCAGCTGCTGCTGCTGTTAGAGGCAGATAGGGAGGTGTTTTCCTGTTGGAGCATGTATGACACTGGAGGTGGGCTTTGAGAGCTTAATTCACTTTTGTTTTATGCTTGGGTTTAAACATGTGAGCTCTCAGGATTCTTCTCCAGCAGCCATGCCTGCTGCTTGCTGCCCTGACTCCCTGCTGCGATATGCATAGCCCTCTGGGGCTGTAAGCACAAACACTTCCTTCTAAAAGTGATCTTGGTCATGGTGTTTAATCACAGCAAAGGAAACTACCTAATGCAATAGCTGTTTTCATTTCTAAATTCCATTCTCAACTAAGTGAGACATTGGTTTTGGTAGCAATACTGACTCCAAGTGTAAGGCAGACTTAACGATGCCGCACACTGCTCGGAGAGAAGATCGATCCATCAGCAGCCTTGCCCACCCTGTGAACTGGCTGCAATGTCAACCTGCTGGGAAAGATATACCCATTGGTGTGACAGTAGTATGACTGTTATGGGAACAGCCAACAGCATTCTGATTGGATTTGAAGCCCACGTCAGAAGGAATACATGCCAGGTAGTGTCAACGTGGTCAGAAGCCTGCAGCTGCGGAGTCACGGCCACAAGCGGTGCTATCTAAATAGATGTGTACTCAAACTTCTGTCTACATACTCACATTCATTGCCCATAGACAACTGCTGCTCTCAGTCCTGCTCCAAGAGGTTTCTTCTGCTGTAGGAGATGCTTAGTGAAGAGGCTCACAATCAGTCAAAATGCTGTGACTATGGGACTTTTGTGAACTCAGCCCTAAGTACAACATCACCCCCACAAAGACCCGAGAAACAGCACCGAAGTAGCAGCAGAGAGAGTGTAAGAGCCAGAGGATGGGGAAGAGAACTACGCCATGATAGTTTCTGAGTATGGCATGGCTGTGAAAATTATGGGCACAGCACCCAGGGCTGCCTGAACAAGAAAGATACTCAGAGGTCTAAGAGGTGAGAGAGGATAAGAGAGGATGGTAGCCATGTGAATGTGACCACAAGAGACTGTGCACACATATGAAAGTGTCAAAAATTAAAAAAAAAAAAAGTTGAAAACCCACATGCTGGGGCCAGAGAGATGGCTTAGCGGTTAAGAGCACTGATGGTTCTTCCAGAGGTCCTGAGTTCAAATGCCAGCAACCACATGGTGCCTCACAACCATCTATAATGGGATCCGATGCCCTCTTCTGGTGTGTCTGAAGACAGCTACAGTGTACTCATATACATAAAATAAATAAACAAATTTTAATTTTAATAAATGCTTGAAGAGACCAATCTGGAACAATTTGAACATGAAAGTAAATGCAATCTGAACCTTAACCCATTGACAAAAATATGAATTCATAAGTCCATACTCATAGTCAGTGAAAACAGAAGAGGATTGATAAGAAGATACAGGGATGACAGGCGCAGCCTCTGAACACCTTATCAAGTACTGATCTATTTTGTTATTAATATCCGTCTTTAATTTCTTCCTAAAATGTGCAATTGTATCCTCTCTCATTTTAAATAAATTTTAGATTTATTTTATTTTATACATATGGATGCTTTGCCTGCGTTTGTGTATGTGTGTGCACCGCTGTGTGCCTGATACTGCAGAGGCCAGGAGAGGGCATTAAATTCCCTGGAATCGGAGTTATGGGTAACTGTGAGCCACCACGTGTGTGCTGAGAATGTTCTCAACTTCTCTCCAGTCCCTTTCTCTTATTCTGATTGGAATTTAACTATCTTTGTGAGAATGTAAGCTCTCTTTCATCCATACGGGCGCTGACACACAGATATATAGATGTAGATATATTTGTCATATGTGTTGTGTCTAACTCTCCTGATGTGTCCTTTTAACAAGATTAAAAAGCATCCCTTTTAATAAACGGGTTTTTTGGTTGTTGTTTGTTTCTTTTGGTTTGGTTTGGTTTGGTTTGGTTTGGTTTGGTTTGGTTTGGTTTGGTTTGGTTTGGTTTGGTTTGGTTTGGTTGGTTTTTGAAGACCTCTGGATAGTAGATGCACATTACGGAAACACCGTTACTTACCTCAGGAGTGGCCGCTCACACCTGTAACTCCAGCATTTGGAAGGTTGCCGTAATTAGTTAAGGTTAAGTGGATTGCCTTAATTGCTCTCAAAAAAAAGAGGGGGTCGGATTAAAAGAAAGGGGGGAAAGATGGATGAGAGGTAAGAGAAAAATACAGACCAAGAAAGGAAGAAAGGACGTTTTTTTTAAAGCAGTCCTTAACTTCTCACACAAATACAATAAAACGTCCCTCTGCAAAGTCCCTAGAAGGCACCACTCGTGCCAAAATGAGAGATGAAAAAAAGGAACAGAAAAGAGGGAGACATTAGGAGGGCTAATGAGAGAGGAGTTGAATTCCCTCCGCGGTGCCTGGAACCATTCAATTGCAGTAGTGAAGGGCACCAGAAGAGAGAACGCGATCACCTTCCAAAGAGAAATTAATTACTTTCTTAGATTTGAAACCTTCCTAATGAAACATTTCCTGTTGCCCGGCAGCACCTTCCTAATTAATGATCTTTAGTTTCTCAGGTAAGTGTGTGCTGCATAATTCCCTTCTCAGCTCTTTATGAGGGAAGAGGCATTTATGATGGGAGCTTCAGGCTCCAGAACAGAAGAGCTCTGGGGGGCGGAGTGGAAGGAGCTGGGGTTGGAGTGTGTCCACGCAACTCTTCTGCACGCTGTGTGCTGAGACCCGGGCTGCAAGGATCTCTGCCCACTGGCTGCACAGAGGACTGTGGGCTGACTTGAGGCTCCAACCCACTCTCAAAAGATCGCGGCACAGTTAACTTCTAAATAACTGAGAACAAAGCTAGAAGAGCAATAGATAGCACCAAACTCTACAGCACAATTTGAAGAAGTGAAGCACATACAGCGTGACCCACAGGAAATCGGGTCTCGCTGTTGATCCGAGGTCTATTCTGTCTCAAGAAGCTCCGTTTGTCAAGTGGAGAAATAATCTGAAATAGGGCTTGTTTACAAATTTTCATTTGGATTTGGAAGAAAAATCAGAGCAAGAGATGAGAACCAACCCTTTAAGTAAAATAGAAAGACTGACTAATTACTTACCATTAGTAAAATTGTAATGGGAAATTAATCATTCACAAGTAATTAAAGCTGTTTTCCACATGTCTGAATGAAGAACATCTATAAAATGGCAAAGAAATAAGAAAATAAAGCCCCTATTAACTTATTTTGCTTAACCAGAAAATGGAGACAGAAACTCGCTGCCTTACCAGGAGCACAACTTCCCCCATTAACTTTGATTTCATGGCACATCTTCGTGACACCTAATGAATGCTTGCCTTTGTTTAACTACTAATCCTGACCCGGAAAGCAATCTTCTTCTTTTATGGCTTGACCCTCTTTGTCCCAGAATAGAGATGCCACAGAGAGCTTGTGATACACACATCTATATGTGAGTGTGGGGTATTTGGGGTTTTTTGCAAGTGTGAAGTTTAGAGGTGTTTTTGCCCTTCCTAGCAATGGGAAAACCATGCTTAGTCACCACCAAAATCCACCCACCTCACTCAATTTTTGTAAGTGTGGTTGAGCTGCTGCTGCTGACGTGATGTCTGAGACTTAAGCTCCCCTAGAATGCTCCTGTTACATGAAAATAAGGAACTAACCCCAACCCCTTAAGCAGATCAACCGGCCAAGCTTTCTCCTCACTGGTAGGAACACAGCCTTCTATGAAGAGAAAGGCAGGGTACTGTGCGACTTACTATCTTTGAACGCCACACCTTCTGTTCTGCCAGGTTGGCCAGGCAGGACCAACAGCCCCTCGGTCTCCACGCCTGCTGCACACTCCAAATGAACTCTAATCTGCGTTTCTTTCCTTCTTTTTATATGGCCAGGTCACATCCTGTACATAATCCCATCACATTAACTTAAAGACTCACTTCTGTAAGTGTAAAGCTAAGTTCGGATCCATTGTTCAATCGATCTTTGCTTTCTGTTTCTAACCCCACCAGTTCCTCTTGTTTTGGTGAGATAAACTAAGTACAAAAAAACAAAACAAAACAAAACAAAAAAACCTAAGTACTAACTGTATTATATCTTGCTAAACATCAATGCATTCAGGGAGTGTGTAAATATAACAGCAGAAAACATGAATAAATGGGAATAAATATATATTGGAGCCAATTAAGTATCAGCAAGAATATATTGTATATTCTAAGGTCATATGAAAGGTTTTCTGATACATATCATGTTGATTAGATACTAATATATCCTTTGTTACACAATTAAATATAGTTGCTGTAGAGAAATGTAGTTAAGATTGAAGAAAATGAAAATCTCTACTCCTAGTGCCTAAAACTAACACTGACTGCCTGTGGTGGACAACCTTTCTGATTTTTGCCATAACTATACACATTATTTTTCTTACAATCCTGGACTTGCACTGTGTGACCTCTATCTTGTAATATACCTGGGCTACATTTTTTCTTTTAGTTTTATGGACATCTTAAACAATTTTAGTACTGTTATGTATATGCATTGCCTTCGTGACTGATTTGTGACAGTGTATTCTGACCAGGCTCCCCTAAAACCTAATAGCATCGCCCTTGGAGGAGCACACACCTTACTGTGACATCTGGCCTCATACATCTCTTTATTCGAACGGTCTTTCGTCGTTTGGGCTCATCTGCTATCAATTAGGGTGATAAGCAAACACCTCAAAAGCCTGCTTTTCAATTATGTTTTCCACCTTCTACTGAAACGTTGCTGCCCTTGCGTATTCCGTAGTAATTTTGAAAAGGCTTCATCTTTCCAACCAAGTGATAACTCTAAAATCAAGAATCTGAGCCAATTAATTCCTACCGTTAATGACTTCTTTTTAAACAAAAGATACTTAAAAGTAAGTGACGCAGACACACTTTTTATCCCACCACAGCCCTTATCTTTTCCCCTCAGCTCACAGTCTGTTGACAACTCATGCTCAGACTCGAATCATCATTCAAATCATAATTGAAGCATAATTCGGAGCTCTCTTTGCACACACTAATTCACTACCTCCAGATGTAAAAGCCACACGGAAATTCCTATAGAGTATTATTAGCCTGGAAGGAGCAGAATTAAGATGCAGAAAAGTATCTGCTATAGCAAGTAAATATTTTGGTTTTAATTACATTATTACCTTGTTTTATGCTACTAATTACCACAATTTATTATATAATTGACTCCCAAAGAAAAAGAAGAGAGCAGTTTTGCAGTTGCAAGCCGAAGACAGTATATAATAATCCTTTGCCTAGTCCCTCAGTTCCCTTAGAAATATGTGAGATATTTTTCTAATAGGTTTGATAAATCTCTTTCCTGTTCTCCACTAATATATAAAGTTATTGTATACTACTGTTATTTGCTGATTTATCCCTCTATAAATCACACGGCAATAAAAAGTGTATTCTCAAGCCAAGAATAATATATTTGTCTTCATTCCCTAGTACCCAGTTCGGAATGTGAAACTTAGTGGGTGCTCAATAAATTTTATTAAATAAATTAGTGAATTAATCATCGGAAGGTTTCCTTTAACTTGACATAGTGAAAGTACTATTGTTGAATACTAGCTAGTATCCATTTCAGCTTTTACAGATTAACAACCTGCAGCCTTTAGAGCGAAGGATTGAACATGAGAAATAATAATAGTTGGCTGCAGATTGGAAACAAATGAAGTCATTCATAAGCCACTTGAGCTGCCTGCCCGCCCTCTCACGGTTTACGACCTCAGTCAAGGCTTGCTAGTGAAATAAAGGCTGTGCTCACTCTGGGGCCACCTATTGTTCTCTCTGTAATTTGTACCAAATTTTAAAGGTTATAAATACTTGCAGCCTCAGTCTGCTTGCTGAGCTTGTCCATTCACACGTAGATGCACTGACTATAAGCCTGAGGATCCGCATTCCGTTGCTTCATGATAACCTAATCATTGCTCACCTTTGAACTCGGGATGCTCTTCAAATGCTGTGATTTATTGTGTCCTCCTTTGCCACATCACTGGCAACCTCTGGTCAAATCCAACCAGGCCAGCGCGGATCTCCACCCAGGAGCAGCAGCTGCCACCAAACACTGAAGAGCTGTTTTTTTACATGAGACTCTATACACTTAGGACTCATTTTCGGGTTACAGAAATTCTGATAACTTACAGTGCAAATGACAACGAAACGAATGAAAATAAGCTTCACTAGATTTAAAAGAAATAAATTTTTAAAAATCTACCTCTTCTGAGCTTATTCCTGTCTTATTACTCTGCTTCGTGTGGAATTTCTCTTGAACTAATGTGCCCTCTAATGGTTAAAAGGAAAATGTAATGAGAACCACAAAACATGTGTCAATACTAATTTCAAGGAATATTTCCATTTAAAAGTAGCTTCTTTGGCTTGACCCCTTACCTGTAAGATTAAAACTTCTAATAACTAACAAAAGACAGACACTGGGTTTGTTTCATAGGTCAGGAACTGCAAATGGAATACAGCAAACAAACTTTTGCCAAACAGATTTAAGCGCAATTTTAAAAAGCACCGACTATTTGTATTAGTAGCTGTATCTTGCATGTGCTGATGGAGAGATGCATTATTCTACCAGTATATATTAAACATTTAATCTATGGAAAATATTATTCCAAAAATAGACAGTTCTGGTTCTTCCTTCACACTTGTTTCTCTAACCTGAAATAAATATCTGTCTTCCTCATGTCTAAGAAAAGTAAGTACACAACACGGTAACTAGCTGTGCAGTTACATGCACAATTTACCCAACTTACCCTCTGTGTTCATGACCTTTATTTTGGCTTCTCTGTAATGCCAGCAAATAAAATGGGTTAAAAAATTAAAAGCAACTGGCTACTGGGATGAGGCAGGACTTTGAGGTAAATGTTTAAGTGTTTTTTAGAAAGGTTGTCTTTTTATAATGTAATTTATTTCCAACCAAAATTTTGTCATGACTGGAAAACACAGAAAATCAATTCGCTGTGTATCTAGAAGAGTAGAATTAACACCGAAACTATAAAGAGAAAATATCGTACTTAAAGGTGTTCTGCTTCATGCTACCACCATGCGGACTTAAGTCATTTGCTTCCCACAAAAATGAGACAGCATGCCAGCAAAGAGGGACCTCCAAGTACTAATTGTTGATGAAAACAACCAATCAAAAATGCCCAACCTTGCCCCTGCTTCAGAAGACACAGTATTTTCCCTGTTATGTATTTGAAAGGACTGTCATTGAGGTAAACTGACCTACCAAAAATTCCACAAATGTGAAACAAGGTAAGGACTTAGAACTATTTTTTGCAGCTTGGCACTTTTTGTATGCTTCAAGCAAATATGCTATTTCATTAGGAATAAACATCTTTTTTATTAAATCTGTGCCTTTATCATTAAGCATCGGTTATACTGTTATATGAGCTAAACTTGTTATAATGAAAGTACCTATGCAATCTTAATGTTTAAGAAAATACAAAATTATTAAAAGAAACTCAGGCTGGAGGAAAAGGAAGCTGAATTCCAATTCTATTCATGAAACCAAGCAACCTTGAGCAAAGGCATGAGAGATCACCCAGGTAAAGAGGCAATGAAATTAGGTTATTTCAAATTTAAAATAAAATTAATACTTATGGAAAAAAATAACACATTTCGCACTTAATCTAAAATTATAGGACATTAGTTTTATAAATTCATTATATTTTTGATTCTATTATTTTAATCCAAAATACATAATAATAAAAAATATGATAAGATAAAATATATACTGAAAAGGACTCTTTAGTTACCACTGTGAATTTAAGTAAGAAATCTCTCCAGCTCCTGGCCATGATTTGAGTTGTCTTAATTTACTTATCATTTCCTTGGTTTGCTGAATGTTTCTACCTTCATACATTGAAGGCTGGAATTATTCCCTCCATATCAGCCCCTCATAGTAACCATTATTTAGTTACAGATAAAGTTAGCCATCATTGTCAGGGTGGACAGGTTTAATGAAGAGAATACATCTGGGATCCAATAAGTATATCAAAAGAGTGTCCTCTCTTATTCTTAAAAGACAAACCTAGGTGTGATGCTGAAAAGGATGCAGAATCCACCAAAACGGCTCCATGGGTAGAGGCACTTGCTGCCAATCCTAACAACCTACCCAGACCCACACTGTGAATGGAGATAACCAATTCCAGCCAGTTGCCCCGTGACTTCCACATATGGACACACACAGACATGCATGCACTAAGTTAAGGATGAAAAACTATCTAAAATAACAACACAACTCACATTAGACAGAATGTGTCTCACGAGATTTTTAGTCTTGTAATTCCCCAAACATCAGACAGCTGCTGGCCATCAAGGGGCATTCGGTGATTCCTCAGGATAGCCCTAGTCTAGTGGACTTCTGATGAGATCTCCAGCAGTTCAGCAGTAGTCAGGATTGAAAAACTATGCCTAGCCTCAGGGCACTAATCCTAAGCCCTCCTTCCCTGAGAGCCCGAGCTCCTTCTATCCTTTCATTTTCTTTACATATGATGAATTATTTTACTTATTAAAAAAAAACTGGAGCCAAGATTATGTGTAGATCATTAGCTGGTTGGATCTGTGTTCAGCAAATGGTGTCTCCTAGGCTGCTCCTCACCTCAGGCAGAGGTTACTGCTACACCCATGTGTTCACCTCCACTCACCACTTGATCGTTATCCCGACTCACGTAGTTCCATATATAAGACACACAAATGGAAAGAACACTGGGGTTGCCCATCACTGTAGTGCCTTTTGCTTCTGATCTCTGATACCAAATGATTTGTCATTTACTTCGCAACCTCATTGCAAACCTTTGAGATTTGCACAGTCCTTCAGAGATCGTTACCATTTGGGAGCTGACTCAAGGACCATCTGTCTTAGCCAGGGTTTTTAGTGCTGTGATAAAGCATCGTAACCAAAAACAACGTGAGGAGAAAACGGTTTGCTTTTGCTTATACTTTCAGGTAACAGCTCATCACTGAGAGAAGTCCAGGCAGGAACTCAAACAAGGCAAGAACCACAGGAGACAAGAGCAGAAGCAGAGGCCACTACTTACTGGTTTGTTCCCCGTGTCCTGCTCGGCCTGCTTTCCTACTGGACCGGGGATACCAGCCCAGGGGTGGCACCATTCACATTGAGTCTGGTCCTCCCATATGAATAACCATCAACGGAAATGCACCTTAGGCTCAAGCTTATGGAGGTGTTATCACAAATGACTCTCGCTGGCATCATGTGGGCATAAAACTAGCCAGGACATCATCAATGCCAGAGACATAAAAAGCACGCCAAGCTGGTAAGTCTTGGACACTAGAGCAAAAGTACTCAGGTTCAAATCCCAGCTCTTTTACTAATTCTGTGACCATAGACAAGAAATACTACCTCTTTGGTTCCCATTTCCTTATCTTTAAAAGTAGTAAGTCTACAATCACAAAGGGGCAGCCTACGGGTTAATCGTGTTCCAAAAAATACAGTGCTGTGAATATCTAATACATCATCATTTTAAAATGGTAGCTATTTGAGCTGGAGTCCAGAGCATATGACTCTATCTTCTGACTTCTTTGGACACCAGACACTAAATTGGTATATGCATATACATATGTAAATGCAGGCAAACACTTATACACATAAAATTAAATCTCTCTCATACACATAAAATTAAATATCTCTCTCTCTCTCTCTCTCTCTCTCTCTCTCTCTCTCTCTCTCTCTCTCTCTCTCTCTCTCTCTCTCTCTCTCTCTCTCTCTGAATTTAGCGAGTGAGGCTGGAGAGATGGTTAACAGTTAAGACGCTGATCTTCCAGAGAACCCAAGTTCAGGTCCCGGTACAATGTCAGGCAGCTCATACCGCCTGTAACTACAGTGCCAGAAGATCTAACATCCTCTTCTGGCCTCCATGACCCCTCACAAGCCCATGCCCCATTGAGACATATTCACATGGATAACTAAAACTAAAATAAATCTTTTAAAGAGGTGGCTATTAATAGAATAGCCAATTTAACATTTTCCTGAGTGAAAATGGTAGAAGCCTATAACAAAGCAAGTAAATTAATGTTAATGCCTCAACTGTCTGGTAACTGTCTACTTCTTATAGTCACGGTGGTCATAGCTTCTAGTTTCTCATTTTATATCTCATGTTGTGGCTGATTATAAATATTCTGATACATCTAGCTTTAAACAACAAAGTATATGGCCATTCTAACTCTGATATAAATCACTTAGTTGTTCTCTTCTGTAAAAGGGAGAATGGATTTGGCCTCTGAGATCATAGGACACATAGGGGTTTGTGAAAATTCATGGAAAATATGTGGGAACAAATATTTGGGTACTGTATAAATAAAGCTTAAAATCTTACAAAATGTCATCAGCTTAGGATAAAATAACACAATCTGATCTATTTTCAGCATATGTAGAGCACACGTTAACAAGCACGTGGCAAGCTGTTAATGCTGTCTGTTCTCGCTGGGGATGCGTGAGAAGCTCTCTGCAGGGCTCACCATCTCCTGCTCTTTGTTACTTGCTCCCAGTCTCCTGCCTGCTAGCCTTAGGTTCAGGAAAGAAAGGGGCAAAAGTAGAGAGAGAAGGCGCTTCTTAAATCTTCCTAAGGCCCCCTGCTCTATTAAGTCAAGATTCTCCACGAAGCTAGATGTGTTCTCTCCCAAGCCTAGGGAACAGTCGCTTCTTGGCAAATATTAACTCTTCGGGTTGGAGAAGAAGGAATAGAGCTGCAGGAGTTCTCTGTCACAACGTGGTGCTACAGAGTGACAATATTGAATCTGAGAAGTAATAACACCTTCACTGAGTTCACTGCTAAATATTTTATAGTATGTAAAGTCAGAAATAGCTTCTGGAAGATGACAGAAATGTTTAAAGATTAAATACATCAAAGGAGAATCACTTGAATGTCTCATCTCTTTCTCACCACACAAAAGTTTTTTCTAATTCAATTGCCATGCTACTATCTGAATGACCATCTTTAAATTAATCTCAATGCTTTTTATAAACAATGGTAGACATCAAAGCCAAGGTCTTGGGCATACTGAACAAGTGCAGTGCTACTGAGCTACACTCCGATCTCCACAAAATTTACAAAACTGAGTCAATTACACATCACTTATGAAGCACATGTTGCAATCAATACTATTATGTTAAAAGTAAATTGATTATATAAACATCATTCAAAATTTTGAAAAATAGAGTTTTTGTGTATCTCAGTAGCCATACAAATTGTCAACTTAAAAATTAATCATATTGTAGTTGCCTGATTTTTACAATGAGCCAAAAGAAACAAAATGAAAGAAACAAAAAATTATTATGCAGAGAATAGGAAATTATGAAAGCAATCACAGAGGAAAATATCTGCTTTGTTTCTGATTCTTTCAATTATGGATTATGGGGACAGTTGTACGCAACCCCTTCTGCTCCGACACAGTGTGGTGTTTTCTATAGCACACCTCTGGATAAAGGAACTATTATCACAGTGTTTACCACACAACTGGCTGCCTTTGGAACTAGGAAGATCTTTTTGTTTCCAAGCCTTGATACCCACTTATGTTTTAAAGCACCAGCATTCTGACTATTTAACCTGTATTTATGCTCATAAAATCTCCCGAGGGTCATATGGGTATGTTTTACTAGAACTGACAACATTTTCACAAGGGAGAAATAAACTTTACAGTGAGCCTGGAATCGGTTAAGTGACTCACATTTGTCTCTCCAGCAACATGCATGGACTGTTCGTTCTACCATATTATAATTACATTTAACATTAAGAGAGCATCACCTCAAACCACAGTTGAATATATTAAGGCCTTAAACAAAGATAGACTCTAACTCTGATCCATTTGCCAGAGGTAGTGGGGAAGTTGTATTCCCTATCTAATGATTCTTCTGGAAGTTTTGCCTAAAACAGGCTTTGGTTTGGGAGAAACTAATGTTCTCTAAGGTAACTGTCCACATAAATGCCAGGCAGTGAGGATGGCAATTTCAAAATAATAGTCTCTCTGCCCTGGTTTGTCGTAGCTAGATATGAGGAGGTTCAGTAATGTAATACACAGAGAGGGGAGAAAGAATGAGAGCAAACAGTTCAGGATCAAAAGAGACTAAGAGTCTAATGACCAAAGTATTTTGGAAGGTAGAATTAATTGGAGGAGAGATAATAGCAGTGATCTGTCCCTTCGATTTTCCTATAGTGAGGTCTCAGCTATGATATGACAACATCCTCTTTAATACCTACCGCAGAAAAGAAGTCTTTATTGAATGTTTGTTAAGTGTCATTCGATCAGAAATGCCAACACAGAAAGTATCCAAGGCAGTGGATTATTAGAGACAATATTTAAAGAATAACACAATTATTCTCAGAGCAAAGCGTCCCACTGTGGACATTAGCATCGGAAGGCAGATGCTTCTCCAGTCGGCTAGGATAATGTGCTGTTCCTGGGCTATCAGCACCTACCTAAGATATGTACACGGAAACGGATGCTTTGCAAGCAGCAATTTCCCAGTCATGAAGCCTGGGCTCTAAACAAAAGCATGTTATAAATTTCAGAGACATCAGAGGACTCTGGAAATACCACCCCATGAGATCCAGGACCGGCAAACTTTTGTAAAATAGCTTTTTCTGTACCTCAAAGGATTGGTTCTTGAAAAATATTAAATAAAAATTACAGGGAGAAAAACCCCGTCCTTTGCCGTCTGCTATTAAAGCAACCCTGCCCAGAACTTAAGTCCTTTGTTTAAAATTGGGGCATTGAAAATGGGGTTTGTGATCATATATCTATGTCAATTGACCATAGCTGACACCATAGTACAGAATCTCGACATGAAGTTTTTAAATGTCCCGACATTCAAGGGTTTTACTGTCTACTTGGGAAAAATAGACATAAATACCTATATAAATAGTTTGGAGCCTGGCAAGATGAATCAGCAAGATGGAGCTGCTGCTAAGCCTGACATCCCTGAGTCCAATCCCCAGGACCCATGGGGTTGAAGGAGAGCCCTAACTCCCACAAGTCGTTCTCTGATCCCCACATGTATTCAGTGGCACACATACACACACAAAAAAAACACACCACACATACACACAACACACACACACATACAAATAATTACATTGCAGCCAATAAGTGTCTCTCAATAAGGAAGAATTTGGCAACAAAGAGCAAAAACTCATTCAGGGGAGTGAGATTTTAAAATATTAGCATAAAGAGGTAACATTTTCTAACAAGCAACTGCAGTCTTATGAGAGACTCAAACAGGAGCTGGTAAAGTAACAGAAACCAGAGAGAAGGCCACTTGGTTCCTGTGCCCACCAACAGGATCTCTCGAATTTGCTTTCTCCTGAATCTGCTCCATTTTCTCACCCTTTCCTACAGTCCAGAGCTGAAAACCTTAAGACCTTAACATCCACAGCCAGTTAGCTCATCCTGACAGTCTCTCTATCAGTCTCTTGGAAAGAGAATCTGACTGGATTTATCCCTAGTCCAAAGATAAGATAATTTTGAAAGATGGTATGGTGATAAGGAGGAAGGCATTTCCCATCAGTACAGTAAATCTTAGTAATGAAATGAAAACGTAAGGGAAAAGGCTCTCCAAGCACACAGATTGTCACATTCATGGATATGGTTGGAGCAAAATACTCCATATACATACATACATACATACATACATACATACATACATACATACATATATACATACATACATATATACATACATACATACATACTACATACATACATAGCCCCATATAAAAGATCTATGGCCAGAAGGCAACTGATAAAGCTAGAGAGTAGCCAGGGACAAAGGACAACATAAACTTTACTATCTGCTCAGAGGTTCGCTTTTTCTTTTAAGCTGATGGAGATGTTCAAGCAGAGAAGAGGGGAAAGCAGACTTGAATTTTAGAAAGCAAGCCCCCAACAGCCGCATCAAGGGTAAGGAGGCCAGGCTGAACTCACCACTGTCAAAGCACCATAGCACATCAGGAAGAGGATGCTGCAGCCTCTAATGACACTGCAAGACAGAGGCTGTCTCTTCAGAGGAAAGGAATGATGGCCCAGTGGTCTAAGTAACTGCATTCAGTAGTGTTAGCAAAGCAAACTCTAAAATGAAATGGGAGTGTTCAGAAATGCAAAGGTTCCGAGCTTTGAACTGTTGAAAAGGAAACAAACCCGGTGCAGGTGCCAGTGGGGAGGCGTGTTTCAGATGTGGGAAGAATGCCCCAGAAGGAATGACTATCCTCAGTACAGTGTGACTTCTCGACAGTTTCTCCATGGTCTCTGAATACTCTAACCCAAGCAGATAATGGTAGATGGAGCATAAGCACAAGAGGCTACCCAGTAATTAGCAATTAAGCCTTAATTAAAGGCATACTCCACTTACACTGTCACTGTATAAAACCGTCTGTCGGTTTAGCCCGTTCCATAAGAAAACAAGAACTCTTTCCTCCTAAACCCTTACCTCGTGGATGCTGGGCTTAGTTTTATTCTGTATTTAATTAGAAATGTTCACAGCATTGTTTTCCTTTCAATTCTAAGAATAAAGAGTAAAAATGAAGAACAGGAACTTCTCAGATGCTGCCGTGACTTTGAAGCCACATATCTGAATCTATGATCTCTTGCTTTCCCACTCGGGAACCCTGGAGAGCATTGTTATCTGACTGATTATGAATGCATGTGTTTTCACAAGACTATGCAATCTTAACTGGCTCAGCACAAGACACTGAAGTGACTAAGTATCAAATTAAAGACTGTTCTTTTTTGTCTGGAATTCACTCCAGCAAAAAAAAAAAAAATTGAACAAATGATTTGAAATCAAAAAACAGTAGACCACCTCATGAGACACTATTAATTATTGGTGGAGCCCAGGCTTCTGGTTTCTTATCTCCCCGTACACCCAGTGCTCCCATCCCCGAAAGGGTTTTACCATTTATTAATGCCTTCAGCAACTTTAGTATCCAGGCAAGCGCAAGAAGCACACCAGCCCGGGGGCTTCCTACCAAAGTTACACAGATATAATTTGAGTGTGAAAATGAGCCACAGTTGTCAGTTACGGTCTTTCCAATGGACTTGAAATCAGAGGGGGAAAAAAGTATAAGGGTGGGAAGATGGCTCAAATAGTAAAGTAGAGAATTATATATAAGGATTTGAGTCTGGATCCCCAATACCCATGTAAAGAGCCAGCACTATAGCATGTGCCAAGAAGACAGACGTGGGGTACCTGGGGCTTGCCAGGAGGCCAAGACTAGCTATATCTGGTTAGATCCAGGTTCAGTCAAAAGCCCAAAATTGGAAGTAATCAAGGTAGATACCAGACATTAACCTTTTGTCTTCATATACAGGTACCCGCATGTGCATGTAAACTACTGCACACATACTCACATGTATACATACATACATACATACATACATACATACATACATACATACATACATACTCTGCACTGTTTGGAGTCCCTGGAGCTTTAACATTTCATTTATACCCACACTAACCCACCAAGCTCTAAATGTCACCTGGGTTTTAGTTCACTGGCACCATACAACCTAAAGTCTTATGTTATAGACTCGTGACAGTTGTCAGAGTCTGAGGACATGCACAGTTCATTTTCTTTTTTCTTGTTTTCTTTTTTCTTCTTTTTTTTTCTTCGTTTTTTCTCTTTTTTACTGATCTTATTAAGCCTTTTTGTTAGGACCACAAAACCTTTGGCCCATTTTCTGAATAAAACTCATCTGTTTGATCATTAAAATAAATAGAAAAATTTTCAACAGATTTAAAAGAATGTGTTTTGTGGAGATTGTAAGAGCTTGACTTTAAGCTGAGCATGGTGGTACACGCCTATCATACTAGAACTCTGAACACTGAGACTGGAAGATTGTGAGTTTGAGGCCAGCCTAAGCTACGTAGTCAAACCATGTCTTTTAAAGACACAATTGTTACTTCAAAGGTAGAAATTCCAGATAGGGTTCAGGACTTGCTATCACAAAATACAGAGCCTGGGTATATTTTAAGTTGACGGTGTGTTTTTGGTTCTGAGCCTGGGTATATTTTAAGTTGACAGTGTGTTTTTGGTTCTGTTTTTCTCAAGCTTTCCTACAAACAGAAATCTTTCTTTAACTCTCCCCTACCTTCCTTTCCCAGAACAGGTGATAAAGCCTAGGAAGGACTTCCCAGAATTCCTTGACACAGGTCTTAAGAGTCACACATGGGGTGCCCTTCCTGTACTCAGAGGAAAAAATCCACCTCTCCAAAGACGAGAGAGATGCAAACAGATCTTGCTCTGCTCTCCAGTTTATTGTCTCTGCCTCACATTCCATTTGTCCTATCATATTTCCCCACAAATTAACACTCTTCCTTGAACTTCCTATCTTTAAAAAATTCAAATTAAATGGATCATAGTAGGAGCACATGGGGAACCGGAGCAGAAAAATCACAAGCTGTGAAGTGAGACCCATCCTCAAAAAAATAAAACAGAAACAAAACAAAACAAAACAACCTATCAAACTAGACTGTTTTCTTCAGCTCTCTACTTCCTATGTCACTTATGATTATATCAAATAAATACTCATGCTTTGCTCATGTCAATCTGTCTTGCATTATAGTTTCTTCAAGTTTGAACCTAATACGTATACAATGAAAGATACTGTGCCCCAGACCCCTGACAAGAAAAAAATGGAAACTGAGACTATAATAATATGAAATAATAAGACAATAATATACAATAATATAGTAAAACTAGAATGCCTAAAACCATAAAAAGAGGCACAACTGCAATAACTTGAAAATACAGATTTTTTTTCTCCAGAAATGAGGGATCAGGCAAATGTGAGTTTGTACATGATAAAATGATTTAAAATGGAAAGTCACCCTGCAATATGAAAAAGCATGGTTCAACTAGAATAAAGAAAAGTATTACACATGCAACTGCTTTTTCTAGCACCTGTACACTAATCATTGACTTTAGTTCCCAGTCTGTTCTCGAAAAATCTTTCCAAATATCTATAAAACTCAAAATGGGAAGCCTATTTTAAAAAACAGGTTAAATGACTTAAGGTTGAATCAGCCCTCTGCTTTTTCTTAGTTGCCGAAACAAAGGCTCATATATAACCCTGAGTTCTGGACTCCTTAAGTGTCATCCCACAAAGCAGGGAAACCCACATCCCTGTGTGGGGGTGGGGGCAAGAGGAGAGAGAGCATGGACATTTTATAGTCATAGTTTATGAATGTCGTCTAAAGGGCTGTTTTCATATTGGCGTAATGTATTTTCTCTAAGGTCTGTGCTGCCTATATTCTCACTATCTGAATTCCTGCCAAGACTGGCCAAGATGTTTCCCTTTTTCCGAACCCTCTGCAGAGCCTTAACTGATATATTTTTTCAAGTTTTCTCAGCCCTGCTTCTGAGCCTTTTTTCTTTTTTCTTTTTTTTCTAATTTATCTTAACTCTAGCTCCTGCACAACCAAGTCTATTTCTAGAGAATTAGGGTAGCTAAAATTGGGAAGTACACAAATAATAATAACATCCTATTTTTATTTTTTCAGTGGGATGCTGTTTTGTTTTGTTTTGTTTTCCTCATAGAAGATTCTACACTCCTTTTCATCGTTGTAAGCATCTTCACTCAAAGGGCTAAATGATTAGAATCAAGGTTTCCAACAACAGCTGGAACCCTACAGCTAGAAGCCCAAAGAATCCCGGGTCTGCAAAACTTGAGCTGCCTCTAAGTTCTGAAGGGAACGTTCTCGGGTCTGGATGAAGTCACCGACATGTCTCTTGTCTTTTGGAAGAAACAAATGTCAGCGCGACCTATTAAAGTCAACCCCGAGCTAGGTAGCAACAATGAGCTGGGGATTAGCATTGACAGCTCCCTTAATGTGATTCTTTTGGACAGGGATTAATTTAATGTGTTGCTGTCAAATGAAACAAAAAACGAGATGGATTTACTAATGACTCTATTCCATAGCACACACTTTTCCACTCCTGATCTATGTCAGAATGAAGCTGACAGCAAGAGAAAATCTTTTTTTTTTTTTTTTTCTAATGAAAAGGAGGAAGCTATTCCCTTCTTGACAAACTTTGAAGAAGGGAAGTTGTACTGGGCTCCCAAGAGTAGATGAGCTTAAATTTAGGCACTAAGGAACAGCGAGTGCCTTCTCCAAGGAGCCCAGACCTGGCGACCCTTCCTGGCTTGGGCACAAATTTGCGAGATGGCCTTAACTTCTCCAGATCTCAATTACCTCCCATGTCAAAGTACAAGACTGAATTAAAGGGCTTCTAAACTTTTTAACGCTAAATTGCTAATCTGTAGAAGGGATCCAGCCCACGAACACCAGCCTAGTCCCACAGACGACTCTGTCGAGGCTGTGACAGAGAGGGGGCGAGTCAAAGAGCGTTGATCTCTAGGGGGGAAAAACCTGGTTTGCCAAGTCGAATGCTAAAGCCTCCTTAAAATAGTTGGGATTTCTCTTTGTTCTCCCTAACAAAGAAACTTTAATTCGCACTTCTAGGCGAAGAAAGACAATTCAGACAGGCCGTTTTCGGGTGAAAGGTGTCTCGACAATTAATAATCATTAAATACTCAGTGAGGGTTGGCAGGAGCTATTCACTGAACGGGGTGCTTATCACTAAGAAAGCATCGATTTATGGTATAGACTGGGCACTGTTCTTTCCTGAGATTGCTTTGTGTTTACCTCCTGAGAGGCACACACTCCTCTGATGCACTTGTGCATATTTATGGAGTTAGTGTGAGGCTGGTAAACCCCTCTGGGCTCGGGTCTCAGCTGGCACCCTGGCAGGGATGGTCCCTGGAAGTGTCTGAGCTGGAGACTTTGTTGCAGGACGCCTGCTTCCCGGGATCCGGGGTTAGCTGGGCACCAGCCGGCAGCCCCCAGCCTCAGTCCGCTGGGCTGGAGGTACGCTCCCGGACTCTGGCTCGGCCCACCGGCGCCAATCTTCGGGCCACCTCTGCCAGTGCTCTGTGACCCAGAAATTCCACAGCCAGCGAATGCTCCTGTCCTGGCAGCCCCTCCGAAACTGTGGCAGAGTCCCGCACGCGGCGGGCCGCCAGTGACCCAGCAGCTTCTGGCGCGTGGTTTCCCCTCCGCACCGTCCGTTCTTTCCACTGCTAGCCGCTGCCCTGTCGATTACCTGGTTTTTACTGTTGATAACTGACTCTCTGGTTTTGTCTCTCTAGCCTCCCCCTTCCTTCCTCCTTTTCCTCCCCCTGATGGTTATAATGGCCAACAGACTCGTCAGGCTTCTTCCTACACCAAAACCCTGCCCTCCTCAGTCGTGCCCCCCCCCACCCCCCCCCCACCCACGGCTTCGCTCCGCAGGCCACCCAGCAAGCAGCAGCCAGAATGACCGCTTACTGTGCCAAGCTGGCTAAAGGCTCAGGCCCCTTGCTCTGGAGACCACCTCTGCACCAGAGCAGGAGCCACCAGACCCGCCTTGTCGCTTTGTCCCCAGCGCCTGCTGCCACCATTAAGAGATCCGTGTAGGCCTGTGGTCTGCCAGCAGACTGGAACTCAGCTGGCTCTGAACTTTGATACAGAAAACAGCAAATTTATATAAACATTTACTTTCGAATACGAGCATTTAAAAAAAAAAACAACCTACAGTAAGCCAATGAATACTTTTTATATAAATATATATAAATGTACACACACATGGATATGTCATAAATGCTACTCAAAAATAAATGAAGGTATGCTCTTTAATTTTTACCTATAGAAAGGTAACAAGGAGACACGGATCAACTTAAATATAAAGGTTGGCTAGAAAAGAGAAAATTCGAACACCACAAAACTGGATTATCTAAAGCTGGTATTCGTGCTTATTTCCTGAAACATTTCAAGGATTCCTTATGTACGTTACTTCATAAGAGACTGCTAGGCACACCATCATATTATATAGAGCACAAAGAGTATAAACAAAATGCCATAAACCATAACAAAAGTTGCTATAAAAACTTTATTGTAAAAGCAAAGCCGGGAATGGGGGGGTTCTTGTAAAGAAGGCTAAACAGAGAAATTGAAGTTGCTTGCAAGTTACCTCAAACTTGTAAGTATCGAGTTTCCTTTGAAATTATTTCTCATTTTTATGAGAGGCTGATTGAGGATCACCTGGAAACGGTGGGGGAAGGAAGACAAGGAGAGAAATACCAGTTGGGTCCACGGGTTGTTTGAAAGACTGAAAGAGCCACAGTGCCACCTTATGGGGAAAAAAGATTTCTTTTTCTTCCTCGACATTATGGGGTTTTTTCTCCCCCCCACCCCCTTTCTGGAGAGAAGAGAGGAGAGAAAGGAGAGAAAGAAGAGAGAGGAGAGAGCAATTAAGCCACCCAAAGGACAGGTAGAAATTTTATTTATGTGGATAGTAGTATTTTTTCAGTTATTTTAAACACACTAGTATGCATATATCAAAACTTTAAAAATTATAACAAGTCAAACATGTATGTAGCACCGAGAAATGGTCTAATGGAGTAGATCATCTGAAAATTCGAGTGTTTGCCTAAAACTGTGAGTATGAGATTGTGTCCATGTCCTAAAAGAATGATTCCTGACAGATTCCACTATTAAATATTTAAGTCTTGAAGAAAATGCAGGTCCTTTGATCAGTTGCTTGCATCTGGAAAAGGCATATTCTTAAACTAAATACAAAGCAACTTTACTTTTAAAAGCTGCTTGTCTAGTTATAACTAAGAGAGGTGGCGCAACGGTTTACAGGACTTACAGGTATTGCCTTAACAAGAGGTCTAGTTGTCTAGCCATACAGAGGGTGCAGATCCTATGCCTGAACCTTCAGAGTGAAAGGGCGAGGACTCCAAAGCTAAGGAGTGCCAGCCAAAAGCCACCCTCGCTCTATTGTGCAGCCAGAAACATCTAGCACGCTGTGAGTGATTCCTATCCAAATGTCTTCTGCAAGACAAGGTGGAACTCAGGGGTTACCTCTAGGCATTCTTTATTCTCTGTATTTTAAAATCACAGAACTGGTATATTCCTCTGACCTTCAGGAAGGACTAAATCAAAGGCATCCCAGGAAGAGACCAGTGTATTTCAAACTGTGTTGTTCAGAGCCCTAGGAGCTGTGAGAAGATTAAGAAAAGGGAAGGCAGAGAAACCCCCTCACTCCTCTCTCAGCGAGCGCTTTGCTTTCATCATCTCCACGTACAGGAATTCTACCTGAGCCCCTATGCAAACTACAGAGTCCATGGCTACTGCAAGATCAGAAATCACCAACTTAGCCTAACCTAGTTTATAGTCTAACAAAGGATTACTCAAAAAAAAAAATCTGGAAACTTCCTGCAAACTTATTAACTATGTGCTTGCCAAGTGACTCACCATGTTCCCATATAATGTGTCTTTTCTTCCTTTTAAAAAAAAATGTATTAAGTAAAGACTCCCTATCTAAGAAGCCCAGTCCATTCACTTCTGGAGGGAGCACGGTTGCATTTGGGTTTGTATCTCCCAAGTTTTCTCTGTATTTTTCTTGCTCAAAAACACGTGTGCATATACAAACACTGAGACTTCAAGAAAACAGGATAGATATGTGCTTTTCTTAATTACAAGAGGACATCTTTCTGATGCTTCATTCCTTGTAAGACTCCATAGTACTCCAAGTACAGGTGTACAATATTCATTTAACCTCATTTGTATTATTCAGTATTTGGATTTTTTTCTATTATTTATATATTTGTTCTTTCCTTTATCTAAAATATATTCCCTAAAGTTTCTGTCCAGGCAATGTTTACAAATGTTTTAGTTTTATGTTACTTCCCAAGAGAAAACAAACCATCAACTTTATGGGCCTTTGTCTGGTTGCTTGTTTGTTTTACAAAACTTTAATGCAACATTTCTCAACACATTTTCTTCTCAACTGTTTAAAATATAAATAATCGGACACCTTTGCAATAGCCCTAAATTAACTCTTTCACAAGAAATAAAATAAACCTACATATAGTTTTAGGTATTCTAGTTCAACAAGAAAAAAATGCATTGCATTATTTTGAAGAACATTTGGCTACCTCCATCAATATGTAAAATATACCTGCCTCGCCTCACATGCTCCTGGACAGCTTTTCTTTGAACACTCACCCAAGTTCATTGCTTTCCTTCATTCAACACATTTACTGACAACTCTTACAGTCCAGTCATTTTTGAAGCTTCTTATAGAAAAGTGGTTACAAGAAACCTAGAGGAGCCTCCAAGGTTAGGATAAACCTACACAGGGTTAATATTTCACATGTCATTGCAAATTATGATAAATAGAAATAAGAAAATTATAAGTCATTTAAACACTGGGTTTTCTCTTCAAAGAGCTACAAAATGTCATTCTATCTTTCATCATACTTCAGAGTCTTGAGTGGAATATTTCTGAAACATCTTACATACAAGCACTTTTTTCTTTCTTTCAGTATACCTCAGCAGACAAGCTGCCGAAGTCAAAAGAACCTTTGAAAGTGACAATATTCTCAGTTTATTTTAGTCTTGCCCAAATTCCATTGTTAGGATATTATTAAGACAGTTAAGTATTTTTATCTTATTGGTTCTTTTTACTTTTCTGAGTTTTTTTTTTCAAATAAGGATAAAATATAATCAGTTATGCACATATATACATAAACACTATTCCTCAAATAAAACCACAAACATAAGTGAAGCTAAACTTTTGATTGGCCATGAATTCCAAGTCAACATTATTCTAAAAACCATACCTAATAACATGGTTTAGAAGATTTCAAATTCAGTGTACAAAGGCATTTTATATGTCTATGTTTAATACATTGAAGTGCATACTGAAATGCATACATGAAATTTCCAGTTAAAATTTCGTCCAATTAAATAACTTGTAATTTTCTTATTGGAAGAATCAGGGCTAGATAAAACAGATGACTCATATCAGTGGGTTAGTAGTGGAGAGTAAGTTGTCATAAGAATAAAAACAAGCCAAGCTGCAGACACAGAAGACCCAGACATGTCTGAGCATGTCTACAACACAAGTGAAACTCAACCACCAAAGTTCTATTTATAAAAGAGACCAAAGACACTCCAGGAAAATTACTCATCTTCAGACAGAGACTTTGAAAGCAACAGTTAAACCCATTGAACTGTACTGAGACAGGGCCAGTGCAGAGGGGTGATTTGGGCTGTGTTAACAAGGTCAGTTCATAAGATCAGTGCCTTGCTCACCCATCGCCAGAGCAGCTTCCTCCTGCGGCAGATGGGAACAAACACAGAGATCCACAGCCAGACAATGTGCAGAGAGTGAGAGAGCTTGGAACACTCGGTCCTAATGGCGTGGCTCCATCAAATCCCTCCCCTCAGGGATCAGGGAGCCATTCAGAAAAGAAGGCAAAAAAGGATATGAGAGCCAGAAGGAATGGAGGACTCCAAGAAGACAAGGCTTTCTAAATCAACTGCACTGGTACACATATGAACTCACAGAGTTTCTCTGGGGAACCAGACTACTCTTAAAGGGTAGGCTACATGCCCAGCAATAGATGGCCAATAGAAAGAGAACTCGATACCATCTTTGGAGGTTCCTCGTATCACAATGGGATTCTCCTATTTCTTTTTAAATTCTAGTCTTCTTACTCTTATTTATATGTTATTTATATATACATATATTCTTTTCCCTTTGCATATATATATATATATTATGGCTTTCAGTTTAGTGTCCTTATAGGATTCCTGAGTATGCAAATGGGTGATCTCTGCATCTATGACTGTTTCTTGTGCCTTATCTTAGGATCTTTTCTTTCTGTTTGTTTTGTCCTATTTGTCCTATTCTGATGTGTTAGGGTTTCCATTATTATTATTATTATTATTATTATTATTATTATTATTTTATTGTTATCCCTTAGAAATCTGTTCTCTTTCTAATGAGAGAAAGAAGTGGGGGGGTGGATCTGGATTGGGGAAGCTAGGGAGACACTGGAAGGAGTAGAGGAGAGAAAACTGTAATCAGGATATATTATGAGAGAGAGACAGGGAGAGAGAGAGAGAGAGAGAGAGAGAGAGAGAGAGAGAGAGAGAGAGAGACTGTTTACAATAAAAGAGAAACAGAAAAAAAGACTAAAAATAATTTATATTTAAATAAATAGATTCATATAATAATACGGAGAGAGCTGGGCAATGGTGCATGCCTTTAATCAAAGCACTTGGGAGGCAGAGGCAGGCAGATTTCTGAGTTCAAGGCCAGCCTGGTCTACATAGTGAGTTTCAGGACAGCCAGGGCTACAAAGAGATACCCTGCCCCTAAAGCAAAACAAAACAAAAAAAGAATACAGAGAGGTTCTCAAAGCACTGGTAAGATTTCTAAGGATGATCTTGGAGGAGTCAAAAGAGGTAATAATCAGGGAAATCTTGCCTTGTTTCTATTATTGGGCCCTAGATACCATCCTATTTTCATTCTGTACCTGGTGTAACCAGAGAAACTGAGTTAGATAACATAACATCCTAACTGATTTCGATAACCTAACATCCTAACTGAGTTAGAGAACAAAACATCCTGAGTTAGAGAACCTAACATCCTAACTGAGTTAGATGACCTAACATCCTAACTGAGTTAGATAACATAACATCCTAACTGAGTTAGATAACATAACATCCTAACTTAAAATGACTGGCTGTGCTGAGACTGGCTGTCTCATGCCAAATTAAGTTCTGAGTTTCAATTTCTGAAGCGGATTTTTTTGTTTCTGCATGAATAATAAGAAGAACAGATAAGTGCTGAAGGAAGATTAGTTCAAAGTTCATCAACTAGTATAAATCATCAGCTTGACACTAGTCGGAAGAAACAAACAGAATAAAAATCAGGACCACCCTAGGCTCTGGAGACTATGGGAGGGGTAACTAAGAAAGAGCACGGCAGATCCACTGGGATGGGCACACTTATACTGTGAAAGCATTTGGTACATAGACTAAATATATGATATTACATGTAAAGTATATGTAAAATATTGACCTTTTGATAGTGATGTGAATTCTGAAGAACAAAGAAAACGATAACTAATTTAGGAAAAAAATTGCACAATAATTACACAAACACCTACATGTAAGGGCAGGTACCCACCAGAAGGCTGGGACAGGAGGGTTGATGAGCCAAGCAACTTGGAGCTACATCTGAGGAACATCTTTTTTTTTTTTTAATTAGGTATTTTCCTCATTTACATTTCCAATGCTATCCCAAAAGTCCCCCATGCCCTCCCCCCCAATCCCCTACCCACCCACTCCCACTTTTTGGCCCTGGCATTCCCCTGTACTGGGTCATATAAAGTTTGCAAGTCCAATGGGCCTCTCTTTCCAGTGATGGCCGACTAGGCCATCTTTTGATACATATGCAGCTAGAGTCAAGAGCTCTGGGGTACTGGTTAGTTCATAATGTTGTTCCACCTATAGGGTTGCAGTTCCCTTTAGCTCCTTGGGTACTTTCTCTAGCTCCTCCATTGGGGGCCCTGTGATCCATCCAATAGCTGACTGTGAGCATCCACTTCTGTGTTTGCTAGGCCCCGGCATAGTCTCACAAATATCTGGGTCCTTTCAGCAAAATCTTGCTAGTGTATGCAATGGTGTCAGCGTTTGGAAGCTGATTATGGGATGGATCCCCAAATATGGCAGTCTCTAGATGGTCCATCCTTTAGTCACAGTTCCAAACTTTGTCTCTGTAACTCCTTCCATGGGTGTTTTGTTCCCAATTCTAAGAAGGGGCAAAGTGTCCACACTTTGGTCTTCGTTCTTCTTCAGTTTCATGTGTTTTGCAAATTGTAACTTATATCTTGGGTATTCTAAGTTTCTGGGCTAATATCCACTTATCAATGAGTACATATCATTTGAGTTCTTTTGTGATTGGATTACCTCATTCAGGATAATGCCCTCCAGGTCCAACCATTTGCCTAGGAATTTCATAAATTCATTCTTTTTAATAGCTGAGTAGTACTCCATTGTGTGAATATACCACATTTTTTGTATCCATTCCTCTGTTGAGGGGCATCTGGGTTCTTTCCAGCTTCTGGCTATTATAAATAAGGCTGCTATGAACATAGTGGAGCATGTTTCTTTCTTACTAGTTGGAACATCTTCTGGATATATACCCAGGAGAGGTATTGCAGGATCCTCCGGTAGTACCATGTCCAATTTTCTGAGGAACCGCCAGACTGATTTCCAGAGTGGTTGTACAAGCTTGCAATCCCACCAACAATGGAGGAGTGTTCCTCTTTCTCCACATCCTTGCCAGCATCTGCTGTCACCTGAATTTTTTATCTTAGCCATTCTGACTGGTGTGAGGTGGAATCTCAGGGTTGTTTTGATTTGCATTTCCCTGATGATTAAGGATGCTGAACATTTTTTCAGGTGTTTCTCAGCCATTTGTTATTCCTCAGGTGAGAATTATTTGTTCAGCTCTGAGCCCCATTTTTAATGGGGTTATTTGATTTTCTGGGGTCCACCTTCTTGAGTTCTTTGTATATATTGGATATTAGTCCCCTATCTGATTTAGGATAGGTAAAGATCCTTTCCCAATCTGTTGGTGGCCTTTTTTGTCTTATTGACAGTGTCTTTTGCCTTACAGAAGCTTTGCAGTTTCATGAGGTCCCATTTGTCAATTCTCGATCTTACAGCACAAGCCATTGCTGTTCTATTCAGGAATTGTTCCCCTGTGCCAATATCTTCGAGGCTTTTCCCCACTTTCTCCTCTATAAGTTTCAGTGTCTCTGGCTGAGGAACATCTTAAAAGCCCAGTTTTAAAATCAGATTATAAGTCATGGGTAGATAAAGGCTATAAGAAACGGATAGAGATGGGATAAAACAGGCTCAGTGAAATGTTAGTGGGAGGAATTGTGGGTAAGAGGTCTGGATGTACAAAGTAAAAAAAAAAAAAAAGTTTAGTTATGTTTAAAAATCTCCAAAATAAGATATTGGGGAGGAAAATTAGTTTCGTAATCCAAGATTTGAAATCTAAAATGGTCGGTTTATGCTGTATCACAAGAATGATTCATACTCCATTCAAAACTGAACTGTGAACCAGAATTAGGGGTCAGAATGTCAGCGAATCTCACAACAGCTGACTCTCACAAACTATACAGTTCATTATAATGATTCTTTCACCTCTGGATCAGTCTGTAGGTTACACAGTCAGCATGTAAGCAGATATAGGTAGCCACTAGTAACTGCCACCAACCCACATATGTCCCATTTCAAACAGATATGTGTTCTTAATCTCACCATTCACCCTTACACTGTTGGCTGGAGCCTCTTCTGTCCACACTCAGGTTTAGGATTCGGTATACCAGTGAGGACTAAGGAGAGATAGCTCCTTTCCATTCTCGCTCTAGGAAGCTCTAGTTTTAAGGGCAGTGTTTCTGTTTTGGTTCCTGTTATCTCATCAGGTCCCTGCAGTCACTTTCCAACTTTGGTGCTTGAAGCATAACCTACTACATAAATAGATGATGACTGATGTATCAGCACAACCCTAGGATAGGCATCCAAAGAAGAGGTTAGAAAGGGTCTTTGACTTAAAAGGCCCGAGACTAATGAAAGGAGTTGAGCGAGTTGACACGACTTCTAAAGACTCTGAGGTCAAGCCAAATATTCATTCAACAAATATATCTGTCCCCACAACGTCCTAGGCATTATGCCAGACACTGATAAATTAGTGGTGAAAAGAACAAATAGTCTCTGACCTCATGGGCTTATGACGATGAAAAAAGTGGTAAATGCACACTAAAGAACTAGCTCAGGCACATATAACAGTTTATTAAAAACAGGACGGAAAGCAGGGTTCCTGAAGAGAATATTAAGGAGCCCCACTTCGGATGGGAAGGAAGAAGCCACCACTTGAGCTGTGACCATGCTGAGGGACACACAGGGTAAGGAGCAGGAGAAAGATAGCTAGATGAGACAGAACATGTGAACACTTCTGAGTGGTGGTAAAGGAAGGGAAACAAGCTGGGGTGACTGGTATAAACCAGGGATGCAATTCCCAAAGTAAGATTTGGACAAGTAGGCACGAGTCAGATCTGCTGCAGTCCTGGTTAGAGGCTATGGATTTTAAATTTTAAGTCTTCTGAGTGCCATCTGGCCCAGAATTAGGGTATCAAACTTTCCACAGAATACATATACAAGGATATTAGTCCTCAGAGTTATGGTGTGTGTGTGTGTGTGTGTGTTGCTCACTCTGTTCCACATGTTTGCAGGAGCTCAATATATATTCATGGAATGAATAGTCTGTCTCCCAAGAAAATAGTTGTCCCCCATGACTGTAGACTTAGCTAATGCTTGCACATTCCTAGCTGTGCTTTCATCTAAATGGGGATTCACAGTATAGGGCACTTTTGCCCCACAGCAAGAAAAGTGCAAATGCCTCATTGTGTGAGTCAAGAGCCTGAAGGTTCTTAAAACAGAAGTCTACTTCTATAGGAGTCTTGAGGAGGGAGAGAGAACAATGGGAAGTCCAATCTCTATAAGACAGGTAGGAGACCTTGATTTCACATGAAAGAAAGCAAACTATTAAGGGGCTGTATTGCTAATTTTATACCGCACCCGACAGGATACAGGCAGAAGCAACCCCGGGGGTGGGAGTGAAGTGATGTTGGTTCATGGTCTCAGTTCATCACAGTGAGCAAGGCAAGGCAGAGTCCATGACAGGAGTGTGCTGGGGACGGTTATCAAATCATGGAAGTCCAAAAAGTGCAGAGTAGAACCAGGGGCCAAGCTAAAGCCTTTAAGGGCTTTCAGAAGCTCGATCTCACCTCTGAAAGGTCCCACAATCCCCCACAATAGTGTCACCAGTTGAAAGGAACAAGTATTCAAAGCATGAGTTTGGGGGTGGTAAAGATTTTAGAGTCACAACATAACAGGAGAGTATTGGTAGAGCAGCTAGACCTTAAAAGGCTCAAATGAAAGCAGGAAGCTAATTGGTTAGGATCAGTTGCCACTTTTGCAAAGAGTTGGGGTCAAGTTGCCAACACCATATAGGGGCTCACAACCACCTGCAACATCAGTTCTGGGAGATCTGATCCCCTGTTATAAAGTCAGTGAGCATCAGGCCCAAACACAGTGCACATACATAGAAGCAGGCAAAACATACAGACACATGAAATTAAATAAAATGGAATTACTTCAGACAATTGAAAGCTCATAGAAGGGTATAGAGTGGCCGCCTAGCAGCACTGGACCCACGTGCTCAGGCTTTGGTGCTGCACTCTGTCCCTATCCGTGTACAAACTCCCTTTATATGCTTTGTTCTCCAGCAAGCTCTTCCTACGTAGTCCCAGACATGACTATGATTATCCTTACCGTACAGATTTCCTAGTGATCCTAGCAGGAATTCTAGCCAAAGCCTATCGGCTCTAATGGGCTTGCCTTGGCTTATGCCAGGCAGGGTTTCTTAAACTTTTTCTTTTCACAACCTCTTTTCACCCAAGAAATTTTTATGTGACCCCAGTTATACATGTATATAAAAATAGGAATCTAGACTCAATTTTTTTGCTGATAGAAAACTATAAAGAAGTTTATCCAAAGACAATGCTTTGATATTTTCAGAACCCAGCCAAAATGAGTGAACATGCAACAAGGGGACAGTGCTGCCACTATTGTCTTAGAGTCATCTATTCTGAATTTCAACCACATCATGATTACTGTGCATTGAGACATCATTCATGCTTTCTAAATGCTTTGCTGCTCCCACATTCAACTATGAAATGCTGGGGCCATGCCACACGGCTTAAGAACATGTAAATACACTGGTTTACATGTGTACTTCTGAACAGCCAGCAAAGAAATGATGGCAGACACATGCTACTTCCTGCCTTGATTGCTGTCAGAATACACTGAAGGGCAGCAAGCTTCTCCTGACACCTAAGCACTAAAGTGGCTTAATAATAACAGTAATATTATTACAACTTACTTAGTAAAAATAGTAGTAACTTACCTTTAAAAAATTAGTTTTTGTTCCAGACTGGTTATTTTCTTTTTAATTAATAAAAATAATTTACATTGTTACTCGTTTTGTGTGTGTGTGCACCTGCCTACACAGGTATGTGTCATGGTGTAAAGGTGGAGGTCATAGTACAACTTACAGATGTCAGTCTTTCCACCATTTGGGTTGGAAGATCAAGCTCAGGTGAGGTTAGGTGGCAGTGATTCTACCCACTAGGCCTCCTCACCTGCTCCCCCTTATTTTCTTAATAAAAAAAATATTTAGTTTTGAACACATTTTGTACTTAAAGCATTTTATACATAATTTTATACTAAGAAACTCCCCTGAGTCAAATATGAAATGTTAAGAAACGCTGTTCTTGGTGAGGCATTAGAAAAGTAACAAGATATAACTTAAAACACAATTCTACAGCTCAAGGTCCTTCTTGAACAATGATGGAGAGGGGAAAAGCCATTGAAGTGGACATAGCAGATGTGCCATGAGGCTACAGTCATTACAGAGAAGCATAGCAGAGACAGTGCCTTTCCACTCTGAGTTTACAGCACAAAACCCAGGGGAGCAAACACAGTAAGCACACTCCACGGCCTCTTCCTAACAACTGGGCCACTTAGTGTTTTGTAGCTCGACTCTAGCTTGGGTCATCTGGGAAGAGGTCACTTCAATTGAGAAAATGCTTCCTCAGATTGACCTGTAGACAAGTCGGCTGGGCATTTTATTAATGATTAATGTGGAAGGGTCTGGCCCATGGTGGGTGGAATCACCGCAGGCAGGTAGATCCTGGGTTTATAAAAAAACAGCAAGCTAAGCATGCCACTGAGCAGAGAGCCAGTGACCAGAACTCCTCCATGGGCTCTGCGTCAGGTCCTGCCTTGACTTGCCAGCATGACAGACTGACTTATAAGCTGTAAATGGAAACGAATCCTTTCTTCCTCGAGTTGCTTTCTGGTTATGGTGTTTAATCACAGCAATAGAAACCTAACCAAGGCAACTAGTAAGATTTGCAAAATATGTTGCAAGAACAATATAACTTTGCAAGACTATCGTGTAAATATGTCTGGGCACAGGAAAACCAGCTCAAATTTAAACTTCCACAAAGGCAAAGACTTTAAGCGACCAATTATTACTCTTTGTCACTGATGTGTGTCTAAAGGCTAACACAGTACCTGGGACATTACAGTCATTCAGCAAGGTTTGTTCAAATAAGAACGGCACATAAATCACTTCATTCAGTTCTTTATGAGCCAGCTTGCTATGTGTCCCAGACTGGCTGCAGGTTCTTCTGTAGCTCCCAGCCCTTCTGCTTCAGTCTTCTGACTACCAGAAATAGAGCGGTGTACCACCACATCCCATATTTCAACAATCTAGAACTGATCCTTTGGGGGATGTTTAGTGACGTCATGTAAAATCAATCGATCAAACACAAAAGTTACATGAATGTGAACTGTGTGCACATGACTTTAATATACCAACATTTACTTACCAACAATCTGAAATCTAATATTTTACTCATGGAGTCCTTACTCCATGTAAGGACTGGGCCTAAAAGAGAAACAGCATTCCTACCCACTGTCTAGATTTGGTAGAGCTGTGCGGATACAAAACTTCTGTTGGGAGCCGCCCTCACATTTGCCATTATAAGATGGTGCTGACAGCTGTGTTCTAAGTGGTAAACATAATCTGCACACGTGCAGGGGCAGTTTTCCCGCCATGTGTTCTGCCTTTCTCGTGATGACAACTGGGCCGATGGGCTGCAGCCAATCAGGGAGTAATACGTCCTAGGCGGAGGATAATTCTCCTTAAAAGGGACGGGGTTTTGCCATTCTTTTTCTCTCTCTTGTTCTTGCTTTCTCTCTCTCTTGTTCTTGCTTTTTCTCTCTCTTGTTTTCTCTCTCTTGCTTTCTTGTTCTTGTTCTTTTTCTCTCTCTTGCTCTTGTTCTTCCTCTTGCTTTCTTGTTCTTGTTCTTTTTCTCTCTCTTGCTTTCTTGTTCTTTTTCTTTCTCTCTCTTGCTCTCTTGCTCTCTGGCTCCTGAAGATGTAAGCAATAAAGCTTTTGCCGCAGAAGATTCCGGTTTGTTGCGTTCTTCCTGGCCGGTTGCGTGAACGCGGTAAGAGTTGGTGCTGAAACCCGGGACGAGAAGACCTGGGACGAGAAGACCTGGGACGAGAAAACCCGGGACGAGAAAACCTGGGACGAGAAGACCTGGGACGAGAAAACCTGGGACGGTTACCATCACCGGCACAAGGAAGATCCCTCATTCCGGAACCAGAACTGCGGGTCACGGTCATAAAGGTTCCCGTAAAACAGACTGTTGAGAAGGATCCAGCCTGGATTCAGAACTCTTCAGCTGGGGAATGGTGGTAATGAAGTGTTCCCGTAAAACAGACTGTTGAGAAGGATTCAACTGCGTGAATTCAGAACTCTTCAGCTGGGGAATGGTGGTAATGAAGTGTTCCCGCAAAACAGACTGTTGAGAAGGATTCAACTGCGTGAATTCAGAACTCTTCAGCTGGGGAACAGGGTACCCGTAAGTATAGCTTTACAAGGTAAGTCTGGCCTTGAACTTTCTAACGAAATTCAAGACAGTCTATCAGAAGTAAAGTGGGAAATAGCTTTACAAGGTAAGTCTGGTCTTGAACTTTCTAACGAAATTCAAGACAGTCTATCAGAAGTAAAGTGGGAAATAGCTTTACAAGGTATGTTTGGCCTTGAACTTTTTCTAGTGTTAGGAGCCTTTTTGTTCCTTTTCACATGTTATCAAGTGGTTAAGGCAGGGCTGAAAATTCTGGATGAAATTCAGGGCAATCTCTCAGAAGTAAAGCGGGGAGAGAGAGTAGGAGCAAAGAGGAAATATGGCGCACAAAATAAGTATACAGGCCTTTCCACGGGTCTTGAACCTGAGGAAAAGTTTAGGTCAGGTAAGAATACCTGGGGAGAGATTAGAAGGAAGGAAAAGAAAAAAGGTCAATTAGCGGAGGTTTCTAGGAGAAGGAGCCTATACTCATCACTAGATGAGCTCAAGGAGCCAGTTCTTAATAGTTCTGAATCAGATGAAAAGGCTATTAGGGCCTGGAAGGCGCTTTCCCAAGCAGGTGAAGCCACTGGACAACTAACAAAGATCGTCCAGAGACCACAGGAGTCATTCTCAGATTTTGTGGCCAGAATGACAGAGGCAGCAGAGCGTATTTTTGGAGATTCAGAGCAAGCCGCACCTCTGGTAGAATAGCTTATTTATGAGCAAGCCACACAGGAATGCAGAGCGGCCATAGCCCCAAGAAAGAACAATGGCTTACAAGACTGGCTCAGGGTTTGTCGGGAGCTTGGGGGACCCCTCATTATGCGTTACTTCCATTCAGTATAAGAAATTTACTAGGGCAGCTAATTTGTTAAAAAGTCTTTCTCAGTATATGTTACAGAATTGGACGGCTGAATTTGAACAGACCCTTCGGGAATTGAGACTTCAGGTCAACTCCACGCGCTTGGACCTGTCCCTGATCAAAGGATTACCCAATTGGATCTCCTCAGCATTTTCCTTCTTTAAAGAATGGGTATGGGTGGGATTATTTGGAGATACACTTTGCTGTGGATTAGTGTTGCTTCTTTGGTTGGTCTGTAAGCTTAAGGCCCAAACTAGGAGAGACAAGGTGGTTATTGCCCAGGCACTTGCAGCTCTAGAACATGGTGCTTCCCCTGATATATGGTTATCTATGCTTAAGCAATAGGTCGCTGGCCATTCAGCTCTTGCACCCCACGAGGCTAGTCTCATTGCACGGGATAGAGTGAGTGTGCTTCAGCAGCCCGAGAGAGTTGCACGGCTAAGCACTGCAGTAGAAGGGCTCTGCGGCATATATGAGCCTATTCTAGGGAGACATGTCATCTTTCATGAAGGTTCAGTGTCCTAGTTCCCTTCCCCCAGGAAAAACGACACGGGAGCAGGTCAGGGTTGCTCTGGGTAAAAGCCTGTGAGCCTAAGAGCTAATCCTGTACATGGCTCCTTTACCTGCACACTGGGGATTTGACCTCTATCTCCACTCTCATTAATATGGGTGGCCTATTGCTCTTATTTTCTTATTAAAAGAAAAGGGGGAGATGTTGGGAGCCGCCCTCACATTTGCCATTATAAGATGGTGCTGACAGCTGTGTTCTAAGTGGTAAACATAATCTGCACACGTGCAGGGGCAGTTTTCCCGCCATGTGTTCTGCCTTTCTCGTGATGACAACTGGGCCGATGGGCTGCAGCCAATCAGGGAGTAATACGTCCTAGGCGGAGGATAATTCTCCTTAAAAGGGACGGGGTTTTGCCATTCTTTTTCTCTCTCTTGTTCTTGCTTTCTCTCTCTCTTGTTCTTGCTTTTTCTCTCTCTTGTTTTCTCTCTCTTGCTTTCTTGTTCTTGTTCTTTTTCTCTCTCTTGCTCTTGTTCTTCCTCTTGCTTTCTTGTTCTTGTTCTTTTTCTCTCTCTTGCTTTCTTGTTCTTTTTCTTTCTCTCTCTTGCTCTCTTGCTCTCTGGCTCCTGAATATGTAAGCAATAAAGCTTTTGCCGCAGAAGATTCCGGTTTGTTGCGTCTTTCCTGGCCGGTCGTGAGAACGCGTGTAAGAAACTTCTACCTGGATTATCTGTACAACACAAAATTCCTGTTTTTCCTAGAAACAATCCCTGAGGCATGGATTGCAGAAAAATATAGACAGAGAATACAGGAGGAATTTTTAAGTCAACTACCCCCAGGAGATGGAACAAATCTGTAAAATTATTCTGGCAAAGGAAGCAAAGATTTGGGAATTCTTTAAACTTTCATTCCACAGGCCACTGGCTTAGGGCATCACCTGGGGAACACGCATTCCAATGGCCTGCCTATGTTATATGTAGAAAGTGGATTTTGGTAACACAAAGAGAGCACTCATAAATATATAGTTGATATCTCTGTGTGTTAGGGCTTCCAATGCCGTGATGAAAAAACATGGCTGGGCTGGAGAGATGGCTCAGTGGGTAGGAGCACAGACTGCTCTTCCGAAGGTTGAGAGTTCAATTTCCAGCAACCACATGGTGGCTCACAACCACCCGTAATGAGATCTGACGCCCTCTACTGGTGCATCTGGAGACAGCTACAGTGTATGCACATATAATAAATAAATAAATAAATAAATAAATAAATAAATAAATAAATAAATGTATGTTTGAAAGAAAGAAAGAAAGAAAGAAAGAAAGAAAGAAAGAAAGAAAGAAAGAAAGAAAGAAAGAAAGAAAGTTCCAAAGCAATCTGGGCTGCAAAGAGAAACCATGTTTTAAAAAAAAAAAAAGAAAGGAAGAAAGAAAGAAAGAAAGAAAGAAAGAAAGAAAGAAAGAAAGAAAGAAAGAAAGAAAGAAAGGGAAAGGAAAGGAAAGGAAAGGAAAGGAAAGGAAAGGAAAGGAAAGGAAAGGAAAGGAAAGGAAAGGAAAGGAAAGGAAAGGAAAGGAAAGGAAAGGAAAGGAAAGGAAAAACATGGCCAAGACAACTTGTAAGGAAAGGGTTTATTTCAGCTTACACTTCAGGATGACAGTCCATCACTGAGGGAAGTCAAGGCAGGAATTCAAACAGAGCAGGAACCTGGAGACAGGAGCTGATGCAGAGGCCATGGAGGAGTGCTGCTTGCTGGCTTGCTCCCTATGGCTTGCTCAGCCTGCTTCCTTATAGAACCCAGAACCACCAGTCCAGGATGACCCGCCACAAGAGGCTGGGGTCTCCCCCATCAGTCACTAAGTAAGAACATGCTCTGGCACAGAGACTGATTTTACGGAGGCATTTTCTCAATGGAGGTTTCCTCCTCTCAGATGGCTACAGTTTGTGTCAAGTTGATATAAATGTGGCCAGCATACTGGCCTAGAAAGTCAAACCAACATATAAAAATAAAAACAGAATCTGCAGACGTAAATGTTGAACACTTGGTTGTCTCCTAGAGCAGACAAGTCATGACAATTATCATGTCATTATATCAGGGATGCTGTCTTAAAGTAAAACCAGAAAATCTGAGAAAACGTAACTGCTAACTTCTTTTTAGCGCCAGGCTGAATAACTCATATTTAAGAAGACTACTGTATGCTAACTATTACTGTGTATATACAGCAAATGATGCCTGCTGAAGGAATAAATACATGACTTAGGACTGAGCTGTCCAGAAACAGACACATGAGAACAACCACAGCAGCCCCCTTGAGTTCTGCACAGGGTTATATTTCTTAAAGTTCATTTTGATGAAGTAGCTTTGATGCAGGACTTTTCTCTGTAAGAGGCATACAGTCACAAACTTCGTTTTCTTAGCTCTAAAGGATCAGAATAAGAAGAATTCTTAACCATCACAGTTTTGTTTAATACAAAGTTAAACAGCCAATTAAAATGTAAGGCAGAAAAACGCCTCAAAGTTCCAAAGCAGAGGCGTCTTTCTCGTTTTGCCTGCTGAGTCTTTCACATTCTTAGATTGAACGGCATCTCAAGTCTAAGGTGTCTGCTGATTCCATGTCCTATTACAGTCCCGCGGCTAAATTGTGCTGGTTCCAGAAATATTTCTTGGACCAGCTCAATACGTTTCAGTGGAGGAGAATTCTCAATTCTGATAGTATCTATTTCTCTACAAATTAAGTTGGAGACCTAGGATATAATATATTCTTCGTTTTCCAAAATGGATCAATTCCTGGCTTATTAAAGTTGATAATGAGTCCTTTAGAAAAAGGCAGAAATCAATTCTATGCAGCAGATTTAGTTAAGCAACCTCATTAAGACCAAAGGCAACTCTATTTTTGTTAGTTTAATAAAGATCATATGTCAATTAAAATATGCTATTGTTTTTCTTTAATAGAGATGGCTTATATTGACTGATAAACTTTTGGATTCTGAATGTACTTGTAGAACTTACTGAAATTGATTAAGAATTGCTTAATTTAATCTCAAATTTAAATTTGCCTTTAGGCTGTGAACGTCATCCAACTTTGATTGAGATAATCACTAACTTACCTTAAGCAGCCATCATTTATCAAGAAGCCAGGAAGGTGTATGTATTAGAATAGTCAAGAAATGAAAAGATTCCAACTTTGAAGGCAAAATGAGTGATGATAGCATTTGTAGGCTCCTTTCCCCAGGCTACCTATGCCTGCCAATGGCAATGCATCTGATCTACTCATTGCAGCAAGCATCATCTTCCGAAACCTTCCTGAGTCATCCATCACCAGATATTAGTGAGATTGCAATCTCTAACATATTTCACTTGGCTTCTGTTTCAACTTTGATCCCTTCCCCCAAACCAAAGCTTTTCTCCACTTTATTCTACAAGGTTCAAGTACACTTGGTTGACAAATTAGTGAATGATCATATAATAGTAAATACTAAAAGTAATTCTAAGTATATTATCCCCTAAAATAAGTCAATGCTTTTTCCTAGGGAAGAATCATACTCAAAATAACATTCTTCAAACAACAACAGAAAGTCTACAATCAGTCATTTGCCTTAAAGGAAGCCAACAGACCTCCAAAGATGCCATCCATAGCTCAGTTGAAGACTACAACTGTCAACCTATCTCTCCGACACTTTCAAAAGTCAGTCTGGAGATTGAGAAAAACCTAAGAGAGGATTAAAATGAAATATCTTTCTATGTATATCAAGGTAGTTGATGTCTTTCAGCGATCCGGTCAATCTGAGTCGATGCCTTTCTAGGACAGTGAGTCCATCCATACCTTTACCGGGGTCTTGATATGCAGATCTTACTTCAAGCCTTTTTTTCTTCAGCAGCCTAGTTATTTATAACTCTCTCCAGATTACGGGAATTCCTTTCTGCAGCTTAGGGGCTAGAAAGATGGCTCACTGAGTAGAGGACCTTGCCACCAAGCTCAGTGACTCAGATTTGATGCTCAGCCCCACATGGTGGATGGAAGGAATCAATTTGAGGGTTGTTCTTTGGCTACAACTCATGCACACTGGGCACACACAGAGACAGGCAGGAAGGCAGGCAGGCAGGCAGGCAGGCAGGCAGGCAGGCAGAAAGATGTCATTTAAATTCCTCAACAAAAGATTGGTACTGACTCTGAACTTCATATGATCAGTAGTTGTCTGGGCAAGAAGGAATTAAAAGCCAAATCATTCTTTAAACAAATCAATAGAACTAAGACACTAAAATTAGAAAACATAAGACTGTAGCCAAAAGAGAGTGTCCATATCAAAGTCCTATGGAGCCAACTAGAAATAAGTTTTAAACTTTAATACAAAGAAACATATTACAAATCAAAACAAAGTTGCTAATGCCAGATTTCTTCTTCTTTCAGGGAAAAGGAAAATAGACCCAAGATTAAAATGTAATCAGCAAAATTTTGTTCTTCAAAATGATAGTCAACTTATTTAATAAAATAAATGTTATGGCTATACTGGCTGTTATGTGACCTCAAGAGTTAGCATTGACTGAACTATAACATCTAAACAAAGACTGCCTGAGACTTAGTGGATGAAAGTCTGTAAGAATACTAACTCACTGATAGGATGTAGCCAGCTTTTGTGTTGAATTCTGTTACCTGTTTCTGCTTCTCTATAGAGAACAGCATGTTAAAATTTTCAAATGTCATATAAAATTTCTGATACTAATTTCACATGCCACCTCTTATATATTAAAAAATTTAGAGACAGACATTTAATATTTAGCATAATTGCTACAATGCCTACTAATTCCTGTAAGTCCCGCTAAGAAAACATTTTAATACTGATAGGAATAAGCAGAGTTCATGTAGTGCTGATACTTAAAGTTAACATAGTTACTCTGGCTTCATATATCAAAAGCATATTTTCTGTTTCAATCATAGGTTCCATTTAAAGCTGCATGGCTTTAATAATCCATATTGAGATTGTCTTCTGCACTTTCTTTAGGTTAGTAATGTCATTAAGGAATGCATGATATAATTCCATTTCTTGAATGTCTTCTTCCACTTCTAATTCTTCTGTAAGCATCTGGATACTGGTATTTCTTCCCTAAACTCATCAAGTGTGAAAGAAGAAGTAGATACTGAAGATGGAAATAAGACACTGTTTAGGGCTGATTCTCCCATTAGAGTATTTCCTTTAACTACTTGACTGCCTCTGGGCATAATTAAAAGACTCTGTTACTTTGCCTATATTGTGTGTGAAGTGTGTTACATAATTGAGTTGATTAACAGTCAGATAGTTCCTTTCCCTCTTAGAGCACGTTGGGCTCCCAGAGATGACTCTCAAATGGGAATGTCTCACTCTGTGGAGCCTCTCACTAAGAGAGCAGCTCTGTGGGGTGCTGGGGAAGCAGAGGTGGAAGATGGGCTGCTTAGGAACAAGAATGCAAAGTGGGTCTCTCTGCCTCCCTCCTGTCTCCAGCACTCCAATCCCTTACCCTGTGTGACTTTGGGGGGTTGGGGGAAGGTGGTGTTTGTTGAAATAATGAATGGTAGATGATGTGGTTAAAGTGGAGAGTTTTAATCTGTGATTCCCCGAGGCTATGGGAGATGAAACACCCTTATTTATCTCTGAAAACAGCCAGCTTGCTTCCAGAATCTCTTCCAAGAAAGATCATCTGAAACATTTACCTGACATATTAGCCCGTGAAATAAGGTTGATGCCCCACCATAGGGGAATGCTAGGGCAGGGCAGTGAGGCAGGATTTAGGTAGGTGGGTGGGAGAGCACCCTCATAGGAGCAGGGGTGGGGGCTGGGAAAGGGGGGTTGTGGAGGGGAAACCGGGAAGGGGGGTAACATTTGAAATGTAAATAAATAAAATAACCAATAAAAAATGTTAAAAAGAAAAGAAGGCATTTACTTAATCAATGCATTTTTAACAAAGAACACTATTTCCATGAAGACTCTTTTCCTTTCTAAAGCAAGTTCTGATCTGTGTAGCTTTCCACCTTTAAAGAAAACAGAGATGTTCATCCACAGGGTGATGCCTCAGCCTGCCTGAGAGGCTCAGAAACTTAACGTGTTAGTAAAAACACCAGCATTTCTGAAAACAACAATTAATGTCACAATACTAGGAAATTTTAGCAATCTATCAAACCAGGCTAAATAGTATTAGTACTTGGAAAGAAGGTTTAGTTTAACTTTGGAAACTAGGAAGACAGAGTCCCCTAAACTGGCCACTGGATGCTAAGAGAGGAAGCATTTTTAAAACTCAAATAGATTAAAAGCAAACCATTATAAACTACTGGTATGCTAACCACACATCCATTTTATCTACTTATTAAGTAAATAATACTTCTCCCAGTGATGTCCTAGGAAATAATCAGTGAACCTTTACATGTGAAATTAACAGTTATTAGGAATTATACACCTTCACTTTCTTCTTTTTTTTTGTATTTAATTGGTTATTTTTTTATTACATATTTTCCTCAATTACATTTCCAATGCTATCCCAAAAGTCCCCCACACCCTCCCTCACCCACTCCCCTACCCACCCATTCCCATTTTTTGGCCCTGGCGTTCCCCTGTACTGGGGCATATAAAGTTTGCCTGTCCAATGGGCATCTTTCCAGTGATGACCGACTAGGCCATCTTTTGATACATATGCAGCTAGAGTCAAGAGCTCCAGGGTACTGGTTAGTTCATAATGTTGCACCTACATGGTTGCAGATCTCTTTAGCTCCTTGGATACTTTCTCTAGCTCCTCCATTGGGAGCCCTATGACCCATCCAATAGCTGACTGTGAGCATCCACTTCTGTGTTTGCTAGGCCCCGGCCTAGTCTCACAAGAGACAGCTATATCACGGTCCTTGCAACAAACGCTTGCTAGTGTATGTAATGGTGTCAGCGTTTGGAGGCTAATTATGGGATGGATCCCTGGATATGGCAGTCTCTAGATGGTCCATCTTTTTGTCTCAGCTCCAAACTTTGTCTCTGTAACTCCTTCCATGGATGATTGTTTCCAATTCTAAGAAGGGGTAAAGTGTCCACACTTTGGTCTTCGTTCTTCTTCAGTTTCATGTGTTTTGCAAATTGTACCTTATATCTCGCTATACTAAGTTTCTGGGCTAATATCCACTTATCAGTGAGTACATATCATTTGAGTTCTTTTGTGATTGTGTTACCTCACTCAGGATGATGCCCTCCAGGTCCAACCATTTGCCTAGGAATTTCACAAAATCATTCTTTTTAATAGCTGAGTAGTACTCCATTGTGTAAATGTACCACATTTTCTGTATCCATTCCTCTGTTGAGGGGCATCTGGGTTCTTTCCAGCTTCTGGCTATTATAAATAAGGCTGCTATGAACATAGTGGAGCAAAGTGTTTACTGCACTTCAGGTACTGCTCTAAGCCCTGAGCAGCAGGTGTTCTAGTCTTCCCTTTTGTGGCTGGGATAGGACACTTGGATCAAAAGCGATTTAGGGGAGGGCAGAGTTTTTATTAGCCTATACTTCCAGGTCACAATGCATCATTGAGGGAAGTCAGGGCAGGAATCCCAGTAGGAAACAGAGAAACCCTGCTTCTGCTTAGCTTTGGAATCTGGCTCCGACTTAGCTAGCTTTCCTCGGCAGCTCAGGACCACTGCAAGGCAGTGGCACTACAGGCGGGGCTCTCCTACATCAACCATGACAATTCGACAATTCGGCTACTCAATGCAGACATTCTCCAGGTGATTACAGACAGTTGAGTTGACAGTTAATGCTAACTAGGACAGTAAGGTTGAGAAAAGAAACCAGGAACAAAGTAATTGAAGATGGCAGATGTAGAAATAAAACAGTAATGGAAAGACAGTGAAAGGGTAGGGTAGTAAGGAAATGCAGCATCATTATCTCCGAAGTCGTGATTGGGCAGAGCTCCAAGTGACACATTCCTGGGGAATTCACAAAACAGGAAATCCAAGTTATGAATATCTGACTTATAACCTGCCAGCACATAGGGACAGAAATCTCTCTCTCTCACACACACACACATACACACACTCACATTCACACTACACAAAAAACAGACCTAACATTTGAGGGCCCCAGAGTACAAGCAGAGGCCAATATACTAAATGTCTAAATACATATTCCAAATCAAGATAACTAAGTGTTCAAAGAAATATATTACATGTATTCCATCCTACCTTAATAACAGTGACTTCACCAGAATATGGTAGTCTGAGCAAAGCTAGCCTCTAACCCTTGTCCTCCTCCTCTAGGTTCAAACTACACAAGGGACTTACACATCCCCATATGCGAGCTCCCCAAACTGTTCATCCCAGCTCATCCCTACGCATCTTCTTCAACCACTTACCAACCTAAGCCAGACTCCACTTTCAAGTGCAAGCCAGTCAGCAGGTAAGTATTTCTGTGACAACAGAATCTCCTGGTCACTAGGACCTAGTGTCTGTGGCAGATTGTTGTTCTCAGTCCCGCTTCAATATTCACCGTTTCCCTACTCATAGGGACCTGACTCTTGTGGTCACAACCAGTGTGAAGAAAATAGACTCTGGGCTTCAGGGAGGAAGGTCTTTTAATGGGAGGGACAAAGGCTTTTTAAATTTAAACCTTTGGGGTGAGTGTACATCCTTGGCCAGGGCCAGGGTGCAGGAGGTGCCTCATTTGCATAAGGAAGAATTCCAGGTGCTGCTGGACATGACCTTATAAGGAAAGAGGAAATGTAACCTGGCTACTGGATTCCATGATCTTCTCTGGTGGGGGAAAGGTGGGGGCACAGGGCTATGTGCACAGACGTATGGAGGCCTGGGGCAGATGAGAAACAGTCCCACTCCCACCAATCTCAGGATGAGATTTCTGGAATCTGGACATGCCTTGACCCACTCGTGTTCCAGGCCTGCTCCCTACAGCTCCCCCAGCCCCACAGTGGATAAGTGTTTCCTCCATTATCATACCCAAGGAAGGAAAATAGTAAACTAATAATTATTCCAGAGTTAATTTTATTTATCAGTCACTCATCTAAATTTTTTCATAATCCATTGAGGTTAGTATTAGGGAGACATTAAAGTTGAGAGTTTAATTTATTCAAGAGATTATAGCAGAATTGGAACAGGAAATTATAACAGAATTCTAAAACCTGTGCTTTTAAAAGACATACATCCTAACAGCAATTAGTTGGCACATTTTTTTAAAAGCTCAGGCAAACTAAAAATATCCCAGGGAAAGTAATTTGATTGAAAATCGGGAAAGTTTTTGCCCAACAATATCCTAACTTTAGATTTAAGTATATGATGTTCATCTCAGTAATATTTATTACTAGATAAGAGAAACAGCAGATAAATGAATAATACCCTCTCAAATATGCCTTGTCAATTCCCAGATTCTCAGTTCCAAAGGCCTAAGTTTCTTTGTCTCAAAATTATAAACCAGATCAGAGTCTCACCAGAAACTTCATCACCTGTGAAATAGGAGATTCAAATACCTTTTTTTTTTTTTTTTTTTTTTTTTTTGGTTTTTCAAGACAGGGTTTCTCTGTATAGCCCTGGCTGTCCTGGAACTCACTCTGTAGACCAGGCTGGCCTCAAACTCAGAAATACACCTGTCTCTGCCTCCTAAGTGCTAGGATTAAAGGCCACCACTGCCCTCGAGATTCAAATATCTTAATCCTGAATCCCAACCCATTCCCACCCAGCCAACCCAGAAAGTTTCATCCCAGGCATTCATAAGCCTCATGGTGAATTACCACTCTGATATGTGAGCTTAGGCATTTAGATTGCATCTTTTGATAGATACAGGTGCCCAACAGGTCCAAAACTCGGTAAAAATTTAGTATTCAGAATACATCAGAAATCATTGTCATAACAGTGATGCTGAAAGCCAAGACCCTGGGTAAAACTGCCTAGAAAGTGAGTGCAGCAGGAAGAAACTATTGTTTGTCACTGTGACTATGACTTACAAAATGAGAATGGTAGCTCACAGTAGCTTCCTGTCAAATACAATGATCTACTTGCAAACATGTTCAATTTACTCTTTTTTTTTTACATTATCCTAGATTGTTGTTCTATGAGAAAGCTCCCGTGTAGTGAAATTGGGATCCCTCTCTCTCCCCTCCTTTCAGCCTGTTAGGAAGCGCAGGACTTGACATTCTCAAGAGCGCATCCTTGGTCACTAATTTTAACTCCAATGGTTCCACTGGTTTCCAGTCAAATCAACTAAAACTCAGCACCTAGCTTAAATTTAAAATCGTGTTGGTCATACAACATGGGCAATACCTTCCATCTTGGGGTTCTCTGACCTAACTTGTGACACTCAAACTTGAATTGCCATGCTACTGCTGAGTATTTAGTAAGCATACAGCACTAGCATTAAAGGCAGGAAAGGAAAAGCTATGAGACCATAAATAGGGAAAGGTGCCCCTTATTCGAAGTTGAAACTCCTCATCGGGTTAAAAATAAATAAATAAATAATCTCAGTACAACCAACATTTGCTATGAAGACTGCCGACACAAAGGCAACATTCCTTCCTATAAAGGTATCTTAGGTTAAACTAGCAGTGGATCTTTGCCTAAGGTTCAAGCCTGTGCCCTTCGTCCTTTCCTAGACATTAGACTATTAACTTTGTTTCCAATTAAGTTATCTTAACTCTAGTAACCCCGGAATATGGGGCTTTACCGTAGCAATCCTAATCTTGTTGGGTAGTCTTCAGGAACCACCCTATGATCTCCCTTAAACTCAACAATCCTTCAGAGACATTAGTCCTTCAAAGACAATGTCCTCAAAGGTCGCCAAAATGCTGTACATAAACATTAAGGACAATGAAGCGTGACTCTCCTTATAGCTCTGAGGCATAGTGGCTCCTCTTAAAATCCGTCGTCTTGGTGTGTCCACGGATTCTCAAACCAAACCCTCGGGGCTGTTGTGGACGACAGCCTCGGGAAGGTGACAAAGCGAAGCCATCTGAACTGCCTTAGGAAGTGTGTAAAACGCCACTGGTGTCTCTCTACGATGCTAACTTCCATTAGTGAGCGCTCACGCGTCACGGTGCTCCCCCCGATGGCGCGCGCTAACCGCTGCTCCCGAACCCCCTCGCCAGCTCGGGGTTCCGCTTAAAAAAGTAACGGGCTCACGGCTGAAAACCCGACATGAAGAGGTGCCCAATGAGCACAAGACAAACCCTAGGCTGCCTGACCGCAGACCGCCCAGCACAGAGCAGGGGAAGGCACGACGCGGCTCAAAAGAAACAGGCAGAAAGCGACGGAGTTCATCTTTCCCGCTGGATCCCGCAGGACCAACCGGTCCGCCTTCGGGCTCGCTCCGCGCCAGTTCCGATCGCGCACATTTACTACGTCACGGCGTCCAGTCTCGCGGTATCCTCCTGCCGCCGAGGCCCTTTCGCAAAAGTCTCGCGAAACCTGTTCCTCGGGCCCACGGCTCCGCGCTCGCCCTCCTCCACTCCGCCCCTACCCCGGCTTCTCCCTCACTCGCTCCCCGGGTCAGGAAATTCCCCGCTCGGGTCCGGCAGGCGCGCCTCCTCCCTCCCAGTTCCGAGTTCAAACCGGAACTGGAAGTGTGGTGGGCGGGGCCCGGCGACGGAAAGCGCTGAGGAGCCGAAGCCGGGACTCGGCGGTGGCCCGGGTCGGTCCCGCGCCACGGAGCGCCGGGCGGCGGGGCTGCGGGGCTCCGGGCTGAAGGGCGCTGCGCGAGCCGGAGGGCGGGCGCGGCCCCCCGGGCGCCGCGGGGGATCATGTCGACAGCCTCCGCCGCCTCGTCCTCCTCCTCGTCTTCTGCCAGTGAGATGATCGAAGCGCCGTCGCAGGTCCTGAACTTCGAAGAGATCGACTACAAGGAGATCGAGGTGGAAGAGGTGAGCGAGGCCGAGACCTGCTGCCCCGCGCCGCCTGGGATCCCGGGCGGGAGGCGGCTTCCCCATGGGCTTCGGGGGTTGAGTCTGAATCTGTGATTCTCTACCTGATTCTTATGTGGTCGGCAGTTCAATTATCCGTAAATAGATTGAGCAAAGTTTGGTGGCCGCGGGATTTCAGCTCGCTGGTAGTGGTGTTAGAGTCCAGGATAGTGTGTGTGTGTGTGTCTGTCTGTCTGTCTGTATGTCTGTCTTGTCTGTCTGTGTGACTTCTAGCGCAGTGTGTGACACGAAAGGATGCTTGGGACAGGCTGGTAAAGAGAACGTCGAACGTCTCACGGTGCTTCCCCTGGTCCCGGATTCTTCTTTCTCTGATACCGTAGGTAGTTCTACCTTCTATTGGGCTCTGTAGATGAATTTCAATCTCTAGTAACGTTAAGTCTGTTATGAAAACATGTTTCAAGTAGCATAGTCTGAAGAGGCAAGTAGTGATTATGGTGACAGTCAGAATATTACGCTACACCAGAAATCGCTGTTAGAAAAACCGAATAAATTCAATGTTCAGGTGGAAGAGTGTCTTCACTTCATCGCCTATTTTCAGATTCACAGTGGGGCCAGTGACTTCTAAGAGTCTTAATATTTACTGAAGAGGAAAAAATCTGTACATATATTCAAAATGCCGTTTAGAACTCGTTGAAGCTTTGGTTAGAAACGCGTTCACGCAGTTTCTATGAGTTTAACCGTTTTTTAAGAGCACTGTGCATTTTCTGTGCCTTAATGTGTGGGTTTTTTATAGCTAGACTGAGTTGTCTTTTCTTCATTTTTAAAGTATTATAGTAAGGAGTTAAAAGATGCAAGCAAATTAACAATCAATAAATACATCTTTACCTTAGAGGACTACTAAGTCATATCTTTGTATCACAAAAACTAACCAGAGATGAGTGTGTTCATTGAGAGCATGATTATCTTAGAAAAAGTGTGCTGGATAGGGGAAGGTTTGAGACAGAGGAAGACGCTTCAGAGATAGACAGAGCACTGTGGGACTTGGTTTCCTACTGCTTTCTGTGTGTTCGTTTCCTTAACTGTAAGATGGGAGTGATTGCTACTTTATCAGTGTGACAAATCCAGTTAAGCAGTGTGTGCAGAAAATCCAATATAGTGCCTGACATATTGTTAGGAAGCAAAGTTCCAGACAGGAAGGGTGACCTGCTTTAAGGTCATATGCTAAAAGAAGGCCTGTTTTTGAAGAGGAAAACATTTTATATGTCCCCCCCACCCCCATTGAAGCTAAGATAAATTCCTTTTTTCAGAAGCGGGTAGTTGGTCCAGCTTTCATGGATAACATTCTTTTTTAAGACTAAAACTTCAGTGAGTCAGTATACAAGAATCGCAGCTTTTAAATAAGCATTTACGTGTACTCTCATGAATTGCTGTCCTTGTAGACTACAAATTGTTATATAATAATAACTTGTACTTCATGGTCTACCACATATTTCCACGAGCTTACTTTGTTTGATTTTTGCAGCCTTAGTTTTTTGCACACAACTTTTTAAAGCTTTCACATTCTTGCCTCATTGGGGCCTGCAAGTTGCTAAGGGAGACAATAATCAATTTGAAGCCCTCAATCCAAAGCTGGTACATTTTTGAAATTTGTTTCGTCTTAGAACCTAGTTTATTTTTATAGTCCCGATTTAATTCAGGCCTTTCTGATGTCAAAACCATTACATAATTTCCATTATAGTCTTCCTGTGAGCACATTAAAGAGATTGTGCAGTCAGAGGTGCATCATGGGCACTCAAACTATTTCAACTTACATTCCATCTCTAGTTTAAATCATAAATAGGAAAACAGAAAGATGACCCAACATGAAAACTATCTCACATGCCTTCAGTGTTTTATATGGACAAGTATATCATAGCCCTATCAATTAAGAAAAGAATGGCTTGGTGTATAACCCAGTATTGAAGTTCTTGCCCTCTGTGCTTGAGGCTCAGGCTCCAATCCTAGCACCACAGAAAGCGAAACAGTAAGTCGAGAGAACCACATTATTTATTTCTCAACCCATAATATAATGGACTCAGCACTACACAAAGATAATTAGAAGCTGTGGCAGGAAAACATCTAACTCCAGGCAGATGGGGAATCATTTCGTAGATACACATTTCTAAGACAGCAGATGTTTCCATCATTGCAGTATCAGAGTACTGTGGCTCTTCACTTTCATGTCAGATTATATTAGTTTTCTGCCTAAGAAATCTACATGAGTACTTAATTTTTATAAGTCATTCAGTTTTTAACCTTCTGTACGTCAGTGAAGAGAGTCAGGACATAGACTAGACACTTTCAGGATTGGATGGTTTGGTGGAAAATGTACTCAGATTTAGAAAATTAGATGCTGCATTGTGTCAGAATATATGGAGTCAGGTCATTCAATTTGGAGACCTGTGATATCTCTCTTAAATTGATAGATTAGACAAAATTATTAGAAATCTATTCCTGTTGTAAAAATAAAATACCTTGTTTCCAACATGGACTATCTTGTTCTCCACAATAAGTTTGGGCATTCTTAGACAGTCGTCATAATCTCCCAGGAAATGTAGTTGGGTAGACAGACAAATGATATCCCCATTTTATAGATACTGACAACTGGTCACGGAGTTTGGTTTGCCAAAAGCCTCTTGTCTCAGTCAGTGGTAGAGCTGGAATTTGAACTTCCTCTCTCATGAGTCTACGTCCTGTAGGTATATGTGCAGTGTCACTGCAGTAGTCTACAGTGGAACCTAATTCTAGGAAGGAGGACTCAGAATACTCCTTTCCTTCCTAGAGGTTGGGCCTGCACATTTCACATTTTCTTCTCTGTACAGTACAGCTCAATGCAAGAATCCTAAGATTAGTTACTTTCTCAAAGTCACAATGTTAAACTTGTAGGTCAAGCACATAAGCCATAATGGACACATCAGCTCCAGTAAGTAGAGAGAGGATTGAAGCTACTTACCAAATAAATTTATCTCATTGGCTCAAAATATCACTAGTGAATAATTGCCTTGCACGTGTTCTTCTGCCTTTGTGCTCTTCCTCCAAAATATCATGTGACTAGTTCCTTCTCACCATTCAAGTCCCTCCACAAATGTCCCTTCCTAAGAGAAGCTTTCCCCAAGGAACTTGGGACATAGTATTTCTATTGTCCTCATAGCTCCTAACTGAATTGTGTGCCCATCTCAGCCAGATGTAAAGTATCTTATTTACATTTCTAATCAAAGTGCATAGCACCTAAAAGTTCTCTAAATATTTGTTGAACTAGTAAATAAAATGATGACAGCATAATTATGAGAATTGGATGCACGTCTGATTTTCTAATATTTGGTAAGCCAAGGGTTATTTTACATAATTTGGCTAAGCCAGAATTTACACTGGAAATGAGATCTGATTCTTCCCAGTCTTGATTCCTTCTATTCCATTATATTTAATAAATATTTATGTTTAGCAGGAGTAAAAGATACTATAAAGAGCTAGGTGCTATGAGTAAGTCAGGCATTGGTGGAGTGTCACTTAAGTACATAGACTGTATTTATAGGGATTACTCTGTAAAAGTCCCAGAATGTCGACCACAACTAAGCATATTGGCATGTACAACTACTCTTTTTACATGTCTGCTTATGTTTTATTGAAGAGGCATGGAAAAGATTTTGTTTTTAAAACTAAAATATACTAGAATGGGACTAGGTAGAAAGAAATTTAACAGTGACTATAGACTATTAGGTAGCTTATACTAGAAGAGGGCCTGAAGTTATAGGGCCTGAATAAATGAGTCTATAGGATTGTTAGTTATGAATATCCAAGAGTAACCAGTAAGTTCTTCTATGTGAAATTGGTGGCCACTGATCTCAGTAGACATCTGGAATGGTTACAGTAAAGAGATGGCTACAGAGATTATTTGTGTGTCATGAGCATGTAGGGTAACACATAATCTGACATACATTTAAAGGAAAGGCTAGTTAAGTGAGTCAGGTGTGGTATTAGTTGTTTTTACAAATGATAAAATATGACCAAAAACAACTGAAGGAAGAGTTTATTGTGGCTTACAGTTCTAGAGAGTTAGATGTCGGTGGTGAAGATGTTTTGTGGGAGGCTTTAAAAGCCTGTAGTAAAGCGAAACCCGGAGCTTTGCTTGTGTGTTATCAAGTCTGTCTTGTCAGCACTTCTACTCTGACAGTTTATTAATAGATATTGAAGCTCTGAATAGTTGGAGACGCCACATCCTAGCTAATGACTTTAGGGTCTATGCTTTTCTGTCATGTTCCAGATTTCTATGATGGCAGCATAGCTGGGGGTCCATTTACATAGTGCCTAGAACAGAGCTACACTAAGTCGACAGCCATAGCCACTGAACTAAATAAAGTGAATTGGAGACAATTAACATGAATCATTTAATAGTAAATTAAGAACACACTCGGTACAGCTGTTTCCATATGTTAGTTGCTGTTTGTTTGGTTTTTTTTTTTTAATCTTATTCACATGAAGGAAAGGAGTAATATTTAGTCCTTAAGGAATTAGGCTGCCTGTGTGCATGTTAACCTCTGTGTAAGTGCACCTGTATACCTGTTTGTGGAATCCAGAAGTCAGATAACCCCCTGTGTTCTTCCTTGAGTGTCATCAGCTCTCTTGCTGGCTTGAAACATACACGTGGGCTAGCTAGCTTAGCTGACCAGGGATCTGCCCATCTCTGCCTCCCCAGTGCTGGAATTATAAATGTTGTTGAACTTGAGTCCTCTTGCTTGTGGAGCAAACACATTACCAGCTTGAACTAGAAATGAGGTAGCAAATAAAGTATAACTTATTTCATTATTTTGTAATTGTCTCTGCCAGTTTGTAAATTCTTACAGTTGTGGAAATTACCTCCATCAGGAAAGTGTTGTTTTACATTCTGAGCCTGAGAGACAGAGACAAGGTGAACCTTTTGTTATTACTTTTATACCATTTTATGAGTATGAGTGTTTTGCCTGCATATATGTCTGTGCACTGTGTAGGTGTCTGTTGAGGCCATCAGTTCCTGGGACAGGAGTTATTAGATGGTTGTGAGCCTCTCTGGAGGTGCAAGGAACAAAGCCTAAGCTCTTTGAAAAAGCAGCCAGTACTGATCACTGCTGAGCCGCCTCTCTGTCCCTAGAAATAGACTTTCTTAACCAATGAGTCCTATAATGGCAATAGTCTACGTGGTTTGGTCATCTCATCGGAGTGAAATGCAGCTCATTCTGGTGTGTGTATACTGTGGGATGTGTGGCCCATTAGAGAGCATGTGAAGATATGGTATGCTATACAGCGAAAGATACAGTAACACCTGAACTTAACTTCCAGCTCTTTACTAGCATCTGAGTATGGCTCAAGTTGTAATAAATTCTCTCCAAATAAAGTTTCTCCAGAATGTGGGGGTTGGATTAGTTAGAAAAATAACACAATTTGCAAATCTTAATAAGGTCAAAGGAAATGTGATCCTCTGAAAGTAAGGGGAATGGAGTCGGTGTTTAAATATTTATCTATTTATTTATTTGCCCACAAGTGCACACATTTTCACCACAACCACCTGACAACTTTCAGGAGTCAGTTCTTGCCTTCCATTTTATTTGCAACTGTCTCTATTTCTATCTCTGTTGCTATATTGCATACTTCCAGGCAGTTATCTTCTTTCTGTTTCCCATCTCTCTGGATGGGAAGTGCTAGATAGATATGCCACTGCATGTATAGACATGCCACTGCATCTTGCTTTTTGTAGGGGTTCCGGGATTGAACTTGGGCTGGCCAGAGAGATGGCTTATTGGGTAAAGCACCAGCCATGCAAGCTTCAAATTGGTATTTAACATTTATTAGTTGGTGAAGAAGACCAAGATGGAATTATTCTTAATTTGTCTTCTAATGATTAACACTGGTTTCTAATTCGTAGTTACTATAGCCAAACACTTCTTTTCATACCTTTCTGTTCCTCTGATTTCATTCCAGAAGTCCATGTAGTGATAGGTTATTTCTCCACTGAGGAAATGAGGCAACTCAAGCCAGATTAGATTATATATAGGCGGGTTTATTGGGAAGCTGCTCTCAGACAAGTTCACTGGCCCCAAGGAACTAGGCCAGGGAAGTCACCATGGGAAGAGAGAAGGATAGAGGGAAGAGCTCAAGGAGGCGGGCAGAGTATGCCAGATAGAGACTGAGAGTTGCTGGGAGAACCTGGAGGCCAGGTCTGCTTTGATATGTAAAATAAGTACCTCAGCCCCTTGCCGCTGGGTGGAAACCAAACCAGTGCCTTGATACATATTACTGTCACATGGAACAGAGGCATCCAAGGTTGCTTCTTCATGCCTGACAGAGTAGTGTCTCTGTCTGCTTGGTCATCAGTTATACCCAGCAAATGCCCAATCATCCTGCATGAGGCCTTTCTGTATCAAGTGGGCCTTTATCTCATGATGTTGGGCTCTAAGAGGAAGAAAATAGAAACTGCTAAAGCTTCTTGAGCCCTGATTTTGAGGTTCCTGGAAGTTCACTATACTACTGATAAAAGCAATTCTTGACCAACTTGACCCAAGGGGGAAAGCCATGAACTCCTCAGTAGAGTAAGCAGACAAGGATGGAAAAGATTGAGGGTAGCTGCCTTTGGAGACTCCCCTCACCCCTCCATGTGCAAGCCTCTATCATCCCAGTCACTCCTGTTTCTGAAAGGGTGAAAACCTTTTATAAATCCCTTCTCCAACAGTTAACCTGTTGAATATGATGCTTTGAAAATTAGATGGTTGTGAGCCATAGCTTATTTTCTATTTCTAAGGCTCCTCCGCTTTGGTACTGTCCGTTTAGATAAAGAACATTCAGTCCCTCAGAAACAGCAGCTGGATGTACTAGGTACTCAGATATTTCAGGGTTAAAGAAATGCAGTTGGCAATTCAGTTGTATCACTGAAGAAAGACCTTTCTCCATGCTTCCTGACTTGGCTTTCCCTTTGGCTGTCATCGATCGTCAGAAAGTCACTCAAGCACTTTGCGTTAAGGTCTGTGTTTGAACAGCTATGAATCCATTTCAGGTCTCAACCCTCCCCACAGTAGCCGCCTCCTACCTGTGGTCAGACTTTAATTTCACTTATCTTACTCCTTTTGCAAGATTTTTTCTGAATCATTGTCATGTTCAACTGGGTCCAAGGTAGCCTGGGGTAAAGCCTGGTGTGGATATTCTTTATCAGTGTTCTTATGCCTCTGTAGCTGCCCATGTTTATAGAGCACAGTCTGCCAGGCTGTCTGCCTCTGCTAATCAAAGGAAAGAGTGTGGGTGGGAGAAAGTTTGAACTGCTTTCTGCCATTGAATCTCCAAGCCTGTGGGGAAAGAGAGGCTGCTGAGGTCTTTAGTGTATTGTGAGTGCTTGCCTTTGGCATTCTAAGTGTTTTTAAAAAAAAGTGTTAAAAAAAAAAGAAATCTAAGTAGTCTTGTTGTATAGCCTTGGATTTCTTCCCTGTCTCATTTTCATCTCACAAAAAGTCAGTTCTTAATATATATTTTTTTTTGCTTTTTACTTCTAACAGCTAATATTTTACTCCTAATAATGCCATATGCAAAAAAAGAGAAGTCTTTATGATCTAAAGAAATATAATTCTTTAAGCACTGGCTCCATGCTATTATACTGACTCCTATAAAACCATGACAGTTATTTCTATCAGACATTTCAGCAACTTCGACAACTTGCCTTCCTGTGTTATCATCTAAGATCTGTTAACCTCAGTGTGTATATGAAGTAACTTATGACTCAAATGAGAATGGAGATTTCTTGAGGCCATGGGGTTCTCAGATAGGAGTGTGACCATTTTTATTTCAGATTATTTTGTGAAATTGATTTCTCACAGCAAAAGAGAGTTTATCATGTATTTATTTGCTCACATTTAGTTCCCCTGGTTTGAAGTTGAAAACTCAGAGTGAGTCGTCATTTCATCACTAGGTGGCACCTGAGGATCACAGATGGTCATGCTTACTCGACACAGTTACGACAAGTACAGAATCCACAAATACAAATAACACTCAGAGCAGACGTTCTTAATAATGCTAAGTACTGCTCGCCCTGATTAATCTGTGGGCACATGATTGAAGTGTATTGAATGTCTTAATGCTTTATAATCATTCCTTCATAGTTAATGATAATGTCTTTAGGCAGACTGATCCGTGTGTATCATCTAAGTTGATTATGACCATGAAGTTGAAATCTTGTAGGATCTGTTTGCTGCTAATTTCCTGTGAGAAAAATGAGTGCTCTGGCTCCTTGTATTAATTCAAACCCAACTCTGGGTGTTGTTTTATAATGTTTATGGAAGAGCCTGATTCTATAACCCCCTATTAGATACTCTTATCTCCATAGATATGAAGGAAAATAACTTAGGAACCCTATAGACACTCAGTAAGGAAAATAACTTAGGAACTCTATAGATACTCACTAAAGAAAATATAAACATCTATGCTTTACTGTCCAAAAAAAAAAGCTCAGATGTTAATTTACCTAACAGTGAGCAGGACACCTAACAGTAAGCTTGATTATAAAGACTGACATATTCAAACCAAAGCCAATTCCTAAATCTTCCTAAAGTAACTGGATGCTGAGCATGAATCACCAGTGCTGGATTCTTTTTGAGGCTTGGAAAACAAGATGGTCTCTGAATGGCCAAGACCAGGAAATGGAAAAAGTCTCCAAAAGAGCCAGGCTTACTTGGGACTTTGCATCTAAGCAGCCTTGTTACCTTTAAGCTGAGTATGAATTACCATAGCATGTGCTGGTAATGCTAAGCTGTAGGTTTCGGATCCTGCCTCGGAATACTTTCTTACTGTGTAATGTGACTAAATTGCATCCCTATGACTGCTTACCTTTCAAATGGAAATGGATTACTTGTGCTAATCTGGGGGAAAACACCACCAGAATGTGCTCATCTTGTGGTGAGCACTGACTGAGAAGTAGTTACACGCTTTACACAGCCTATGAAGTGGAACTGGAGCCTGACTAGCTAGTTCACGTACCCCAGGCTACAGCTCCTGCCCTAGTGTCTCCTCTTCCCTTTGGGAAGTGATCGACCCAGTGTAGATTTTGAAGAACAACTATTTGATCACGATCACTAGCTATGCCCAACTTTGTTGTTGAGTTTTATATAATAAGTTGTCTTAAGTGGACTCACACCTAAGGAGCACATAACTGATCCTAGTATATGAAGTGTGCCATACATGTTAGAACCACTGGTATTCTAGTGTTGGGTTGCCTACCATTAACTGTCCTGTACTGTTTGTTACCTGTGTACGGCTGAGAGAGTGAGTTGGCATGTTTAAAGCCATGTGCTTTACGTGTAACATGAGGAGAACATTAGCACCTCCTTGTGAGGCTTTATAAAGAGGGATGTGGGCAGAGCACTCTCTCAATGCCAACTAGCAAACAGTCTATAAAGATGTAATGAGTGGGGTGGACCTTTCCTTGAGGAAAGGACCTTGCCATAGCATTTAGCTACATAGAAGGTAGGAGATTGGAGATGAAGGTGCGAACCTAGTGCCCTTCACAGTAACAGTCTAATGGTTTTGATCTGACAGATACCACGCTAATTTTCATTTTTGCTTTTTAATGCTTTTAAAAATACTTGGATTTTTCTAAGTATTTTTTAAAATAGAGGAACTTGACAGAGCAGTGTGCCCATGTGATAGCCATTAGTTTTAGCAATAATGTGGCATATGGTTGGTCTGTATTTTTATAACTTTTTAAAAGTAATAAGCTAATTACCTATCATAAAGCTTACCCATGTGAAGTGTGATTTATTGATTTTTGTGAATTTACCCAGTTGTCAGCCATCACAGTCAACTTTCAAACACATCACCACCTTGGCAGGATACCGTTTACATTAATTCCTTTTTGATCCTTATCCCAAGGCAATCACTGACCTGCTTGCTGTCCCTAGATTTCTCCTGGGCATTTTATAAATGGGCATTGTAATATGAGGTATTGGGGTGGGGGTCATTGTGTAGACAGTAACACATTTTGCGTGTCCTTCATAGTGGGCCTTTTATATATATCTTTAGCCCTTTTCCTTCCATTTCTTACCCCCAATTAGAGTTATTTGAAAGCTGATTTTATTTTCTTTAAATAGTATATGTTCTTTTTCATTTTTATTTTTCTGAACCACTTCTCAATCATCTTTACTTTAATTTTCTACTGTGATTAAAAATTGCCTTATGTCTTCATGTATTTTTTGTGTTTCTGCTTTAGAATTAAGAGGTTCATTTCAAAGATTAAAACTGCATTTTATCTTCACTTTAATGAAAAACTCATTCTTAGCAAATTCAGATAATGGTGGTTTCTAAACCTTTGATGAGACTTAAAAACTGCCTCTATCATATTAAACTCTGCTTCTGATTTTTGGGGGTTTTCTATTTGTTTGTTTGTTAACTCAGGTTGTCGGAAGAGGAGCTTTTGGAGTAGTTTGCAAAGCTAAGTGGAGAGCAAAAGATGTCGCTATTAAACAGATAGAAAGTGAGTCTGAGAGGAAGGCTTTCATTGTGGAGGTAAGCTGAGACGTTATTTGTATCCACTAATTCTTCACCAGAGCTACTCTGATCTTAAGACTATAAAACACAGTGTTTCCCACCTTTCTTTTTTCTGTGTACATGGACGTTAGCAGTTGACTGAACTGAAAGTAGTGCCTCCATAGGAATGTTTTTCATTTTTTTGCTTTAAATTCTGGTTAAAAGTTATTAGGGGAAAGTATAGTTACAAGAGTCGCTCCATGAATTCAAGTGCACTTATCCACGGGTTCCAAATGTATCTCAAGGTTTCCTATCTTAATTTTAAAGTGGTATTATTCCTCCCAATACCTAAAGTTAAGAATTTCTTAGAATGTTATAGAAATAAACACCTTTCTAGTGAGAAACTACTCCACACACTTAGACTTATAAGAAAAAGCTCTTGACTGAAAGTGTGGCCAACTGTGGCTAGCACCCAAAGAGGGACCAACCTCAAATAAAAGATTTACTAACTTAATTCACTTTAGGCTTATGCATTCCACAGATTCTGTCATCCTTAAATCTCTTCTAGGTCCTGGCCCCGGGTTACACTTTAAAAAATATAAGTCAGGAGACTGTAAGTCTGGCCACTTACACAGATGAGAGATTTGCATAGTGCCAGAATTATTATTATAACCAGGGTTTTTTCTTTTCAAATGGTTGTTATCTAGGGTCTTCTTGCCCATCTGGCAGAATTATGTTTTTGTCAAGAAGAGAACAGGGGGCTTTATGCAGCCCAGGACTTAACTTTAGCTGTGACCTTGAGCTGCCCCTTACGCAGCCAGTTAGAGGCAAGTTCTTTGGGGGTGGCCAGTGAATCCTGGTGAGCAGACATTTACATGATAACAAAGTAGTTTAGCTCATCACCTTCTGTCTGGTTAGCAGACTACTTAGCTTTGGGGCATTTTGGAGGCAGCAATGCCTTAAAGTTTAGTCTGTGTGGTTGCTGTCTCCTAGAAAAATCTGTTAGTAAGCCCTTTATAACATCAGCTTTATTCGTTTTGAGTTTCTTCTACATAATGGGTTTTATGAAATTAACCATGTTGCTGCTCTTGTTTTCATTGCTTGGTTCTAGGTCTGCTGGGCCAGTTATTACTCATCACTAGCTTGTCAACTTCCAGATGGTATACTATTATCTCATTGCAGTCTCTTCATCCTCCTGAGTTTCTACCTCACAAACAACAACAAAACCTCACCTACTTATGAGACTCAGAGAAAACGGAAAAACATGCTTGAATAATGTGCTATGTGAAGTTAATGATGAGTTTTGTCAAGATGGAATGTTGATAGATAATAAATACATAATAGTAAAAAGTTACATGAAATAACATTTTAGAAAAGAGTCCGCTAATTTTCTAAGGATGAAAAGTCCATGAATATCAACTATAAAGAAAACTGTCCAGTGGCATATGATAAAAAAGAGGTTAAGTTATGGGACTGTGGAGAAAAGCAGGAGAGAGCAGGGGAAAGAGGGGGACGAGGGAGAGAGAAGGAGCAACATGATGTTGTATGAGAAAGACACAGTGCAGAAACTTGATACCTTACACTGGGGACCAGCCTCAGTGTAATTCCTGGCTTGGGGAAGGCTGAGACCGGAAGTTGGAGTGTCAGTCTGTCTCTCCTACCCCTGAAGCTCCTCTCCACTTTTTTGTACTGGGGATTGACTTGGGATATATGGTGGACTGGAGCTAAAGCCTAAGGCGTACTAGTCAAATGCTCCACAACTGAATGCCCCCCCCTTCCACTCACACGCACACGCACACACACACACACACACACACACACACACACACCAAGCTCTCTGCAGTAACTACAAGACAGGAAATGAAATTAGAGGCAACTAACTATTCAGACAGAGCATGTATTTCATGTCAGGTAAACAGAAGCTCAAATCTGACTATAGAATCTTTCACAGCTGCTTTATCCTCTCTGGAGCTTAACCTCAAGGGTCATATTAAAATGGAAGTAATAGGTCCTATCTTTCAGAGTCTGAACGCAGCAGGAATACATACAGAATAAGTAAATTGATACCTGTAGGAAAGTACCACACTTCTGGTGTGGGTGGCTCAGTCAGTACCATAACTGAGATGGTGCCTTGACTTTTGGCAGCTGGTTTCCTCAGTTTATCCTGGCTTGTTCTTAACTCCCATTACAGCACTTTGTGCATGGTTTAATGATCTCTCTGTCTTCATATATTTGATTATGTCTGTGTCCCCACTTGAACTGTAGGATAGGGATTCTACAGGCACTGGGGATTGCCACTGCCTGTGGCCATCGTGGTAACAGAACATACCTGGTATGATTTGAACAAATGTTCTATATAAGATTTGAACAGCACGGGTACATAGCACCTGAAAACCCAGCACTTCTTAAGGACCCATAATTTGTTGCAGCTCCGGCAGTTGTCACGTGTGAACCATCCTAACATTGTCAAGTTGTATGGAGCCTGCCTGAATCCAGTAAGTCCCTCTCCATCTCCTACAGGAAACAGTGGCAAGTGTGTCCGTTTATATGATTTATAAGGCTGTTTTCATCTGTTCCACTGTAGCTTTATTTCTGAAAATATTTTCTGCATTTCGTTTGCTTCAAGCCCTAACAAGACAGTATGTTGGTGTTGTCATCTCAGGTACCTATTAGCCTTGGCCACACCAACTTATAGTGCTCCTTTATCTTGAGTAAACATTTATTCTCAAAATAATTTAAATTCCAGAAAAAATGTAATTTGTTCTTCCAAATTTTTACCTTCCCCACTGATGGACCATGCGTGTAATTGTTGGCCAAGACAGATCACCTGACATTCCTGTGTTCCCACTCATCTGCCTTCCTTAGCTAACCTGACAGTGGTCAGTGAGGGCCAACAAAGGGGAACTTGTCAGTCCTTTCCTTTTCCTCTTTTCTGCCCTGTAACTGCCTACCTGTAAGCAGTCAGTGGGTTCTGCTTCTTCTACTATAGCCCATCTGAGTAAAGCCTGTGCTGTCGTGGAGTAGTGCATACCCCTCCTGTCCGTTCTCCTCACTAACCGAGGTAACCCATAACTCACCTCGTTGTAAGACTTGATGTCCTAGAACATAGCTTTATTAGCACTGGTCCTCAAAAGGTCTTATAATTCTTTTTCCCCAAAATTTTGTGATCTATTTTATAGATTAATATTCATTATAATATACTATATCATATATAACTATATATTATTACATTATAATATAATATATATGAGTTTTATATAATTATACTAATATATAACATAGTATTGTATTTTTATATTATAATAGATATTAATTTAGTGATATTATGTAATGTATAGTAATATTATGCTAATCTGAGCAGACACCTTGAAGACAAGTTCTTTGATCACAGATACCTGTACCTTCTGTTAGTGTCATTCACAGAGTAGGAGCCAAAAGAATAATTTTCAGGACAGTCAGGCAGTTAACTAAGTTTTCAGCAGGGAGGGCCTAACAATGTTGCCACTCCAGTAAATTCTGGCATATATTTTCTTTAGGTATGTCTTGTGATGGAATATGCAGAGGGGGGCTCATTGTATAATGGTGAGTATTCACTAACCCTGCTTTTACCTAGGAGACTGAAGCAATTGGAACGCTTTTAAGAACAACTAAATCACCTTATTGTTGTCACAGTTTACCTTCAGAGTTCTCAGAGGAAGTCATTGTGCTTTTTGGGTTTGTTCATTTGTTTGTTTTTGGTTTTGTTTTCACTGCTAAGGACTTAGGGCAAGAACGATGTATGACATTTATATACATTTTTAAGTTAACAATATATTATGTTCAAAGTTTGTGAAGTAACAGTTGTTTTTAAATACATATGTGTAGACTTTTTCCCACCCTTCTGTTTTTTAGTTTGAAGCCTTCATTTTAGAACTCTGGGCTATATTTCATATTACCGTGCTTTATAACGCTTCCTTTTCAAAACATAAAATGGCAAGAACAAACGTCACAGAACGTTTTAGATTTTTACTTTCCTATCGTGACCATGACCAAGGCAACTCAATAAGAGAGAGTTTAATCGGGCGTACGGTTTCAGAGGGTGGGGCTTTGTAGCAGCAAGCATGTGAGAAGGCATCGAGCACACTGGGCATGGCAGAGTCTTGAAATCTCAAAGCCCACCTCCACTGACATGCTTTCTCTAGCAAGGCCACACCGCCCAGTCCTTCCCAAACAGTGCCATCATATGGAGGCCAAATTTCCACACATGAGTCCATTGGGCCATTCTCATTCAAACTACCAGTGCTACCACACAAAACCTTCTGCACTGCTGGCATTACCCTTAAAATACCAACTTCATGTGTGTGTGACTTGTCCCTGAGAGCTCTATAAAACCAATAGCATTTACTTTTAAGTTACCGTTATTTTACATACACATTTAGTTATACCCACTGTCGTCGTTGTTGATTTGTGTCTACTGCTCTCATTTTATTTGCGAAAACTGCTACTTTTTTAGCTACAATACACAGGATAGTTGTAAGCATCTTATATGGCCATCTTGTCTCAATATTGTTCTCTGTTTCAACCTCATAATGAACAGGATTGCTTATAATTTATGTGATTGTGTGAAAGGTAATATCAATTTTAAGAAGTGTGATAGTATGTGCTGATTTTATTTGAATGACCATATGGAGTTATTTACTAAAATTTCTTAAATATTATTATTTTTTTAATCTCAAAAAGGCTTAAAAGTGGGACTGGAGTATTTGTAAAGGAATACTTGTTTGGGTGTTTTGATGCATTTATATTGTTTCATATTATAAGCAATAAAGTTCTTTTTAGTTTGTCGTGCCTTTCTCTTACAGTGCTGCATGGTGCTGAACCATTGCCTTACTACACTGCTGCTCATGCCATGAGCTGGTGTTTACAGTGTTCCCAAGGAGTGGCTTACCTGCACAGCATGCAGCCCAAAGCGCTGATTCACAGGGACCTCAAGCCTCCAAAGTAAGTCCTAGCAGGGTGGCACTGGCTTCTCGCCTTCTCTGCCTGGTTTGAGGTAACTGTTGCTCTTGCCTTTCCCTTTTCTCTTCCCTTCTTGCTTTCGGTATTATTTTTTACTTGTATTATCTAACTGTTTATCTAAACTTATTATTGTAGAATGTTGTCTATGGGAGGTATTTTTATTAATGTCAACTTTACATTGTAATAATTAGAATCTGATAGCCCATTTTGTACCTTCAGTATATAAAATTGTTCTTGCATAGTTTTCGGAGAGCAGAGACAAGTCTGAAGACTGTTCCTGCTTCATTCCTAACAGGAGCAGGGTCTGCACATGGTAGGCACAGTGCAGAGCTGTGCCAGTGGCCTTGCTGCATTCCTAACAGGAACAGGGTCTACATATGGTAGACATGGTGGAGAACTGTACCAGTGGGGTGCTTGTTCTTAGAGGGAATAAGAGCATTTCTGAATCTGAGTGCAGGTGTAAACAGCCCAGGTTTGTCCATAGTCACTGAGAATCCTGACACTTCAAAAGAACCTTTAGAAAGGCTGAGTAGCAGGAGTCTGAACAGGAACTGTGAGATGATGGGAATCTTGTTGATACGCATACTTACAAGACTGAAATACAACAGGACTGTGTGGTAGTATAACATGATGAGCAGGGGCCCATCTGCTCATTATAATTGCATTGAATTAAAAGAATTAGTTCTCTAGTTGGAGTTTAAGTAGAACCTTACATACAATAAGTTAATCAGATATCTAATAGTGAGTTTTTATTTACTTCTTTTGAATGCTACTATGGTGTGGTTATGCACGTTTTATAACCCATCTGCATTTCTGTTTATTATCAAAAGTAAAACTTTGTAAGTAAAAGGTTGCTATTTAGTAATTGTATTTGAGTCATAGCACCTAGAATGTTGAAGTCCTGAGACATTCCTAGCATTTATAGACTGTCTTAACTATAGGAGATTGATTCCCTCCCCCACATACACACACATTGTAAATTCAGAAACAGTTTTGAAATTAAACATTGAGACATATCTTCAAAATTAAGACATAAAATAAGAAGCATTGGTCTGCAGCTATAGCTCAGTGATAAAACATTTGTCTGGCATACACAGGCCCATAATTCAATTTCCTATACTGCAGAAACAAACCAGTGCTATTGGTTCCCATCTGTATTGATGTGTTTTACTTTATCTTCACTTAGATTATTTGTCCCATTGAACAGTGCTGTTCTTTTAGTATAAATGTTTGTGATCAGACTCTCACTTCAGCACCCCAGTGCTACACTGCAGAAACCACAGAGCTCAGCCAGAGGAACATTTGGTCAGGAACTGTCATGGAACTAGAGATGAAGACATCAAAATGTGAATATGATGGTCTCCTTCAATTATGAGTAAAAGGTTGTGGCCTTTAAATTTTTGCTGATATTCCTACAGATATAAGTCTTGTACAGTGACCAAGTAATGTTTTATAAAGTTTAATAATTGTGTTTCTTTAACTTAGCTTTTTTCCAGTTTCATGATTATTTCTTGTTTTCTTGTAAAATCAAGTACTGACTGTGAATTTTGAACTTTTTATAATAGCTTGCTGCTGGTTGCAGGAGGGACAGTTCTAAAAATCTGCGATTTTGGTACAGCTTGTGACATCCAAACACACATGACCAATAATAAAGGGAGTGCTGCTTGGATGGCGCCTGAAGTATTTGAAGGTACAGTCCGAGAGCATGGAATGGTCGGTAATGTGCCCCAGCGCTTGTAAATCCAGGATGCACTCTAACACTGCACATCGTGTCGCTTCTGAAGAGTACAGAAAAAGGTCTCCCTGAGTATATAGCCTGAGAGCCCAAATTTTATGGCAGAATTTAAATTGGCACCTTCTGTGCAGATTCTCAAACATGGATAGCCGATCCTCACTATTCACAGGTTGCATAATTAAGAACCTGTCTGCCTGATCACCTTTGCTTGAGATGCTTTCAAAACTGTTGAGAAAAAGGAACTCATGAACAGCAGTACACATTTTGTAAGGTAAACAACTTATCCAGAGCGGTGCGTTCCCTTTTCAGGGATGGTCATGGTGGCTTCGCTGCTTAAGTAGAGCTGCCTGAGTACAGGAAGGCTTTGAACATGTGGGAAGCGTGAAAGTACGTGTTAGAGTATTCTCTCAACGTGCTCTAGAGTGCCGTGAGGGGGGACGAGTTAACCAGTCAAGTGTTAGGTGAAGAGTCCTTAAACCACACAGAGAACCAGGTGCAGATACTGATTAGCTGACAAGTGTTCCTGAACAAAGGCACAGAGCAACTTAGCTCTGTATTCCCCCTAGGAACACTGGGTCAGAGACTATGGAGGCTTCTGTATACACCCAAAATAAGGAGAAAGCTGTGCCTTTGCTCTGATCTGCTATCAGTTAAAAAGAGAGCTAAAGCTTCAATCAGCATGCCTTAAAAAGACCACATGCCACTGAGTACAGATAAGGTACAGTAAAGGATATGCTAACAGTTGCTTTCTTTTACTACATGGTGGCTCACAACCATCTGTAATAGGATCCATAGCTCACTCAGAATTTATAAGATTAGTCTGTATATTTAAGTTTCTATATGAAATGTCAAATTATTTTTTAAGTAAGAGACACTGAGATAAAGAAATGGGCTTTGTGTGAATGCCATAATATGCAAAGTGCATTCAAGAATCAGGCTTGGCTTGCTTGCTTTCTTCCTTTTTTAATGTATGTGAGTACACTGTAGCTGTCTTTGGACACACCAGAAGAGGGCATCAGATCCCATTACAGATGGTTGTGAGCCACAATGTGGTTCCTGGGAATTGAACTTGGGACCTCTGGAAGAGCAGTCAGTGCTGTTAACCATCCCGGTTGTTGGTGAATTTTAAACATTTTTATTGTTTTGTGTTAAGCCATCCCAGAGAAAGAGGGAAATGCTATGCAGCTTGTCACTTGACTTAAAGAATATTGTTCCCTCAAGTCTAATTACAAAGTGTTGGGCTAGAGACAGGCAGATTTCTTTGAATTTGAGGCCAGCCTCATCTGCATCATAATAAGTTTTAGGACTTCCAGGGCTATGCAGAAAGAAAAAAATACAAAAACAAAATGTCAGACTAAAGTTATTTTACATAAAATTAAATAATGTCTTCTCTTTCATCTGAATAATACAGGTGCCTTTTCTAATAATTCAGTCACTTATTTAATGTCACTTTCTGTGCATTACAGTGGTGCAATATATTTGTAGTAAATAATCAAAGAGGTTTGTTATAAAGAGTACTCAATCATTTCCAAACTATTAGGTTATATAAATTTCTAAATTTCTGAAAGGTATCAGCATGCAACAGCTGTAGCTGAAATTCGATTGCTATTGATACGTTCTATATTATTATATACTATTTTGCTTAGGAATCTATCATTATAATAATTGGGATGTACATTTTTTATTGGTGGTAGTAGTTTTGGGTATATATATTGTTGGTGTGTTCTTCATCTTACTAGTACAATTTTGTTCATAATCTGCTTAGTTTTTATTTGTTTCTCATAATTTTAATCACTTAAGTTTTCTTTGTAGTTTTTAAATTAAGAATTTTAACGGGCTGGTGAGATGGCTCAGTGGGTAAGAGCACCCGACTGCTCTTCCGAAGGTTTGGAGTTCAAATCCCAGCAACCACATGGTGGCTCACAACCATCCGTAACGAGATCTGACGCCCTCTTCTGGAGTGTCTGAAGACAGCTACAGTGTACTTACAAATAATAAATAAATAAATCTTTAAAAAAAAAAAAAGAATTTTAACTATATATTAAACCACTAAATTAAAACAGTGCTTTACTCTGATAGCAAAGAATGCTGTCTGCCTGCCACAGAGCGGGAAACAATTAAAGTAACAAATTACAGGAGCTGAGGATAGAGCTCAGTCCTAGAACATAGGCTCTGTATGAAAAGTCCCTGAGCTCCATCCCCCAGTGAGTGCTTCTAAAGGAAAGGGAGCGGCAGGAGCAGTGGCTCAGATCCTTAATCATCAGGGAAATGCAAATCAAAACAACCCTGAGATTCCACCTCACACCAGTCAGAATGGCTAAGATCAAAAATTCAGGTGACAGCAGATGCTGGCGAGGATGTGGAGAAAGAGGAACACTCCTCCATTGTTGGTGGGATTGCAGGCTTGTACAACCACTCTGGAAATCCGTCTGGCGGTTCCTCAGAAAATTGGACATAGTACTACCGGAGGATCCAGCAATACCTCTCCTGGGCATATATCCAGAAGATGCCCCAACTGGTAAGAAGGACACATGTTCCACTATGTTCATAGCAGCCTTATTTATAATAGCCAGAAGCTGGAAAGAACCCAGATGCCCCTCAACAGAGGAATGGATACAGAAAATGTGGTACATCTACACAATGGAGTACTACTCAGCTATTAAAAAGAATGAATTTATGAAATTCCTAGCCAAATGGATGGACCTGGAGGGCATCATCCTGAGTGAGGTAACACATTCACAAAGGAACTCACATAATATGTACTCACTGATAAGTGGATATTAGCCCAAAACCTAAGATACCCAAGATATAAGATACAATTTCCTATACACATGAAACTCAAGAAAAATGAAGACTGAAGTGTGGACACTATGCCCCTCCTTAGAAGTGGGAACAAAACACCCTTGGAAGGAGTTACAGAGACAAAGTTTGGAGCTGAGATGAAAGGATGGACCATGTAGAGACTGCCTTATCCAGGGATCCACCCCATAATCAGCATCCAAACGCTGACACCATTGCATACACTAGCAAGATTTTATCGAAAGGACCCAGATGTAGCTGTCTCTTGTGAGACTATGCCGGGGCCTAGCAAACACAGAAGTGGATGCCCACAGTCAGCTAATGGATGGATCACAGGGCTCCCAATGGAGGAGCTAGAGAAAGTACCCAAGGAGCTAAAGGGATCTGCAACCCTATAGGTGGATCAACATTATGAACTAACCAGTACCCCGGAGCTCTTGACTTTAGCTGCATATGTATCAAAAGATGGCCTAGTCGGCCATCACTGGAAAGAGAGGCCCATTGGACACACAAACTTTATATGCCCCAGAACAGGGGAACGCCAGGGCCAAAAAGGGGGAGTGGGCGGGTAGGGGAGTGGGGGTGGGTGGGTATGGGGGACTTTTGGTATAGCATTGGAAATGTAAATGAGCTAAATACCTAATAAAAAATGGAAAGAGGAAAAAAAAAAAGAAATAAAAGCACATCCCCTTGGCGTCATTTAAAAAAAAAAAAAAAAAAAAAAAAGAACACTGCTACTTTTACAGAGGATCCAGACTCAAACCCCAGCCCCCACCTGGAGGCTCACAAAGGTCTGTAACTCCAGATTCCTGGTGCCCAATGACTTCTTCTGACCTCCACAGGCATTGCTATACATGGTACAGAGACATACATAGGAAAAAACATCATTAATACACAAAAATAAAAATAAAATACCTTCTTCTAAAAAACAAGTTGAGAAATTACAGAAAGAAATATATGGGTGTTCAAACTGTGCCTATATGTGTATGGATTAATCTATACAGAGAAGCAGGAAGACCAGTGCATCTTGTTGAAAAAGTAGGCAATAACTGACTTTCTCACATAGATTTTGAGTATATTATTAATATTTATTTAACTTAGTAAAAAATATTTGTTGACAGTATTAAAGAAAGTAATTGTTTAACTGTGTGTATGTGGCAGTCTCTTCTCCAAAATTCCCATTCTTTTAAAATTTATAAAACTGGTTGTTCTGTAATTCCTGTGGACCCGGTCTCAAGATGACCCTGCCTTTTTTGTAGGTAGCAATTACAGTGAAAAGTGTGATGTCTTCAGCTGGGGTATTATCCTCTGGGAAGTGATAACACGCCGGAAACCCTTCGATGAGATCGGTGGCCCAGCTTTCAGAATCATGTGGGCTGTTCATAATGGTTTGTCAAAAGAAATTCTTCTTTAATAGACTTTGTATATTTCATCTTTGGAAAACTACTCCCATCCTCTTCCTCAGAGACCATGTGTATCTGATACTGAAGTACAGTTAAAATTTGTTACCAGACCACCTTCCTTTCTGTATCTGTCTCTGGGTCCTGTGGGGAGAACTTAGACTCCTCCACACAGGGCCAAGACTGGCAGCTGCACTGCTTAGGGAAAGACACAGCAGTACTTGGTCAATGCCACAGTCTGTCTCAGAGATAGAGAAACACTGGGGGAAAAGTACAGAAAGAAAGGCTCGTATTGATTCCCACCTGTCTATAGTTGGGGAGCTTTCATAGGAAACAAGTCTCTCTCTCATCAAGAGAGAAAGCAAAGCTACTGGTAAGAGTTGTGACTTAAGCTCCAAAAGGCACAGCATACAGTGTTTCACATGTGTGGTATTTATATTCTCAACCATACTTACATACACTAATATCACAAGGAGACAGTGATGGAGCTACCACCCAAATTCAGGCCCTTCTGACTCAAGGAAGTGCTCTTTTCATCATAGTGACTTCATGGGCTCAGTTCTTATGTCTCTGGTCACATACTTCCAGTGATGCTTCTGTCTGTAAATGTGAGTTAGGATGTCTTCTTCACTAATAGGCACTTCACAGTTTCTCTGGGAAAGTCTCAGTGAAGGAACTGCAGTGCCATGTTACTTCATGTGCCTCTAATCACTCTGATGAGTATATGTTTGTATACTCGTCCTCAGGTGATCAAAGAACAAACACTAACTCTTCAGAGCGTTTGTAGACTGGCCAAACCAAAACGCCATCAAAGTCATCTTAGCTGCTTTGTCAGTCTCCTCTACCAACTTTAGTGTTACATCCTGTAGTGTTGGTATAAAAACTATAAGAGCCTTGACCAAGACAGTGTGCTTCCTCTATCAGTTTTCAGTAAAGGATTGTCAGTGAAGCACAGAGTAAAAGAACTAGCTTGTTAATTGAATAAACTACAAAGATTGTAATGTATCTGAAGCTACCCTGGAGTGGGAGACTTAGTAAGACCACCACAGGCTTTAAAAACTCTAAGACAGTTGTTTTCAGCTTGTGAAGTGGTAACTGCAACTAGTGAGTGTGACACCACAGCAGAGAGGAGTCAGTGAGTGTGACACCACAGCTGGGGAAGTCAGTGAGTGTGACACCACAGCAGAGAGGAGTCAGTGAGTGTGACACCACAGCTGGAGAAGTCAGTGAGTGTGACACCACAGCTGGGGAAGTCAGTGAGTGTGACACCACAGCTGAGGAAGTCAGTGAGTGTGACACCACAGCTGGGGAAGTCAGTGAGTGTGACACCACAGCAGAGAGGAGTCAGTGAGTGTGACACCACAGCTGGGGAAGTCAGTGAGTGTGACACCACAGCAGAGAGGAGTCAGTGAGTGTGACACCACAGCTGGGGAAGTCAGTGAGTGTTACAACACAGCTGGGGAAGTCAGTGAGTGTGACACCACAGCTGGGGAAGTCAGTGAGTGTGACACCACAGCTGAGGAAGTCAGTGAGTGTGACACCACAGCTGAGGGGAATCAGTGAGTGTGACACCACAGCTGAGGGGAATCAGTGAGTGTGACACCACAGCTGAGGAGAGTCAGTGAGTGTGACACCACAGCTGAGGAAGTCAGTGAGTGTGACACCACAGCTGGGGAAGTCAGTGAGTGTGACACCACAGCTGAGGAAGTCAGTGAGTGTGACACCACAGCTGAGGGGAGTCAGTGAGTGTGACACCACAGCTGAGGAGAGTCAGTGAGTGTGACACCACAGCTGGGGAAGTCAGTGAGTGTGACACCACAGCTGAGGAAGTCAGTGAGTGTGACACCACAGCTGAGGGGAGTCAGTGAGTGTGACACCACAGCTGAGGAAGTCAGTGAGTGTGACACCACAGCTGAGGAGAGTCAGTGAGTGTGACACCACAGCTGGGGAAGTCAGTGAGTGTGACACCACAGCTGGGGAAGTCAGTGAGTGTGACACCACAGCTGAGGAAGTCAGTGAGTGTGACACCACAGCTGAGGGGAGTCAGTGAGTGTGACACCACAGCTGAGGAAGTCAGTGAGTGTGACACCACAGCTGAGGGGAGTCAGTGAGTGTGACACCACAGGTGAGGGGAGTCAGTGAGTGTGACACCACAGCTGAGGGGAGTCAGAGTGCAAACAACATGATTGAGGGAAGAGAAGGAGTGTGACACCACAGCTGGGAAAAGTCAGTGTGACACCACAGCTGAGGGGAGTCAGTGAGTGTGACACTGGTTGGCCACTTTGTATAGATGGAAGATTTTTTTTCAAACACATTTGAAAATTTTGTAGTCTAAAAATTCATCTTTCCTCAAGTCAGCTACTGTTTTTTCTCAATGCATAGCCTTTGCTGCTTGTTGAAAGAATATTTGAGATAGTTTCACTGTCAGTCCTGGCTGAACGAGACCTATGGCTTCACCAGCCTCTGCCTCATAAGTTCTAGGGTTAAAGGTGTGCAGTTAGCCCAAGTAAAACAGTCTTAGTTCTTACTGTTATTATCACCATGTGCTACAGACTGCAGTATAAGTTATCCTGTAGTTTGCCCTTTGTGGAAAAAAAAAATAGATACAACAAATAGAGAAAGATGCATGCATACAAACAAACAACAAATGGTAAACTAAAAGATGAAAATGCTAATTCCAATATTGTTAGAAGTAAACTTTAAAAATCTTGTACTGCTCTTTAGGTAGCTAATTCTTTTCTTTCTCTAATTTTCAATTATAGGCACTCGACCACCACTGATCAAAAATTTACCTAAGCCCATTGAGAGCTTGATGACACGCTGTTGGTCTAAGGACCCATCTCAGCGCCCTTCAATGGAGGAAATTGTGAAAATAATGACTCACTTGATGCGGGTATAATCCTTCTTTTGAGGGGCTTTGGGTAGGGGGAATTTAATATATGCCAGCTTTTAGTGGGCGTGTAAAGTGAAGGAATGGCAACAGTTTCTTGTATTCTATTTTCCAGTGTTACTCAAGTTAGAGTAGGCGTCTATTACTCACATAGTTAGAAGAGAGAGCATTACTGTAAGACCGTATCTAGCTCTCTCTAATGGCAAGAGACTTAGACTAGGTGTCGGGCTTGCTGTCGTATACTAATGTTTGTGCCAAGGACAGAGCCTATAAGAGAGGCTGGGAGAGGGTGTCTAAAGCTTTACAGTGCCTACAAATATATGTGATTGATAACATGCTGAACTAAACTCAGCTTGTCAGATTTTCATCAAAATACATTCACTTATACAGTGTACTGTATCTCAAGAGACATGTAACTGAGGAGTGTTAATTTTTGCTGTTTGGACTTTTTGTTGTGTGTTTTCAGATGCCAATAAAAACTATACTTTTTTTTCTAGGCCTTATAGAATCCTAATTTAGGAAATCTTTTAGATAACCAAATTCCCTACTCTACAAATCTAAACACTTTAGAATTATTTCAAATATTTTAGATTTCTTTTTTCTTTTATTGAAAATAGATTTTTTTTCCAACAAGAGCTATAAGTGGTAACTTTGACTTAAGTTTATACACCTAAACTTTAAGCTGTATAAGTAAAATGATAACTGTTCCATCATGTCTAATTTGGAAAAAAAAACTTCATTGTTCAGTAAATATTTTAGTATTATGTCCCCAGTTCTTAAGAGGGCTTCCATAAGGTATGTTCTTAATGTTTAAAATCTGAGTTCTAAAGCTGACTCAGAAGTATTCATTCTCAGTTGTCAGACTAATAGTCTTTGCAACAGTTTGACAATATATGTCACTCTTGCAAGTCTGGTACACTATAAACAATGACCCTGCTATTCCCCTAGAGAGCTTCTCTTTGCTGTTATCTCAGTGCTTGTGTGGGCACATGACATTGTCTGCTGCTAAATTTTCCAAAAGGAGCACACATCATCATCTTTGATCAAAAAACAGACGCTGCTCCACTGTCAGTACATGCCTGAGGGGAAACTGAGCTGCATCCACCTCGGGTGCACCCGAAACTACAACAGTGATGCAGATGCTCTTGAACTCATGTCATGTAACAGGCTCTGCTCTGTACTAAAGGCATTTTAAATTGTGATTTGCTTTTATACAGTACTTCCCAGGAGCGGATGAGCCGTTACAGTATCCTTGTCAGTACTCTGATGAAGGGCAGAGCAACTCAGCCACCAGCACAGGTAAGCAGATGGAGTCAGAGCAGCCGCAGGATTCCCTCCGTCCCATGACATTTGTCATGAAGAAAGGAATGATGTCTGTTTGCATCTTAGTTCCTCATTTCTCAGGACTCACTGCAGTTTAAGTTTCCAGGGGCCTTGCTCTATGAAGGCCCTGAGGTTAAGCTTCTGTGGCTGCTGTTACTGTTTAGTTAAGTCTAAAAGATGAATATTATATTGCTGTGAATGCTGCTCTTACATTGTTTCTTAGTTTCATCTATTTGTGATAAGGTCTCACTTTGTATTCAGGCTAGCCCAGAACTCACTGTATGATTCAAGATAGCATCCATTAAATTCATACATAGTCCTGCCTCAAAAACCTTAGGAGTTCTCTGACTAAGATACATGCCCCACACCCAACTGTTTCTCTGTGGGCACTGCTGGCCCAAACTACTGTAGGTTATTGTGAACGTTGGATTCCTTTACTAGCTCTGTTCTGCTTTTTTGGGGTTTGGTTTGGTTTGGTTTGGTTTGGTTTGGTTTTTTTCTAAAGAGACTTACACAAGAAACTGGCCTGTTGGAGACCATCCTTAGCTTGTTCCTGACTGGGTCTTGGTTTTGTTTTGCTAGTTGTTCCTGAGTTCTAAGTACTGGAGTGCCAAGGGTTCAGCCATTAATCTCCATGTCCTTGGTTACCTCTTCAAATACCTCTTCGTTTGCTTTTATCTCTCTATCTTTTTAAACAGATCTTACTTCAAGTTTACTTGTAAAAACAGTATAGGTCACTGGTCATCTGCAGACAGTGTGTGAGTAGGTGTGTCCCAGCAGTCCATCTGACTTCACGTTGGCAGCAGCCTTTTCTCTGAGGCCTTCACTGGGGCCCGGCACCTTTGGGAGCCTGAGCTGGAGCTGAAGCTGGGCCTTAGCTGGAGCTGCAGCCTCTGTCTTGGTTTGACCCCTGGGCTTTGGTTGTCAGAGCCTATGGTCCTTGGCCGTGTAGCTTCAAATCCAGTTCCCAAGCTTGGGGTGAGCAGGGAAAGCCAGGCGGCTGAGGTTGCGGTGAGGCCTCTGGCACACCCGGCTTAACCATCTTAGGCTTCACACGGCCTTGATGGCCTCTGCTCATCCACTCGTTGCATTTACAGTGTCTGCATCTTCCTCAGGCCTTGCTGTTGTGCTTCTTGGCAAAGTGCGTGTTCCTCAGGAACTTGGGGTCAACTCCTTAAGAGATTTGTGTGTCTGTAACTCTGCCATTTTGGGGATTGGTTGTGTGTGGTGTGGTTCTTGGACTTGGCTGTGTCTGCACAGTAACCCACACCTCCTGAGTGCCTGGGACTGGAAGAGAAAGAGCATCTGTTTTCATGTTATACCTGAATTCCATCCTCAGAGATCAGAGCCTGATGTCTGATAGGGACAGACACAATACTTTCTAAACTGAGTTCTGGTTCTTCCGTCAAACTCACTCATCGTCCAGGCTTGCCATCTCAGCGAATAACCCTCAGTTCTACTTCAGGCTTAATCCCTTGGGTTATTGTTATTTACGGCTATGTAGAAGACTGGTTGGCTTTTTATTGTGCTGTCTGTAACTTTGATTTAAAATGGGTTGCTCAGTGTGTTTTCACTGGTGTAGAAGTCTTATTTTTACATATGTCTTGTCCACTATTGAATAAGGCATTCATATTATTCCCAGCCTGTAGTCTGAAATGTGTCTGCTTTTCTAGGCTCATTCATGGACATTGCTTCTACAAATACCAGTAATAAAAGTGACACAAATATGGAACAGGTTCCTGCCACAAACGACACTATTAAACGCTTGGAGTCAAAACTTTTGAAAAACCAGGCAAAGCAACAGGTTTGTTATTAAAAGTAAAATTGTATGTTTTCTTTACTAGTAGTCACAACATTATACTAAAGTTATAGATTATTTGCAATCTTCTGATATGTAACAATCCTGAGTTTTCTTTCTGTACCAGACAAATAAGCTTGTGGTAAGAGACATGAAATTTTGCTGTCATTTTTTACCAAACAACTTGTTTTCCTTTCTCCTGTCTGTTGCTGTTGTTAGCCCTGCCCCTTCCTCCCTGTGACCCATCTCTAACTAAGGGTCCTACAAACAGTGTGAAATGTATTTAGGTTCTATGGACCAGTTAAGTTCTCACAAGGCTGTCATCCTGTTAGGTTGGTTGTATTACGGCTGTTGTTGGTAATAAGTGATTGCTTTGAGCCGTGTATATCTGAGCCTGCTGTGCTTTACTAGGTCCCTCCGTTATAAGGTTCCCTGCTTCAGAACAGCACCATCAGCATGAAAAGCCACTTGCCATCTTCATCCTGGGCTGCCCAGGATCTCTACAGGAAAAGATCCTCAGTAACTGAGATTGACCTGTAATCCTAACAGAGTGAATCTGGACGCCTGAGCTTGGGAGCCTCTCGTGGGAGCAGTGTGGAGAGCTTGCCCCCCACTTCCGAGGGCAAGAGGATGAGTGCTGACATGTCTGAAATAGAAGCCAGGATCGTGGCGACTGCAGGTAAAGGGGCTGCAAGCCCAAAGAGAAAATGCCTATGGTTTTACATGGTACTCGCGGTTGTATTCAATAGGGCCGATGGGTCGTGTCTTATATCTGCTTTCTAAAAACAGATGGTGGGTTCACGGTGTTTTCTAAGCTTTCAGCAGTAAAGGTTTTGGTTCAAATTTTAAATAGACAAGTATGGCTTAAAATGTATTTGGATTATAAAATACACTTCCTAGTTACAGACTTTCAAATGTAACAAATATATCAAATATATTTCTCCTCAAACATAAACAAGCTTCAGAAATCAAACTTTCACCAATACCAGAGTATTTTCTATGGCTGAGTAATTCCAGTGTTTTTATGCTGAGCCCAAGAAACGAAACATGATTGGCAGGAAATTGTGCCCCAGGAGCTGTTGTCCTGCTCTTCCTGCCAGCGGCCAGAGTCGCCCAGCTAGCTGTTTGCTTATCTGATGATAGAATCAATAGTAGTAGTTTCATCAGACGTTGGCTTTGATAGTGTTTAAATTTCATTTTGTCAGCTCTTAAAATGTACAATAGACAACGTAGCCAGAATTAAAAAGAATGGCATTTTGTCACCTGGTGAACCAGCACCTTTTTTAAACCGGGTTTCACTTTAGTGGTGCCAATTTAATTTGAGTCTTATTTTGTTATTTCTGATCTTCCAAGGTTAGACAAGAGTGAATTGTAAAAATGAGCATTGTATTGGAGCATGTAAAAGTGTAAAACAAATAACAGTAAAAACTTGATAAATTCTCCTCTTCGGGGGATAGTTTCGATGTATCTGCATATCTTTTAATTATATATACAGAGTTTTAAAAAAAATGTAAACGGAGATGTTTTCTAAGTAAAATGTTCTGATTGTGTGTGTTCTCTTTGTAGAGAGTGGCATCCAGATGAACTGTACTGTACTTGTCTAAACTAATCACAGTCACTGATTTATCAACCTGCACTAAAAGCCTTTAGATAGGAAGGACTGTCTGAAGAGACAGTGTTTAAACACTAAGCTATTGAGCCCACAGAGACAAGTCTAGATTTGCCTTGTGGTCTTTAGGCACTGGTTTTCTATCTCTGTGTCACAATCTCTGTTGTTTAACTTCTATCCTCAAGGTTACCGTGTGGTCCAAAATGGTTGTGACAGCTCAAGCCGTCACTTCACTGCTCAGGTAGCAGGAAAGAAAAGGAAACAGAAGGGGGGAAAGCTTTTGAAACCAATTTCTGCAGCTTCCACACTCATTCCACAAGGGGTCTGAGCCATAGCTGAAATTGCTGCATTAGTAAAGTCAGAGCCCATGCTAAGGAGAAGAAAAGACTAGAAATGAGTGGGGAAATAGCTGTCTCCACCTGAGATAAATCCTCAGAAAACGTCAGGTTCAGTAGAGGTCAGTGCCCATCACTGGTCTGCTGGTCTCCATGAAGCACAGATGTCTGTAGACAGAGACATACTGCCAGCATTGTTGGGGGTCCACTTCAGTTCAGTTATCATCCAGAATACACACATAATGTTGATTCTGCCCTGAAAGGGGAAGTAATGTTTTCATAATAGTTTAGGATTTTGCTAAGCCTGTTTTTCTAATCAGATACAGATTTGTAATTACATATTATAAGAATGACATTTTTCCAGTTTAAGGATAATCATACATAAAATTAGTTTGTCCTCTCTACCTAAATGTAAGACAATACATCCTTTGAATTTTAAATAATTTGAATTTTTAATGAATTATCTTACTTTGAAAGGTTCATATTCCAGCTTTTGACAGTCTTCCTGTTTAACAGTTATATACTCTAAACGTTTAAAATTGTAATAAATATTCAGTTTATTAGAAACACTGTAGATAAACTTAGGGAAATATGTTTTAATGCTTTGGTATGATGACTGTTGATAATCACGGAATTTGATTTATAGCACACTCCAGGACGCACCTAACTTAGGATCTTCCTGCTCCTGTTTGTGTCGTAAGCACAAACATGGCAGCTTGTCTTACTAACTCCTGCACCTCCTGTCCTGCCGTCCCTCCCGTCACCTCATACCACTGATTTTACTTAGGTACACTATTTCTAAGAACACATCGGAAATTTAGCTTCTTCAGTGTCCTGCAGCTTTGTCTCTCTCTATTTGTTGTTGGGTTTTTTTCCTGCTAATTAAAACCAGTGTGTAAAACTTCTGAAACTCTTTGCTCTTTAACGTCGCCTCCCTAAGCATGGACGAAGAGTTAGATAGTTCTGCATGCCCTTTTTTTTTGCATGAGATGGATTCACACAACTATTTCAGAACTGTTCTGTTGTGCAGTCATTTCCTGTGTTACTGTGTGTGGTTGTTTGCATGTATACTGTACATGTGTGTTTTTTCAGCCTATTCCAAGCCTAAACGGGGCCACCGTAAAACCGCTTCATTTGGCAACATTCTGGATGTCCCTGAGATCGTCATATCAGGTACCATAGACCACCTGTGTTGGTGTAACGGCTGTGGAACTGGATTCATGATCCCGGTACTTTTAAATGCTTCTTGCTCCAATTTGCATAGGATATGAACAAATACCTCTCATGCTGTACCCAGGGAGATGGAGAGAAAACTGTAGATTGCCACACAAAAACCAATTTGCAAACATAACTTCACATCTCCAGCAATAAGAATCAGGTGAAAGGAAAATAACAGAAGGGAGAACACTACCTCCACATTTCCCTGTTCTTCTGTTGGACGTGAGAGATAAGCTACACTTGGGTCTGTTTTAGTAGAGGATATAACTATTTGAAACTTCCCTCCCTCCCTGTCCAGCTTGGCTATGGGGAGCCGTGGGCAGGCAGCTGCACAGTGTTACCCTAACTGCAGAGCAGAAAGGTGAAGCCAGGCCAGGCTTGCCAGTTTTTATTTTATTTATTTATTTTTTTTAGTGCACCTTGCCAGAACCCAAACTACTCAGACAGCTAGTTAGCTCTGCTGCTAGTTTATTAAGAGGAAGGTCTACAAGCTGTTTTATACCCGATTCAGTATATCAATTGGCAAATGCTTTTATATCTTATGGAGGTAAATTCATAGATGAATAAAAAACACCTTTTTAAATAAAAACTTAGATGGCATAGGAGCCCTATATATATTTAAATAATCATTTAGGCCAGTGAGATCCCTTCAGCCTGAGGACCTAAGGCGAATCCCTAGGACCCTTATGTTGGAAAAAGAGACCAGACTCACAAAAGCTCTTCTCTGGTCTCCAGACACACCTCACACGTGCATATACACACACAGGTGGGCAACATAAATAAAATAAAGGTAGATCTTTTAAAAACATGATTATTTACCCCTATGTTAAAAAATTTTTTTAAATTTTCCTTTTGTTGCCTGACTCCCAAGATTTTGATGGAAAACATATTTCTCACATGTGTGATTTGGGTGGATTCTTTGGCATTCTCTACTTTTACCCATGATAATACTTATTTAACATTTCATTTAAATTGTAGTTGAGTGGTTTTGTTAATTATTAAAGTGATATTCTGTTTTATAACATTGTCACCACCTCAAATATTAACTCATTTCTAATGCACTAGTTTTTATTTATTGAAATAAAGAATTTTTGAGAAATTAGCAAAATATTTGGAATTATTTTATTTCACTGATAGGTATAACATAGAGGGATGATGTACTGTCCCAAAATGGTAGACTTTAAATTTACATAGAGCTGTAATAATCTTGAATACATTACAGAATCAGACAAAAGTTTAGACAAATAGTAATTTAATCTTAACTTAGATTTATAATTCTAAAAGGCAGGCAAGAAAGAAGAAACATGGTTATAGTTTAGAGGGGCAGGAGCTAGTGCTGCACAGAGACCAGAGGGCAGATGCACCTGACAAGCTATAATAGCCCTGGGCAGCCTGCTGGAGAGCTAACCTGAAAGACTTGTAGCGCTGAAGCTGGGAAATCCTGGGATGACAGGGTTGGCTGGCTGGCTGGTTGGTTGGTTGTTTTTTGCTAGAGTAGTCATCTTAATGGACTTTCTTATCATCCTTGTACCTAGATTGAAAGTGTAGCCATATCATAGATGATGGATTAAAATCTGATGGTGCATGATTCTCCCCAGACAGGATCTTCTGACTCTCCAGTCACGCGTTTTTACTCTTTTGTTGAAGTCACAGGAGACAGAGCATCCCGTGCCACCCTAGTGCGTACATTGTGGGTAGGCTTCACTTAGGAGGACTGGGACATTGGGTCTTTTTAAGATACCTTAACATACCTTAATTCTGCTATTTATTGCTAGGGCATCGGTGCTATTTGAGTGAATTAATCAGCAATAAACTGTTTTAAATATTCTTGTTAGGTCTTTCCAGATATCCAAACACTAAGCAAATTTGCCTTTAATGAAAAGAATACAAGATCTGGAATTGAAACTGATAGGCTTTAAAGCCAAACACTATTGTATCTCTAAGTTATATCTTAAAATTAAATTTAGTAATAGAGCCTACTCTTTGGAAATATCTCATTTTCTGTAGCCATTTTATAAATGGCATTTATTTTCCCAAATTCGTTAACACTAACAGAATTTCTTTTCCATCAATTAGATTTCTCTCAAATGCTCTGTCTAGATATTTCTTGTTATGTCCGGACTCCTGTTTACCAGCACTGGAACCCAGCTGTTTTATCGGTTACAGATAAATAGTCCCAGGAATCCTTCACTTTGGATGAGTGCAGTAGGTTGAATCCATTGTACTGGTTGGCATGAACTCCCCTCCCAGTAACAGCTCTGCTTCAAGCTCACACAGACTTGATAGGAACACATTTGTCCTTTCATTGCTGTTTCCATGCGTGTAGAGAGTGGATTTTGTTCACTTTTACCCCCATCCCCTGTCATCTCCCTCTTGCTGAATCCTCCTTCCTAACAAATCCCCTTCCTGTTTTGGTTTGACATGCACGAGTTCATCTTGATGAGGTAGTAGAATGGCTGGCACGGGTCCAGACAAACCGAGAAATCCCAGTCTTCCCCTACTCAATCTTTGCTTTTCAAAAACATAGATTTGCATCATCCACAGCTCAGCTTCACCTGCCTTTACATCCTGAGTGCTGGGATTAAAGGCGTTGCCACCACTGTTGGCTGCCAGTAACTTCTCATAGATTCTTTTGAGAAATAGAAATGAGAGGCATTATTAGATTGCTTTAAGTAAAACCTTGGGGCAAAACAAAGATATATCTTACTGTTTTTATTAAAGTAGTGGAAGGAATATTTGTCTTAATTATAGTGCTTGATTCCACATTAAGCCACTTGAATATCCTCGGATTCATTGTAGATATACAGGGCCTTAAAATACTGCCACTTGAGGGCAGGAACAGTGCAGCTCGACTGTACCTTTGTGGTTTCTGTCCTGGTATGCAGAAGGATAGAATACCTTCACCAAAAATGATATTCCATCTTAGGTATTTTTCTTTATGTAATACTTTATAAGCCATTCGTAACTGACATAAAATATTTTGCCCAGTTCCCTAAACACCCTGAGTTTATCTGATGTTACTGTTTATAGTGTCATTTTTGAAGTTGGAAACAAACCTTAAATCTATTAGATTTAGGTCTGTTAGCTGTATTTAAGGCCTCTTAGATGCCAATATATACATACATACATATATACATATATATGTATGTATGTATTTCCACAGTTTTATAAGACATTGGCTATGTTGTGTATTTACTTTTATAGCAGAAGTGTGAGGAAGAGAGAGGTGGAAAGGGCAGATACGCAACAGCATGGGGTTCCTTGCTGCCTTTTGTCTGTGGGCATTGATGAACATAGTAAGGGGGAGGGGTGACTTGGAGGCAGGGACAGTCTTGAGAGACCAAGACATTGTTTTGCCTTCTTCACTAGTTTGAGGATAAAACATGGATACTGATGTTTCTAATTATTTCTTCAAGTAGAATTATATAAATTATTAAACATTTCCCATGTGAAAAAAAAACAGTATAATGGGATTTGAGGTTTTCTACAGTTAAAAGGCCCCTACCTGGCACAGATAATCTCATTAACAATCATAAGCTTTTGATGAGTAATGGGGAGGGGGACTTGATAAGATACTCCTGTTCCCATCCAATAGAATTTTGTATCTGTGACTAACTAAATAGAGTTAATCTAACTGTATAGTAAATACCCAGGGGTTCTCTCCATATTTTAAGTTTTCAATTAGCAATAAACGCGCCTTGGATAAGCCTCATTGGCTACTATACTGCCACTGCGCAAAGCTTCCGTCATGTTTTAAATGACCAGGATTACATTTTATAATCTAGAAACAGAACTGGTATTGAGGTCTAGTTGCACTCGTCCTTAGTCCTAGCACTCAGGAGACAGAAACTTGTGGATCTCTCTGAGTTCAAAGCCAGACGTGGGAATTGCAAGGTGAAACCCATGTCCAAAAGAAATGACTTTTTTTTTTAAGAAAAAAAACAAAACAAAACAGGTTAAGCTTCAAATTCTAATCTAATAAAGCTTATAATTCCAAAGCAGAAATCATCAATCTCTAGTAATTGCTTTGAAAAAACTATCTGGTGTCCTTCTAAGGAAATGGGCATAATTTGTAGAAATTAGTAACAGATTCTTGGCAACCTAATGAGCACACATTTTTAAATTATGCCATCAGTTTACCACTAAGCAGTAATTGAATACTTACATATATAATGTTATACAATGTTTCAATCCTATTCTATGGGTGAGTAGTTTTTATTATTTAGAACTTAAAAATCTCACATTTTCCAATAAGTTGGACAAGAGGGGTCTCCAGGATAATAGTTTGCTTTCAAGTGAAGACAAGAGTCTGTGTGAGCTTTGAAATTCTAGTGAATCAGTAGTGACATCTGTGGACTGATATAGACCTTGAGAAAGGGAAGGGGTGGACTGTGTGAGACCTCTCAGGAGTAGTGTCTGACCGTGTTCTGCAGTGACTGGCACACTTGCTTAGGAACTCACCCGTAGCTAACAGAGCAGCTTTTAAAGAGTTGGATTGTGTCTGCACGGCCTTGAAGAAGCACTGAGCTGGGGCAGCACTCTCTGGTGGTACTGCCTGCCTTTTTACCGTGATGCCTAGAGGGGGCTGCATAGCGTGAGCTGGCAATGAGAGCTTTAAAAAATGTTCTAGTTGTTGTTTTTCTCTGACAAGTCATAGATGTGTAGCACTGTTTTGTTGTTGTTCCTTTTTTGAGACAGGGTCTAGAGCCCTGGCTGTCCTGAAACTCCCTATATAGACCAGGCTGGACATGAACTCACAGATACGCCCCTGCCTCTGCCTCCTAAGTGCTGGAATCAAAGGTGTGCTCCACCAAGCCCAGCAGCAGTTGAGGATTGTTTACAGTGGCAGTGTTCAGGGTGTCATTCACAGACTGTTGGTCACTGCTTATATCAATCATGCTGCCTCAGGCTTTTCTGCCTTTCTGTTTACTAGAGCACACATAATGCAGGTGTGCATGTATCAAATAACTTTAAATAGGGCCACTGAGATGACCCAGCAGGCACAGACAGGGACTTGTTGCCAGGCCTGACAGATACCTGGCACTGTAAGTTTGATCCCCAAGACTCACAGGGTGGAGAAAGAGGACTGCCTCTCCAAGTTGTCCTCTGACCTCCACACCCATGCTGTAGCATGCACGCACGCGCGCACACACACACACACACACACACACACACACACACACACATCAGACATATCTCACATATTTGCAGTATAAAATGAGTACATTTCTAAATTAGTATTCAGTGCAAAAAATTGGGAATTCAGATTTTCTAAGGACACACGCAGTAATTTTCATCTGCAACACTAGGAGCTTGAGTTATTTCATACTCACATTTCTAAATTATGGCTTTTAAACTTAATATTGGAGCAACAAGTATTTGTTGATTGCAATCCTCTTTTGCTTTTGTCTGAGCTGTTTGCCAGGTGGTTTCTGACATGGTCGTGCTCATTAAAATGTACTGCCTAATACTGCTTGCTTCCACTCATGCTGTAGCATGAAAGCTCTCATCTTCTGGCATTTGTTACCTGTCAGCCCCTCTTTATCCTATCTCCTTACAGTTTCCCTTCCCCTCTCTCTGTCCCTCAGCTAGACCTGACCTCATGTCTGGGGAAACTGATGGCGGTGTCATGGCATATAGACACATGCTGGGTCGTTTCTCGGATTCACAAATGTTGCTGATCTGAAAAGAGAGTTCCAGACACTTTTATAGTCTGTCCCATCTGTGCTAATTTTAGAATGAGGGTGTTAAATGAAATGTGCCTAAAATTGCTCATTAGTCATAGTAGTATCCTTTTTGTTTGGGGGAAACAGAAATAGTTAAAGTATTCATGAAACTGTCTGATTCAGTAAATGCAGTTTGTTGTTTTCCTTTGTAATGAAAATTTGAAACATTACAGAATAAATGGAAATTTGAAGTAAATTTGAATTCAGAGTATGCAAAGAATTTTAAGGCCGTCTAAAATGGGCAAAGTTACGAGCTATACTTTCAAGAGTGACTATGAATTTGAGTTTTATATTCACTACATGAATTATTTCATAAAACACTCTTAATTCTATTTGAAGTTCATTTAGTTTATATGTAAAACAATAATAAGGGCACATGAATTAAGATATTAAACAAGCTAACTAGTTTATGATACAATTTTTTATATCCAAGATGATGAAGTATGAAAAAATATAAATGATTTATTGCTCATCTGAATATAACTGCTAGGGTGTGCGTTCTGAGTGCTGCCTGCTAATTGCAGAATTACATGGTACCACTGTCGGGGTCAAAGGAGATGTGACTAGTGTACCAGCTGTTTCTCAGAGTGTTTCCTTTGTAACAGCTGAACTCTCATTGTAAAGCTACTTCGAAAACAAACCTGCTCCCAAGCAGAGGTGCTGCAGGAAGCTGTTGTTTAGGTCATTCTCTTCTGCTGAAGACTTGCTTATAGAATTTCATTTTATTGAATTAAAAACTGTTCCTGACATAGTTGTTCATAATAACCCATCTCAACAAGCTATATATATTTGAGCATAGAGTGAACCTTGTCTCCAAGGGGAAACTGAGCTGTTAACTAATGATGAATTACTGCATTCTGACATTCTAATGAATGTCAGAATCTGACAATTCTAATGGGATTAAATGTGACTCAGTACAATAATTTAAACCTAAGCATCCTCTTAGACACTGCTGCCAGCTAAAGTCAGCTGTGTCTTACAACCTGCTAGCTGTCTTGCTGTGAAACTGTAACGTAAGGCCCTTGAAATAGATGCCGTCATCAGCCCCAGCCCTCAGGCAGCCATCTATTTAAACACATGACAGAAGATGGTGGAAGCTGACAGTTGAGCTGCTGTTCATGCGGTAGGAGTGTCACTGTATAGGACATATTCTGTTGTGGGCCAGCAGCTTTTGAGTTAATGCTCTGTCTCTTTCTTTCTCAGTTTTTGGGTTGGTGGGTTTTCCCATGAAATTTACTCATTCTTTTTCCTGCAGCGAGTTGCATAGATCCCAGGAGCAGCAGATTGCACTTCCTTTGCAGCAGTTACACCTTCTTGCTTGTTTGGCTAGGTTGAAGATTTACTTTTGTTGTTTTGTTTTAAGGTAACGGGCAACCAAGGCGTAGATCCATCCAAGACTTGACTGTTACTGGGACAGAACCTGGTCAGGTAAGATGTAACATTCAAATTGTCTGTCTGTGAAGAACTAGGATAGACAGAGATCAAGAATGAACCGTGATCTCCTCTGCAAAAGTCGTTAACCTGGAAATGTGGCGGAGAGTTTATTGCTACTGAGAACATCAGTCCATAAGGAAGATGGAAAACACTCATGTTCCTAATTCAGTTTGATCTGCACGAGAAAGCATGTTGTTCAGCAGTACGTCATGTGTACAGCATGCTCTAAGAAAATTCTCTGTTCTGTAACTTAATACAGCATTGTTATCATTGTCCTCTAAAGTGAATAATTAGAATTAATACCTCTTACTAGTGAGAGAACACCTCCCTAATAAGATGCTCTCCTGGGGCCACCTGGACACTATTAACATCTTTTAATATGATATATCCAATTGGAGTTATATTTTTCTTAAATATCCTTTGAAAATATGTACTAAGCTGATAGCTAAACGCAAGAAAACTTCTGGTTATTATAGATTTTTCAATGCCCTTGTAAATTCTCCTGACTCTAGTTTATTATAGCTTCTTTGAAAATAGTCCAGATAATGCTATAATATAAACTATAGAACTCTTCTGTAGAGTTCTAATCAATCAGATGTAAAAGTAACTGAGTCATTAAGGGCGTGTTTCTGTTAATTAGTTCAAATTCATGCATGTGACATACATTTTTATCATGTTTTCTAACATGAATGAGGACTAAGTATAAAGTATTTTGTTCTTTTGTTTTCATGTGAGTACAGTATTCATATGTAATAAAGTTATGGTATAATGTATAGTTCATGTATATATGTAAAAATATCAGTGTAATTTATTTTGAGAAAATATACATTTTAATCATTTAGAAAGTTTCATTTTTTCATCTTTATAAGAATTTATGATATTCTTTGTAGTTTCAAATAAAAGAATGTTTTATACTTCCCTATAATATATAAACATAAAAATATCTTGATAGGCTGGGCATAATGTTGCACACCTTTAATCCCAGCACCTGAGAGGCAGATAGATGTCTGTGAGTTTGAGGCCAGCCTGATCTGCATAGCAAATTTCAGGACAGTTAGTATTATTACATACCTTGTGTGAATAAAAGAAGAAAAATAATACCTTGACTTTATTTAAGTCTGGTAATATTTTATGACAGTTCATATGGTATATATCCATACTGTATATACATGTAATCCTGACATATAGAAACAGATACATATGTTACTATATATTTTAGAGTCATTAATAGATGTAAACCTTGTCAGACTTATTCAATGATGGTTTTTCCAGTGTATTGTATACCCCAGAACTTTCTATTTGACAAGCTTCCCCCTTTTCCCTCACTGATATTTAAAGGCTTTTAGTCAGCCCTTTTAATTAACATCTGGTATTTGCTTTGAGTCTGTGGTCTTGATGAACACAAGCTTTTAAGCTCTGTTTGCTATTGCCATCAATACTTTCAGTTATTTGAGCTCTCGCCCAGTGTTCTCTGACAGTGAGCCTTTCCTCTAAGACACAGTAGCAGCTAGCTAGTTTAAGAGCTTCTGTCTGAATACTCATATACCAAGCCTTGCTTATTCCCCACTGCACATACTCAGCTTAGACGTGGCTATTAATCCTTTAATGTACAGTGCCTTCAAAGTAGGAAAACTTGGGGATTGAAGCAGACTGTGGCTATGGGACAGTCATTGGCATGAACTGTCTGCCATACAGCATTCCGGAAGATAAGGGAGGAAAGACAAGGTTTGATTTGGCAGTAACACTGCTCAAAATAGTTGACATAACTAGTGTTTAAATTGCATCCTCTTTCAAGTGTATTGAAGTATTATAACCTCAAAGTGCCACTTTAGGATAAGGGTGACAGAGAATAATCATAGTATACTCTGGAAGCATTTCACCAGGAACGTGCCTGGGTGACCATTGGGTTGGATCCCTCCTCATGAGCTAGCATTCAGTCTGTGGGAGGAGCATGCCCACAGCCTGGCTTTCCATGGCTGTACAGTGCACAGCTTTCCAAAATTGCTCAGGGGCAGTTCTTCTGGTTTTAATTTTATTTTGAGTCTCCCCTATCAATGCCCCCAGCATTGAGATTGGGAAAGAGCCTGACCAAAAAATCGAACCCAGGCAGTACAGTTGTCCTGAAAAGGAAGAGTTTATTAATGAAGCTTAGCATTACATCTCAAAAGAAAAAAGAAAAAAATGAACCAACCATTTGTGTGTACTTGGGCTTGTGACTTGAAAAATAATCTCAATAAAATTACTTTTACCTATAAATTAAAATGTAGGGCTTTTTTGGTACTTCCCTTTCTATTGAAAGAAAAGCAAACTTAATTACACATAACAATGTAAATATGTAAAGACTTTCTTCGCCACTTAGAGTTTACACAGTTTATAGTTAATTTGGGACACTTAGGAAGTACTCAAAATTTACCTGGCCTTTTAGAATATGTGAGGGGGAAAAAAAGCAACCCTATTTACTAGCTATATCAACAATGATTGTGCTCAGACCCTGGAAAAATAAGACAAAGCCAGTCCACTTAATGTACAAGGGTTATTGCCACCCCAAACATAAAAACACATTGCCCTTCCCTACAGAGGAGAAAGGTGAGAGATGCTTTCCCACATAGTGCTCTCCTGTCCATCTGCCTCTCTGTAGAACTGCCCCTGCTGTGGGCAGCAGGCAAACAAGAGTGAACCTCTCCTCCCCAAATCAACCATCAAAGTCTGCATTTCCTTCTAAATCTCCTACAGAAGTGCTCTGTGGTGCCATAGAGAACCCTCAGCACCACAGGAGGAAACCCAGCTTTCCTGTACCAGTGCTGCTGGCAGTCATTGGCTAGGGCCTGACTGCACCCAGACTTCAGGCAAGGTCTAATAGATCTCTAGCGGGCCTCAAACCATGTAGCAGAAGATGACCTTGACCTCTTGATTCTCCAGCCCCTACCCCCCAAGAGCTTATAGGTGTCCACCACCACATCCTGTCTATATGTAGCGTTGATATCAGACCCAGGACTTTCTTTGTGCTAGGCAAGCACCACCCCCAACCCGGTACCAAGTCCTTTTTAATCAGACCATACTTACTTGATAATTTTTCTTACAGTTGGGGAACCACTACTGATAATATTGCTGTTTGTTATGCGCTGACTTTGGTGCCAGACAGGCCCTTAATAGACACTACCTGTGTCTACCCTAGACACTGAATCCTCTTTTGGCAGATGGGTCACCCAAGAATTAGAGAATAGCCTGAACGTTAGTCTCTGTCCCTTCCATGGTTTCAGTTCCTCTTAAGGGATTTTGAATGCAAGTCAGATTCAGTGGCACACTGTACACTTTATTGTTCTGTCTTACATTACAGGAGTGGGGATTAGCTTAGATGGTAGAGTGCTTGCCTGGGCTTTATTCTCAGCACACGGAGAAGTAGCTCTGGGGGTGACCCAGTGCTTGGGAGGCGGAGGTAGCAGGAGGGTTATATATCCAAGCTCATCTTTGTTTGTCTGCAAGATGAATTTGAGACCAACATCTCAAAAAACAAACAGAATAATCAAAAAACTACATGTAATTTGTACTGAAGTGATCAAAATGAATGCTAAGTGCTATGGTTTCTAATTGTCTGTAATTTTTCAGTAATGATTAACTATTGTATCACTGAGCCAGGTTAACCCATAATAAATATCATAATAGTGAATCTAGGCAGGTGACTAGATACATTTACTTGTTAAACATGTAGGTGAACCTTCCTGTTTCACTGAAATGATGTACTGTAAAGTAGGCCTCATACCCCTTTTGGGATTCCATCCAGTATGCAACTACCATTCCACAGCAACACAGTTACCATTATCTAGAGAATCAGACACACAGTATGAACCCAACATGCTCCTTAGTTATCCTGAGCTTCAACAATGTATGCAGCTAGGCACCTGTTATGGAGTTTGTACAGAATATGAGAGTACAGACATACAGTAGGAGCTGATGTTATAGGCCTTCTACTATGCAGATGAGTATATGCCTGCCAGTGCTCTTGGTAGTACTTCATTGTCTTCGTGATAGTATTCTTGCTGTCCAGATATGAAATGAAGATAGGACTGAGGAAGAAGTTAAATCTTACATTCTGTTCTTTGGGGGGGGGGGGGCGGGGGAGGGGCGAGCTCGGTGGATAAGAGCTCCTGATGCCCTTGTGAGTTCAAGGCTAGTACTATATAGTGAGGTCTTGACTCACAAAATAAAAAGCTATAATGGAGCAAATCTCAGACTGGGATTGTATGTGTTTGGACTTAAGAGCTTTCAGGAGTACCTGGGACTGCCATAGAGAAGTACCCATTTAAATCCGCTACATCTGTGCTTTAAAGTTTATAAGATAAACAACAGCCCTAGTCCAGTTTGTGCTTCTGTGACTTCAGTAATTCTAAAAGGGACGAGAGGCTTTCAGATGTGTGTGATAGCACTGAGCATGAAAGTTCTTGATTTAATGGAATTATTTTCTGGCCTTCTAGATGACCCATTAAAACATAAGCTTTTTTGTTTTGTTTTGTTTTTTTGTTTTGTTTTGTCTGTAAAGTCACTTTCCATCTCGGTTCATAAATACAGAGATAAGATCCCAGCCAAAGGCCAGTTGCAGTTCTGTGTCTCCTGCCGGCAGCTCACGCCAGGAGTTTATATTTGACTTACATTCTTTTGCTGCCCCAAGTTGCCGTGTGGCATTTCTGTCAGTTAGTGCTCTGCATCTTTGAACGCTAGTTTATGTAAGAAGAGGGTGAACTGGGAATGTCTTCTGGAAGAAGCAGCTCGAAAAGCTGTGATAGTTGGAGAGCATTTAGGGCCATCAGAATTCTACCAGCAAAATTGAAGAACAGATCCTAAAAGCAGTGGTTCCATGGTTGTTTGGGAGCTATAAGTAAGTGAGCCACAAGCTAATTTTTAATGTCAAATGTTACTTAATTTTCTTACTTATGCCTTATATGTTTTCAGATACTTTTAAGGAGCACAGTTAATGTTGTTTTTGAGAACTTTAGATTTTCATACTAGTTTTTCTCTGTCTTTGAGAAGTTAATTTGTAAAGGAATCTTTGATAATAATACAAAGCATATCAGGCCCAAGTTTATGTAGGAACTGAGTATAAATAACCAAAATTTCAAGGAATTTTCCTTGGAAAACATCCTTGTGGTGCCTTATAGACCTGGTTTTGAACTAGGGAGGGACCAGTTGGTGCTGTGCACCACTGCGTGATCTCAGCTGTGTTTACTCAGCTGTGTCACTCAGCTTCTAGCCACAGCTTAAAGAGCATTGTTCTTTGGTCAAGGCCTTTAATGTGCCCTTGTTTGATTGTTGTGTCTTGGAACTTACCTAAAGGTGTGGGACTAATAAATGGTGGGGCCGAAGCTGAGACTCTGAGTGGGCAGAGACACGGTTCTCACTGCTGCCTTCAGCAGCCTGAAGAATTATTTCCTCTAGACTTTAGAGACATCAGCGTGGGCCAAACCAGGAATTAGAGTTTTGATGCTGGAAAACTTGTAGTGCTAGCTCTCAAGAATAAAAAACCCACGAGCTTCTCAGAGTGCTGCCGAGTAAGCTCCTCAGCTGTACCTGGGGCTTCTCCAGGGACAGTTTCAGTTGCCTTAGCACTAGCCCTATGGACCATTTGGTTACTCTCAAGTTAACAGCTCAGGGTTGGAAGGAATCCTTTCTGTTTCTTTGTTTCTCTTTGGATAAGCAAGATTATACAGTAGAATTAGAGGTGCCTTAGATGAACCCCAAGCTCCTGGTGTGTAGAAGGAAATTGGTATACATCTTTTTCTGTAAGTGAAGTTTCAGGCAAAATGCCTAGGACACTTAGGGCAGGGAAGGGAGAAGGGCCTTCCATTGCTGACTGCTTGAATGCCTGCTTCTCCGCTGGTGAGAGGCTCCTGCTAGATTTCAGGGTTAGGGCTCCTCTCCCTTTTACAACACCCAGATTTTCCATGTCGTAGAACACCTCACATCAGTACTTCTTAATTTGTTTGGTTTTAAAATATATTTTTAATATTAATATTCTATTAACATAACCTAGAGTGCTTTTTTACATGGTTTATCTTTTCTATTTAACTTCATTTTTTTCTAGTTGTTCACATTTTTGTTGTTGTTTTAATGGGAGGTGTGGATGTGCAGGAGTATGCAGGCGCCCGAGGAGGCTGGGTGTGTCAGATCTCCTGGAGCTGGAGTTTCAGGCACATGGGAGTCATCTGATGTAGGAGCTGAGAACCTGGCCTGGGCACTGTAGGAGAGCAGGGAGTGCTCCTAACAACCCGTCATCTTTCCAGCCCCTGTTTTAACTTATGTAAATTAGATTCATCTCTTAGGATCACATTTAATTCATCCTGACTGTTGGATGTTATGTTATGTTATGTGTTTGTCTCTGTGTACGTGCACATATGCATGCTACATGTGTGTGGTCCCCAAAAAAGGCCAGAATAGAACATCAGATTCCCTGGTGCCAGAGCTGTGAACCTCCTCAGCCCCCTGGAAAGTCAGCCCTGTAGAGACAGGAAGCACTTTTAACCACCAAGCCATCTCTACCCCAGGGTTGGGGGTTGTGCTTTGTTGCATTTTGTGCTTTAATGGTGTAGTTTGCGTTTGTTCCTTTTCCTGGTAAACTAGTCCATCTTTATTTTAGACTCTTCTTTATCCTCTTACCATCTCTGAGGTGGAATAGGTACATTTCTCATTTCTCATCCCCTTTGCCTTTCTAGGTGAAAAGTTAGATCATGCCACTTGTAGTAAATACCTTGGAGATTTTAACATTTGTACCAAGCCTGCTTTTCCTGAAAAACCCAAGCATTTTAAAAGCAATGTTCTTGCTTATCCTGGTTTTATGATGCTGTAGATTATATTTCTGTGTTGTTTGGTAGTTTTGTAAGTTCATTACTGTCTTCTTACCTACTGTTTTCAGTATGGAGAAGACTAGTACCCATTCTTATCAGGATTTTCTTCAAGGAAACTGAATTTTAGCCCTTTGGTCCAGGAAAAAAAAAAAATTCTTGTTAAGTAAAGTTCCTGCTTAGACATTCCTGTTGTAGGAGTTTGTGAGGTAGGTAAGGTGAGGCTTATCATTTCAGATGCTGTTCTGAGCACATTCTTCACTGTTCCAGGCTGCGGGCAGTCTTCTGCCAGCATTCTCTGGCTTCCGTGGTGGCTGAAGCTCATGGTTTGTGAGTGCGTGTTGAATATTTCTTCTGAAAAGCATGAAATGGGTTGTGTTTCTGGCTTTGAGGGTTTTTCTTCCAGATTTTGAAATATACACATGTATGTGATGGGACACCTGGCTCATAAGGCCCAGGCCTGAACTTGCCATGCATTTGTTTTCTCTGTACAATATGCATCGCCTGCAGGTCACTTAAATGATGGCTTCAGTCACATGAGGTGTTTGTTAGGTACACAGTTTCTACTTGTGGCATCTTGTGAGCACTGGAAGTTTCAGGTTTCAAAGCATTTCTAATTTCAGATCTGTTGACTTAGGGACACTTCACCTGTAGCTGCCATTTCCCTCGGGAGGCCACTTCTATTTTTTGCTTGTCTGTTTTCTGGAATTTGACCATATCTGACCATGTGAAACATGGGACATGCGTCTGTCTCATTTCTCATACTGTCGCTCAGTTCTGTCTTCCTTCATTTCGTGTCCCTGTACAAGGGACTTTCATGTTCCTCCTGCTTCTGCCTCCAAGTGCTGATCACAGCTGTCTGCCACCATGCTGGGCTTGCCAACTGCTTTTATTGGAAGGTTTTTCATTTTTTGCTAGTTTTCTCTTTCCCACAGAACAAAGCATTCCCGAGCCTTGGCTTTGAGCGGGGATTAAGCAGGCCTTCTCATCCTACAGAGAATTGGTGGCTCTGTTACTAGTTCCTCAACATAACAGACGATCCAGGGTTGTAAAGTCTTAGCATTGGCAGCTTAAGGGCTACCCGTCCGCTTTTGTTTTGTGGGCTTTATTTCTCTGTAAGTTTTGAAGAGATGCTATGTATGAATGCATAGTGAATTTGATATACACTGACTATATACTTAGAATGCTGCTTTCAAGAGTCTTAGGCATCTACTAGTAAAAATTGAAAATGTTTGCCTCTTATTGGATGTGAAGATGTGTCTTGTAATTCTTTTTTAAAAAAAGAAAAAAGTGACAGCTTTTCCTCCTACCGTTTCTTCACAGGTGAGCAGCCGGTCATCCAGCCCTAGTGTCAGAATGATCACTACCTCAGGACCAACCTCAGAGAAGCCAGCTCGCAGTCACCCGTGGACCCCTGATGATTCCACAGGTGACCAGTCTAGTTCCTTGTAATACAAAATGGATTGACTTGAGGCATTAATCTTTACAAAGACAAGCATGATGTCATTATTTAGATCTTCATGTTTATAAAATCAACCACTTGGCAGTAGCTTTCGAAATGCCCTTGGAGTGTTATGGCAGAGACTAAGTGCTTTACCCTGTGTGTGTTTTTCCCTCCCACATACTAAACACGTATATTAAAAATAGTCAGATTTTTCCAGTTGGAAGCATGTGTTCTTGTACTTCACTCTGTGATTTTTGTATCATGATTGTTCCTGTTGGACCTTTTCAGTAACTACAATTCCCATATCGCTAACAATGACCACCAGCATCTTTACTTGACTTTCTACTTTTTATTAATAATGTTTTATACGTGAATACAGTATATTTAGACCATCTCGAACCCTACTCCAACTCCTCCCAAATATGTCTCAGATCTGCGTTTAGTCTCCATTGTGTGTATTCCTGATACATGACTGTGTCGTGAAAGGACATTTTCACAAAAGTATCTCATGCATAATGAACATACCCCGTACCACTCTTTTCACCCACCCTCCTTCCTTTAGTCCTCATTGTTCCTCTTAGACAGTTTCACTTCTACTTTGATGTCTTACACAAACGTGATTCTATGTATCTGTAAAGTTAAAGAACCACAAAGGAGTGAAAACAAATACTTTTCTAAGACCAGTTTAACTTGTTTCCAGTTGCATCCATTTTCCTACAAAGGACACACTGGAAACTCTATTGTGTATACCTGTGGCATGTTCTTTATCCTCTGTTGTTGGCCATCCCAGTGAGTTCTGTAGCTCAGCTGTTATGTATAGCGCTGCAGTAAACATGGATGTGGAAGTACTGCTGTGATGCGCTTGTCGAACAGAAGTCCTTTGGGTAAACATCCAGGGGCCTATTTTAGTGTTTTTAATGTTTTGAGGATCTTCTGTAGTGATTTCACAATGGCTGACAAGTTTACATTTCTGCCAGCAGTGTACATAAGGGTACTCTTCTGGCAGCTGAAGTGAGATTACAGCAAAGTTCCAATTTGCATTTTTCCCCAGTGGCTAGTGAGGTTGAGCAATTTCCATGTTTTCCTCATAAGAGTATCTTTTATTCTTCCACAGTTTCATGCATGTATACAATATATCTTGAACATCCCCAACATGATTATCCTACTCCTTTTGGATCCATTCCCCAATGCCCCTTCCTCCTTTGTCTTCTTTTTGTGACCCACTGAATCCAGTTACTGTTCCCCAAAACCCTAGGGTTTGGATCAGCCACCACGCTTGGGCAACCTAGCAGCAGCCACACCCCTCCAAGGAAAATGCTTGTAACTCCCCTTCCTCCAGCAGCTATCACTTGCTCAGCTAAGGGTGGGGCCTCATGAGCCTCTTCGCCTTCTATGCTGGTTTATTGATTGGCTGATCTTGTGTGGGTAGCCACAGCTGCAATGGATTGATGAGTGGAATACCTAGACCCTGTCCATCAGCCAGCATTTCACCGCCTCCTGAGATCCTCTGGTTCTTGGATTCTTTTCTCCTCTTCTGTGATATTCCCTGAGCCTTCTTAGGTTGTTGATACAGCTGTCCCACTTAGGACTGAGCACTCACAGTTACTGATCCTTAACACTTTAACCTCTCTCTCCCTCCCTCCCTCCCTCCCTGAGTTAAATACTACAACTTCAAAAAGAATCTTCTCTAGCCAGGGTTGAAAGCCACTCTAATCCATAGGAATAAATATCACTATTTAGAAGCAGGTTGATAACATGTTAATATAGCAAGATAACATTAGACTCCTCTCTAGGACCTAGGACCTAATCAGGGCTGGTTTTGACCAGGCCATTTCTCTTGTGTTTATTAGCCACTTGTATTACATCTTTTGAGAACTGTCTAATCATTAGTCTGCGTACTGATTTGATTGGCTGCTTGCTTTCTTCAGGGTTTTATTTTTGTTCTTTTATTTTTATTATAAATATACATACACAGCCATGAAAGACTTTTCCCCCCACTCTATAGACTGTATTTAACTTGTTAGTGGTTGGTTGGTTGGTTGGTTGGTTGGTTGGTTGGTTGGTTGGTTGGTTTGTAGGAGGAGCAGGATCTCACAGTGTGTATATTACTTCTGGCCTCAAAACTTACTATGGTAGACCCTGTGGGCTTCAAAGTCACAGCTAATCGCCTGTCTCTGCTCACACGTGCTGGGATAAAGGCCAGCACGCCCAGCTTAGCTGTTCTTTTGCTGTGAAGAAGCTTTGGAAGTTGATGAGATCCCTTTTGTCAGCTGTTAGAGTTATTTCCTGAGTGTCAGCCTCTGGTTTTTAAAACACAGAATATGTGTCCAAGTGAGAAATCTATTTGGCAACTTTTCATACCTCATGAGAGACTTTATTTCAAATGCATAGACATTTGAAATCCTTTTAGTTTATTAAAACTCCAGTGTAAATAGCTCAGTTTATCATAATGGCGGATTAAAAATACCTGTGCAAAGGGAGGGATAGTTTTCTCATGAGAGCACAGTACTGTGATGTCTTAGCACACACGCAAGCACTGTATCTAAGGAAGATCTTGTTCTGTGTTTTAGTACAACAGAAGGGAAGGAAGGTGGTCTCATAGACCTTGGAAAATGAAGTTGTTTGAAATTAAGCAGGTTGTTGTGCCACACCCCTTTAATCCCAGCACTCAGGAGGCAGAGGCAGGCGGATCTCTATGACATCAAGAGCAGACTGGTCTACAAAGAGAGTTCTAGGGTAGCCAAGGCTACACAAAGAAACCTGTGTCAAAAACAAAAAGAAAGAAAAAAGTACCAATTAAACTGAAATTTTGAAGTTAGTTTACTGTCTTCACAAACTATGTTTTCAGTATTTATAGATACCTGGTATGGCCTAGTCAGGTTTATAGTTTCATTTTAAAAATTAAATGAGCAGCTTTTCCCTGTGTCATATAATTTAGAACTATGTTTAGCAAGGGGTGTGTACTGTCTACTTTGGGTAAGTTAAACACTTATAGTAGCAAAACCTCACCAAGATTCCTGTCCAGTGGTGCATAGTGAAGTGCTCTAGCCATTGGGGTGACACCAGCTGCTGCTGTTGTTGTTGGGCTGTTGTTCTTGATGATGATGATGACCACAACCCCCCCCCCCAAACTAAGGGACTATTCTCCCTTGCATTGCCTTAGAGGGTTTCCTAATTTCAGCCTAGATTCGTACATGGGAATCAACAGTGTGGCACAGGAGAAAATCAGATCTCTTTAGATGTCTGCTATCCACTGTTTTCTACGCATGCAAACCCAGATATCCTGCTCCTTGACCCGAGTGGTACGGCAGCCTATCAATCACTAAGTGTTTTACCTGGGCCCAGGCTGCAGTGCCCGCTAAATTTTGTCTTTGCATTGAAATAATTGCAGCTCTGTCACTACATAGGATAGGTTATAGAGAACAGATGAGGAAAGCCGCCTTCTTCTCATAGACCCAGGAAATAACCGGAAGTGTAAACATAAGATAAAATAGCATAACTATTAAATTGTTCTGTATTCTTCCAGAGAAAATCTAAAGAATATAACTTAAAATCTTAACAGATAAATACTCTCCTGTTTCAGTTTACACTGTTATGGTTGTAAAGTGAGGCAAATACTCCCCCAGGGCCTAGAAACAGCAATATCTTGACACAACTTAAGAATTTACAGAGACACAGACCCACTTTCTTCTATGCTTAGAACCTTGCAAAGATAAATATGAGACATAGCCCATTCGTGGTGACCATGCCTAGAGTTGTGACACACGGTAACAGTGAACTTGCCATATGGCATGGTAAGCTGCTAACTTTATAGTTAAGCTAAATGTTTTAGTAGTTAAGACACAGATTAGTTAAGTAAGACCCAATGATCTCCATGGCTGTTCATACTTTCAGTCACATATGAGAGAGAAAAGAAAACATCCACAAGTGTGTCATACTTACTTTCCTATTGCTGTGATAAAGAATAGGAAATCCTTGAATAACCAAGGATCTTATTGGGGGTTTACAGTTTCAGAGTATTAGAGTCCATCACCATCATGGCAGAGAACATGGTGGCAGGCAGGCAGCCAACCATATGCTAAAGCAGCAGTTGACAGCTCATATTCTGATCCACAAATAGGAGCCAGAGAGACAGACCCTGGAAATGGCACAAGTCTTTTGAAACCTCAGAGTCCACCCCCAGTGACATGCCTCCTCCAACAGACTACATCTCCTAATTCTTCCCAAACAGTTCAGTGTATAGTTCAAGGGTCTGAGCCATGGGGGCCATTCTCATTCAAACCACCACTAAGGGAATGCACCTGTGAAGAAGTGAGGGTGCTAACATCTGTTGTGTTTGAAAAAACAGAAATTTTGCCTTACTCAAATTAACCAAAACAAGTGTAAGTTTTAGTATTTCATGAAAAGAGGTCATGTTTAATTACTAAGTATAAAAATAAATTTTCATGCTGTAACTATGCTATCTTGTGACCAGTTGTTTATATTAGAAACTAGAAGCTGTAATCCAACTTAGGCAGAAAAGAGAAAGTGAAATGCCATGCGTGTTACTTGTTGATTTTAGAGAACAAAGATGAAATCCAATAAAGGGCCTTAACTAATTGTCCCTTCATGAACTAACACACTACTTCTGAAATCTCAGCAAGTTCTCCTTCCCTCTCAAGTACCTGTGAGAGACTACGTGCTGGAACAGTGTGGGGAGAGTATCCGAGGTTTAGGGGAAGAGCGTGGGAGGGAAGTGTTTCTTTCATTGAGGAAACTTTTTAAGACAACTCATTGTCCTCTTAGTTAGGGTCTATCATTTTGTCTCATTTTTGTCTCATGGAAATCAGGGTTCGAGTGGGTCAGCGCCTTTCCTTAGCTTTCTTCATTGGACCCTGTGTGGGTTCCCCATTGTCATCACATGTGACCGTGCTGTAATCCGCCCCAGTCTGTCTGTGGGGGGCAGTTGTCCTTCCTCTGAATGCTTTGATAAGATTGGCTGGTGGCTTGAAGTCACTAGTGTAATGGTTTGGAACGTGGTGATAATTCAGAGTTCTGAATGCCTTTTGTCCTCTGTTGTTTGTGTCATATATTCTCCCCAGTAGTGTCTGATGAGGGACAGGCAGAAGGTGTCACATCCCCATCTGCATCAACTGAAAAGAGCCTCTGGAGAGTCTAGAACACTTGCTCTTCCCTACCTGTGTACACTGGTGCTGACAGTTGATCCAGCCTCCTGGTGAACAGAACACGAGGAAAGAATGTGGGCCTGCGTGGCTAGGATCAGCCAGGCCTCCCAACTTAATTGTAGACCATGCTTGTGTTTTAATATATGAGATCATGTGTTCCCCTTCTTTCCTTCAGAATTCAGAAGCAGACCCTGTCCATCACCAATAACAGTAACTTTTATTTAATAATATTCAGGGAGAGGGATGACATCTCATGCTTTTTTCCTACTTAGTATCATTCAGTAAGTGAATAATTATACTCATAAATTAATAAATAAAATGTGTGCTTTCCTTCCAGATACCAATGGCTCAGATAACTCCATCCCAATGGCGTATCTTACACTGGATCACCAGCTACAGGTAAAGAAGAACTCTCTCTCCTCCCTCCGCAAGGACTTAATGACATTCGCAGTGGTTTCCTGTCTACTTAGTTCTGCTTTCAGTTGCCCACCTTCAGCTTTAAAGTCTTTGCCAGACATGGTGCTCACGTCTCTAATCCTAGTACTTGGGAAGCAGAAGCAAGAGGGCCAGGGTTTCAAGGTCAGCTTCAGCTACAAAACAAGTTTGAGGTCATGCTGAACCACAGAGAGCCTATCTGAAAACCTATCTCTTTCCTTATTTTACAGTTAACTGGTTTAGGGCAGATATAACTCTACGTTCGTATGCTAACAGTCCTCTCAAAACCCTTCCCTCTCTGTTGTCGGGCTGCCCCGTACAGAATCTGTACCCCTGGATTGTCGGTGTGTTACGATATAAAGCTCGTGAGCCCCTCCCGTTTCCGACACTGTGTGCTGCATCCCTAGGGTCATGATGACTGAAAGTATGCGTAATGTCTCTTCACGCTTTTCTCTGAGTAGAGAATTGTAAGCATCTTGAGAGCCAGGCCACTTGGAAGGACAGAAAATTGCAGATCTGCCTGGACAGCACAGCCCAGTCCCTTAACAGAATGGGCTTCAGTGTGTTCCAGCTCTGTAGCAGGGCATGCCATGCTCTCCTCAGCCATTCTGAGCTGCTGACAAGGAGCAGGTCACCAGGATACAGCAGAACACTTAGAAAACAACTTCCAGTGAATTTGTTCTTGGGCAGTTTGTGAATGGCTGAAGTGCATTCTGATCACCCTAACCCACTCACCTCTGGCCACACTCCGACCTCTTCACCCTGCTGCCCTTTCTGACAGCCATATATTCTGTTTCATTTTGTTCACAAGGTCTGCCCTAGCTCATTGTGTGGCCGAGGGGTTGGCACTGTCCGCTGGCCTGGGGGCGGGGCTCCTCTGCTCACTCACTGTCACTTACAGTGCTTTGGAGCTCTAAGAATGACAGTAACCGCCTCTGCCTTGGCCGTCCTCTTAGGTAGACACCAAGGTTTAACCTTAATAGTTCTGCTTTCTTTCCAGCCTCTAGCGCCGTGCCCAAACTCCAAAGAATCCATGGCAGTGTTCGAACAACATTGTAAAATGGCACAGGAGTATATGAAAGTTCAAACCGAAATCGCATTGTTACTACAGAGAAAGTAAGTGTTCCCCCCCCCTCGTTTTTTTAACAAATAAACCTTAAAATACTTTTTAAAAAAATAAGTTAAAATACTGGTATTTTGGATTTAAAATGTATTGAAGTAGGAGCATTATTTTAAAAGACTTTAAGAAATTTTTATCTTAAAAGTTCTAGAATTAGTCATTAAACATAATTCTAGGGACTAGAATATGTCTCAGCAAACTAAGAGCACATGTGTTGCTCTTACAGAGGACCACGCCTATCTTGGACAGCTCAGTCATATGTAACTACTGCACCAGGGTATTCATCCGATGCCTTCTTCCAGCCTCTAGGGCACCGAACTCATTGTGCACATAACCACACACGCATAGACATACACAAAATCCAAAATAAATCTTTAGGCTGGTGTGGTGACACATGTCTTTAGTTTTAACACTAAAGGTAGAGGTAGAGGCTGGCAGAGCTTTGTAAATTTGAGGCCATCCTAAGCTACAACAGTGAGACTCTTCTCAAAAAATAATTAAGTTAATGAATAAATCCAAACCTTTAAAAGTATTTCCATGTAGGTTTATGTTAAACTATAAGCACCCTTTAACTGGTTTCACCCAGAACGCGGCCTTTTGATAGCAGCATCATATAGTGCTAAGGAAGATAAGCTGGTTGCATACCCACATTGTATTGTCAGAGGCTATTTAGAGTTGCCACTACAGAGGTTTATTGGTTCTGCCTCCACTAAAGGTAAGGAAATGTGTTTTCCTAGCACTCAACTAAATTTGATCTTTGAGGCATTTGTCTGCACGGTCTTGTGTGTTGAATAAAGCAAGGTTACTTGTGACAGGCTCTTGTTTGTATCTGTGACTGTTTTGGAGGTAATGTTATAGTTACCTGTATCTCTGCTTTTCAGAGAGCCGTAGGAACTGCCTGCCTTCTGCTTTTAAAATCTCCTGGCTTATTTTTAATACGTAGCTTGGTTTGGTTTATGTAAGAGGTTAGCGCTCACTTTTCATAAGCATGACCCTTGTAAATGTTAGACTTGTGAAGAATGCCAACTAAAATGTTGTAGGGAAAATAGGATAAATAAATGTATATATGGAAGTAGGGTTCGTAACAGTAACTGGCTCTGAAGTAAAATGCCCTGTGTTTCGGAGTAACTCGTGCTGTGCTTGCGAAAGGGAGGCTAGGGCAGTGAGGTGCTAATGGGTAGAGGCACTTGTGACCAAACTGACATCTCCAGAGCCCACTGATGAGAGAAGAGGACCATCTCCCCAGTTTGTCCTCTCACCTCCACACACCATGCGTGCACGAGCATGCATGTGCAATGAATAATATAAACATAATAATACAAGAATACGTTTGGAAAAGAGGAAAATAGTATAGTAATTTAAATGACTGTGTCTTAAAGTTACCATAAGTAGGAAGTTGAATGTCATGGTCTGAAAGCTGGAGAAGTAGCTGTGGCCCTCCTGGCACTTTTTATTTGGAGAGGAGGCCTGCTATAATATTTCCGTATTTAATCTGCCTTGTCGTATAAGTGTGTGACGGAAGAGTTCTCTGCTAACAAAATAGAAACGTTGGGTATAGGTGGATGTAACACTTGTCTAAGTACTTGCTTTGACTTTTTTTAAGTAGTTGTTTATTATGTGCGCTGTGGATGTAGACACGGCATGGCATGCACGTGTGTGCCTGTCACAGACAGCTGCTGGCTGGCGGGAGTCTTCTCTCATGAGACCGCGCTCAGCATCAGGCATGGTGGCAAGGCCTTGCCACTAACCGGTCACCCGCCTCAGTACTTACTTTAAATGGTAACTATTGAGAAGTTCCTTTTGATAAGACGTTATTGTTTATTTACACCCAGTACTCTCACTTTAGGGCTAACATTTAATGTCCTCAAAGTAAAGGAACTTGAAGCTTACCTGCCTGTAAGAATGAGGGTCTCCCAAAAATCTTTACAAATACTGTTTCTGCTGTTCCATTAGAGCTGCAGTTAGGTAGCCCTGTGACTGCAGAGTAAGGATGGGAGGACCTTGGCGTATAGCTGTGAAGTAGGAACTGTGACACAGTGCTGTCTCTGGAACTGAGCCTCCTTTTCTTCCTACCAAGAAAGGAGGGCACCACATGAAATTTCCTGAAACTTAGTGCAGTGTTTCTCTGATTTACTGATTGCTTAAGTACTTAATGAAGGGCTGTCTTGTGGGTTTACAATAGATGAGTGGGAGGTTTCTATTCTGTCCTAGGACCATATTGGAGTAATATACTTAAGCTGCAGAATGATAGGGAGAAAGGTTCTAATTAGCTGAGTTTCCTTCATCAGCTACCGGTGTGCATCTTCCCATCGGGTGTAATGTCTGTTGTGTAATTTGTTTATAGGCAAGAACTAGTTGCAGAATTGGACCAGGATGAAAAGGACCAGCAAAATACATCTCGTCTGGTACAGGAACATAAAAAGCTTTTAGATGAAAACAAAAGCCTTTCTACTTATTACCAGCAATGCAAAAAACAACTAGAGGTCATCAGAAGCCAACAGCAGAAACGACAAGGCACTTCATGATTCTCTGGGACCGTTACGTTTTAAAATATGCAAAGACCTTTTTTTAAGAGAAGACAAACCATTATAACAGTTCATGAGTGTTAGCTTTTTGGCGTGTTCTGAATGCCAAATGCCTCTCTTTGCTGCATTTGTTATGTCAGTTACCTTTCTTCTTATGGTGGATATAAAATCCACTGTCGTGTTGCAGCAGATGATGGCACCTGTGGCTTGGGAAGGCGAGCGTGCTCAGCTTCAGAGCACATGAAGTGAACCTGGCTGTATGTGCATGCTCCTGGAGTGAGCTACCTAACAGGAGGGGGTAGCACACTGGCTACTGTGTGCAGGCATCATCCTTTCTCTGTAGTAAAAGGTGGGACCTCAAGAATTTTCTTCAAAGTGCTCATCTCAAAAATCTGATTTTTTTCCCAGTAGATGGTATGCTCCAATGTAAAGACAGGGTATTAAAATAACTTGTGGTACATTACAGAGGGACAGAATGTTGAGGCTGAGTTCAAAGACAGGGTTTGTGCCAACACATCCTGGATCAATACTAACTGTAGTCCCACCTGTTACTATTAAAGGTGAGTGGTGGCAGCTGTGCTTAAGGAGAGCAAGTTTACTGACTTTCGTGAGGTTGAGCATCGTCTGTGAAATATGAATGACATGCTCTTTTTACACCCTATGGATTTTCAATTCTGTGTGAAAACAGAAGCCTTTCTGACTTTTAATATTAGTAGCAGATGAAATTGAAAGATGATGATGTAGCTTAAATGATCCTTCTTGTAACCATTACTGAGTTGTTTTATGATATATTTGAAGAAAATTGAAAAATAATAGAGACACAAATCATTGGCCCAGCTAAAGGAGGCTTGAGCTGAGCTATCGGTCTGTTATACCAAATAAGGAACACAGCAGGCTAATCAGGAGGCCCGAGTAAGGAAGGCAAAGGAGGAAAATTAAACCCACTTTCGTAGCTACTCAGAGGACTTGATTCCTCTGAAGTCCTTTCCTGAGTCTGTTGCCTTCCCATGCTTTTAAGAGAATTTGAACACTTACAAAGAGAATATTTATATTGTTAACAATAAGTTTACTACCAACCTTCAAAATAACTTAAAGGTAATAATAAAATGCCATTAAAAAAATAAATCCCTAAGATCTATTTTTTCAGTCCATGTTAACACATTTTGATACCAGTGCATGAATGTCTTTTAAATTAGATGCCATCAGCTTCGCTTTTATAGTGTTCATGTTTGTAAAGAGAACATTTGGAATGGAAAGATGATCGCTGTGGTACTTAGATGTACATCTCGCATGTTCCTGCTCTGTTCCAGATGAGCACGAGAAGCTAGCGAAGGTGTTCTTTAAGGCTAAGACAGATAACCTTTTTCCTGTTATTTTTTTCCTCTCTGAGTTTTATAATGAATCCCTTCTGTATACAGTGAAGGTAAGGGAGAGTTTATAGCAAGATGTGCCTTCCTCAAAACCTGTTAGTAGAAAGCTCCTGGGAGCTAAATGTCTTCTTTCACTTAAATAAAAAAGATTATAGATAGCCTCAAACTCTATTAGGTGACATGAGTGCCGAGCTCAGCGTTAGTAGTGACATAAAACTGACACAGAAGATAGCTGTAGTCTGAGTCCAAGACCAACACCGCCTGCCACTGCTGCCTGTGCAGACATCTGGCACTCCACAGGAGAGCCATGGTCTCTGCTGTGCAGCATGCTGAAAGCATCTTGACTTCCCAGGAGATTCCACATTACATGGATGCAAGCTCATTTCTAGCCAGTTGTTTTGCAAGGTCTGCATCCTACAACTAAAAGGAAATTTTGTTGTCCTGGTCACTTGAAAGTATTCAAACAAGCAAATGGAAGAAAACACTGGATTTGCTCATGGTACCAGTGTTGAAAGATTGTTACTCGGTTGCTTGTGTATGCTCAGCTCCTTGGGGTTTCCGACACTGTGGTCCTGGACAGCCTTAAGTAGGTGCACTGGCACACTCACATGCATTTTTAAAGCTCCACTATCGCTGAACGTGAGCACACCATCCATACTTGAAATCCATACCAGTTTGCTCAATGTCTCAACCTGTAAAACCTTCAAATAACAACATACCAAGGAGCCAGATGGTCACTAATTCCTGTTCTACAATTTATTCAAGCCTCACTTCTTGGGTGAAGTAGAAAACAGGCAGACAGGTTTATACATTGATGTCCAAGAACCAGACAGTCCTGCACAGACACTAGTGGCATTTTGTTTCCATTTCCAGGAAAGGAAGCAAGGTTGTGCAATGTGGAGTGAAGTCCTCCTCAGCAGTAAAGCCATGCTCTAGGTTGAGTAAGTCAGTTAAGAGCACCATACTGCCATACTGAAAACATCTGCTTAGAGTTATTTACAAGTGGTTGGCTATTTTTTGTTGAAGTATTTTTTGAATAGCGAATGTCTTTTTCCTTCAAATTTCTGTCATTCTCCCAAGGCCCCCTCCTCCTGCAGCCAGAGATTACAGGTGGTTTTGTTTCTCCCTCCTTCCCTGTGTGTGTGTGTGTGTGTGTGTGTGTGTGTGTGTGTGTGTGTGTGTGTGTAGTCAACTCCTCTATTCACAAGCTAGTAAAGCTATCTACTTTTATTCCTGTCCAGGTATTTCTTGTAAGATGATATAATGCAGAAATTCTTGTGCATACTCTGTAACTGAAGGAGGCTTTTTTGATTTATTTTTGTCTTTAATAAAATTCAGATTGTTATTTCAGGCTGGTATGTAGGAATGGTAGCTGGCTTCTCTACACGACGACTGAGCTGTGGGTTTGCCCAGTGGTATTTACCTCATGCAGACCAATAGCTGAATCACCAGTTTCCTAGCATACTCAGTACAGTGTACCATAGTCATGCCAGAGACTGAATCATCGGACTGAGAGTCGGCTTAGCAGTTAAGAGCACTCATGTGGAGGACTAGGGTTCTGTTCCCAGCACCCGCATGGAGACTCCCAACTCTCTGCAACTCCAGTTCCGGGGTGGTCTGACTCCTTATGTTCCTGATGGTTCTTGTAAGCACATGGTGCATATATACTCAGACGAGCGTGCGCGCGCGCACACACACACACACACACACACACACACGTGAGAAAAAAAAAGTCCTCTTTATTTTTTCATGGGCCTTCATTTTTATGGAGTACAGCATAAAAGTGACTGACTTATCATTGCAAACTTCTTAATGTTTTTTCTAAGCTACAGTAACCATTTTGCTTTTATATCAAGTAACCCCCCCCCCCGCTTATAGATAACCACATATTTTTACTATCTATCCATTAGTTTCCTCGTTGCTTCAGTATTGATAAGCTACTGTTACTAATGACAAGTTCATGTCAGCCCCACCATAGAAGCCCCTGTAAGATGCTGAAGGCGGGGGTTGCTAAGCATTGGCCCCTGAATCTGCTCTTCTACCAGCTCCATCTGTGTAGGTGGAGTCACTTGTGTGAGAACTGCCCACTCATCAGCAGAGGAAACATTTCTACACCTCCTCAACCCAGATATCTGCTCGGAATGACTGCGATGTTGTGAAGGCCCCCTGTGAATTGGAGGGCTTCAGTGTTGGCACTCACTCACTTGGAATTCCTTCTTCCATCTGAGAGACAAAATGCCCAAAATGAAGTACAAGTACTGGGCCAACTGACAGAAGATCCACCCGGCACACAGGAAGTGAGCTCTGGTCTGAACTTTTGTCATCTTTGTGGTGGTGGTATTTTTGTTTCTGTCTACTAGGAAGTCATATTTAATTAAGGCGTAATTTATGTACAATAAACTTCATTCATTTCAAAGTGTACAGTTTACTGAGTTTTGACAGATACATGCACTTATGAAACCACTCCAGCAGTCAGCATCCTGAATATGTCTACCACATAATCTCCCCCATGCCCTTTTGAGGTCAGTTGTCCCCTCCAAGACCCCATCTATAGACAGCCCCTGGTCTCTGCTAGCTGTAGAGAGAACGAACATACAGTGCCTGTAGTCTTAAATGAAGTCCTACCCTGTGAATTTCCTCTTTTAAGCTCTCTCCCTTGATCTAAATGGCTTCTTTTTAATTCCTTTGAGAGGCTTTTCTAATTAATTTCTGATAGTACTTGAAACTCGGTGTTAGATTTTGAAAGAAACTTTAATTTTCGGGAATGTGTGGTGTATCGTGTTTCGCTGTACAGGGTCATAGTCTGGAGACACTTTAGATGATTATTGCCACAGACCCTCTGGGTCCCTGTGTCTGCGTGGAACGGGTCTCTGGGGCAGGTGGGCAAAGCGTCAGATGAATTGACAGACAGATGCACACAGGAGAGGTTGTGTAGAATCTGAATGTATGTGTCAGGTCGAGCATCAGACCTTTATAGTACAGAGAATACAAGGGGTTGGGAGTCACAGCAGGCAAGGTACATTGAAGTTTACCAGATACAAAACAAAGGAATGACTTCGAAAGGATTTACAGGAACCAGGTAAATGTTTACAATAAAGATAAAGCAGTCCTGCCTAGGATCAGCTTAATGACAGGCAAGAATTTCACACTTTAGTGTTAATAGCACCAGGGGGTTCTGCTCTTGGCAGGCCTCAAGAATAATGCAATGTCACAGACCCCTAAATTCCTAGGCCTTGCTAAATTCTTATCTGGAGAATCTCCATTTGTCAGGAGAGTATGCCAATTTGCTTTTGGTATGCAATGTAGCCTGTACTAAAGCTTTCTATCTCAGTGAGATTCCCTGGCTCTTTCTGCAGACCAGTTGAGCCACTGGCTATTGTAATGCTTAATTAGTTACTAGTTAATTAGTTAATAGGTTAACTTCCTTGCTGCCTTCTCACAGGATTCTAAACTCGGGGGGGGGGGGGGGGGCTTCTGGGATTTTGGAACACTGGGGAAACTAACTATACCGAATTAATCTTAAGAGGCATTTATAATAAAATATTAAAAGAGAGCTTGTAGATCCATACACCAGACTAACTCGGGAAAAGAGTATGAGAATGAGAGCGCCAAAACTCCAGGAGGAGAGCTTCCTTGAAACTCTTTGCCTCATGAGTGGCTTTTAGGCATCACTGCCTGTCAAGCTGACTCGACCGGAGTGCCGTGGCAGATTATTATGGCTTTTATAGAATCTCAATCCCTTGCTTGCAGAATTCCCCTTCACCTGGATAAAGTGTGCATTTGTAACTGTATACAGTCATGGGAAATAGCATGCTGGTAGGTCGGTCCATGTTACTTTTTAGTATATACTCTAACAGTTGGTATAACTTTTAAGAATGTTTTGTTGAATTATAAATACCTCCTGCTCGCTAAAAATCCTAAGAGGGCTCACTAGAAATCCTGAGAGAGAGCACTTGTTGCTTTTACAGAGAGGACCCAGGTTCAATTCCCAGCACCCATTTGATAGCTCACAACCCCATAATTCTGTTTCCAAGGGGATATGACACCCTCTCCTGACCTCCATGGGCATCAACCATGCACATGATACACATATATACACTCAGACAAAAGCATTCATACAAAAAAGTATAGTAAAAAAAAAAACCCTTTACCTAGGAAAGACTACATCACAAAACAATGTTTAGAACTGTTCAGTGGCTATACAAAGAGCCTGAGGGTACTTGACATATCTCACACATGTGTCATCTGTGATTCATGGCATGGTACACAAAAGTACAGTTTGCTTTCTTAGCCCATGTAGGGCTGGCCCCAGCCTGCCTTCATGCCTAGCCTCTGCTGTTTCTGCCATGAGCCAGCCACGCAGCCCTGGGAGCATCAGGTTTCTGTTTAAAGCACCTGGCCTTTTCATATCAGTTATTTCGGGCAGCCTTTCAAATCAGTAGCTTTCATGGTATAACCTGAGTCTTGTAAGATTCCAAAGGCTACTTTCCAGGAAGCTTTTTCTAAGAATGAGTAAATGTTTCCTGGTGATTTTAAATTTCCAAGTGAGGAACTTCATTCTTCTGTCCTTCTTCAGTGACTAGTGATAACCTCCATATTTCAGAACGTAGCCACGCCGTTGCAGTCAAAGCACCCGAAATGACTGAGGGAATGCTAACTGTGTATCTTCTGGGAAGCAAAGGAACGGTCAGAATGGGTTCGTCTTTAGAATTGTACGTATACGCCTTATCTTCAAACGTGATTCTTCATAGGAACTGAAAAAGACTCGACTTCATATGGAAAGACAAAAACTCAGCGTAGCTAAAGCAATCTTGAATAATAACTGATTTCAAGTTGTAGTGCAAAGCTGTTTATTGGAAAAAAAAAAACACACTGTAGAACTGACAGCAACTTTGATGTTTCTGGATGGCATGGCTGCGTGAAGAAGACTGCAGAATCCATCCATCTCTATCATGCTGCACAAAACTCAATTCCAGATTGATTAAGGACCTTAGCATAAGCCCATACACCCTGAGTATGTTAGAAAATAGGGGATGGGCTTGAACTTATCAGCACCAGAAAGGAGTTTCAGAAGAGGATGCATAGCCCAGGTACTAAGAGCAGCAATAAATGGGACCTGATGAAGTTAGAGTTCCTGTACAGCAAAAGACTATGTACAGAGTGAATGTTTCCATGATGTGTTGGGGTCTCGGCACCTGGCATTTGAAATGTTCCTTGGTGTAGTTACCTGGCCTTGTCCTTGTTGGGTAAGTGTTCCTGCTTTGGTTGCTACTGCTCACTCTGGGTCTTAGGCAAATGTGATCCCTGGTAGAAAGTGGGTGGGCAGGTGTCACAAAGGAATTGAGATGGGCTTTAAGGAAAAGCTTAAAAGGGTGATAGTGGGAAAGAGCTAAGGGGAGCCGAGTTCTGCACCAAGACATTCCCTTGGGGATAGCGGTGCACTGAGAAGAGGGGCTCCTGCAGACACACTGCAACAGGACTAAAGGTGAATCTAGAGGGACCAGAATGGACAACTCTGCCTTTCTGTATGGGTCCAGTGTGACCAGTTGCCTCCAACTCCTGCAACTCACTGTAAATTCGCTACCATGATGAACTGCCACCTGGAACTGTGAAACCAAAAGAAACGCTTCCTTCCTTACGTTGCGTTGCTTTCATCCGGGCATTTTGGCACAGCAACAGAAAGAAACGTAATAGTACTCAGTACTAAGTGTAGACATGTGCCAATAGTCTGAGCACTCTGGAAACTAAGGCAGGACAACTACTGTGAGTTTGGGGGTATCTTAAGCTAGATAATGAGGCCTTGCCTCAAGCCAATCGATCAATAAACGATTTGGGAGGTATATAGCACTCCTTGGCTTATACTCGAAGGTTGTAGTTTCTTACCACACAGATGATTGCTCAGCTGGCTCCCTTGCCTCTCTATTCACAGAGCTAGGAAATGGAAACACTGTAAATGGTATTCAACCGGTGAATGGGAAATGAAATACACGTACACACAATGCAGTAGTATTCGGCTGTAACAGAATGAGATGATAAAGGTTTGCAGGTAAATAAGTGAATGGGACTGAGTGAGGCAACCCAGAGACACAAACGCCAGGTGTTCTTTCTTACTTGTAGATCCAAGCTCCAGCCCTGGAGAAGGGAGTAAGTATATAGCCAAAAGTAACCTCAGGAGCCAGGAAAGGAAAAAGGAACCATGTGAGAAAGGAGCTCAAGAGGGCACGGTAGGACCACAAGAGGGCATGGTAGGACTGGTGCTATGAAGGAGGAAACTGGAAAATGGGGAGAGGTTAGAAGCAGGAGGGAGGGAAGAATACTAAGGATGTTTGAAAAAGCTATAGGGAAACGAGCTTGAAGCGCGCGCGCGCGTGTGTGTGTGTGTGTGTGTGTGTGTGTGTGTGTGTAATTTAAATGAAAGTTATGCCACATGAGATGGTAATGCTTCCTCCAGGAACTGTAGGGTTCTATCTTTCTCACCCCCTGGCACCTCCCCATCAGGACACAGGACACTTTCACCAAAGAACAACCTGCTGGAACAGATCACACATAGCATATATCTGCCATCACATAGACATATGTTTTCTCTAGCCTTCAAGTCACCTTATAAGCATATAAATATGTCTAAGTGCTCAGAAAATTCACAAGTTTTCCCAAAGTAGTTGTTCAATTTCATAATCTCGCAGAAGATGATAATCCCAGTTGGTTGCTCCATCACCTTGCCAACATACCGTGTGATCCTTCATTTTATGTGTATTGGTACATAGCCTGCATGTATGTCTATGCATCATGTGTGTTCCTGGTGTCAACAGAGGCCAAAAGAGGGTATGGGATCCCCTGGAATTGGAACTGCAGACCTTTCTGAGACACTGTGAGTGCCGGGAATTGACCCTAGATCCTCTGATAAAACAATCAGTACTCTTAGTCATCTCTCCAGACCCCGTCTTTTTAACCATAGCTATTCAAATGGGTATGTTAGTGTGCCTTTTTATGGCTTGGGTTATATTTTGCCTTTTGAGAGTTTCATACAATATATCCTGATCAACTATCTTCCCAGCTCCTCCCAGATCCCTAACTCATTTACTGTGGTTTTTAGCTTGCATTTCTTAAAGGCTAGAAGAAGCTTTAGTGTGTGCGTATAAACTTAATATTTTAAAAGGCAGTTAGATACTGTCTTAGGGTTTTACTGCTATGAAGAGACACCGTGACCAAGGCAACTCTTGTAATGACATTTAATTGGGGCTGGCTTCCAGGTTCAGAGGTTCAGTCCATTATCAAGGTGGGAGTATGGCAGCATCCAGGCAGGCACAATGCAAGAGGAGCTGAGAGTTCTACGTCTTCATCTGAAGGCTGCTAGCAGAATATTGCTTTCAGGGAGCTAGGATGAGGGTCTTAAAGCCCACAGCCACAGTGACACACCTACTCCAACAGGGCCATACCTTCTAATAGTGCCACTCCCTGGGCCAAGCTTATACAAACAGATGCTGTGTCAATTTGGTTAAACAGCATTCGTAGTTAGTTCCACATGTGGGTCTGGACTTCCAGGTACTGATGGTTAGCCAAGCTTACAACACCAGGTATGTGCTCTCTCCCAATGGAGGCCTCAAGTCCAATCAAAGGGCAGCTGTCCCCCCACCCCACCCCCACACACACAGAGACACACAACAGTTGTTATACTATAGCATGGGTGGGAACATACTGTCCAGTCCGTTTGTTCTCTTGGTTCCTAGGGTCCACAGCTGAGTAAAATCATTGATGCCCTTTCTGCCCATCAGAGAGCATACATAACTTTCAGCACTTTGAAGGCTAGCCAACATGGAGGATATCACTCAGTACCAGTTTGGTCTCTCTATATTTTGCTACAAGGTGTGTGTGTGTTGGGGGTTATTCTCTAGTTCTCTTGTCAACCCAAAGGACTGGCAAGAGCCCATATTGTTGGAGGGGGTAAGATCCTCCGGGGCCTCCTTGACCAACTTCTGCAGAGGTGCGCCACACTTGGGACCAGAGGCATAGTCTTTTACTTGGGCCAGGCCAAGGGACCCAATGGGGGGTGGGGGGGGGGTAGGCTGTGGCAATGCACAGGTCTGGTAATGAAAAGGGTGGGGCCAGTTTATCCACTTTTAAATGTATATGCTGTGTGTGTGCTGCGTAGAGATGGAGAGATGGCACACCTGTTTAAGTGCTAAATGGTTTGCCTAACCCAAGATACCGAAGCGTTCCCTACAAAGTTTTCTTAGAAGTTATCTGATTTGGCTTTTTAATTTAGGGGTACTCTGGGTTACTGTCATATTTGTGATGAAGCAAGAATCAATGGTTTTTCGGTTTTGATTTTTGGATTTTCACTCAACAGCTGTGGAGTTGTGTTCCAGCAATGCTATAGATGACCATATACATGACTCCCTTTGCAGACATCAGTTGCTCGTGTGTGAGTTGTCTACAATGGATTCATTGTTTCCCCTTAAACTGGACTGGGTGGATTTTATGGGTTTTGGTGGAAATATCAAATCTGTTGTAGACTCACACATGGGCAAGGGACTTCTGCAAAGATGAGTTATAAACCCTCTGTCTCCCCAGAGGTTTTGATCATTGGAAGCATTCAAGGAAAATCTTCAGGAACTCTTGCACGCGCTTGACTCGACCAGCAAGAACGACGCTGCAACAGGATCCTTCTGCACACGTTTATTGGGAGAGCTTGATTGCAGAGGCGAAAAGACTTTTTGCCCAGAGCTGGTGCTGCTTTTATAGGCCTAGGAGAGGCGTGTCTCATACCCTGATTGGTTATGCACTAAGCCTCATTTGCATGTTCCTCATCTGATTGGCTACTCTCTCTCAGTACCTCACAGAGCCTCATTATCATACCTCATTTGCATGTCTCACATCCGATTGGTTACTCTCTTAGTACTTTACAGAACCTCATTATCATGCATCATTTGCATGTCTCACATCTGATTGGTTATACTCTCAGTACCTTACAGAACCTCATTATCATGCCTGGGCCAGGCAGTGTTTTTGCAAAAAACTTTACTGCATATGTACACATTGGTTGTTTGTCCAATCTTATGCATGGTGGCCAGCAGTAGTCAGTGCCACTCAGCAACGGCACATGTGGCTTCCCACATCTCCCCCTGTTTGTTTTAATAAAATGAGGCTGGACTAGGCCTGTGCAATTATGCCCATCCGCCGTGGCTCCTGTTTTAGGTCGTTCCTCTAATGTCACAGCCTTACCCGTCATAGGGTAACCCTATCGCCACCGGGCCCCATGTCTTAGGTTGGACTGTGCACGAGGAAAGTTGCCCGTCTCTGGATACCGCAGTGCTGTGTGACAATAACTGCTAAATGACCTAGGGCGAACTCTGCAAAAGAGGCCAGCCAAAAATTGAATTAGTGGGGAAATCATGATCACCCTATTGATGAGCAAGGGCTGATCAATGATCGTTGAGTCTCTCTCATCTAATCTCATGCTGACTAATTCTTGAGCATAGATAACCAAATTTCAGGGGAGGAGCCGTTTTCAATAGCTAAAAGTGCCTGAGTTACAATCACCCTGTCACGTTTTTGTTGGGTTCTGAATTTGCATACCAACCAGAGCATGAACACCAGTCCACAGCATATGGCAGCACCAAACAAAATCACTCCCACCCATTCCTTAAAGTAAGAAAAAACAGAGGTAAACCAAGAGGTAAAGTCTCCGAGGGTCACTGGTTCCACTCTGGTCCCATTAAGGTTCAGGATCTGCATCTGCAGTCTCGCCTGCAACCTCTCCAGCTCCTGCGACCAGTTCCCCTTCAGGTAATTCGATAGGTCTGTACTTTTAATAAAAGAATTATTAATATACTTATTGGGAGTAATGCACACATGCGATGTGGATGCCACACAACTCATTTGTATGACATCCATCATCCGTTCCATATTATGTTGTAAAATATCCACTCTCTGATTCACTAGCATTAACCCTGAGGCGATATGAGAATCCACCTTTTGCAGGGTAAGCAATGCTTCAGAGGATTTTTCTGCTATCTGACTTATGGTGTCAGCAGTATTAACTTGATGGGCCATAGCAGTTCCTGCGGTAACTGCTGATGCCGCGGACACCACAATGGCTGTAACAATGGCAACTGTGATTCCAAAACCTCTCTTTTGCCGAATAAGACTTGTTATTGGGAACTTCTCTGGATCTGCCTCAACAGGCACAGGGACAAAGATTGGTAGATGAACCACTAAGGCTAAGAATTTGGTTCCATTCCAGCATTGCATCAAAAAACAAGTAACATTTGTACAATCTAACCATTCTGTATTATTTTGAAATTCAGCCAATATAAAGAAAAATGGAGGATTGACACAAACTTCTACTGGAGAAGTAGTCATATTTTTGATAATTCTATTAGTTGTCACATTATCTAAATGAGTAGAGGTATTGGAAAGAGTGGCAGAAACATTCAATATCTCATAAAAGGTTCCAGTCAGCAATGCAAAGGCTGACAGACTGGTACTAGCACCTGCCTCATTGCTTAAAATCCATTGGTAATATGGCCAAATATTTTCTTTCCCTGTAGCATCTCCTTTATCGTTCATTATAGCAAAATCTAGTGGGGGTGACAAAACAAAACCCTTTGCTATTTCTCTCCGAGGAAAAATTTTTGATTGACAAGGTGAAAAAACTATAGGAAATGCGAGGTCCGGATGACACCAAGGCATGCTGCGTATAGCAGTAGCATTGCCAACAGGCCATCGTGATCTTTTGGGAATGGTCACCTTTCCCTTTATCATAATAGTGGTGATGTTTATAGGTGAAGTTATATTATTTTCAACATCACCTGAGCCTGATTGCGCTCCTTGAGCAACTTGCGTTAAAGCATTAAACAACACTCCAGAGCTCACCTTATTTTGGCTAATGGGATCTGCCCAATTAGAGATAATCTTTTTCTTTAAAAAATATACAGGGTGTAAAAGGTTTATCCACATTATGCACAAAGCATAGTGTATAATTCAAATGAAAACTAGTACTATTATACACCCGTGGCTCTTGAGGAGTTTGTCGTGCACAAGGCGCATCCAAATAACATTCCGTTGCAAAAAATAAAGGTAAGGTAGAAGAATTGGAATGTACCGGTAAAGGTACTGGCCATGATCTTACTATGGCCCACAAAGGTATACTTATCCCGGTCTCAATCATCAGGAGCAGGAGAATCATCTTGGGGTTCATCTTGCTCTTTCACGGTCCTTGTCAGTCGCATCGGGACCCAAAGTGGATTTTCTTCACCCTGTGGGAAAATACAAATAGCTCCCCGGGATCTGATTAAAATAGGATCCGGGCCATACCATTTATTATCAAGGACATTTTTCCATTTGACCATTTCATTGGGCGATTGAGGCCATTGTCCGTGCCTTTCAGCTGGTGATCTTCCAGCATCATCCAATTTTAAAAAATTAAGAGTAAATATTGTAAGGGATAGAGCCATCTTTGGTGTCATAGCCTCTATTCCCCCTTTCTGTTTTTGCAAATATTGTTTCAGAGTGCGATGGGCTCTCTCAATTATGCCTTGGCCCTGTGGATTATAGGGCAACCCAGTAATATGTTTTACTTGCATTTGTTTGCAAAATTGGCTAAATTTAGAAGAAGTATATGCAGGACCATTATCTGTCTTTAACACTAGGGGCTTGCCCCATGCAGCCCAAGCCTCTAAGCAGTGAGATATGACATGAACTGCTTTTTCCCCTGTCAAGGGAGAGGCATGTAGGACACCAGAACTGGTATCGATGGATACATGTACATATTGTAATTTCCCAAAAGATGGGATATGCATGACGTCCATTTGCCAAACATCTAGGGGTTGCAATCCGCGAGGATTAGCACCCACGGAAGGTGCATTAACAAATTCTACACATTTACCACACTGTAGGACAATATTTCGGGCTTCGGATCGTGTGAGTTTAAACTTTTGTCGTAATGTAGAAGCAGGGACATGATAAAGTTGATGAAATTTCTTTGCACTTTCTATAGAACTTTGAATTAGGAAAACCACGTCTCTGGTGGCTGAGTCAGTAATTGCATTTCCCTTAACCATAGGTCCAGGTAAAGATGTATGTGCTCTAATATGTTGAATATAAAAGGGATGCTCACGCATCAAAATACAATTTTGTATTTTCATCAAAATTTCAGATACAGGACTGGACTGTTTAAAATTTCCGGCAGTCTCTAATGCTAGAACCACGTTAACCACATAAACAGAATCAGAGATAATATTTATGGGCATAGGAAATCTTTTAAAAACTTCTAAAACCACCAAACATTCTACCAATTGAGGGGCTCCTGGTGTAAATTGCAACCTTACAGCCTTTTCATTGATTACATAACTTCCAACTCCTGTTTTGGATCCATCTGTATAAATATCAATGGCTCCCTTTATAGGGGTATTAGCCATTACCTTTGGAAATATTACTGGATGCAATAACATAAAATGTAATAACGGATGTTTAGGATAATGATTATCAATTAAACCAGAATAACTGCATCTAAGAATGGCCCATTCATCTATAGTAGCACACAATATTTGCATTTGTGCGACAGTATACGGGACAATTATGCTATCAGGCATTTTTCCAAAGTGAGTGATTGAAGTTTTTATCCCTTTGTGGGCCATATTTACTACCATGGTGGGATAATGCTCTATAGTCTTATTAGGGGATATATGTGGATGTATCCATACTAAAGGACTATTTTGCCATAACACAGCAGTTGGCAGATTGATGGTGCGTAATATGCATAGGCACAAAGGTTCTTGCTCATTTATACGAGTTAACTGTGCTGTTTGGATCGCCTTTTCCACTTTCCTAAGAACATCAGAAGCCTCAGGTGTTAATTGTCTCAATGAGGTTATATGTGAGTCTCCTTCTAAAATTTGAAATAAAGGTTTTAATTCCGAAGTAGGGATCCTTAAATAAGGTCTAATCCAATTTATATCTCCTAATAATTTTTGAAAATCATTTAGTGTCTTTAGATGGTCTTTTCTAATACTAATCTTTTGTGGGGTGACACATTGTAAAGTAATAGTGGCTCCTAGAAAATGACTAACATTAGACTGCTGTACCTTTTCTGGTGCAATACTCAAACCATTATTTTTTTAAAGTTTCATTAAGCAAGCCATAAGCTTGCTGTATACTTTCTTCTTCAGGTCCACAGATTACAATGTCGTCCATATAATGACAGATTTTTAAGGAGGGGAAACCATCCCTAACCGGTTGTAAAGCTTTTCCTACATATAACTGACATATGGTAGGGCTATTTGCCATTCCTTGGGGTAAAACCCGCCATTGGTACCTTTTATCAGGTTCCATATGATTAATAGAAGGCAAGGTGAATGCAAACCTAGGTTTATCTTTCTTATTTAATGGAATTGAAAAGAAACAATCCTTAATATCTACTACTATAATTCTCCAATCCTTAGGTAGAGCTGAGAGTAGGGGGAGTCCTTTTTGTACAGGACCCATAACTTGCATTTGTGCATTAATGGCTCTTAGGTCATGTAACAATCTCCATTTACCTGACTTTTTCTTTACAACAAAAATGGGGGTATTCCAGGGTGATTGAGTGGGTTCCACATGTCCCAGGTCTAATTGTTCTTGTACTAATTCTTTAGCTGCTTTTAACTTCTCAGAGGGTAAAAGCCATTGAGGCACCTACACCATGTCCTCCGTATGCTACGGAATGGGCAAAGGCTCTTCAGTGGCCCCTAGAAAAAACCCAGCCCTTTCTTGTCTGCCTTTTCTGTGGCTTTAACTGGTGAAATTCTACCTTGCAAAATTTTTTCCAAGACCTAGTCCAGGTATATATCCCATTCCTTTCATCATCTCCTTGCTTTTCTGAGAGTAATCATTAGTCAATATAAAGTTCATAGCTGATAACACATCTCTCCCCCATAAGTTTACAGGCAAAGGGAGTACATATGGTTGAAAAAGCCCTGTCCTTCCTTCTTTATCTTTCCATTGTAAGGATTTTGCACTTATAGTTGGGGTAGCCTCATATCCTAATCCTTGTAAGCTATGTGACGATTGATTAACAGGCCAAGAAGCAGGCCACCATTTACTAGATATAATGCTTTTATCTGCTCCTGTATCCATTATACCTTGAAAGGGTTTTCCTTCTATTTGTAAAGATATGTACTTTATTTTCAAACATACTCTTTCTACCCTTTGTACACTGCTTTTGCATATTACCTGTTTTCTTATGTTGTTTAGAATAACTCCAACCTTGGGTTTCCAATTTTAAGCTAACTTTCTGTTACAAGCAAAAGGCTGCCTGCCCCTTTAAAAGCTCCATTTGCAATCAGCCTTCAGCAGGGCTTTTTCAGCTGTACTTGACTCCCAGCCACTGTGCAGCTAACTTGTCAATTTTTGCTGTGCAGACTGAGACTGCTTTTTTATTTTTCAACATGAAACACAGGACAACAATCATTCAATCATCCAAGCAAAAACAAACACGAGTTGACAGACATATAGACAATTTGGTGCACCAAAAAACAGAAAATAGAACACAGATATCCTATTCGAAGCTAAAAATATTTCCATAGGAGCCAGAGAGGAAGCAGGACGTCTCCCGTTTTCTGTCTGTCCCTAGGAGGGCTCTGAAATAGCTTATTTTCATTTTTTTCTCCTTCTTCTAGGAATTCTGCACAGTGGCTGCTTCTAATAGTTACTCCTCTTTCCCTGAGAGCTATCTTTAAGCCTTTGATGAAGGCTGCCTCTTTAGTCAAAGTCCTCGAGAGGAGGGTAAATTGACTTAATTTTTTGTTCTTCATTTTTTATATTATCCTTTATATCTTTATATTATCCTTTGTATCTTTACATTTTATATTATCCTTTGTATCTTTATATTTTAGCTTCCTTTCTTTTTCTCTTTTTATATTTCTTAAGTTACTTATTTTTCTGCGCGCGTCTTCTTTTTCCTTTCTCTCTGTTTCTGTTATGCCTTCCTGGTACTCCTACATAGTCGCTGCCCTTCCTTAACAGCTGGTCCCACACAAACCCAGCAACAACTACCAGACCCACTGCGTAAGAAAGCATACCTCTCAGAGACTTACCTTAATTTCTTTATACTTACCGGTACCACCGTTCCTCAGCTGAAGAGTTCTGAATCCACGCAGTTGAATCCTTCTCAGCAGTCTGTTTTGCAGGAACCTTTATTAACACCGCTCCCCAGCTGAAGAGTTCTGAATCCACGCCGGATCCTTCTCAGCAGTCTGTTTTACGGGAACCTTTATTAACCGCTCCTTCCCCGCGATGCAGTTCTGAATCCTCCCTGTAGCAGGGGGTCTTCGCTCGTGCCTGAAGATGTTTCTTGTCCCGGGTTTTCGGCACCACTTCTTGCACGCGCTTGACTCGACCAGCAAGAACGACGCTGCAACAGGATCCTTCTGCACACGTTTATTGGGAGAGCTTGATTGCAGAGGCGAAAAGACTTTTTGCCCAGAGCTGGTGCTGCTTTTATAGGCCTAGGAGAGGCGTGTCTCATACCCTGATTGGTTATGCACTAAGCCTCATTTGCATGTTCCTCATCTGATTGGCTACTCTCTCTCAGTACCTCACAGAGCCTCATTATCATACCTCATTTGCATGTCTCACATCCGATTGGTTACTCTCTTAGTACTTTACAGAACCTCATTATCATGCATCATTTGCATGTCTCACATCTGATTGGTTATACTCTCAGTACCTTACAGAACCTCATTATCATGCCTGGGTCAGGCAGTGTTTTTGCAAAAAACTTTACTGCATATGTACACATTGGTTGTTTGTCCAATCTTATGCATGGTGGCCAGCAGTAGTCAGTGCCACTCAGCAACGGCACATGTGGCTTCCCACAAGGAACTGTATTGTCTCCTGAGAGAAGTAAATGGAGGGACAGTCATTAGTCTCTGAGGGACAAATCCTAGTTTCTTCTTCCCTTGAGACACTAAAACTTATAAATGTGTGCACAGACCCAGCAACATAATACTCTCACACACTAGCAAGTCTTGTAGCCAAATGCACCTCTGCATGTAACGGAGCCAGATGCCCCAAGGGAGCCTCCTTCACGCTCACCTTTCTCTGCCTTCAGCTTTGCTCACTGCTCACTCAAGCAGCTTATGAGAGGGTGGCCAGGGGCTCGTGTCAAAAGTCTGGGAACACAACGGAAGGATGGATTAGATTCAAAACTGGCTTCACTCATTCCACAATATCCACAATAATGGGATATCAGGTGAGTTTCCTTTTTCCCTGACTAGCCTGGTCAGCTTGCAGTACAAACTGTGTGCTGCCTTTGTGACTTCAGACCAATAAATCACAAGCTCTTCGGGGAGGCCTATAAAGCAAGGCACACGTTTCTTTTTCTTGCCTAAGCAAACCAACACCTGAGCCATCGTGGCTGCCTCCAATGTATTGTTTCTGCCATTGTTCCTTAGAGCTTCATTTAGCTGCTGAGCAGTGTGCCACTCTCTATAAATAACAACCTGTCACAGTGACAAGTACGGAGGAAGCTTGTCCGAAATGCAAAGAATTCAGGCAGGCTGTATTTTACTGACTTCTTGTGTGAGCAAGAGGCGGATTCATCAAAACGAAGCTGCCACAGCTTAGACACAACACTTTGCTTACTTGCAGGTGTGAGGGATGTCTTATTTTAATATTTTAAAAGCCTAATGGAATCTAGAAAGATTTGTTACTTCAAAGATTTCTTTTATCACCTTTGTTCCGAATTGTCTTATTTTTCTGGTGGTTAGACACGTCAGCCATTGAAGCGTGGCATCTCTCCTCTCAAGGCTGTCCTGCTTGAGCAGGCTTTGCAAGCACAGAGGTGGTTGTTGTTGTTGTTGTTGTTGTTGTTGTTCCTTACTAAATAATAATTGTCTGTCTTGTTAGTGATTTGTGAGTATGTGTTCAGAAAAAGAGTGGAAAGGGAAAGAAGCAGAGCCGTGAGGTCACGATGTCACAGCCTCAGGGTTCACAGTTGGTTCCCAGAAAGGTTTGCCACAGCCCCACTGTTCCACCTTACATCAGCGGTCATGCTCCCGGGTCTCAGATAAAGCTTGCTTTGAAGTCAAAAAGGTAGCAGCTGACTAAGAAGAACGAACAGGTAGAAGCAGATTTGCCCCGGTCCTACAGTCCCCTCTGTCTGACCTTGTCATAAGCCCAGCTCACTTTCCTCCTCAGAAACTAAGTTCAGAGGGTTGGTGACATCTAGGGAGTAGGGATGGAACCCAGTTGGTAGAGTGCATGGCTAGACTTTGAGTCCCTGGACCAGACATTCTGGTGCTATGGCTCTAATCCCAGCATTCAGAGGGAAGGAGCCTGGAGAACCCAAAATTCAGCATCATTCTCGTCTACATAACGAGTTCAGGGCCAACCTGGGTTGTATGAGACCTAAAAAAAAAAAAAAAAAAAAAAAACCTCACCAATTATGGCGTGTTTAGTCCCTTGATAGTGTTTGTATTAGCTTCATTCTCTGCTGTAAAGTCTTGGTGGTAAAACTCACGGAATGGGGGAGTAGACTCAGAGTGAATTTGTTTTGGAACAAGCTAAGGCCTCCCCCAGACACACAGTCGCAATTATGTCGGTGTAAATGTTGCCTGGTCCTTTTGAGAAATCCTATCTTGACTAAGAACCTTTCGTGAAACCCAAACTCAAGCCTCCAGAAGCTAGCACTGAAGAGCCTCATTGACCAGCACAGTGGGAAAGCACAGGGCAGGACTCCCACCCAGACCCCATCAAACCTGAGTGACACTGCTCCCCAGCCTAGTGGGAGCTCAGCGGGATGCTCCCATCACCACAAATCCCAGTGGCTAACTGTGCAAAACCTTATCTCTACACTACATCTCAAAACGCCCTCTTCCTGAGTCCTCATCCCCATTAACACAGTAATGTCATGCTGCACAAGGTCCTTCTGTGAGCCTGTTTCGTATTTGCATATGGTAATTTTACATTTGCATATGGTAATCTCTCCTTGGCTGCCTAGTAGGGCTGACCACCACCCTTCACTAGCTTTGATATTTGGGGTAAGATGGAGACACTACTGAATGGCCACAGAGTATCACTACCTTCCTGCTAGTGCTCATGACCGTCCATTCCAGCTAGCTCATACTTAGTCTTTAGGTCTGAACTCCAATGTCACTTTCTCAGAGGAATCTTATCTAAACTAGTCCTCCTTGCTGTGCTTTTTTAACATAGCAACTAAGTTGGAAATTAGCTATCTTAATATGCACCTTTGAGAAGCATTTCATGTCTTCATGGGCTCGGGCAACCACTAGCACTACCTAATTCCAAAACATTTTACACCCCAACAGAGCTTTCTCCCCCAATCAAACTCATCTCTCCTGCAGCCTGTGGGACACACGACTTTTTCTGTGTCTATAGGTTACCTACCCAGGATATTTCTTATTAAAGGAATCTCCTTTTGTGTCTAGCTCTTTTTGTTGTGCCAGGAAGCATTCTCGAACTCCAAAAAAGCCCCAAGGAGCCATTTCTAATGTACTCACATTAGAGTCTCTTTATTACAAACTGGAGCTTGGGCCTACTCAGAGGACAGTTTTTTGGTGAGACAGCCCTGAACTTTCAATGGGACAAGGTTTTATAGGCAGTGGAAGTAAGTGGCTGAGGGTCCAGCCCGGCAAGCGTCTTAACTGAGCGACTATTGTAAGCTTACAGGTGGGTTCTGAAGCAAGGCCATATACAATCACAGTCTGAAGGTACATCTGAAACAGTCAGACTAATCATTGAGACCCTGTTGCTAGGAAGTAGCTAGGGAGTAACTCTGGCCCAGGACAAGCCGTGGTCCTTCCTGGTCCTTGTGGACAGCTTGGGTTCAGCTGTGGGCCAAGTTCTCAGGCCTTTTTTTTTTTCCTTTTAAGATAAAGGCTGAAAAAAAAAAAAGATAGAGGCTGGTTCCAAGATGGAATAGGTTTGCCTTCTTACTTTCATTTAGCACAATGTTTTCAGATTGTCCATCTGCCAGCACATACTACCTCCTTACTCCCTCAGTGCCACCCTGTAGAAAGATGTAATGCATTTCTTTGCCTTTTCATTCACTACTGGAGTCCAGTCACATGACAGAGGGGTGAAGTGCACTCAGCTGCTTTTCTGCTTACTTGTCATTTGGTAATTGTGTCCTTAGTTATTTTGAGAAATTATTCAAAAGTTAAAGGAAACTTCTCCATAGTATCTGCATGTTCTTCTCCCTCTGACCCTCTCCCTTTCCCTGTTTCTTCCTTATTTTCTAAACTATGCAGAAATTTTGTCTGACTTCTTCTGCACTTTATCCCCAAAAAGCAGATACTCACTCAAAACTAGTTATCCAACTGAGCACGGGAGCACACACTTTTAACCCAGTACTCAGGAGGCAGAGATAGGCGAATCTCTGTCAGTTCAAGTTCTGGTCTACATAGAGAGTGCGAGACCATCCACAGCTTCATAGCGAGACCATGTCTCAAAATGAGGAAGGAGGAGGAGGAGGAGGGGGAGGAGGAGGAGGAGGAGGAGGAGGAGGGGAGGGAGAGAGGGAGAGGGAGGAAGGGAGGGAGGGAGGGAGGGAGGGAGGGAAGGAGGGACAAAGAAAAGAAGGAAAAGAGAAAAAACAAAAGAAATAAATGAAAACAGTTAATGTTGAGTGAGCCTGGCTGGAGTTTACGTTTTGTACAAGACAGTCTAGATAGATTTACAGATTTGAGGATCAGATGGCACAGAAACCAGGAAGGCTGCATAAGTAGGCATGCAGATTATTGAAACCCCTGTATTATGGGAAAGGACAGGTACAGGGAGCGAGGGCTTATATAATCCATGCCTGTCAGTCAAAACAGAAACCCACCCAAATTACAAAGCTCCAAACAATCGTCACAGTCTATGATTTCCATTGCTCCCCAATGTCTTGCTGTCAGTCTTGACTGTGTGTTTCTTGCTATTGCTTTGTTTTGAATTAAAAAATAAAAACTTGCTATTCTTGCAATTTGGGGGGAGTCTTCATTTCAGTTCCTTGAATAAAAGACCAAGAACCTGGAAACACCCAACTCCATCAGACCCTGACCCTGACCCTGACCCTGACCCTGACCACCAGTGAGCTGCAGATTCTTTTGTACTTTCACACTGAAAATTCTGAGTGTGTAAAATGAATTGCATACTATGAAACTGACCTCCTTCGATGTGTTTTTCTACTTTTAAAAAAGACTTGTTTATAATTGTTTTATGCGTAAGGGTGTTTTGCCCGCACGTCTGTGTGTGTGTGTCCTCAGTCCCCGAAGAAGCCTGAAGAAGCCATCGTATCCCTTGGAACTGGAGTTACAGTTGTGAGTTGCCATGTGGGTGCTGGGAATTAGGTCAGGTTCCTCTGGACGAGCAGCTGGAGCTCGTAACCGCTGCACCAACTCTCCTGCCCTTCACAGCATTTCGAAGTGCGTTGTTCAAGCGCATTCTCGAAACTTACAGGCCTCCATCTCCAGAAATGTGTCAGTCACTCCATCTCAAGGTTGTTATTGAAGATTGGTATTTTACCTAGGACTAGTAGTATTGGAAAATCAAGGGAAGCTGATGATTGGTGATTGATTACCTTTTACAAAGAAAGAGGAAAGCCAATAGGAAGTTTCGTTTACAATACGATCAGGTGATGTCGCTCTCAAGAGGGGCAGGGTAGTTGAATTCTCTGAGCTAGAATTGAAATGAGTTATTTGAAGATCTAGAGAATCTGAAATTTACATTGATTTCGTACATTCTTATCACATTGGCCCATCGAAGCTGCCCACAATCTCCGCCCAGTGGCCAATAGTGGGAAAGCTTTAAAAGATGCTTCTAGAAAAATGTAAGTCCCCAGTGTGAAGCAGTTCTGTTATTTGCTTTATTTGCTCGTGTTTGGATCCAGTTGTTCTCACAGCCGAGATGAAATCCATCACCAATGGAGTCCCCGCCTCCCCTCCCCCGAGCAGCCGGTTTCTGTCCTCTCCAGCTGACCCCGTTCCTCTCCATCAATCCAGCTTTGATCACAGCTCCCAAGGTTCCACTGAAGGCACAACACAGGGCCCAGCCTGCATACTCACATATTGGCTTCACATAGTTTTATTTAATTTCCTACACTGGACAAAAGCAAGATTGCCAAATCCGAAAGCTTACTGGGCAGCACAGCTGAGTGAAGCCAACAGCTGATATCAACCCCCATTTTAGAAGCAGCTGACTGCCTGGCTCATCCTTTAATAGAATTTCCTGGTTTACACTGAAGATGAAGGCCGGTTGCCATGGAGACGGTCTTTGAATGGGAGTCAGGACCCTCCCTTAGTCTGAGTTCTTTCCAGAAGGGCAGAGGGTGATGCAGGCAAAGGAAGCCAAGCTCTTCGAACAATGACGTTTTCTCACCAACATTCAAACCTCACTCGCCAGAGAAATCTGTGCTCACCTCAGACGGAGGCCACTTGGATCTGTCTTTTTATAAAATGTCAAGGTAGCTATTTTGCCATACTTGAAAAAAGTGCTATTTTATTGATTTTTTAAAAATGTAATTAGTGACATGTGAGACTGCCTAGTATACTAACATAAAAGGCAAAGCTGAATCTCATTTCCTGGTCTCTGACTTCCACACTCATGAGATGAGTTTGCAGATGGCCTTTTCTGTATTTCTACTTGTTGGTCAAACAAACAAACAGACCTTACTGAGTGTGGTGGTGCATTCCTTTAATCCCAGCACGGTGAGATAGAGGCAGGAAGATGAGTTCAGAGTCGTCCTCTGACTCATAAGGAGTTCAAAGCCACCCCGGGCTACATTAGATCCTGTGGGAAAAGAAAAGGAGAGGCAGGCAAGAAACAAGAAAAGGAAAACCACAAATCAAATGAGAAAGTTTGATGAAATTCCTACAAATAGCTACAAAGTTTCTTAACTCCAGCCAGAGTTGCTTCAAAGAATTAAAGGCAATGGTTGTATAATTCAGAATTTTACTTCTGTATATATAGACAAGAGAATGGAAACAGACTCAAATAACAATTTGTATACCCAAATTCCTGCTAGCCAGAAGGTATCAGCCCACTGGATGAAAGTAGATGGTCGGTGCACACCATGACGTATTACCCAGTCTTTAAGAAGGATGTTCTGGCCCCTACTATAGTAGCTAAACCTGCAAAGCACTGAGAAGTCAGGGGCTGGAGGAAGGCACTGTGTCTTAGTTAGGGTTTTATTGCTGTGAAGGGACACCATGACCAAGGCAACGTTTATAAAAGCAAACTTTTAGTTGGGGCTGGCTTACAGTTTCAGAGGTCAGTCCACTATCATCATGGCAGGAAGCATGGCAGTGTCCAGGTAGACATGGTGCTGGAGTAGGAGCTGAGAGTTCTGCATCTTGATCTGAAGGCAGCCAGTGGAGGGTCTCTTCGGCACTGGGCAGAGCTCGAGTACTAGGAGACCTTCCAGCCTGCCTACACAGTGACATACTTTCTCTAACAAGGCCACACCTATTCCAGCAAGGCCACACTTCCTAATGGTGCCACTTCCCATGGACCAAGCATATTCAAACCACCACATATGGTAAGGAACTGGATTTGATGGGCTCCATTCTGCAGTTTGGAGAGGGAAAAGGTTCGGGAGATGTCTGCACAGCAGTGTGGACTTCCTTAATCTCTAGATGGATACTCTTAAGATGGTCGAGAAGTAAACTTTATGTATTTGTATTTGTTATTTAGGTAGCTTAAAGACAGGGTCTCGCCATATTGGCCACGTGGGCCTCAAAATCACAGAGATCCACCTGTCTCTGTCTCCCTGGTGCTGGGTGAGGTGTGTATAACCACACTTGGTCAAACTCTATTTTAACACAATGAAAATGTAAAGTAAACATAGATGAATCCAGAGCCACTGGATCTGGCATTTTTTGCTCCCTTGCTTTTACTAAAAGGAACTTCCAGTGGCCACAGACCCTGGTACAGCAAATCACAAGCCTCCATAATCATGTACTCTGTAACCATGTACTCTGTAACCGTGTACTCCTGTAACCATGTACTCCTGTAACAGTGTACTCTGTAACCATGTACTCTGTAACTGTGTACTCCTGTAACTGTGTACTCTGTAACCGTGTGCTCTGTAACCGTGTACCCTGTAACTGTGTACTCTGTAACTGTGTACTCTGTAACTGTGTACTCTGTAACTGTGTACTCTGTAACTGTGTACTCTGTAACCGTGTACTCTGTAACTGTGTACTCCTGTAACTGTGTACTCCTGTAACCATATACTCTGTAACCGTGTACCCTGTAACTGTGTACCCTGTAACCGTGTACCCTGTAACCGTGTACTCTGTAACCGTGTACCCTGTAACCGTGTACCCTGTAACCGTGTACTCTGTAACTGTGTACTCTGTAACCGTGTACTCCTGTAACCATATACTCTGTAACCGTGTACTCTGTAACTGTGTACTCCTGTAACCATATACTCTGTAACCGTGTACGTGTGCAACCTAAATCCTATGGCTCAGGACTGAGTGGGCTTCTGGAAGAGTCAGATTAGAGGTGACTGAAATGTCAGTGGCTAAAGTGTCTCTCTTTCTCTCTGTATCCCCCATTTCTCTCATCCCTACATCCTTTTCTTCCTCTACCTCCCTGTCACACAAGTCGCCATCTCTCTCCTTTTTCTTCCTCCTTTCCACTCTGTCTCTCTCCTGATTTCTCGGGTCAGATTTTGATTTTGATTGCTATTTGGAACTTGGCCTGGCAGGGCTACCAGGCTGAGTCTCAGCAAGTCCTACCCCACAGTGAGTGGCGGTGTATGCTGTGAAGATGGGGACAAGAACACACTGCAGGGCCACCACAGACAGGTTAACTCTCTCTTCTACAAGCCAGGCTTTGAGGCTTTAACAGAAGACAAGGGTCTAGTTAAGTGAGTCGGGTATAGCGGTACGTATCCAGCACAGGGAAACAGACAGAGGTGGAGCTCTGTGAGTTCAAGGCCAGACAAGAGTCTGTCTCAGGAAGGAAGAAAGAAAGAAAGAAAGAAAGAAAGAAAGAAAGAAAGAAAGAAAGAAAGAAAGAAAGAAAGAAAGAAAGAAAGAAAGAAAGAAAGAAAGAAAGGAAGGAAGGAAGGAAGGAAGGAAGGAAGGAAGGAAGGAAGGGAGGGAGGGAGGAAGGAAGGAAGGAAGGAAGGAAGGAAGGAAGGAAGGAAGGAAGGAAGGAAGAAAGAAGAAAGAAGAAAGAAGAAAGAAGAAAGAGAGAGAGAGAGAGAGAGAGAGAGAGAGAGAGAGAAAGAAAGAAAGAAAGACTAATTTTCCCATGTGAAGGTTCACATGGACGGAGCCCAGCAAGTTTCTTTCCGTCACCTCTGACCTCACAGCAGCAAATCCTGATGGCCAGGATGTGAGCTTTCACCCCTGCGGGGCCAGGAGGGGAGAAAGGCACGCATTAGCAAGCTCAGTGCTAAGTACTCTGCTGTGGGCTTTCTCCCCTGCATTGACAAAGGCTTCTCAGCTGGTCCTGTGTTAGCTGGAGGGGAAAACAGGAGGAGGGACATGCTAAGGTCTCAAGTGTTTCCCTGGGCGTTCCTCACTTCTATGAGAAGAATATTCTGTAATTAAAATCCCAGTCTGTCTCTGTCTCTGTCTCTGTCTGTCTCTCTGTCTCTCTCTCTCTCACACACACACACAAATCGCCATCTAATTTCCCTTTGATCTGCTTTTTCCACTTTGGTTGTAAGGTTTTACAGAAATTCCCCAAATGCTTTAAATCTGCAGTAATTTTACTTCATCCTAATTAAACTTCAATGGACAAAGGGGAAACCCTCACACCAGGCTTAGCTTGTTTTGTCTTATTCAATAAAGCATTTTTAGGGTATCCACGACATGCCTGAAATTGGGTGTCAGAAACAGAAAGATGAATAAGTGTGCCTTCCCCTGTGTGCCTGCAGTGTTAATGAGCGTGCAAATAATACACACAACTTTGTGATGCCCACACAGGAGTGGAAATGTCATCAAAACGCCATTTCCCCTTGAGCTTGTGGGAATAAGATGGAGGCTCGGGCTGGGCTGACAGTTTCTGTAGATTAGCGACATTTAAGGAACATGGCAAAGACAGCTCACAGGCTATAAGCCTGGGGCCAGGGAAATACAGCATGTATGTATGTGGGCACCTACGGGGAAAGCCAGGTCATCTGAAGTTCTAGGCCATGGCTGGGAACCCCTTGCATCCTGGGAGCCCTGCCCATGTTTTCCCAGCTCCCACATGCATGGGGCTCACCTGGGGACTTGTGTAGATGCACATGGAGTCTGCAGCTCAACTGTCTTATTTCTAACAAGTTCTATAGTGGTATCTGCGCTGCTGGCCACACTGTGAGAAGCCAGGTCCTACCCTCTCACTCACTATCTCCTCCTACGCTCATCTATGGAGTCTAGGTGGACCCTCAGGGGCCTGCGCGGAGGATTGCTGATGCCTGATTGGAAGAGTGGAGAGAAAGGAGGTAGAAACTGAGAGAGCTAGTGATCAGAAAACGGGCCTGGGTCTCTCCATCAGAGGTTAAGCATGGTCAGAGGTGCAAGAAAATAAGGGTCGGGGCATTTAATGTTGAATAAATGTGTATGCGTATATGTATATTATATGTGTATGTATCTTAGAGTTTTACTGCTGTGAACAGACACCTTGACCGTGGCAAGTTTTATAAAGGACAACGTTTCACTGGACTGGCTTACAGGTTCAGAGGTTCAGTCAATCATCCTCAAGACAGGAGCGTGGCAGCATCCAGGCAGGCATGGTGCAGGCAGAGCTGAGAGTTCTACATCTTCATCTGAAGGCAGCTAGTGGAAGACTGACTTCCAGGCAGCTAGGATGAGGGCCTTAAGCCCATGCCCACAGTAACACACCTACTCCAACAAGGCCACACCGCCTAATAGTGCCACTCCCCGGGGCCAATCACATACAAACTGTCGCAGTATGCATATATGTATGTATATGTGAATTTATTAGGTCAAACTTATGAAATAGTGACAAACAGCTGAATCATACCAGAGTTTGAAAACCTAGTAGTTGCTTGTTCCTGAGGCTGGATGACTCAATAGTCTCAATATGGCACTGAAAACCTGGAAGTGTTCAAGAGGGCCTGACGCTGGGTGTGGCATCACTGAAACAATTGGCAGTCTCAACCAACACAGATGGCAAGAGTGAAAGGCAAGAGTGAAAGGCAAGCGAGCAAAGTCAGGCCACATTTCTTGTGCCACAGCTGTTTTGTGTGGACTGCTAACAGAGTGTGCTGCCCACAATGGGGGTGGGTCTTCCTGCACCAATCAAGTCAGCCAGCCGGTACAGCTCTTCAGTCAGGTGATTCCTTGCCGACAGGGGGAGAGGTTAAGGTGTGGAGCCCTTCCATTGCAGCCTGATCTTCCAGCAGGCACAGGGTGGAGCCAGACCTCACCTCCACATTCAGATGTGTCCTGTTGTTTGCTATCCCGTCTGAAAACCGATGAGCATCCACACCCAGAAGCCAAGAGTCTCAGGCAGGAAGTGCTAGTTCCAGACAGTACTGTCTGATGGAAAGCAGGGTACATGAAGTTAGACTCGCCTGGTACAAATGGCCTGACCATCCTGGACCAACTGGGGATCTGCCCCTGTGTAGGACCACCCAGAGGCCCAGAGTGTTCTCATTAGTTGGCACGTACAGAGGTCAATAGACTGACTGGTGGGCACCTTGAAGCCATCTTGGGTAGAAATTTTGTCAGAATCTTTACTGGAGAAGAAAAAGTTCCCTTCCTGTTCAGCAAATTCAAAAATTGTGTTTCTACGTCGTCAGGAGCCTCGCTCCAGGGGTTTCTGTTGCCATATGCTAAAACACCACAGCCGAGAGTAACTTGGGGAGGAAAGAGTTAATTTATCTTACACTTCCACATCACAGTCTATCACTGAAGGAAGTCGGGGTCGAGAGAGGCAGGAATGAAAGATGAAGCCATGGAGAAATGCTGCTTACTGGCTTGTTCTCCATGGTTTGCTCAGCCTGCTTTCTTATATAACTCAGGACCACCAGCCCAGGAGTAGCATCCCACAGAGGTCTGGGTCCTTCCATATCAATCACCAATCAAGGAAATGCTCTACAGACTTACCTACAGGCAATCTGATGGAGGAGGCAATCTGATGGAGGAGGCAATCTGATGGAGGAGGCATTTTCTCAATTGAAGTTCCTCTTCTCAGATGAGCTTTGCTTGAGTCAAATTGACAAAAACAAACAAACAAACAAACAAACAACAACAACAAACCAAACAAATAAAAACCCATCCAGGTCTGAACCTAAAACTGTAGGTGAAAAATCCTACTGTTTTAAAGCCATTTTCTCTGTGGGCACCGAGGAAGCCCTGAGTGAATGAATTGTCTGACATGGACACACATGTCACAGATCAAGGCCTCGGACCCATGGGAAATGGACGAAGCCTTCCTCTTCAAACTTCCAGTGTAAACGCTGGCAGTGTGTGCAGGTAGGTACAAATGTTTATGATTGATCAATGTGTGCCAGCAACCTCAGCTTTTCCCTTCTGTACAGACTGCCCCCCCTACGGAAACCTCCTATTGAGAGGAGTGGGGGGGGGAACCCCTCCCCCTGTGCTGTGCAGAAATCAAGAGGCTGAGTTTCTAGTTGCTGGTGTAGTTTATGACGCTCCATCAGAGTACACACAGCCCACCCAACCCAGCTGTTCTGTTCTTTCTGTATTTCCTCACCATCGCAGTGAGGTTTCTAGATCCAAGCTCTGTGGCCACTCTCCAGGTCTCCTGTCTGTGAGGTGGGGGGCAGTCACACCTGTGCTGTAATCCCAGTACATTCCACAGAGCTTGTGTCTTGTAGCCCAGGCTGGCCTTCAATTCACAAAATATACGTGTATGTGTGTGTGTGTGTGTGTGTGTGTGTGTGTGTGTGTGTGTGTGTGTATCATGATGTATATGTGTATGTATACACACACACACACACACACACACACACACGATATAGATGTGGGTGACCTTGAACATCTGAACCACCTGCCCTTACCTCCCTCTGCCCAGATTGCAGGTGTGCCATCACAACCAGTTTTATGGTGCAGGAGACTAACGCCTTAGTGCGTGTTAGGTGAGCTCTTACAATGAAGCTGTACTTCCAGCCCAACAACTGTTTTGTTTTGTTTTGTTTTGTTTTGTTTTCCAAGACAGGGCTTCTCTGTGTAGCCCTGGCTGTCTTGTAACTAGCTATGTAGACCAGGCTGGCCTCCAGTTCACCAAGATCTGCCTGTCTCTGCCTCCCACATGCTGGGATTAAAGACATGCACCACCACCCAGCCCCCTGCCTCCTGTGTTTCCTTTAAACTATCCCTAATCCTTTGAGGAACCAGTTAGAATTTTCTTATATTGACAATGCAGAAATCTACACAGAACCCATAGGCAAAGTTCCATGTGTATGGTGTTTTTGAGAGGGGAGGGAAGAATGAAGACATATGAACCTATATCTCTAGACAAAGCTCAGAGGACTGCTTGTCAAAGCAAGTGAGACTTTGCAGCATTGGTTTTAAAGGTTATTTCAAAAACAAAGACATCCTGGAGCGCTGTCAACCTCGTCTCACGGTAACTCAAAAGGAGGCAGAATCACTGATTTCTTGGAAATGTAGACATTCTCCTAGAAATTTAACACACTCACACACACACACACACACACACACAGAGAGAGAGAGAGAGAGAGAGAGAGAGAGAGAGAGAGAGAGAGAGAATGAGCCCACTCAATCGGCTGTTCACATTTTGGTAATTTAAAAGGACATAACAGATTTTTTTTATTTCAATGATAATTGCAAACTCATGCAGAAAATGTAAAGGCACATTTCATGATTAGCTTGCAGCATAAACTATGGCTTCTATTAATGTATTCCAATTTGTAATTCTTTTCACAGTGTGAGATTTGAAAGCTGTGATTAAAATTAATTAGGTTAAGTAAAGTTTATCCCCCCCCTGAGCACTGCTGTTGGGAAAAAGCAATAAGAAAATGCGGACTACATCTGGCTGTGCAGGAAGCAGCATCTTCAACAGACTCGCTGACTCCCTTTTTCCCACAGAGGCTACATGCTGCTTATTTGGCAGATCTCGGGCACCACATCTCTCCTCAAGGAGCTAATTGAACCATTAAACTAATTTTTTTTTTGCTAGCTCACAAAACCACAGAGGCTGCGACTATATCATCTTTAAACAGGGATATTAGGTGGACCCCCCACACACACACACCCAGTTTGAACACCACGAACCTGAAGCAAGGCACATCCTTTGCTGGTAAACCCCTGATGCTGGAAATCCCATCTCCCACATGATGACGCTGCTGATGGTAAGCCGGGCGCCCAGGATCTAAGCCCCTGGTGGTTACACCAAGGTCCAGGGCTGCTTTCCTAAGTTCTACTCCATCTACAACTCCACAGCTAACCGAAACAAAATGGAATTTTAACCCACGTTGCACATTAGTTTGAAGCTTGCCACCAATTCTGTTACAGTGGGAACTGTCCTAGTTAGGTTTCTGTTGCTGTGATGAACACCATGACCAAAAGCAACTGGAGAAAGAAGCATTTTATTTCATTTTGCAGGTCACAATCATCCATTGAGGCAAAGACCGGACAGGATTAAGGCAGGAACCAAAGAAGAGGCCACGCAGGAACAGGGCTTATTGGCTTCCTCCCTATGGCTTGCTCAGCCTGCTTTGGATCACCTGCCAAGGGACAGCACCCTCCACGATGGCCTGGGTTCTATCTCCCACATCGATTATCAATCAAGAAAATACCCCTTGCCTACAAGCCAATAGACTGCCTCTTTCCAGATGACTGTAGCATGTGTCAAACTGACAAAAACAAACAAACCAACCCTAACCAACACAGAAACTAAGGCAAGGTTTTGACTTCTCCAGAGGGGTGCCAAGCCTTCCAGCAAAAGAGCATAAAGAGACAGACACCCTACTGGAGGTTTTCTAGTAGACGCGGTGGTTCATTTCTTGGTACCCAGAAACTTGTGTGATTGCTGCTCTGTCCATTTCCCCTGAGGAGAGTTTCAGCTCTGTCTGGTCCGCACTCTGGGAACACGGATATGAGTGTGATGCACGCAACTCTCCCGGGCTCCCCCGGACCTGTATGCTGGAGTGGTGAGCCCTGTTCTCTGTAACTCCTTCTCCTGGTTCCCTGGGCTCCAGCTAATAATGTGCGACACTGTGCTAGCACGCCACCGAGAAGCCTCGGCCTGGGTCTTTGAAGTGGTATGTCTTCCAGTGTGGTGTGGGGTGAGGGAGGAGAGGTGGGCGGGCAGAGAAGAGGGGGAACAAACTTCACCTTCGGAAGGCTGGGCTTCATGTGTAGTTCTGTTTCAGATACTAGGTGAGGTCCCACGCTCTTTCTTGCTTTTGAAATTCTGCAGTGCGTGAGCTCCTGTCCCACCTGAGTCCCTGCTCGGACTTTCCTCAGGGATCGACTGTGACCTGAAAGTGGAAGATGAATCTTTCCTTCCCAAGTTACTTTTGGTCACATAGCATTGATCACAGCTACGGAAGGCACACGAATTCCTCTACAAACTGTGATGATTCTCCTGTACGGCCATGTGAAAGACCCCAGAATCCAGGAGACTAAATTCGTTATAAACCCTTGCTTTGTGTGTGCTCTGTGTTTGTGTGCAGGTGTATGCACACCTGTGTGTGCAAGTGTGCACGTGCCTTTTAAGACCAGAGGTCCTACTTAGTCGGCACACTAAGGAACATGGCAGCGGCTGCAGCCAGGGTCTGGTGGTGTGGTTTTTTGGGGGCTGTTTCCGTAGCCGGGGGGGGGGGGCTGGGCGACCCTCAGTGTTGTTGCAGTGCGTAAGAAGGGAGAATGTGGTGGCTGAGAAGCGCCCCACTGTCAGACCCCAGAGTGATATGACCCACAAGCAACTCTCAGCATTTGGAGAGCATGTGGCTGAAATCTTACCCAATTAAGTCCAACAAGTTTAGGTGACCTGCCTTGATGAGTTAGAAATCTGTATCCATCCCGATGGAGTCATCCCAACACTGACGTTTCTCAGGGATCGCACCAATGCACAATTCAGATCCTTGGCTGACTTGACACAGTGGATGTCCCAACTCGGCAGAACCGTTTTGATATTGTCTACAACCTGCTGTCTCTGTGGTTCAACTCTAGGATTTGGGTGAAGACCTATGTAGATGAGCTGACGTCCACTAACTCTATAGTTGGTACTCACCAGCAAAGCAGACGCCACAACAGGCTCCTCCTGCACACGTTTATTGGAAGAGCTTGATTGCACAGGCGAAAAGACCCCAGCCCAGAACTGGTGCTGCTTATAAAGGCCTAGGAGGGGCGTGTCTCACACCCGGATTGGTTATGCATTCTACCTCATTTGCATGTCTCACATCTGATTGGTTATACTCTCAGTACCTCACAGAACCTCATTATCATACCTCATTTACATGTCTCTCATCCGATTGGTTATACTCTCAGTACCTCATAGAACCTCATTATCATGCCCTGGCCAGGCAGTGACTTGGTAAAAACTTTACTGCATATGTACACATTGGTTGTTTACCCAACTTTATGCGTGGTGGCCAGTGGTAGCCAGCACCACCTTGTAATGGCATATGTGGCTTCCCACAAGGGAGGTCTGGGACATGATTGGAGTTTTCTTTTTTAACCACCCTGATTTAAGAAGGATCCTGACAGATGATGGCTTCGAGGGTCATCCTTTCCGGAAAGACTTTCCCCTCACTGGCTATGTTGAGCTACGTTATGACGATGAGTGAAACGGGTAGTGACTGAACCAATGGAGCTGGCACAAGAATTCCACAAGTTTGACCTGCTTTCGGAGGTTTTCCTTGCCTATCGTCAGCCTCCTGAGAGTCTCAAGCTCGAAGCTGGAGACAAGAAGCCTGAAGCCAAGTAACTTCAAAAGCATAGAGATCCTAGAGGAAAAGGCTACACCTAGGGTTGTCTGTAAATAAACTCCAATGGACAGTCAGAAAAAAAAAAAAAAAAAAGATCAGAGGTCCACCTCAGGCATCTTTCCTCAGAGATGGTCGCCTGCATCTTTATTTGTGTGAGGGTGTGTGTTGTGAGTAGATTCGCTCTCCTCTATGTGTGGAGCTCAATGGCCAAAGTCAGGTGTCCTCCTCCAGCACTGTGCTCCACACTTTATTTATTTATTTATTTATTTATTTATTTAGAGATAAAGTCGCAAATGAACTTGGACCTTGTCATTTCAGCTAGACAGGCCAGGCAGCTCTGAAGTCTAGCTTTTATGTAGATTTTGAGGATCTGAGCTCAGGCAGGTCTTCATGTTTTTGCAACAAACTCTATCCACTGAGCCATCTCCCCAGCTCCACCTTGCATTTTGAGACTTGGTGGTCTCTCAATGAGACCTGGAACTCAGCAGCTCCGGCTCCCAGCCAGCAAGCCTTAAGGATCCTCACAGCTCGGCCTCCGTAGCGCCGTGACGACAATGAGATAGTGCTACATTTGACTCTGTAAAAATAATCTAACAGTTGTGCTCATGTGCGCGTGCGTGCGTGCGTGCGTGTGTGTGTGTGCGTGTGTGTGTGTGTGTGTGTGTGAGAGAGAGGGAGAGAGAGAGAGAGAGACCATGTCAGAGGACAACTTTATGAGTTTGTTCTCTCCCTCCAGGGATCAAGCTCAGGTGTCAGGCTTACCCAGTGAGCCATTCAGCTGTCTCAGGCTTGAATTTTCTTCTTCTTTTTTTTAAGTCAGTAAATATAAGAAAGTTTTAAATTGCCCTAAAAGGCAATTTAACACATGGGGGAGATTTTTGAACCTATCACTTTGGTACAGGGCCCAGATTCTGTGACACTGGAGCCTAACTCTCATTGTGAGTGTGACCACTGAGGAGAAGGCTGCCCATGGAAAGCGCTATTTGATAGTCTTAGGGCCAGTGATTCAAGAGAACGAGCCCGCATCTAAAATCCAGAGAGCCTCCGCAGATAAGGAATATTTCCCTGAAATCAAGTGAAGGATTTTTTTCTTTAATTCATTTTTTTTACAGTCCATGTTTTATTCACCCTTCATCCCCCCTCCGACTGTTTCATATCCCACACCTCCTCCCCACTCCCATGTCTCCACATGAATGTCCCCATCCCCCACCCCACCTGACGTCTAAACTACAGTCTCTTGATGGTTAGGTGCATCATCTCTGAATGAACACAGACCCGGAAGTCCTCTGCTGTATGTGTGTTGAGGGCCTCATATTAGTAGGTGTATGCTGCCTGGCTGGTGGTTCAGTATCTGAGAGATCTCAGGGGTCCAGATTAATTGAGACTGCTAGTCTTCTTACAGGATCACCATTCTCCTACGCTTCTTTCAGCCTTCCCTAATTCAACAACAGGGGTCAGCAGCAACCCATTGGTTGGGTGCAAATATCTGCATCTGACTCTTTCAGCTGCTTGCTGGGTCTTTCAGAGGGCAGTCATGATAGGTCCCTTTTTATGAGCGCTCCACAGCCTCAGTAATAGTGTCAGGCCTTGGGATCTCCCCTTGAGCTGGATCCCACTTTGGGCCTGTCACTGGACCTTCTTTTCCTCAGGCTCCTCTCCATTTCCATCCCTGTAATTCTTTCAGACAGGAACAATTATGGGTCAGAGATGTGACTGTGGAATGGCAACCCCATCTTTCACTTGATGTCCTGTCTTCCTGCTGGAGGGGGGGCTCTATAAGTTTCCTCTCCCTACTGTCAGGCATTTCATCTAAGGTCCCTCCCTTTGAGTGCTGGGAGTCTCTCACTTCCCAGGTCTCTGGTATATTCTGGGGGGTCCCCCTAACCTCCTATTTCCTGAGGTTGCCTGTTTCCATTCTTTCTGCTAGCCCTCAGGACTCAAATGAGGGATTTTTAAACGTGATAGCAGGAGTTAAAAGGGAAGCAAGGGACATGCATTTACAAGTAAGTCAGAGACCAGAGGGCTGAGGACACAAAGATGTTACCTGGAGATAGTGAGTGGCCTCCTTCACGCTAGGCCAGCACGGAGCTACTGAGGCAACGCCGTTGCTTCTGCGGATTCCCGTGCTCCAAGAGAAACGGGGCTTTTTCCCTTCCCCAAAGACACTCTGCCAACTAGACCCCAACTGGACCGCCGGATGCGTAAACTGCCCCTGTTCTATGATTCTCATACAAATTTGTCAGTGATTTGCAGACACTATGAAGCAAAATTAGAGAATAATCATTAAAAGCTTCCGACAATATGCCTATCCATAAATTCTTCAAGAGGAAGATGAACCACCTTCACATAGCACGGCCCGGGACCTTACCGGCTCCAGCCATGCCTTCTCTAGCCACTAGATGGCAGTACAAGCACAGACTTTCAAAGGCCCTTTATTGACAGGGTAGCGACAGCCAGCGCTACTAATGAGGCTGGCTTTGTTTTTGTTTCTTTTTTGTCTTCCATAACTTCGGGTTTCTGGTGTCTGATTCGATGTTTTGGGCCACTTGGACTTTCCACTGCACTTCCAGCCCCTTCCAGAGGCTTCATCGTTTTGCTGGGGAGATAACACCGTGGAGCCTTCTGGGAAATTGACTATAGGGATTTGAGAAAAAAGCTTGACTTCCGGCACCCTGGATCAGTGGGTTCATTCTACGAGCTCCATCCAGGTCACCAGCATCCAAATCACTTCCCTGTCGGGACCAGATGTTCAAAGGAAAATCCCGATTCAGAAGTAGGGAATTTCCTAGAAGCGATTTTTAAAATGTATGTTTTTGTGTGTATGTACATCACATGTGTGTGCGTGACCATGGATAGCAAAAGAGGTTGCTAGCGTTTCTGGAACTGAAGATACAGGAGGTTTTGAGCAGCAAGGCACGAGTGCTGGGAACTAAATTAGAATCTCTCGGAAAAATGGGATTCCCCGGAAGAATAGCAAGCATTCTTCAGCAATGAGCCATTTCTCTCTCTCTCTAGGAGCAAAAATTTCCCCCAACTGGATCCTAAGAACCTTGTTCCAGAGGAGAACATCTCTGAGGGTAATTGAGCAAGCTACTCTGGGAACGTATGCCCCAAGCAGAGTTATAATTATTAGTATTATAAGTATTAGTACGTACTACATAAACAGTAAGTGCTGTGCCGAACTCTCTATGAAGATTACCTCATTCACTCAATAACAACTAGCGCTTGTTCCAAGCACTTGAATTTTAAACCGAGTCTGCCTGAGTGAAAACTGTTGTTGTCTCAATGCATACATATATAAAACACAGGACCCTGTGACAGAATCCTGTCCCTTGTGCCTACCGATCCTAAGTTCTAGTTCAGAATGCTTTGATGAAGTCCAAATGCAGGTATGCCTAGCCACGTCCACCAAACAGGAGTCTTCTATAAGTTCCAGTCCAGGGGACACTGGGTCAGATGGGGCCAGCCTGAAGACCAAGGAATTCAGTAATGGTTGGGCTCTGATCCCAAGTGAAGGTGTGTGTGTGCTCAGGGTGGGGTTGGGGTGGGGGTGGACGGGGTACTGTGCTCCAGATAAAGAGAAAGGGCTGGGAAAATCTGATCTCTGCACTCAGTTCTGACAACTCTGGTTCTCATCAGGGGAGTGGCCCTCCTCCTCAGTGCCTCTGGGTTGAGCCCTGCTTGCTTAGATCCTAGAATCCTTTGGAAGCTCAGATAGCATAAGCCTGCTGACGTTAGTCCCACTCGTGGAAATGTAGCCCAGAACTGCACATCTTCATCTGGGTTCGGTACCCACGTGCGTGCTCATGACTTGCTTCTACCAGTCTGTGTCAGAACAAGATGAGAGCACTGTGGGTAGGGGTTAGAGGAAACCCTTCCCTTTGAGAGTCCGTCTTTCCTGGTTAAATACTGATCTGGGGTACTTGCAAGCTTATTTTATTCCCTGGAAATGCATAACTTTGGCAAGAGTAGATTGATCTTCCTTCTCCCCTCCCCCTTCCCCCTTCCCCCTCCTCTCTCCCCTTCCCCCTTCCCACTTTCCCCTTCCCCCTTCCCTTCCCTTCCCAGCTCCCGATCTCTTGCCTCCACCCCCTTAATGCTGGGATTACAGCAATAACCTGGTTTACATGGTCCTAGGCATCAAACCAGGGCTGGAGCACACTAGGGAAGTACTGTACCAACTGTGATACATTTCCAGTCTCCTTTCTTGTCCTTTTTCTTTTTTCCATTCATTTCTTCACTTTTAGCTTTCTTTTTCCTTTTCTTATTTAAAACGTCACTCCCAATTTGTCTCTGAACAGGTAAGCAATTTTGAAAGTGGCTTCTAGACTGCCATCTAGTGGTCATCATAGCTCATGGTCACTGACTTTCTGAGACTACAGATTGTTGGAGTGTGTGTGATTGGGTGTGGCTGGGGGCGGTGTAAGTGTATGCATGCGTGTAGAAGGATGTGTGTATGTGTGCACATGTGAAGGTGTGTGGAGGTGGGGGTGCACATCTCAGTGTATGTGTGTATGTGCACGCATGTGCGTGCACATTTTAAGTGTGTGCTCAGCTGCCAACAGAGAAATGTATTATCATTAAAGGATTCAGGTTTGGGCACTGGAGAGATGGCTCAGCGGTTAAGAGCACTGACTGCTCTTCCAGAGGTCCTGAGTTCAATTTCCAACCATTACATGGTGGCTCACACCATCTGTAATGAGATCCGATGCCGTCTTCTGGTGTGTCTGAAGACAGCTACAGTGTACTCATATAAACAAACAAACAAACAAACAGCAACAAATAAACCTTTAAAAAAAGAATGAGATTTTGCCAGTGTGCTTAAGTTAGGATCCTGAGAACGGGAAACTCTGTGGGTTGTCTAAGGGCCTCAGTGATCCCAGAGGGAGGCAGGAGCATGGGCAGAAGCAAAATCAGGCCAAAGCTCAGGCATACGGGTGGGACGCTAGAGAAACAAGCAGGCCAAAGCTCGGGCATACGGGTGGGACGCTAGAGAAGCAAGCAACGTCCTCCCCAGAGCTCCTCGGAGGAGTGCACCCTCTCTTACAGACTGATGTCGTCCATGACACGTCCTGGACTTCTAACTTCTAGGGTTCTAAGAGAGTAGATTGTGTTGTGCCTAGAGCCATAGAGTCAGAACTCCTTAGAGCAGCAATAGGAAATGGACCAATCTGCACCGAGCTGCAGTTTACTGACTGATGGGCACATGACTACAGACACAGGGAGAGTCCGTATAGGAACAAGGAAGGGCGAGCCCAGCGCATCCACAGAATGTGGGGTTCCCTGGCTCCCCTGCCTGCTGGAGGCCACAATCCCCTGGCAGCAGTCCTGAAAAACAGGCAAAACCTGAGGGATCGATCAGAGAGCCTAGCCCCATGTAATCCTAAAAGTCTGCGAATCCACAACAACCAAAACCCCCCCAAAAAATCCATAAGCTCACCGCAGAACTAAATACAGGCTAAACTAAAGAGACTACTCACCTCCGAATTCGTGCCTTTCTGGAACCATTTCAAATAAGAATAAAAGAAAACGAGTCTGTGTGGGAGGTGGAACGCGGGCTAGCTGTGTGAGTATGTGGGCTATTTTAGTTGCTCTGCCCCCACCCACCTCCAACCTTCAGGATGTCTTAAAACACCGTGGTCACCTACACTGGGAATATTCTCTATTGTAGTCAGAAGCAGCTGACTAAGGGTTCAGGTTTGCTCTAGGACTCTGGGCTGCTGTGTGCCTGGTGGGCCTGGGAGTTTGTCAGCGTGCTTGCCCTGGCCCGATGGTGCATTTGTGTGAGCCTCTGGGCAGTCCTAAGAAGCATGTTAACACGAGAGACCACCCTTCTTGCTGTAGTGGGGAAGGAACACTGTAGGGGGTTTTGTTTTGTTTTGTTTTGTTTTGCCTCACTATGTATCCCTGGCCAGTCTGGAACCATTACATAGACCAGGATATCCCAAAGTGTCAGTGGTCTCCCTGCCTCTGCCCCTGGAGAGCTAGAGTTCCATGGATGCCATCACCCCCAGCTGTTCCTTCTCTGTCCATCCCTTTTCAGCTGTGCACTTAGAGAAGGAGGGAATTCGTTCTCTTGAAGGCTCTGGAGGCGCCTCTTTGGAATCCCTTGGTCTCTGAGCCTGGAATCCCTTGAAAAGACTCCTTTCAGGGTCCTCTGTAAGTGCAGAAGGCTCTGGACTCACCCGTTTGGATTGCTGAGCGATGCCATATTAGTGCTGTTATACTTATTGCTGACGCAAGTGTTCCCAACTGCTTTATAAAGGCAGGGGTTTGCTTCAGGGCGAGAGCCTCTCCACTGGCCACTGGCCACTGGCCCGACTCCTGTGTGTCCCCACAACACACGGACACCTCTTCTCCTTAGTCACTGTGTGTCCACCATGTGAATTCCTGCCAAGAGAAAGGTTATGAGGCGGGAGAGCGTGGTATCAGCCGCAGTCCCTCAGTAGAGTGTGTTTCCAAGGCTGGTCATTTGGACGGACTAAAGAACGGGTCCTGTGTCACTTGGCTTGTGGGGCTATAAGGAAACACTTTATAGATAGCTATAAACTAGAGGCTCATTATATCGTCATATTGAGGCTGAAATCCAAACTACATGGTACAGACTACATGCATAGCAAAAAATATCTCCTTCTCCTTCACTCCTGTCACCTCAAATCTCTCCTTCACTCCTGTCACCTCAAATCTCTCCTTCACCCCCTTCAGAGGACACATCTCAAACCTGAGGCTTAAGAACAGAGTGTTGGTCTGGCTCTGGTTTTTAAAACCAACACTCCCAACTTTGTGCCTAAATGTTGTTATTTTTGTGGTTCTTGGGATCAAATGCAAGGCCTAGATACATGCTAGGCACTGAGCAACACCATTGTCCTGGGTAACAAAACTCTAAAGAAGTTGAAACGGCTCCTTGGCGAACTGCTTGAACCCAATCTAAGGGTGTGGCTCAAGGATCTTAGGGTTTTTTCCTCTAGACCTCGGCACTTAAAGGTCCCACAGCTCCCCCCACCTCACTGGAGAACACGCTTCCAGCGCACGAAGCACACACACACAACAGCCAAGCTGCAACTGTCTGCAGGCCGCTGTGCAAAAGGGAAGAGCACAGAATGAGCATCCGGGGGCCGTGAGGTTCAAGGAAGAAAGTTGGTCAAATCAAAGCCCTTCGAGTTGGGTAAATCACACTTGAGCATTTATGCTAAAGAATAATCGGGCACAGTTTTCAGAAATTGCCACAGATGTTTATTAGACACTTTTATATAATAACAAAAGATATAAAACCTCACCCTGAATAGAAGACAGGTATTTGGTTGAACAAACATGATTATAACAATCATGTTCTTGCTACAATCAATAGCCAGAATTATTGAGTAACCCCCTTTTCTGTGTATTACATTTAATTCTTTTTTTAAAATAGGCCAGGAAGTTAAACTCAGAAAGCATAGTACACCTGTATGAACTGTGATGCCTCTCCAAGGTTCATGCTCACCCTGAACTTCAGGACAGAGCCTCACTGGGAAAGAAAGTCTTTGTGGATGTCATTTCTTAAAAGTCTTGAGGTGGTGACATCCTCAATTTAAAGTGGACTATAAAAAAATGCAGTGGTTGATGTGACTGGGGGCTCAGTGTGGATGTGAAGATGGAGGCAGATATTAAAGTCATCATCTGAGAGCCTTAGAGTGACAAAGGTTCCTGGTGTCCCTGGAAGGCCCGAGAGAAGCGTGGGACCAATCCTCCCCAGGACCTTCGGAAACTACCACCTGCCAACCAACACTTTGCTATCAGACTCCCAACTCATGAATGATGAAAGGACACAGTTGTATTGTTCTAAGCTACCTTGCTTGCAGTAATTAGTTCCAAAGCTGCAGGAGGAAAAAGCACCCCACCCCAGATCTGTACCCAGGCAAGTCTCCCAGCATACTGGCCTGCCTCTCACAGCGCGGCTCAGAACTATATGCAGAACAGCACATTCGTATCTTTAAAAGTTGGATCTATGCATAGAACAGAACTGGAAGACTATGGAGCAAGATGCTTATTTCTGGGTGGTGAGATCCCAGATGGAATATAATTACCTTCCTTTTTCCTTGTCTGTGTTCTCGCTTTTCAGTACTGAAAAGCAGTTCTATAAGAGTGAGATTATGCCCCAAAATCCATTAGGGCAATTTAGTATTAGTATGCTACATCTTACTTGGGAATAGCTTGGACAAATGTACATACGCGCGCGCGCACACACACACACACACACACACACACACACACACACACACACCCCACAGCGGAGATAGCAACCATTAGAGAATCTGAAAGAAGAATCCAGTAAAATAACTGGTTTTATTATCATTTCAGCTTTTCAGTGATTCTAAAATAACCGTAGAATTTAAATTTTCTAAAGCACAAAATTTAATAGAAAAAGAATCTCAATTGGGAATATGTACAACATTGAAGGAGACCAGATGAGTGCATACATAGCTTGCTTAGGTGTAGTAACTCTTTCTCAGCACACAGAAGGCAGTGGCCTCAACCCCAGAGTTAAGAAAACAAGAAACAAAGGTGAAGGGGAATCAACTTTAGATACAAATGCCAAGAGACAGCAGCAGCCCTAACATTTACTTGAATTATAAAAGAAAGTGCTACAGGAGGGACTCTCAAACAATAACAATATGGGGGCCCAGGGCAAGTGAGGAAAGGCCAAGCAGTCCTGGATGAAAGGGGGTAAGAAGGGGAGGGGAGGGGAGGTGGGGGAGGGAACGCTCAATAAGCCAGAGCAGACAGCCACCCTCAGCTCTCAAATGCCAGCTTTTGCATGCTCTGTGACTAGACCTGCGGTGACTAAACACGAGTCAGGGTCTGCCTGGCCTGCAGAGAAAGGTGAGAGGCCGCAGACCTTCCACCCTCTCAGGGACCATTATGTCACCGGCTGGGGGAGGTGTCATCGAGGGACATAGAGATCATCATGCTCAGGATAGACAGACAGAGACAAGCCTTTGTCAGGGCATAATCCTTTGAAAATATCGATCGATTAGCAGGTCATTTGATATTTTGATTAGTGGGACAGAGATTGTAATTATGTGGCAATTTTAAAGCTCACTTCCAACCAGCAAGTCTAGTTTCTCAACTGGATAAATATAAGAGATGCCCACAATTTGGACTTATCAAAAAGGGGGGAGAGAAAGCTGCCAAGCATGGTGGTGCAGGTCTCTAATCCCAGAATTTGGGAGGCACAAGCAGGTGGGTCTCTGAGTTAAAGACTAGCCTGGTCTATATAGAGAGTTCTAGGACAACCAGAGCTACATAAGGAGTCCTTGTCTCCCAAAAGAGGTGGTGGTAGAAAGTCACTTTATGAAATGGTATTATTTGAGAAGTCCAGTCTCTGCCATTAATTCTGTAAAAACCCATGGTCATTGTAAAAACTAACTGGATGTTACTGGCATATAATGTGAATTGTCATCCAAACCAGGATGGGACAGGCTGCCTTCTGAAGAATAGCTTGTTCCTTATTTTCACAATTGCTGAGGGCCAAGGCTGTGATAATGAGCCCAACCCCAGCTCTCACATTGTAGACATAAATATGCAGTTTGGCTAAAGAAAATTGAATGCATTACGGGCACTTAATTACAAAGCACAACAAGGCCAGTTTCCTCCGCTCTCAAGTTGTTTCATGTCCAGCGTACTTTCGTCACAAGGTTTGTTGATGGTTCCAATTTGCAGTGCCAAGTAATTTGTGCCTAGTAATTCCATAAATGTTTCCTAGTCCTAGGCTCTGCCAAAGCAATTCTACTTCACAATGCCTCTCAGTAGCCTGATGTAGGGAAGCAAGCCCACAAGAGTGTGGGTGGAGTCAGTATTCTGTCCCCTTGTCAGGTATGTGTGTCATTTTCCCTAGATAGTGAGCAGCAAAGAGATGGGTGGGTGCAGAGATGCCACCCACATCCTGTTCACATGCAAGTGCCAGTCAGAGGATGCTGTGTGTGTGTGTCTGTGCATCTGTCTGTGTCTGCTTGGTGTGTGTATGAGTGTGTGTGTCTGTGTGTGTGTATGCTTGGAGTGTGTGTGTATGTGTCTGTGTTTGTGTATGCTTGCTATGTGCATGAGTGTGTGTGTCTGTGTGTCTGTGTATGCTTGGAGTGTGTGTGTGTGTCTGTGTGTGTATGCTTGCTGTGTGTGTACAAGTACTAGATGTGTGTGTGCGTGTGTGTGTGTGTCTGTGTGTGTATGCTTGCTGTGTATGTGTCTGTGTGTGTATGCTTTGTGTGTGTGTGTGTGTGCTTTGTGTGTGTGTGTGTATGCTTGGTGTGTGTGTGTGCATGCTAGGTGTGTGTATGTGCTTGATGTGTGTCTATGCATTGTGTGCATATGCATATTGTGTATATATGTGTGTGCATGTATGTTGTGTGTATATGTATGCTTGGTATGTGTATGTGCAAATGTACGTATATGCTTGGGGTGGTGTGTGTATGCATGTGTATGTGTGTATGCGGGTGCTTGATGCGTGTCCTAATGTATTTAAAACTAATCTGAAGTACACATAGGAAGATTTGCTTGATTTCACAGGAGAAGAAAAGCAGTTTCTTGGCAAGAGTCCCAGGTGCCATTGGCCAGCAGTTTAAGTCCCTTTGAACCTTTTTCTGTCAATTTCTTTCCAGATCCTGGTAGAGCAGACACTGTGTTCCCTTAATCTTTAAGTCTTTTCAATGTGAGGCCCCTTCTCAAGGCCTAGAGATGCCTTCACATTTTGGATTTCAGATTTTGTTCTTTGCAGGAGGAAGAGGCAAGCAACAGCAGTAGCATTTATAAATGTGCACATGGCATTGCCTACTAATTTGAAGATCTATTGATTTTCTGTTTATGAATGCTTTGTTTGCTAAACCTTCGGCTTCCAAAAGTTGTCCTCGGACCTTCACACAGGCATACCATGGCCCATGACCATTTAGTGTAATGCACTAAATGAATAAAATGTAACTAAAGATAAAAACAGTCTTCTCTAAAATTATTACTCCATAATAATGATGCAGATGGAACTCCAACTTGAAAAGAATACACGATTGAAAAGAATGGTTATAAATATAATGAAACAACTGAAAGAGGAAATGCCTGTATTCCAAGAGAACACAGGGAGCTGGAAGCTAAGAAGGCAATTCAGGATGCGAAGGTAGGACTCAGTAAAGGGAGACACTGAAGGAGAACCAAGCTGAAATGATGATAGAAAAGAAAGATACAGTGTATCAAATAAAAGCTCAGTGGAAATCCTTAGCAATAGACTGGATCCTAGGGAGGCTAGAACAAGATAGAGGGGTTGGGTCGCTCCGTCAACATTAATGATAAATAAAAAAAAAGTATTGACAGAATATGCAAATTTTGAGAGACACTATGAAAAGGGAAAATTTACAAATTGTGGGCATAGAAAAGGGAAGTGAATTTTATGCCAAAGAAACGAGAAATATTTTCAATAAAATCATAGAAGAAAAATTTCCAAAACTAAAAGGAAAGATGCCCATGCATGTACAGGAATTCCTCTGAACATCAATTAGGACCAGGAAAGACCGACCCATTATAACATAGTTACAGCACAAAAGATACAGGACAAAGAAAGGGCAAGAAAGCTGCAGAGAGAAAGGTCACACATAAAGGCAGGCGCAACAGAATAACCACTGATATTTCAGTGGAAAGAGAAAAGCTAGGAAAGCTATATTGCAGATTCTGGGAGATCACACCTGCAAACTCATACCTGACAAAGCTGTTTATCATAACTGAAGGGGAAAAAAACCTTCCCACGACAAAAGCAGGCTACAGAAATTTCTCTCCTACGTGGAGGCTAGCTTTGACTATAGATATTTGTGTTTCAGTGTGAGATCCCCAGAAATCAGAAAACTCGTAAGAAGCTATGACGGGGTCTGCCAAGGAAAGAGAAATAGAATGTAGGTGCTATGGACATGGAATGGGGGATAATGACGCAAGAGGGGTTCAGGGGGTGGGGATAGGAAGGCAGGGAAAAGGAGAGGATATGAAAGGGATACTTAATACTTAAGACCTTCAAAAACTCTCCATGGAAACCCACTGCTGCAGAAACTTCCTAAAATATATTAAAAGACCTTAAGTAGAGCTAGCTATATTATTACCCTATAGCGAGGGACAGTGCTTCTGTATACCATATGCTGTCAAATGAAGATCCCAGTGCCCATTTGTTGGTTCTGTTTATTTGTTTTATTTCATTCTGTTTCTGGAGTTATTGGTCAATGGGACTCCATAGACATCTAAATATTACCAGCTCTTTGCCATTGGTTACTTAGTTACTGTTCAAACACTATTGCTGGATATACCACACCCTTGCCTCATAGAATGCGGACAATCAAGCTGACATCAATTTGGGAACCTTATCACAACAACGCTGGACATGCTATGCATGCTATGGGGTAAGTAAACCAATCATCAGTCTGACAAAGCCAAAGCCGTGCACTCTGTGAGCTACCATAACAATTAGCCTGGTAAAATACACCCACGGGCACAACAGTGGCATGGATGCTCTGCGAGTAAGCAACCACTCTCTGATTTAAAATTAGATTTATGGTCCACCCCACAACCCAAGACTAAAACCTTGTACTGACCTCTATGGTACTCCAAGTTCAACACAAATATTTAGAATCTAAGCTAACATCCGCATCTGAGAGAGAGCACATCATGTTTGTCTTTCTGGGTCTAGGTTGCCTCATTCAACCAAGAATACATGGTTATAGGCTCTATGGGCGAACCTACAATTACTATTCTGCTTAATGCACATGGATTAAACTGACTTCCAATGACTTACTATATATACTCACAGATCAGTAGATTATTGAATCTCTCAATACTTATCAGAGAAGCTTCTCTTCTGCTTAGATTAACACAGACACCCACAGCTAATCAACATTCAGAGAATACGAGACTGCTTAGATCTCAGGTTTAAATAGGATATCTACACCACACTACCTCCTTACAAGACTCAGAGATCATTAGAGAGGGGGTAGAAAGACTGGAAAGGCCAGAGGCAGTGGGTGACTACAGTAAAAGCGTTTGCTGGACACAGCAGGGTAATTGAGGTCATAGAGTTTGTGATAGCAGGTATAAAAGCCTATCTAAGATCAAACTAGACAGTGTCCCAGAATGGAGGATAGAAGTGGCCATGAAGTCCCACCCTTAGCTGAGAAGCTACTGACAACTGGTGGCTTCTGAGAAAGGGAGAGTCAGTTTTCTCCAAGTGCAGCTCCTGAGAGGCAGTTCACAATCTAGTAGATGGTCCTGTAATCATGCATATACAGGCATGATTTCAGGGATGCAGTAAGTTCTTTTTTTAAAAAAGAATGAAATAGGTAGGAAATAAAGGTAGAGGAGATGGGGGGGGATTCAGAAAAGGGTAATTGGGATAGACTTAACCAAAACACTTGATTGAATATGCATGTAATGTGTCTAGATTTTCAATTTATTTGAGAACAAATAGAAGTAAAAATAAGAAGATAAATAAATGAGTTTTAAAGGATATATAACAAACGGACTTAACAGACATCTACAGAACATTCCATTCAAACACAGTACATAGTCATCCTATGAGTCTGATAGGACATTGTCTAAAATAGATCATATGTTAGGACACAATATCAACAAATGCAAAGACACTGAAATAATTCCTTCTGTTATATCTGATCACAGTGGAAAGAAAACTATGAATCAATAGCAAGAGAAACTCTAGAACATACACAAACTCATGGAAATTAAACAACACTGAAGGAAAAGAAATCCCCAGCATCCCAGGACCTGTGGGACACAAACGACGCAGTCCTGACAGGAAGTCTTAGCTCTGAGTGCCCATGGTAAGAAACCTGAGGCATCTCAAATAAATAACACCAAGATCCCCGGGAAAAAAAAGGTAAACTCAAGTCAGAAAAGGGAAAGAAAGTATTAAAATCAGTGCTGAAGTAATGGAATGGAAACAACAAACCCTTAGTTAAACTAACCAAAAGAAAGAAGACCCAAACTAGTAAAATCAGAGATGAACATGAGATGTTGCAACAAATACTAATGAAATACAGCAAAGCATTGGTTGTTAGCCTAAAAGTCTATAATTCTGTTCCGTTGTAAAGTCTAGAAGAAATGGATACATGTCTAAATGTACATTAGTTACCAAAATTAAGTCAAATGGAGACAAACAACTTAAACAGATCTATAACAAGCAGTCAAACTGAAGCATTTATTTTTCATCTCTGATCCAGGGAGTGGAGATTCCTCAGTGGTTAAGAGTACTTGCTGCTTTCTAGAGGACTGGAGTTCAGGTCCCAGCAGGCACACTGGGTGGCTCACAACCACCTCAAAACCCAGCTTCAAGGGATATGAAGCTTTTTCTCTTCTACTCAGGCGTGTGCATGTATGTGTGTGTGTGTGTGTGTGTGTGTGTGTCTGTGTCTATGTGTGTCTGTGTCTGTGTGTGCATGTGTGTAAAAAATAATAAAAGATAAATCTTTTTCAAAGGCAAGAGCAAAACATTTTTTTTTAATCTCCTAACTAAAAAAAGTTCAGACCTGGTTGGATTTACTATGAATTTTCCCACACCTTCAAAGAAGAACACCAATGCTTCTCAAACTATTCCATAAAATAGAAAATGAAGCAACATTATTAAATTTTTCTATGAACTTGATATTATCTAATACTGAAATCAGGTAGAGACAAAACAAAAAAAGATAGTTACAGACCAATTAATTGCATGATAAACATGGATGCAAATTATTTTCAACAAAAATATTGCACACCAAACTCAAGAGCACATAAAAGGGCATGCTATGTCAAGGCTGGCTTTGTTCCAGACATGGTTCAATATACATACATCAATGGATATTCTAAATTATACAAACAGACATAAGGACAAAAATTGCATGGCCAGCTTCATTGACACATAAAATGGTTTTTGACAAAACCCATCATCTCTTCACATTATAAATCCTGAAGAAATTGGCAATGAAATGAATATACCTCAACATAATAAAGGCTAAATATGACAAATAGTCAATAGTATGTTAAATAAGAAAAAAACTCAAGAGTGTTTTCCCCTAAAATTAGACTTAAGGGTATCAACTTTTTACACTCTTATTCAACACAGTACTAGAAATCTTAGCTAGAGCAGTAAATCTAGACAAGCAAATAAGAGGAACACAAATAGGAAAGGAAGACATAAGAAGTGTCTCTGTTTTCCAACTATTCTATACCTAGGAGACCTTAAAGAAAATTCTTAGAACTCACACAAACTTTTTTAGAACTTTTTAAAATTGTAAGAACATTTAGCAACATAGCAGGATAAATTCATACAAAACCCTGAAGCTTTCTCTCTCTCTCTCTCTCTCTCTCTCTCTCTCTCTCTCTCTCTCTCTCTCTCTCTCTCTCTCTTTCTCTCTCCCTCTCCCTCCCCCTCTCTGTATGAGAAAGCACAAACACACACACACACACACACACACACACACACACACACAGAGAGAGAGAGAGAGAGAGAGAGAGAGAGAGAATTTTATTCACAATACCCTAAAAAATATATTAGGGGTTGGAGAGATGGCTCAGTGGTTAAGAGCACTGGTTGCTCTTCCAGAGGTCCTATCAATTCCCAGCACTCACCTGACAGTTTGCAATTGTCTGTAACTCCAGTTCCAGAGGATTCAACACTCTTATACAGGCATACATGCAGGCAAAACAACAATGCACAGAAATTAAAAGTAAATACATTATTTTAAAAAATCTTAGCTTAAACCTAACCAGGAATGTGAAAAATCTCCTCAATGAGAGCATTAGAACATGGAAGAAAGAAATTGAGGAAGACACTACAAGAAAGAGTTCTTATGCTCATAAATTGGAAGAATTAATACTGTGAAAATGGCCATCCTATGCAAACAAATCTACAGACAATGAAATCCCAATCAAAATTCTTCTACCATTTTTCATAAAAATAGAAAAAAATCAACATTTAAATTCGTATCGAAGTACAAAATACCCAATAAGTAAAAACAATTCTCAGTAAAAAGGATATTGCGGTATCAGCATGTCTGACTTCAAGTTATCCTACAGAACTTTAATGGTAAGGAACAGCACAGAGCTGGCCCAGATGAACAGCTCAGTGAGATAGTATAGAGGATCTTGAGACAACTGCACCTACCTGATGTTCAACAAAGATGTCTAATACTACGCATTGAAGAAATGACAGTGTCTTCCATGATGCTGGGAAAACTGGATGTCTGCATGTGAAAGAGTGAAACTTGATCATTATCTCTCACCCTATGTGAAACTCAACTCCAAATACAATACTCTTAACATAAGACCCAAAAACTCTGAAAATGCTTAAGGAAGTGCAGGAAGTATCTATGAATACACAGATGCAGGTAAAGACTTTCTGACAAGGCTCCAAAAGCTCAGGAAAGAAGGCAAATGGGATTTTATAAAACTAAAAAGCTTTTATTCAGCTCAAGAAACTGTCACTTGAGTAGAGAGACTGACTATGGAATGGGTGAAAAAGCTCTGCTAACTACACATCTGATGGAGGACTTGTATTTGGAATATGCAAAGAACTCAAGAAACTAAACTTCAAGAAAACAAACAGAGTTATGAAACTGAGCAGAGTCCTTGAGAGAAGAAAGGCAAACAATAATAAATACATTTGAAAGTGTTCAATACCATTATTTATCAGAGCACTGCAAAATGAGAACTATTTTGAGCTTCCATCTCACCCAAGACAGAATGGTTATTGTCTTAGTTAGGTTTTTGCTGCTGTGAACAGACACCATGACCAAGGCAACTCTTATAAGGACAACAGTTAACTGGGGCTGGCTTACAGGTTCAGAGGTTCATTCCATTATCACCAAGGCGGGAACATGGTGGCATCCAGGCAGGCATGGTCTTGGAGGAGCTGAGAGTTCTACATCTTCATCTTAAGGCTGCTACCAGAATACTGGTTTCCAGGCAGTTAGGATGAGAGCCTTAAAGCCCACACCCACATTGACACACCTACTCTAAAAGGTCACACCTATCCAACAGGGCCACACCTTCTAATAGTGCCACCTAGGCTATACAAATCTTCACAGTTTTCAAGAAGACAAATGACAGGGGTAGAGAGTTAATTCAGAGGTTAAGAACATTTGTTGCTCTTGCAAAGGATTTAGATTTGGCAACTCACAGCCATTTGTAACTCCATTTTCAAGGGATCCAATGCTCTCTTCTGGCTTCAGTAGGTAATGAATACATGTGGTGGAGATACACATGCAGGCAAACACTTATACATATAAATAATATAATAAATCTTAAAAACAAACACTTTAAATGACAACAAATACTGCCAAGGGGGTTTATTAACCACTGTGGGTGGGAGTGTATATTGGTGCAGCCACTATTGAAGTAATTTGTGGAGGTTTTCTGAGTCTAGCATGGTCACAGAAGAGACATTGTGACATGGCTCTCACCCCTGTAACAGAGCCAGCAGGGTGTGGGCCTCCACAAGTGTTGACAGTTGCTGGGCATGAGACTATGTATATGTCTCTCTCTCTCTCTCTCTCTCTCTCTCTCTCTCTCTCTCTCTCTCTCTCTCTCTGTGTGTGTGTGTGTGTGTGTGTGTGTGTGTGTGTGTGTGTGTGTGTGTGTGTGTGTGTGTGTATGTATTTCATGTCCCTCCTTCGGGAAATACTCTCCCTCCAAAGTTATCTGGAAATATCCTCTCTGCCAAGGTTAATTACTCCATGATAATGAGAAACATTATGCGTTCAGAAGGCTAGGGTGTGTCTATGTCCTTAACAAACATGGTTGAATGCTGTGACCTTCAGGACAGCCCTTAAGGCTGTGGGAAAGAACTCTGAAAACATGAGTTCAAAAATATATAATTTCTCAACTATATAAAAATATAAGGGTGCAATATAAATTATATGAGGGGCTTCATGAACCTAAAAGAACAGAGGCAGCTACACTATGAACCAGCTTGTCAGAAAGATAGAAAGACCAGCAGATTCCTGAGTTCAAGATCAGCCTGGGACAGAGCAAATTTAAATTTAGGCATGGGAGTGGTAATCTCAGAGCCAGATCCCACCCAGCTAGCTTATTGTCTGTGCTAACAAAGGCAAGTAGATCTCTGAATTCATTTGCAATGTTAAGAAAAATATGCTTGCTGTCTTTTCCTAGGAGTCATGAAACTAAGCTCAAAAATGCTGATTGGTGGGACAATCAAAAGGGGACCTGGGGTGGATGATTGAATTGATATGTAAATAAAAGATTGGGCTTTGATCTGGGAGAGCTGAGCTGTCTGGTGATCTTCAGAAAGCTGTCTAGAACAGAACACAGGTTGTCAGCTTGTACCCACAATTTGACTTCCAGTCGTTCTTTTTGCATTTCCTCAGAACCCCTCTCCAAACTGAGGCTGGTTCTTGGTATGTTTTTTTGTTTTTTTTTTTTTTTTTTTTTTTTTTTTTTGGTTTTTCGAGACAGGGTTTCTCTGTGTAGCCCTGGCTGGTCCTGGAACTCACTTTGTAGACCAGGCTGGCCTCGAACTCAGAAATCCGCCTGCCTCTGCCTCCCAAGTGCTGGGATTAAAGGCGTGCGCCACCACGCCCAGCTTCTTGGTATGTTTTTAAAAAGCTAAAAATATATTGACCACATGCTTCAGCTATTCCACTTCTGGACATATACCCAAAGGATTCCATGTCTAACTATAGAGATACTTGCACATCATAGTCCTTGCTACTCTATTCATAATATCTAGGAAGTGATATCAGCCTAGATATCCACCAACTAATGGATAGATGATGGACATGTGATACATATACATAATAGAATTTTATTCAGTTGTAAAGAAAAATGAAACCAGGAAATTTACAGGAAAATGGATGGTGTTAGAAAATACACTTCTGAGGTAGCCCAGGACCAGAAAGACAAACACTAAATGTTCTCTCTCATATGTGGATCTTAGTCTCAGACTTTTAGATTTGTATGTTTAATTTTGGGGTGTCTATAGGGGTCAAGAAGTTACAAAAGGCAAATGATAACAGGGAGGAGAGAGGCCTTAGTGAGAGAAGGGATAATAGAACATATGTGGTACAAAAGTAAGGGAGGAATTCTGGGAGTTAAAGGTTTCTGCAGGGATGAAAGCAGGTTATCAAAGGAGAGAATAGGGTGAAAAACTGTATAAAAACACCTATGGGAAACAAGGCATTTGCATGGAAGTACCCTGCCTCTGGTAGACAATGCTCTCCCCAGAAGACATCGATCATTAAATGAAATTCTTAGTGACTGGTGTGTGATACCTCTGTATGAATTACTAGTCAGAGAAGCCCAAAGGTCCACAAAACATCACATGTTGGTTTGTTCTTAGTGGTCCACCAAAATAAGATTGTTGAAGACCCCATACACTTTGGTTGAGAACAGAGAGAGATTAAGGTGGAACAGATCTGAAAAATGTCTCCCTGGTGGCTTTTATAATGTCAAAAGGTGTATTGAGGCTGCTGGGGAGGAAAAGTCATTGATGGACTTACTCAGTGCCAATGAGCATTACCATATTGATCTGCTGTGTAAGATAGGTCCATGCATCCGATAGTGACATAAATGTTATGGTGGTAAACAACCACTTTATGACTGGATTTGAGACCTGCTCCACAGGAGGGAACTGGTACTGTAAACCTGGTCAATACTCAAGGCTGGGGAGGACTGCCTTTCTAGGGGAATCTTATACTGATGTTTTCCTATCAGGACATGTTGTTAAGCTGCCTTCTAAATACTTAGGATTAATGCTACTCTCAACCTTAGTCAGGGACATTTCTTTCCACTGTGGGTAGCAGTCAATGTGCTGAGAATAAGTGTTGAGTGTTCAGCCTTGTATTGGTTCCAGCAAGGTGCAGGGGATGCAGTAGAAGAGAAGGTGACAAGAATACAATCCTAGCAGATGAGGAGAAGCACTGTGAAGAGCTGTCTTCTGGACATGGTAGAGCCCTCCTGCCTTCAGAGAAGCTGTGGTTAGTTGCAGATGATCAAGTCAATCAATAATACCAGCATGGGTAAGGAGGGGCTTGTGGGACGCCAGCCCTAACTAAGATGCTACAGGCAATGGATGGGTACTGGGGACCAGAGAAAAGAGAACATGAAGACAGGAGGTATAATATTGGGGAGTCCAAGGCAAGTCTCAGGGGGAAATAGGAGAGCAGATATGAATAAGACACTATTGTATTTGTGTATGGATTTGTCAAAAAATATTTAAAAATATAAATACATGAAAAGAGGAGTTGCAAAAAAAAATCAGATCTTCATGGAGGATGGGGAGAAACTAGAGGCCTCTTACTGCTTGTAAGTAAAACTTTTAAAAATGTTAAACTTTGGGCTGGAAAGATGTCTCAGCAGTTAAGAGCACTGAGTGCTCTTCTGGAGGTCCTGAGTTCAATTCCCAGCAACCACATGGTGGCTCACAACCATCTATAATGGGAGCTGATGCCCTCTTCTGGTGTGCCTGAAGACAGCTACAGTGCACTCATATACTTAAAATAAATATTTTTAAAAATGTTTTTATTACATTTATTTACTATGTGTGTGTGTGTGTGTTTATAAACACGTGCTTAGCATAAGTATGAGACCAGGGACCATCCGACATGATTAGACCATTTCCACCACGTGAGGTCTGGACACCGAACTCAGGCTATCAGGCTGGGCGGCAAGTGCCTTACCTGCTGAGTCCTCTGTTGGCCTGCTGAAAAGGGAAACATACATACCCACGTTTCAGAAACTATAACTCTAGGTGCGTACCCCAAAGGAGAGAAAAACTTCAGTATACAGAGATTTTTGTAATGATGATCATGGGAGCATTTCTCATAATTCTTTTAAACCAGAAAAAAAAAAAGCCCTCTTCTGATGAATGTGTAGTGCTATATGTTGGTACAACGGAATATTATTCAGTTTTAAAGAAATGAGCTGAGGCATGATACAATATGGATGGATCTCCAACACGATACAAGGGAAAGTAAGGCAGACACAAAAGACCACAGGTTCTGTGGTGTCTTTCAGTTGAGGGTCTATCTATGAAAAGTTAATGAGCAAGTTCCAAAGCAGATTAGTCTTTGCCTAGGGCTGGAAGAAATGACTGAATGGACAAAGGGGATTTTCTGATGAGGTGTATTTATTCTATAAATATATATTATGAAGGGGCTCCATAAAGTCAGTCCCAAACAGACTAAAATATATAGTTGTAGTGAATATTAAGGTATATAAATTATACCTTTAAAAAGGGTGCTTAAAAACCAATAGACTCTCTCAAAAATGGCAATGGTATTTAAATGAGTGATTCAATAAATTGAGAAATATTTCAAAGTGTCGAGGGTGGTGCTCAAGGAAGACTTGTTATCGTGGAATGCCCTCTGTGTTTGACGCTACTAAGAGACCTGTGGTCAGCCATCTCACAGTTGGCTGTCACACTCAACTTAACCTCAGCCTCTCAGCTGCTTCAGATTCTCTCAGTTAAAAAAAAAAAAAGACGTATTTATTTTTATTTCATGTCTATGAATGTTTTGCCTGTGTGTATGTATTTGTTCCATATGCATGTCCAGGGTCCATGGAGGTCAGAAAAGGGCATTGTGACCCCTGGAACTGGAGCTATGGGTGGTTGTGAGTCACCGTGGGGGTTCTGGGAATGGAGTCTCCTGCTCCGCCAAAGCAGTAAGTGCTCTTAACCCTGAGCTCCAGTCCCTGATTTAATCACCACGGGACTATTCCTCTTGGGGCTGGGATTATTTTTTCCTTAGCTCTCTCTTAGCAGTCAGAAAGGACGGTCCATTCTTCCCTCTGACTCATCTGCTTTCTTTTCCACGTGGCAGGAGAAGAAAAGAGTTTTCAGTCACATCTTATGTCTCTGTGTCAGCAATTCAATTGTTCCCTTAGCAACCGTCCTTTTACTGCTGGCTTTCCCAGCTACAGATGCAGCAGTGCTCTCAAAGAGCTTAGATCACAAAACAGCTTGGGCCATCAGCGCCGCCGTGCCAGAAGCTGCTTTCTAAAAAGGCCAGTGTCTTTCAAGAGCAAATTATTTTTAAAACAATATTCAAGCCGAACATAGCATTTTTAGGCAAAGGCGACTATGGGGACACCACCAAGGAGAGATGCCTTTGAGGCGGGCTTCACCAAGGGAGGGTGCGCAGCCACCAGCCACGCTCACTGTTCATCTCCTTTCCCCGCGGACATTATGGGTCACAGGGGAAATCAGGAGAAGAGGGGAGGGGGCTGGCACAATGCAAAGCTGGCGATTCTTCTGCACACGGAGGGACTGAAGCATTATCTGTGCATGTGAAGCATAGATTTACCATTTTCTCGTCTCGTTGTTCACAGGAGCACTCTGCCCTTGACAGAACAGTCATCCTCCGGTACTTGGGGAGAATTGATTCTGGGAGGCCCTTCTCCTAAATATCAAGATGTGTGGATGCGCGCATCGTTTTCTTATGTTTACAGGGAACCTGTGCAAACCACCTGTCTAATTTAGTCAACTCCAGGTCACAGGCAATGCCTTAAACAACGTCCCATATTGTTTAGGGAACACTGACCTGAAAAAGCTTGCCCTGTGTTCCAGGAATTCACATCTCTTTAGTTTTCCAAATATTTCCCACCTGCAGCTGCTTGCCCACGGATGCGGGGCGCAACGTTCTCTTTAGATCGGAGGCATAGTTCCCTGTAGTATTTCACAATGGAACTTTTCCAAGAGCTGGCGTGAGGAGAAGAGAGGCCCTATAAACATCACCAGTAAGCACCAGGGTTTTGGAGTGAGAAAAGTGGAGCAGGAGCAGGGGAGATTGGTAACCCGCGGATAGGGTAAACAGAGGCAAGTGTTGACCTAGTGGAAAGAAATCTGGGAATACACCCAGGCATCAACTCAGCTCAGAACCCCACTTCTAGACCCACATAAAGAGAAGTCTGATGGATTCGGCTCTTCTCCCCTGGAGCCAGTCACTTGCTACTAGGACAGGATCGGGATAGAGAAAATTAGCGCAACTGCTCCGAGCCCAGCCCTGCCAGGTGGACTGGGAAGACCCAGGCCAGTCCCATGGAAGAGGCTGAGAAGATCTCTGCCTCCAGGAGTGCTTTGGCCACTAGGACCCCTACACACACACACACACACACACACACACACACACACACACACACACACACACACACACACACATCAGGCCAGGTTTGTAGGAAGGCATGCTGCTAATTCCTGCTGCTAGTGCACATGAGAGAAGACAGCAATGGAACTATTTTTCTTTGAAAGAAACAGAAATAGAAATGAGATTAGGCCAGCAGAATGGCTCAGGTCATGGAACCTGACAACCTGAGAAGGAATTTGCCTCCTACCCACTGGGCCAGTTCTGCGGCTGGTGGAAACAGAAGCCATGATGGGTAGGGATCATGCTGACGGTATCAGGCAGAGAGGGAGGGAGCAAAGGCAAGGTCATAGTCACTGGTCATGGCTAGGAGAAGAATCTGTATGCCTTTGGGGCTCTCTGGAGTCCTTTGATGGGGACTGTCAAAGACATCTAAGCCTGGTGAATAAACAAATAGGCTCTCAGAAAGTCCGTCCCAGTCTGTCTGTGCCAATATAAAGGAACCAGACGCTATAGGGTACTTCTCAGCAGACAGGGAAGGCTGAGTCCCTTGGTCACGTTTGATCATCAGCTTTCTCTTGCAAGCAACTAATGAGTAATCACAAGCAACCCCAAGTGTCTGCAGGAGGGAAAACCAGGGAAATGTTTCCTGATTTGCCTTTGAGTCTCAAGAGAAACCCAGCGCCGCCGACTAGCCTGCAGATTGTGCTATAATTACCTGCATTTCTCTTTCATGGTTTGCAATAGATCCTTCAGAGACGGCCTCGCCCACGCTCGCCTCTGAGTGTAAGGACCACACAGCAGGGACCTCAAAAGCATCTTGGAGAATCCCAAGGCCACGAGAGGCTGGTCTGTAAAGATAGAGGATCTTGGCTTTGTAAACACAGTAGAAACATGCGCCTGTGGGTTTTCTGGAGCTGGAGGTGGGGGTCAGGGGTGGCAGGTGGGAAGACTCACAGATACAGGTGTTTCACCTAAGGAGCTGCCAGAGGGTCTTTCTCGACACATATCCCAAGGACCTGACTTCAACACGCTTATGGTAGGCCCACGTACCTGCCCATGGTGGACCAAAAAGCTGCAGCAAGGTCACATGGTACACACTCCATCATCTTGGAAAAAAAACATAATTTATGCTTATTGAGCAAAGTTTTCTCTCCGCTCCAAGACTGCCTAGACGTGAAACGAAACTCTCCAGTGTTTCTAACTGACCTAGTAACATTTTAATGTGTTTCCATTTTTTTAGAAGAATCTGATTTTTTTTATTACATCTATTTATACTGTGCATGTGTATATTCACATGTGTGGAGGTCAGAGGACATGAGTGAGTGGCTGCTGTCCTTCTGCGTGGATTCTGAGGATGAAACTCAAGGAATCAGACTTGGCAGCCTCAGCCCCCAATATTTATAAAGAACACTTTGCCAGGTTTGGGCTTCCTCCTGGCTGAATTTTGCCATTGTAAAATCTATTCCAATAAAGAGGCAAAAGAATCGCAGCCCTTTCTCTTTAAACCATGTGCCTTGTACTTCCCAGAGACCTTTCTGAGCTCCCAGGAGGACAGTAGCAAAAGGGAGGCTGTAAGCAGTGCATCCATCCTGAAATAAACGTGCAGCAGGCAATGCAGGGAGCCCAGTGCAGCCAGGGCAGGGGCAAGAGCCAGGGGCGCCCTGACTCCAGTCCCGACATCACCGGGGAGATGGTGCTGGCACCAAATGACATTTTTTCCCTCTTCTGAATGATTTCAAAGGGTTGTAAGGAATCTGTCATACAAAAAGAACGTATAGAAACGTTATGAAAACAATATCCACTTGCTCTCCCAAGGCCATTTTTTTTTTTGCATGTGTGTGTGACAGGAGTATGGGTAGGTAGTTGTGTTCCAATGTGTGTGGCCGCACATGGTAATATCAGGTGTCTTCCTTGATTGCTTTCTTGCCTATTGAAACAGGGTTTGTCAGTGGACCTGTTTCTTGTCTCTCTACGAAGCTTGCTTTAGGATGTATCTTGTCTCTGGCCCGCTTCCAACTATTAGAAACACAAGTGACCACCACAGTTACCCATCTTTTACCTGGGTGCTGGGTACCTGAACTCTGGGCCTTACGCTTGGACAGGAAGCGCTGTCCCCTCTGAATCATTATCCTAGCCCGTTAAGACTATTTTATAGGTGGATGCTGGCTCTGGCCCTGGGAACAGACAGGCTCTAGAGCTATATAGCTTGAGTTTGACTCGGACCTCTTACACTTCTTAGTACATAGCCTACAAGTGCCCCAAGCTTTAGCTTCTTTAGGGACAGTGATTTTTCACTTTACTGGAGGATTAGTGTAACTGTTTTGGAGAAAAGTCACCTAACACAATGCTGCTTGGTTTAGAATAAGAGGCCAGTTACGGTATTCATAGTTTCTGTTGTCACTTAACAAAAATGTGTCAGTAAAAGGAATAAGAAAACAAGAATGATTTGGAGGGGTGTATTTAAATACTCTGCTAAGTGCCAGAGAAGCAAATTCATAGGTTAGGCATAGATATCAACATAATATAGTCATCAGTGTTGGCTGGCTAGCTCTCTGTTCCCTTCCTGTTCGCTTGAGTCATTTACCAACCTCAGTGGCACCAGTGGGTTGTGTAAGGCAGAGAGATGTGCACAGGGCTCTTTGCTGGTGATGATGTAGCTAAACCACGATTTGTCCCTTTCATCTGCCTTGAACCGTGTAAGGGGTTGACACAGATGTACTGTAGCCATGAAAGAAATTAACTGCTGTAGCTACGGCGTCAGGAGATACTAACAAACGGAGATACGTCTCAGGTTCTTCCTGCATACTGAGCCGCTGTGCTAGGCCAGGCTGCCTGCATTCGGGTTACTACCTAAGATGTGTTTTTAGTTTACTGCTAAAATCGTCATCCATCTGAGGGGGAGAGCTCTGTGGAAAGTTTCAGAAATGCTCTTCTCACAGAGAAGCAAAAAATGGAGTCACTTTGCCTCCTGTCTCAGGAGCACACGTGTGTGTGTGTGTTCGTGTCCCCACGAGAGTACGTAATGTGCATGGTATTCACGTGGTAGCTTATGAGAGGTGAGAGGTTTGCTTCACACTGAGTTCTCGACCATTCGGGTACACACAGATATCACAACCTCCAGAGCTCCAGCCTTGGGGTCTCTGACTTCCTAATCTCCAGTGAGGTCAACACATCACACAAGCCGCCATAGCCCCTGTGAGCCTCATGGACCACTCGAAGCCATCCTCACCAGAGATCCATGCTCAGCAAAGCCTGTCTGCTAGGTAACTGGCTACTCTAAAAACACACGCTGGAAGGATACAAAGTCATTACGGGCAGTTTGGCCTTGTATGACTCTAATGCAACACTGCCATTGAACCTGAGCATGTTGTCTACCCGGCCCCAGAAAACACAAAATGCATCTGTAGCTCACTGCTTACTTATTTATCTGTAGCTTCTGCTATTTGATTTTGCACAGCATGTGGCCTGGATTAACATCATTCAGTTTGTTGTGGGGACCTCAGACATCAGCTCTTCTGTGGGGGCTGCTTTTTTCTCTTCACTCAGACAATCGTGACAGAAACTTGATGTGATAGTAAAAAACCCACCAGCTAATCTCAGCACACACACAAGAGGATGCACGGGAGCGCTCATGACAGCAGGGCAGCTAGCTAACACTTGAACTTCTAAAATGCAGCTCTAATGTGTGTGCCCCTCACCATGTGGTAATGTAAGAACTAGGTACTGATCCAACATGTTTTCCTTCAATGTAGTTTGTGGTTGTAGTAAGAATTTTCTTTTATTCTCTAATAGTTTCTCTCTCTCTCTCTCTCTCTCTCTCTCTCTCTGTGCATATGTAGAATGTATTTTGGTCATACATTCATCCATTATCCTTTCTTATTTTCAGGGGTGTTTTGGTTTGGGCAGACTGGCCAATGAGCACACGACCCACTCAGCACCAGGATTACAGGAGCAAACCACCTTGCTCAGCTTTTTACACATATGTGCGAATACAAACTCAGGACCCCTGTTAGTGTGGCAAATATTTTACCAGCTAAGTCATCTTCCCAAACCCTAGATTTTTTCCATTTTTAATTTTTTTTAAATTCTCTCTCTGTAGACTCAGCTGGTCTCAAACTCACAAAGATCCACCTGTCTCTGCCTCCTGACTGCTGGGTGTTAAAGGCTTGTGCTGCCACACCTGGCTTTAACATTTTAAAATTAAAATATGATTATATAATCCCGCCCCCCCCCCCGCACACACACTTCTCTTTCCACCAGCTCCTTAAATGTACACCCTTTCTCTCAAATCCATTACTTCTTTCTCTCTAATTATTACGGTTACATATATGCACAAATCAATCAATCAATAAGTAAGTATGTAAAAGCAGTAGGCCGAGTCTTCTTAGTGTTGCTTGTGTGTGTTCTCTTATGGATGACCAATTGGTATTGGATAATGAGTTAAGGGACTCGGCCCTAGGGGAAGAGTAATTCTCCCTCTCTTAACAGTCACTAATTGCTTGTAGCTCTGTGTCTAAATGTGGGGCCCCGTGAGACTTCCCCACCAGAGTGGGCACCTCCACTGGGTGTGTCATCATTCAGGTCTTGTTTCAGCAGACACGCTGGGATTTCATGGGTGTGGCTTTCCTGTCATATCCAGGAGACACAAGTTCACAGCAGACTTCCTGTTCCTATAACTCTTAAAATCTTTTCACCGCCTCTCCCTGAACCTTAGTTTGTAGGGGGTGTTTTGCTTGCACGTATATTTGTGCAATGCACGCATGCCTGGTGCCCAGGAAGGGTGCTGGATCCCTGGAACTCAAGTTAAGGACTGTTGTAAGCTGCCATGTAGATGCTAGGAAGCGAACCCAGGTCTCCTGGGGAAGCTGTCAGTGATCCCAACCACTGATCATTCTTTCCAGCTCTTGATTGAACTTTTTAACGTCTTCACGGTAACTGAGTTTCTGTTGGTGTTACTTACGTGCTGACTTATAGTTCTAATACAGATGTTAAATGAGATGTTAAGACAGATGTTAAGTGCTCATCACCCGGGTGTGCAAAAACACACAAAGGATGTTTATATTTCGTTTTAGCCAGCACCACACGTTGTTGACTAACTCTATTGGTTTTATCAATTGGGTTTCCAAGTCATCGATGCTAAGGAATGGGGAACTTCTTTGTGTATCTTCTCAGGCTCGCATGGGTGCTGGGAACCAAACCCAGGTCCTCTAGAAGACCACTGTATACAGTTAACTATGGAGCCCTCTCTCCAGACCCACCATCCTCATCACAGTAAATAGACCAGGGAAATTCTTCCTTATAGCTGAATTCCAAATAGAAAGAATAGAAGGCATAGTAAGTTTAGAAATGTGTCAGTAATGTTAAAAACTTGTAAAAGTAAAAATCTAATGGGCACTGGGATATTTACCTACACAAAGAAGCTCCCCATAAATTACATGTTCAGTTCAAAGTAAAAAACAGATATCTTACAAAAGAGAAACCTAAAGAACATTACTGCAGCCAACTGATCACAGCTAACATCACCAACAGCAGGACAAGCCAAGTTACATGCTTCTTGATACTACATGCTGAAGTACATATTGCCAAAGCAAAGCAAAGCAAACAAAACAGAACAACAACAGCAACCACAAAAATCAACCAACCAAACAAACAAATAAAAAACACAGAGGGGCCTGGCGGTGGTGGCTCATGCCTTTAATCCCAGCACTTGAGAGGCAGAGGCAGGTGGATTTCTGAGTTCAAGGTCAGCCTAGTCTACAGAGTGAGTTCCAGGACAGCCAGGGCTACACAGAGAAACCATGTCTCAAAAAACAAAACAAAACAAAACAAACAAACAAACAAAACCACAGAGGGATTAGAGAGATGGTCCAATGGCTTAGAGCAATGGCTGATCTTCCAGAAGACATGGATTTGATTCCTAGCACCCACATGATAGCTAGCAGCTTCTGGAAGCTCCAGTTCCAGGGCATCTGCACCCTCTTCCAGCCTTTAAGTACACAGGCATGCAAATGGTGCACAAACACACATGCAGGCAGAACACCTTTACACACAGAATGAAGAAAGTTAAAGCAAAATAAACAAGACTCCAACAATCTGAACATTGTCATGAGTAAAATATCAGACAAACCAAAAATTAGGAGCATTCTATGAAAGAATTGGTCTGTGTTCTCTTTTTAAAAAATTCAAGATCAGGAAAGGCACAGAAAATGCAAAGAATCATTCTAAACTGAAAGAGACTAAAAGATAGGTGATATATGACCCTGAATCCTAGAGATTTCTGGATCCTAGTGGGCTCAGAAACTCAAGTCACCATAGATGACAGGATATTGATGGACTTCAATGTGACTATAGAGTACAAATGAATAGCAGATAAAATAATGTAAATACATTGCATGCCTGATTTTATTTGATTATTCAAAGTGTACGAGAATGCCTTTAAGGTCCTAGATATGGTGGCAAAACACCTTTAATCCCAGTGCTTGGTAGTCAGAGGCAGCTTGGAGTTTGATTTAGCCTGGTGTATAAAGCTAATCCCTGCCTCAAATAAATAGAGAGCGCCAGTTGATATAAAAATGTGTGTTTGAAATATTTAGCATCAAAGAGACATAATGTATCCCTCTAATTTTCAAATATTTTCAGAGAGAGAGAAAGAGAGAGAGAGAGAGAGAGAGAGAGAGAGAGAGAGAGAGAGAGAGAGAGAGAGAGAGAGAATAAAATACAAAAAGAGACCAGGGACAACAAAGTAGGAGAGAACTAAGCAGTTGGTAACTTAGAAGCTCCTCTTGATACTCTTGTAACTCTTTTGAAAGTTTGAGAACTGCTACAGTAAGAACTTCCTATAACATTGTGCTCACCTGCTATGGTAAGTCTTACCTCTGTGCACCTCCTCAGCTGCTGAGGTACCAGGCCTTCTGCGTCTTTGACAACCAGCACTGCCTACTGCCCAGTCCTCAGACTCTCATGCTCGCTTGCTTGACTCAGCCCCATGTTTTCTATGACTGTGCCATGCCACACTCACTCTAGGGACGAATGGCAGTTCTCCATTAGAAACGTGCTTTTCTTCACTCAGCTCAGCATGCTTGGCTCTCCCTTGACATTTTTGCCTATTAGCCTGATGCTTGCCTTCATAGTGGACCATCTTTGGACCACGGCCTGCCCCTCCCTCACCCAGCTCCCTCATCTTTCTTTCTATGCAGAGCACTTACAACTTCCAATTTCTACCTATTTTTATACCGTATGTGCCTCCTTTAGAACAAGCCCATAAGAGGGTATAGCTAGTCAGATGCAGATACAGCCTTCCCTCCTGGGATATCACAGGCCCCTAGAACACACTTAATAATCTTTGCTGAATTGTTTGTCGTGTACTTGGTAATGCTGTGACTTCCATTTTGATGCAAGTCCCTGGTGTTGGAGAACCTTCCTCTCACTAGAGATGCTCAGTTCTGGATGACTGCAAGGGTCTCCGTTCTGGAGAGCATCCTGGTTGTATTATGAACAATAGATACTTTGTTTTTGTTCCTTTTCTAGGAAGCCAAAATTCATTAAGGCGCTTTCCAACTTGGACCCTTGGGGGAACAAAGCAATTAGCAAGAAGACAATGGGGCACTGTGTGACGCTGCACTTCCCAGAAAGAGGCTTGTGTCTCATAAGTGGCGAGGAGGCAATAAGCCGCCATAATTTTTACTCTGAGTGTCTTGAAAGAAATGATGAAATAGCCTCCCGTGGCAATTCCTGGGAGCCACACAGCAGCTGTGGTCACCATAAGCTCGGGACTAGAGGGAAATTTGATCTTGCCATCCCAGGCCAAGTCCACATGTGGCCTCAGACCATTTCTCTTCTTTGTTGCCGTTGTATTCTTTTGAATTTAGGAGTGGCTCTTTCAACTTCATGAATGAAGCATGGGGCCTTCAGACTCAGAAAATGTAGTGCCCTTCCCTCTGGTAACCTCTTTCCATGGTAAACCTGAGTCTGTGCCAGAGCCTGTGAGTCCTAAGAGGTTAGTCTTGTTTGCCACAGCTTATGCGGTCTTATTACTCCACAATAAGGGATGCAGCTCAGGGGCACATCTGGGCAGAAGGAGCAATCACATCCACGGACACAAAGCAATGATTCTCTGTGGCCTGAGGGAAGGAAGAAACATCCAGGCGTGGGGAGATGCACTTGGGTCCTTGCATACTTATATCAGTGCCCTGGTGACAGACTGAGAGGGTCCGGGTGAGAAGATACTGGTGTTCTGTTCAGTTTTGAGCCCGGCGCCATCTGTCCTGCATGGCTATCCACAGCTTCTGCTGTGTGGAGGCAGCATGACCAGCGTCTTCTTCCATCAGCCACAGCCATCAGAAAGAACTGTGAAGTAGACAAGCCCACACTAAAGGAGGGACGGGGAGACGGAGGTCACCGAGGCCTGGCAGCACAGTGCTGTCTTGCTTGCTATGCTTTCCACCTCTGTGATCTTGAGTAGCTTCATTACTATCCTAAGCGCCGGGTTACACACAGCTAGAAAATCAAAAGTAATAATTATGCCCCCCCATGGCTAAGGTAATTGTTACATGTTAATAAATTTTGAGAGTATGTCTAGCAAGGGTAAGACTTTGATAATGCAGTGAGTACGTAAGGTACCATTTGATAATTAAACACCTAAATAATTTCAACTGCCTCAGTAAAAGGCCAGCTCTCCTGTGGCCCACATAGCTCTATGCCAATGTTTCTTAACGGCCCTAATCCTCAAGTCTTCAACACACCTCCTCATGTGATGACCCAACCATAAAATTATTTTCATTGCTACTTCATAACTGTAATTTTGCTACTATGATGAGTTGTAATGTAAATATATGTAATATAAATATAATGTGAACACCTGTGTTTTCTAATGGTCTTAGGTGACCCTGGGAAAGGGTCGTTCAGCTCCCGAAATGGGTTACAATCCACCGGGTGAGAATTGCTCCCCTAGGCAATATGGTCCCTTCCTACCTATTCCTACTTTTCCATCCTTTTTCATTATTTCTTTCCTACCTTACTTGACACTGGCTCGCCATCATTCTGGACCCAAAAGGCACCAACTTTTAGGCACTTGCCATTGATTAGAAGAGAGACACACAGACTCGTATCCATTCATCAAGGAGCATTGTAATGCACACAGTGAATCTGTGATTCCTAAAGAACATACTTGTGGAAGGAAATAACCAAGCTTACTGTAATCCACTGCAGAGACCAGAGCCAGTGGGTGGGAAACAGATTTTATAAAATTAGAATGGTGCCCAGGATCCTCCGGGTTTAGAGAAGACTACATTTAAACACTACCCTGTTAATTTTGCCAATTTGACACAAACCCAGACATATCTAGAAAGAGGAAATCTTAGCTGAGAAAATGCATCCATAAGACTGGCCTATAGACAAGTTTGTTGGGTATATTTCCTGATTATTGCTTGATGTGGGAGGGCTCAGCCAACTGTTGGCAATACCTGGCCCTCACCAAGTGATCCTGAGTTGTAGAGGAAAGCAGGCTGACCAAACCGTGAGGACCAAGCCAGTGTGTAGTGCCCCTCTGTGGCTTCTGATCAAGTTGCTGCCTTGAATTTTGGCCTTGACTTTCTTCTATGACAGAAGACAACTGTAAGCTGAAATAAATCATTTCCTCCCCAAATTGCTTTTGGTTATGATGTTTTATTACGGCAATAAAAACCCTAATTAGGGTGGATACCTACCTGGTGAGTCCTCTTTTGCCAGAGAGAAGCCTGGTTTGGAGAGGTTGAGCTTGCTGGAAAGAGATGGTGAAGATGAGCCTGGCAGGTGGACTGATCCAAGAGCCCTTCACTTAACAACTTTCATGCTTAATTTTGTTCAGCTTCCGAAGCCCACCGGCAAGTAGAATAGTCTACACTGAAGCAGCGCTAAATACTTCGTTGAATTAGACATTTCGTTTCAAGGAAGATCAGCTTCATCTTTCCAGAATACAATTAGAATTTGCAAGTTTCTTCACCTGGAATCCGTGCACTGTTTAGAATGACGCTTGTAGTGGCATCGGACAATGCCAGTAATGATTGAGGTCATGCAAGAGTTTTATTAATCACATACAGATCATAAGAGCCACTTATTACTACCATGCTCACCTTCAAACTTAAAAAAGTCCAAGTGGACCACCTGCTGGTTAAGTCTAAACCTCAATGACAGTCCATCAGACAAGCCACTTTCTATCATATACATAAAGTACTATCTACCAGACAGACTTCCACTTATATATAATGAGCAATAGTCTAGCAGACTGACTATGACCATTGTCTGCCATATACGCCAATAACAGTCCACCAGACTAAGCACTGTCCTGCACTTATACCCAGTGTATAATACTCCACCAGACTGACCACTGTCCCCCACATACATAACAGCAACAGTCTACCAGATTAACCACTGTCCCCCATTTTATACACAGTGAATAACAGCCCACCAGATAGACTACTGTCCTCCACACGAAGAGAGTTAAAAACAGTCTACTAGGCAGACCACTGTCATACACACCAGGCAATATCCTTCAATTCTCCACATTGTGGTGGAGTAACAGTCTACCAAGCAGACCATTGCTAACCCCATATACTACTCTAACAACCAACCAGACATTGACCTTCCTTCCTTTACATACACACATTGAACAACAGTCCACCAGGCAGAAAACTGCCACACACTCCTTATAGTAACTGTCTACCGAACAGATCTGTCACCCTCACTCCCAGTGAGGCTGATGACCACTTCCCCCACAATGATAGGACATTTGATTTCACCCTAGAACTGACTGAAAAGGAGAACTTTGGACACTCATGCCCACACAGAGATTTCCCCGCAGTTGCTTTGGCAAATGGAATGTCCTCTTCCGCATCCCTAGAACCAGCTGTCCCTATGTAAAAGGACTAGGTACTTTAAGTAGGCGACTGTGGACAGGAGGGCTCACTCTTATCTTTTAATTGGGAAAGGCTGCTGTAAGGAGAAATGAGATGAGCTAAGGAGATGGCTCAGCAGCTGAGAGTACTTGATGTTTGTGATGGTTTGTATATACTCGGCCCAGGGAGTGACACTGTTAGAGGGCATGGTCCTGTTGGAGTGGGTGTGGCCCTGTTGGAGTAGGTGTGTCACTTTGGGTGTGGGCTTTAAGACCCTCATCCTATCTGCCTGGAAGTCGGTCTTCCACTATCAGCCTTCAGATGAAGGTGTAGAACTCTCAGCTCTGCCTGCACCATGCCTGCCTGGCTGCTGCTGTGCTTCCTGCATTGATGGTAATGGACTGAACCTCTGAACCTGTAAACCAGCTCCAATTAAATGTTGTCTTTATAAGAGTTGCCATAATCATGGTGTCTGTTCACAGCAGCAAAACCCTAACTAAGACAATGCTTTTCCAGGGGACTGAGTTCAGTTTCTAGTAGCCACATGAGCTGCTCACAATCAGAACACACACATAAAGAAAAATAAATCAAAAAAGAGGAGGAGGAGGAGAAAGGAGAAGAAAAGAAGGTCTGGGAGGAAGAAGAAGAGGAGGAATAAGAATATAAAGAAGAGGAAGAAGAGGAGGAGGAGGAAGAGGAAGGAGTGGAGGAGGAAGAGAAAGAAGAGGATAAAGAAGAGGAGGAAAAAGAAGTGGAAGAGGAAGAAGAAAAAGAAAAGGAAGAAGAAATTATTTATTGTTGTTTTAGGAGGTGGGAGACTGGTGTTTTCCTATCATCTAAGTTAATATAGTTAATGTAAATTATGCTCTATTCAAACCCAAACAAACTCACTAAAACTTTTTAAAAGGTATTTGACTCCTTCCTCTTCCTTCCTCTGTATGAGTTTTCGCTTGCATTTGCTCTGTCTCGTGAAAAAAAAAATCAGAAAAAGTAACATGGCCACAGATACTCAAAAAGTTTAAAAAAATTAAAATTAAAATTAAATGTTCATTCACTTTCCCTTGGGAATTGTGAGCCTTTAAGAAAGCTTGTGTAATAAAAATTTTGAGATCAATATTAAACTAGACCAACTTGCCAGTGGGCAGCCATTTCTTTCCAGAAAATTAAGTGAATAATTTTTTAAACATGTAGAAATATTCCCCTAGCCCCTGCTTAGGATTTCCCTCCCTCATTTTTGTTTAATTTTCTCAAAGTTCTTTTTAATGAAGTGAAGACTTAATTTGGGCCTTTCCCTCTTGCCCTGCAATAACTGATTTATTAAGGAAGTTCTCTGTTTTGATCCTGCCTCTTAACAGTTCTGCTGTTTTCTTTGAATCCCATTTTCCAAGAGCCCCTGAATATCTCACATTTGTTATGTTAACATAGAGGAGTAAGACTTTGTATTGGAATTGTTTACCATCCTGAATGAAGCATGCAGTTGTCCTTTGGTTTCTATGCTAGACATCATAATACAAAGCCTTACAGCTTATCTCCATCAGGGTAGAACTCAAGGCAAGAACTGAACCAGAGACCTTGGAGAAGCTCTTCTTACTGGCTTGCCCCACATGGCCTGCTTAGCCTACTTATACAACCAAGAATCACTACCTACCTAAGGGTGGCACCTCTACAGTGGACTGAGTCCTCCCACACCAATCATTAATCAAGAAAATGCCCTAAACTCTTGCCTACAGGCAATTTGATGGAGGCCTTTTCTTAATTGAGGTCTCTCTTCCCACATAACTGTAGCTTGTGTCAAGTTGACAAGAAACCATGACGTGTGCTAGCCACTAAATGTCCTCAAATGGCCACTTACTTGTCATTTAACATTAAAACACGAACTATAAGATTAAGCTAAACAAGTTTTGTGGGGAAAAATACACTCGTAGCAGTTAGTTTTGTTTTTTTTTAATATTTATTTATTTTATGTATGTGGGTGCACTGTAGGTGTCTTCAGACACACCAGAAGAGGGTATCTGATTCCAATACAGATGGTTGTGTGTCACCATGTGGTTGCTGGGAATTGAACTTAGGACCTCTGGAAGAGTAGCCAGTGCTCTTAACCGCCATCTCTTCAGCCATCTCTCCAGCCTCCTAGTTGTTTCTTATTCCTTGTTTCTCCTCCTCCTCTTGCCTGCTCTGTCCACATAGTCTGGATCTTAACTCTGAATGGCTGCAGAAACGGGCTTGTGTGTTGTTTTAGTAAGTATGTGAACCCTACAATGCAACTGTAGCCTTTACAAGTAAGCTCCCCTCCCAACCCCTGCCCATGTGCTGATTAACTGTAACTCTTCTGTGTAGAAACCAGCTGCAGATGTGATATTTCCCATGAGCCTCTGAATTACGTGGCATCAAGGGACCAAAGAGAAAAAGCATCAAACTTAAAACTTGACTCTTGCAAGCACTGACTTCATGTTGGCCTAGTACTAAGGGAAGAACAAGGACCAGGCAGGAAACTGGCCAGCAGCAAATGGCGCCAGTTGAGATTTCCCAAGTTCTTTACTTGGCTTTAGGCCTTCCCAGATGTCGTGCAAAGCATTCTACATAATGGTCTGTGTTCTTTTTTTTTTCTTTTTTAAGATTTATTTATTTATTTATTTATTTATTTATTTATTTATTTATTTATTTATTTATTTATTTATTATATGTAAGTACACTGTAGCTGTCTTCAGACACTCCAGAAGAGGGCATCAGATTTCGCTACAGATGGTTGTGAGCCACCATGTGGTTGCTGGGATTTGAACTCAGGGCCTTCAGAAGAGCAGTCGGCGCTCTTAACTACTGAGCCATCTCGCCAGCCCAATGGTCTGTGTTCTTAAAGGAGACACCTAGAAAAGTTTCATCTTTCCAAATAAAGGTGGGTTCAAATGTCCGTAACCAGGCAATGCTATTTTTGGAAAGAGCTGGTTACATTTATTTAAGAAGAGAAACTCCCTTCTTCTTCTTCTTCTTCTTCTTCTTCTTCTTCTTCTTCTTCTTCTTCTTCTTCTTCTTCTTCTTCTTCTTCTTCTTCTTCTTCTTCTCTTCTCTCCTCCTCCTTCTCTTCCTCCTCCTCCTTCTCCTCCTCCTCTTTCTCCTTCTTCCTCTTCCTACTCTTCATTTTCCTCTTTCTCCTCTTCTTTTTCTTCTTCCTCTTCCTACTCTTCTTTTTCTTCTTCCTCCTTCTCCTTACCCTACCTCTCCTCCTCTTCCTCTTCCCCTTCTCCCCTCCTCCTCTTCCTCCTCTTTTTTTCTTCTTTCTCCTCCACCCTTTCTTCTTCTGTTTTTCTTTCAGGACAAGATGTCACTTAGCTCGGGCTGGCTTCTAATTCACTACGCAGCTGAGACCTTCTACTCCTGATTCTCTTGCCCCTGCCTGTCGAGTGCTGGGATTGTAGATGTGTGCCACCATGCTGGGCAGGTTTACTTTGTTCTATTGCTGTAATGGAGATGGCACCTATTAGGACAGACAGCAAACAGTGCTCAGGCTATACCCTTCTGTGGATCTCTCGTCTCTCTTCACTGATTTTGTGTACAGCTCCCAGGCCACCAGACTGCACACTATCAGTGGCTACCAGAGACACACACCTCCTGTATGATGGATACATTTTGAATAAGTGGGCTCTTCATCCTCTTTTCTCCTTTCACCCTCAAGGCCACACATTCCTATAAGAAAAAGCAATCCCCGCCACCCCCACCCCCCACCCCTCCACTCTGGCACTTTCTGCCTGACTACAAGCATGTACTATGAACCGTTCATCAATCATATGGGGTGGGACTTCTGTTTTCCTTTCAATCATATACAAGCAGCCGCCAGTCTGCCTCATGCACCTGAGTTCCCTTCAGGACTCCGTGCTGTTCTTCTGTGCTGTTAATAACCCTTTTAACAAACCTCCTTCCAAAACAACTATTTACTTCAGTGTTCCCCCTTGGACCCCAAACCTGAAACCCTTTCTAATAGAGTCAGAACCCAGGAGAGAGCTCCTCAGAAACACATTGCTCCCTGGGTCTCCCTCTATGCTTGCTTCCCCTTCTCCACATCCAACACTGGTCTTTCTTTCTCACTGGTGAATTTTTTTTTTCCAGGAGCACTATCCACTGATGGTTTTCCAAGCCTGTTGACTTTTTAACAAAAACCCTAGTACCATGCCTCAGTTTTCCCTGAGCATAATAAGTCAGAGCCCACTTCCCTAGACCAGCTACATCTAAGGCTATTTATTCTTTCTCAGTTTACCGTTTGCAATTCTGGTCACACTTCTCAGAGGGCATGCTGGCTAGTTTTGTGTCAACTTGATACAAGCTGGAGTCACTTGGGAGAAGAAAGTTTTCATTGAGAAAATGCGTCCACTCGGTTGGCCTGTAGGGGCGCTTGTGAGGCATTTTCAGGATTGGTAGGGGAGGGTCCTGCTCGTTATGGGCAGTACGATCGATAGGCATGTGACCCTAGACATGCAGACTGAACAAGCCTTGGGGATCAAGGCAGTCGTAAGTAGTGTTCCTGCATGGCTTCTCCACCAGTTCCTGCCTCCGGGTTCTGCCCTGTCCTCCCTCCATGAGAGACTCGGCAATGAAAACCCTACCTAAGACAGACCAGATCATCACATGAAAGTCCGGTTCCAGAATTACATTTAACCATGCAGTGGGGCAAAGGATAGAGAGGTTTTTGGGTCTTTCCTCGAAGTTTTAAGTATGCACAGGGAAATGTACCTGGGAGAGCACAGGAGGGTCCCCCTGGGGACCTTGAGAGCTTGGGTGGGGCTAGGCTTGTGCCTCTTGCCTGTAGCTCCTGAGGGTGGGGAAGGAAAGGGAAAGAGGGATGGCCGAAGGCAGTTTTGCTGGCTAGAGACACCCTTCTCTTCCCAGCCTGACTTTTTGATCAAAGCAATGACTGAAATCTCAGCCCCTCTGAAATGGTGGGTCTACCCCTCTGTCACTGCTAACTTGTGGCCAAAGTGAAATTACATTTCACCCCGCCCCCCCGCCCCCAGCCCTACCTCTGAGAGTTGGAGTAGGACCCACAGAGTTCCCTCCTTCCTTAGAGCCCATGTGACCCACCCAAGTTACATTTCCCCAAACCAATCCATGCTCAGACTACCAAGTTCTGTGTTCACAAATGCTACACGTGTATAAAATCTTAAGTGATATTCTATAACCTAAAAAAAAACCTAAATATTTTGATCTATGGTTACTTCATAAATTTCCTGAGTGCTGACACTCCCTCCTGATTAACTTTAAGATATGTGCAGTCCTGTGCATACACTTTAAGGTGATTTGATTTCATTGCTAAAACCTACCTACCTGCTCAAGACATACAGACACAACTTAAAATTTACAATTTGATCTAAGTACCCGCTTCAGCCTTGTTGGCTTGGGGCCGCAGAAACAAAGACACCCAAGCATCTGCCACGGGTGCCACGGGTGCCACGGGTGCCACGGGTGCCACGGGTGCCACGGCCTGGTGAAGAGATGGGGAAAATGGAGTATGCAGTGGAAAAATGGAAGTGAAGCTGAGGGTTCATACACTGCGGATATCAGTGGAACTGGAGACAGCAGTGAGGAACAGGTGGATATGAGGGGGTTATGGTGAGGTCCTGACCCGGGCAACTACCAACGGCCATGTCTGTGGCCCTGCTGCAGCTGGGGTCTGTGTCCATGTCTGTGGCCCAAGTTACTACCAAAGCGCAGACAGATGCTCCTGTGCTCTCAGTCTGGGCTGTCATCAGAGACCACATGGCTATGTGAGGGCTGTGGAACCTGGAGGATTGGAGGGAGACACATGCTGATATGAGTGGCCTGCGTGCCACCTAAGGCTATGGGGACATCAAGGTCCACGCTGCTGCCGGTTGCGGGGGCGTGGAGGACCGTGTTTGGGTCCATGGTCGTATGGCAGCCAGGGTCTGTGCTGATGTCCCAGGCTCATGTTACCATCAGAGCCTAGGCAGATCCCGGGTCTGGACTGAGGCTATAGCACTGTGCTGAGCTGGCCCCACTCTTTGCTGGCCACCACACTCAAGAGAATTGGCCCTGCTCCTAACCTGGGCGGCACAGCTGACCCTGACGGCCAGAGAGCTGGTGAGATGGCCCCAAGGGCATGAGCATGGGAGAGTTGGCCCTGCCCCTAGTCTGCTATGGGATGACTTGGGTGAGAGAGAGATACCCTCCCCAACCCTTACCCCATCTGACTGCGGCAGGCAGGAGAGTTGCCCTGCACCTCACTTGGGCAGCACAGTAGAGCTGACCCTGGTGACAAAGGCACAGATGAGCTGGCCCAGAGGACATGAGAGCAGAAAAGCTGACCCTGTATCTTTCCAGCTGTGACATTGGGTGAACTAGCCAGAGCAGTGCTGGAGAGCTGGTGAGTGACCATCTCAGCTCCCTCCCAGGCTAAGATACAGGGTTTTGAGTTGGCCCACACCAATCCATGATCTGTTGAACATTCGTAAGGGCCGGGCCTACAGTTCCAAAGCTGCAGGATCTCCATGACTCAGGGCAACAACAGGATATCTGAGCAGAGTCCACATGAGGATCCAAATTCATAGTGCATCAGAAGCCAGAGGCCTCAAAACAGACCAATGACTCATTGCGGAGAGCACTTGCAAGTTAAGTTGTGTGGACAAAAGGATACAGTGTGTGACATACTATAGTTTCCATGAGAAGCTTTGTTTTGTTTTATTTTATTTTATTTTATTTTATTTTATTTTATTTTATTTTTGGGAGTTGCAAGAGTGGAGGGCAAATATGGAGGGATGGGGAGGTGAGTGGGTTTTGGATGGATGATATGAAAGTCACAAAGAAAGCCAGGCGTGGTGGCGCACGCCTTTAGTCCCAGCACTTGGGAGGCAGAGGCAGGCAGATTTCTGAGTTCGAGGCCAGCCTGGTCTACAGAGTGAGTTACAGGACAGCCAGGGCTACATAGAGAAACCCTGCCTCCAAAAAAAAAAGAAAGTCACAAAGAATCAATTAAAAAATGCAGCTAATCCCTTATGCATCATAGATATTTCTTACAGCGCACTCAAAGTCATTATGTAATCTGCCTGTACTTTTGACTGTCAGGTATTAAGGATAGGTTTTGTGTGTGTGTGTGTGTGTGTGTTTCAAATATAATTTATTAAATTTCATTTAAAACAAAATGGTTTTCAAGATTTCATAAACAAGATAACACACTTTAAAAAGATATAAAGGTGATAGATATAAAATGTATAGTTGCTCTTTTAAAAAGATTAATGAAAGAATTTTTTTGATAAAAAAATATTTGTATCGAAAATATATTGGAAACAGACTCTTCTCTCATATAATATGTTCAGAACACAGTTTCCCCTCCCTCCACTCCCGCCAGCTCCCCACATCCCTTCTTGGCCAGATCCACTCCCGCTCCATTTCCCATCAGAAAAGAGACAACAACCAAGTATGACAAAACAAAGCACAATGCAACAAGGTTAGAGCCCTCCCAGGAAAGCTGGGCAAGGCGACCCACCTAACAGGAGGAAAAGGGTCCCAAGGCCAGGCAAAGGAATCAGGGACATAGTATGTGATTTTATTCTGTATACGTAATGTCCTCATTATTAAGGGGTGAGGGGATTTTTTTTTCTGGTTCAGTCTATTTGGTGTTCAGCATGCTTCTTGTACCTTCACGTCCATCTTTCCATTAGGAAATTTTTCTTCTGTGATTTTGTTAATGTTTTCTGGACCTCTGAGCTGGATGTCTTTTCCTTCTTCTATTCCTGTTATTCTTAGACCGACTACTAGATTTTATAATTCTTGGATTTTTTTTTTCATAGAGTCCCAGATTTACTGGATGTTTTATGTCAGGAGTGTTTTTGTTTGGTTTGTTTTGTTTCTTTTTGCATGTTTTTGTTTTATAGTTAACATTTTCTCTGATCGATGTATCAATTTCTTTCTGTCATACTTCTAACATCCGAATTCTTTCTTCCATCCCTTGTATTCTCTTGGTGAAGATTGTCTCTGTCGTTCTTGTATGGATCCTAAATTTTTCATTTCCACAATTCCTTCAGTTTGGGTTTTCTTCATTGATTATACCTCTATATTCGGGTCTTGACCAGTTTAAATCCATTTTCTTACACTGTTTGGTTGTGTTTTCCTGGATTTCCATAAGAGATTTACTCATTTCCTCTTCAAGGACCTCTATCACATTCATAACGGTTGTTTTAAGGTCTTTCTCTTGGGCTCAGCTGTGTTGGAATACTTACAGCCCCCTATGGTAGGGCTACTGGGCTCTAGCAGAGACTTATGGTCCTAGCTATTACTGGTTGTATCTTTATTCTGGAATCTAGGCTTCTGGGATCGTGGTGTTTATGTGTCTAGGTTCTAATATCTGGCTTTGTGCCTGTCAGGTGAGTGTTTTGTTCTTTGGTTTCTCCTTCCTCCCTGGACTTTAGGTGTCTGTGATGCGGCCTGGTAGAAAATTTTCCGTGGACTTGTCTCTCAGGCCTGCTCGGCTGGTGTGTTTCCAGTGGATGCCTTGCTGGTGTTGGAGGCTGGGATACTGGGGTGAGTTGGGGAAGGGGAGATTCTGAGGTGAGCTGGGGAGGGCGTCAGAGAGGAAAGGGAGACTACGGAGGAAAGGGAGACTACGGACTACGGACGGGACGGGACGTGTTCTGCTTCGAAGCTGGGGACAAGCCTGAGGGGTTGAGATTGGAGACGCAGGTGGAGAGGGAAGAAGAGGGAAGAGCGGCTGTCAGCCCAGCACACTCTGTTAACAGCAGGAAAGGTTCTGTTTCCGTTAGTGCTGCCGGAGAAATTCCTGCAGAGCAGTAACCACGAAACTTACTTTGCTGGACAAACGCTTAAATCTATTTATAAATTTGCCTATTAAACAGAATTCCAACGTGCCCATCACCTTCAGTCCTCTAGATTGATAATCAACCACTTGCAATGGTGTTTGAGGTTTTTCCCAGCAAGCTCTGGGAAATGAACACAATCAGATGATTTCAAAGAGTGGAAGAAGACCCTCTTAGCCCAAAGAGAAAGGACTGCACTACGATATTCCTTAAATCCTGTGATATTTAACGCATTCTTTCTCTGGGCTATCCTCCATGCTGACTTGATGCTAATCATGACTGTACTGAAATGGTAGGATTAGAAGATGAGGTAGCCTCTGTAACTGCACACCCGGACCCTACTGTTGCTGAGCCAAGGCTATATTTACCTGTTAAAAAAGACTCATGTGCCGGGCAGTGGTGGCGCAGGCCTTTAATCCCAGCACTCGGGAGGCAGAGGCAGGCAGATTTCTGAGTTCGAGGCCAGCCTGGTCTACAGAGTGAGTTCCAGGACAGCCAGGGCTACACAGAGAAACCCTGTCTCGAAAACAAAACAAACAAAAAAAAAAAGATTCATGTCTTTTTTACTATTTATTTTATTTTATTTTTTATGCTTTTAGAGCTTTATTGTAGAATAGCAGGGAGAAAGAGAGAAGCTAGAAAGAAGGAGAGAGGCTGGCCATGGCCATGTGGAGAGAGGCGGGGAAGGTAGAGAGAGAGGAGAGCTTAGGCTTTTACTCTTTTTATAAAAGAATGTTTTCATCATTTGATATAATTTTAAAGATTTTATTTATTTGTTTATTTATTTATTTATTTATTTGTTTATTTATTTATTTATTTATTATGATGAGTACACTGTAGCTGTCTTCAGAGACACCAGAAGAAAGCATCAGCTCCCATTACAAATGGCTGTGAGCCACCATGTGGTTGCTGGGACTTGAACTCAGGACCTCTGAAAGAGCAGTCAGTGCTCTTAACCACTGAGCCATCTCTCCAGCCCCCTTGATATAATTTTAATTTTAATAGAAGGTATCTAGTTCTAAGTTAACAAAATATTCTTTGTTTTTTTGTTTTTACCTTTTTAATTTCTAAAAATATCCACTCCATTTTGGAGATACCTATAGCTAAGTTAAATCCAAACTCTTAGTAAGCGACGAATTTTTTTTTCTTGTAAGGAAAAGTAAAAAATTAACTTGGTTTAATCAATTGGATTTCAGTGTTTTATTGTTATTAAAATGTCAATATAAAGCAAATTAAATGCTCTAAAAGGTTGACTAACACACTCATACCTACCAAACTTTAGCTTTAACTCCATCTTCTGCAGCTGATAACAGAGGTTTGGCTTAATTTTTAATTTTTCTTATCCAAATTGTTTTTGTATCGTTTGTTTGCTTTGTTTTATCTTTTTGAGATAGAGTTTTCCCATAGCCCTGACTGTCCTGGAACTCGCTCTGTAGTCTAGACTGGTCTCCAACTGAGAAGTCCACCTGCCTCTGCCTCCTGAGTGCTGGGATTAAAGGTGTGTGCTACCACCGCCTGGCCAAATTTTAATAATAATGTTGGTGATGCTTTGTACTCTACAAACAGATGTTTTTTGATTGAATGAGAATATAAAATGTCCTGTAGTATAACTATCTGGGATTAGAATGTTAACTATATGTTATTAATATTTTGTTTAATTTTTAAAAGGAGATTGAAATTTTTTTAAATTTTAATTTTTAAAAGGAGATCACAGTGACGCTAGTGTTTTGTTTCCTTTTCTGATTAAAATAAAAATATAAATAAAATAATAATATGTGCTTATTCCTACAAGGTTATAAAATTCTGATTTCTAATAGCTTTCACCTTTGTCCCTACCACTGTAATTAATAAATAATATTTGGTGCATGAGAGAAAAAAATCTGTTGGAAATAAATATAAAGAAATACTCTGTTGTGTGATTCCTTCCCCAGACTAGAGTCCTGAATAATGCCAAGATAACAAAACACAAATAAACTATAATAATTTATATATTAAAAATCAATCTTATGCTGTCCTGGAACTCACTCTGTAGATCAGGCTGGCCTCGAACTCAGAAATTTGCCTCCCTCTGCCTCCCAAGTGCTGGGATTAAAGGCGTGTGCCACCACATCCAGCACTCCTTTTTAAGAACTCAAGCTAGATACTTCACATGACGTTATAGCTACAAGACTAAGTTGTCCAGAAGAAAAACTAAAATTAGAAGATAGTAGAGTCTTTTAAATACTTTAATTTTAAAATGTAATATTTTATAGAGTATAAATAGCAGTAGATATGGGGGAAGCATAGTCAGTGTAGTATTTAAAATATACACTTTGGAGAAAAAATAATTAAATTTAAAAATGTGAATTCTGGTTGCTTTTAATCCCCATTCCCCTCATCTGCTACCTTCACTTCATCGAGGCACACTATATTCTTGATTTTAATTTTAAGTATAACTTAAATTTATTGTCACAGGTAAATGTATTGCCACACCAGAGGATTAGAAACAAAGCAAGGCAGAGCGAGATGGCTAGTCGATTATCATGATTCAGGAATTCCTCCGTTAATAGTTAATGCTCATAAGCATTTCCCCCTCCTGAGGGTCTGCTCTGCTGCCCACCTAACCTCATCTCTATCAGATCCTCAGATTAAATTTCCTGGTATCGTGGGACATGAGCCCGCTTTTGCCACCTGTGTGAAATGTGAGCTTGGCCCGCAGGGGAGCTCTAAGCTAAGGTCTCCAGGGGACGCTGCACCTGTGCTGTGAAACAAGCGACACCTCTGCTGCTCCAGCTCCAGGGAAAGAAAGAGCGTGGCCAGCTAGGACTAACACTCTGTGACCAAACGCAAAAACTACTTACTGCAGTTATCGTAAGGACATTGGTCAGAACCCCCACAAACCCTACCTTTATTCTGTTAAGGATACAGGCCTTCCCCCACAACCTCTTCTGATGGCTTCTGTTTTGTCACGAACTCTTTTATTAACCCCACCCTCTTCTCAACAAATCCAACTTAAAACGATTTCAAAACTCTCCCAGGCTTCTTGACACACCTTATGGTATTCCTTTAATAAGCATTTTAAGTCTAGCCGTGGGCCTCCCGGTAATCCCCTAACTCCTTCCTTGATCACCACATTGGCACACAGACGGATGCGGGCAACATCCTCCTAATATGTGACACAGACACCAGCCCAGGCACCCCAGGATTGGGAGGTCTCCTGACTCCACTGCATCAACATTTCAGGAGGAAGAAGCCAGGCATTGAGCGCAATCTCAGTATCCAAAATAAGCCCCCCTCTATCTCTCCCACAAAGTCACCTCTCACTTAACAAAAGGCAAAACATAAGGGGCTGGAAATGTGATCGGACCTTGCTGAGGTCCTGCCCACCTTCATCTGCCTTTTCCCCTTCCCTCATAGCTGGTTCTTTGCACAGTTCCTAGGCTAACAAATCCAACCTAGCCTGAGACACTGATGGACACACCCCATGCCCCCACACCGCCCCTCAAGATGAATATACATTAACAAATGAGCCCCCCTCCCTACTCCCAGCATGCCTTCCCCTGCTCCCCAGGAGTCAGAAACCTCCCCTTATCCACACCACGGAGTGGTTATGCTGCCAGCTTATACAATCTTTACTTTTTTTTCTCAAGATGATGAAATTTAAAAACACCAATTTTCATAATAGCCATCACTTCTAATTTAAAAGGGGAAAATTGTATGATGGCTAAGATTTTTTTTTTGACAAATTATTTCAAGCTAGGATCATCTGGGAACAAGGAACCTCAGTTGATGAAATGACCCCATCAGATTGGTCCAGTAGGCAAATCTGTGTGGCAGTTTCTTGATTAGTGACTGATGTTGAAGGGCTCAGCCTACTCTGGGCAAGGCCACCCCTGAGATGGTGACCCTGGACTGTATAAGTAAACAGGCTGAACAAGCAACACTTCCCCATATCTTCTGCAGCATCAGGCTTGGCTTAGAGGTGTTGTTCAGATGACTATATGCTCAGTTTTGCTGCGGGTCTGGCTGTACAGCAGCTCTGAGCCTGGAAGAGCTCAAGATAGCAGGATTGGCAGGGTAGGCCAAGCTCCTGGGCTGAGCAGGATGGTTTTGTCTGGAATTCCCAACCTGAGGTCTGCACAGACAGCATGCAGCTGCCCACCCTCAAAAGGACTTTCAGTGGAGTTATGATATGTTTATGTTCCTTTCATCTCAAACAGTCCACGTGCCCCGTATTAACATCTGTGAGACTCTCCTCCCTTTGAAATTAATTATAAAATGACCTCAAGTATGAACCAAAGGAGGATGTTCAATGAGGATGAGGTACACAAAATTCCCTAGTCTCATCCCACCTACCTTCAGAAGTTGATTTTGAAATTCTGTCCTTGTATCAGCAATATCTCTATCACCTGCCACTTGGTTGGACATGCCCAGATCCTGCCAGACCTAAAGAAATGGTCTGAATTTTACAAGCTCAATGAACCTCCTGTAGATGGGCTCCTGTGTACACTGAAGTTGGAGAAAGACCGCCTAGGAGGAAAGATAACACAAGGAAATGAATGCGCAATACAATACAGTGTCAAGTGGGAATTCCCAACAGCAGGATGAAAGGAACAGAAGAGAGCAGCAACCGGAGAGAAAGGAGCTATCACAGTGAGCCGGGCTGGGTGGTCCTTGATAAGAGATCTAGGCCAACTGAAGCAGCTAAGAGACGCGTACCTCAGCTAACTCAGTGGTGTAAGGAGGTAGTGGTGTGGAAAGGACTCTGGGAAGGGACAGGGAAAAGAAGAGAATGATGAAATATGTAGATCTGGAAGGGGTGGGGGAATCTTGACCTGCTTTGGGTTAGGAGATTTCCCAGTTCTTAGAAGAGACTCCGAGCTATACTTGTGAGCAGTGCCAGCCAGGGCTGGTGAAGACCGTGGGAACTTCTTTTGCATTGCATACAAGTCTTCAGTGTAGGGGCACCCACTCTCAAACACTGGCTGTGTAAAGACAGGGACTGGTATTTGTTGCGTTTGGCTCTCCGTACCTTCAACAGTCAGGGCTCAGACTAAGTGTATGGTACACCATTCAACACTCAAAGCTGCCTATGCAGTGAGCACAACTTTTAACCCTATAACTCTAGTATGTGCCCATGGCAAACTCCCAAAGCAGCAGCAAGCAGACACAGACACAAGTACAGCTACCTGACTCTATGGTCTAAATTTGAGGGCAAATGAACCCCAGAAGAACATCTCTACTGGGGAGCCATGACCTCACGTCTCATTAAACATCCATACACTGGAACAAGAGAGGGTAAAGAAAGGGTCTGAGCACTGTAGCCATGGGTCCTCCAGAAGACGTCTCATCTGATGAAGCTTTGTATTCAGCCTTGAAAAGGACTAAGACTTTGATACTTGCTGCTACGTAGACATGCTTGGCAAATTAGGTCAAATGTAAGATAAACAGCGACATTCCACATTTAGGAGGAAGTCAGATAGTAAATTCACAGACAGAAACTAGACTGACTGGCCATCCGTGGCTGGGAGGGAGGAATTAGTGCTTACTGGATACAGTGTTTCAGCTGAAAATGAAAGTATTCTGGAGGCCTTAGGGCAAAGGTGGCCTAACAATGGGAAGGTACTTAATGCTATGTATTTGCAGGTGGTTCAAATGCGGCTGAGAGGTGGTCTGTGGTTAAGGGCAGTTGCTGCTTTTCCAGAGAACTGAGTTCAGTTCCCAACACCCACACTAGACAGGTCACATGTGCCTGTAACTCACTATCAGGGGTTCAGAGGCCAGGACCTCAGCCACATGTGGCACACACACACACACACACACACACACACACACACACACACACACACACTTTTTTTTAAATGACAGGTTTTATGTTGTGTGAATATTACCACATTGAAAAAAGAAAAGAAGACTTTGCTTAATTTAGATCTGTTCAACTGCAAGCTTTTCCAGACCTTCTGCCACAGGCCTCTTCACTCAGGACTCTGTTGCAACACAAAACAGTTGCATGTGCTCCACACAAATAGTAATAATGATGAGAGTTAAACATATAGACCCTCTTAGTTAAAGTCACAAACACACACAGAAAATATCTGTGCATGTAATAGCAGCTAATGAACAAAGAGGCTGTGGCTTTCAAAGGCAAAAACAGTTTTCTCCTGTGGGGTCTCACTGGGTATGTAAACCACACTTAAGGGTAGATGGCTAGCACAGGGTGAACTCAGTGGGGTTTTTATAGATTTTTTTTTGTCTTACATTACTTTGTTTGAGCTTTGTTTTTTGTTTTGTTTGTTTTGTTTTGTTTTACCTTACTAGTCTGTTGTTTGTATATTATGGTTTCCAATGTGGTGTTTCTGTGTGTGTGTGTGTGTGTGTGTGTGTAACTCAGCATCAGGGGTTCAGCAGCCAGGACCTCACCTACATGTAGCACACACACACACACACACACACACACACACACACACACACACAATTTTTTTAAATGACAGGTTTTATGTGGTGTGTGTGTTGTTTCTTGTGCTTTTTCATCATCTTAGTTGTCACTATTGTTGCTTTAATTTGCCTGTTTGTTTTCTAACATCTAACAAGGGAAAGAAAATGATATGGAAAGGGCTGGGTGAGTAGGTCCGGAGGATCTGGGAGGAAATGGGGAAGGGAAGCCATGATCAGAATAGATCATATGGATTTCTATTAATTTTATTTTTTAAAAAAGAAAAAAGAGACCATGAATTTGAAAGAGAACAAGAAGGAGATATGGGAGGGCTTGAATGGAGGAAAGGAAACAGGGAAAGGATATATTGTAATATATAATATAACTATTATAAAAACTAAAAGAACTAAAAATAGGTGCATTGTATACAATTAGTACTAATGAAGAGGATTCAATACTTAAGGCCCATTAGTTCAGTTCTGTGTGCTAGGGCACAAAGTACACACATGTGCACAGGCACAAAGTATACACATGTAACCAAATAGTTGCACATCTTACTTCCAATTAGTAATGAAGCCAAGGGTATTCTCTTAGTTACTTATGTGTAGCTGAAGTAACTACAGGAAGGAAAGCTAATCCTGGTCCACAATCAAGGGGACGGTCCATCATGGTGAGTGAGTCATGGCAGCAGGAGCTTGAGGTGGCAGCAGGAGCTTGAGGTGGCTCATCACATTGCATCTGTAGTCAGGACTCAGAAAGAGGTGACTTCTCACACTCAGCCAGGCTCTCATCTGGTGCGATGCTGCCGCCACCGCTCGGAGGATGAATTCCCTCCTGTCAATCAACTCAGCCTGGGAACCCTGTCACAGACACCCTCAGATTTGTTTTCCGTGGTGATTCTAAATCCCACCAAATTGGCCATCAAGGTTAACCAAGCAACACGCCAGCTCTTGTTAACTTAACACTAAAATATCACTTTTAAGCCATAGCCTGGTCTCCACAGACCCAAAACCATTTCATAATACAAATGCGTTCAATTCAACTTCAAAAGTCTCTGGAGTTTCCAACAGTTTCAACACTGTTCAAACCTGTAATTCATAGTCCAAGGTTCAGATGAGCCCTGGATCTTAATGTGAGCCCCAAGGGGTAAGAGAAAATGAACAAACAAATTACAAAGGCTGGAGGAGGCTGGAGGTGGGGGTGGGGATGGCTCAGCAAATCAAATGCTGACTGTGTAAGACTGAGAACTAGAGTGTGAGTCTCCAGCACCCAGGTAGATGCCAGGCAAGTGTGGAAAATCATCTGCAACCCCAGCGTTTAGTAGGAAGAGACAGAAGGTCTCTGGAACAAGCTGGCTAGAATAGCCAAATAAGTGGGCTCTGGGTTCCAATGAGAGAGTCTGCTTTAATATATACCAAAGAAGACAGCTGATGCCAACCACTGGTTGTCATACGGGCATACGCACCCACACAATACATGTACACACACATGTACACACACTCATCCATGTACAGACATGCACACACACACATGCACATGCACCCATACATGTACATACATGCACACACACACACACACACACACACACACACACTCACACACCCATCCATGTACAGACATGCACACACACACAGATACACACACACCACATACAGAAAGAAAAATTAAAAAGTTCCCTCTAACATGCAAGGGCACAAAGTAAACATTTGTGTCCACAAGGGAGGAGCGGGGGCATAGCAAGGAAAGATTGGATCAAATCAAAGCCAAAACCTAGCATAGATGCCATCAAACCCTGGGGTCAGCATCTAAGCATCATGATAGAGTAATCTGGACTCTAAAGGGCCTAAGTGGCTCATTTTCTAACTGCCATCTGAAACACATGGCCTTTCTCTTAGGCTGCTTTCAGTCAGTGCATGCAGCTCTCCTCAGAACATTCCCACAATCTTGACATGTCTGACATCTTGGGGTCTGCACTGCAACCTTGGTCCCATAGCTTCAGTGATCCTCCTTGCAGAAATTCTGACCCTGCCTCTACTTGCTTGGCCTAAGTGGCTCCTTGGAACCACAGCCTAAGACTCCATGGCCCCTACACCTTGCATACTTCAAAGCCTCATGGACAATGATGTCAGGTTCTTTTGCCAGACTAGGATGGAGCCTGGGCCATTTGGACCCTAGCAACTTTTGTTGCTGACCCTGAGAAACACTTCCAGTAGGCAATTGCTTTTGAGCAGGGAAGCACTCTCGATTTACACTCTCTCTTCTCAAATGCATTTGCATTTTCACCTGGAGCCCTCGATAGGAGGGATTTTCCCCTCAGGAAAGTGTCCCTGCTTTTCAGTGCAGAGTACCAGGGTTCTCTTTAATGGTGCTAATCTCATTAACAATTACAGATGCTTCCAAACTTGCCTTGTGTCATCTTTAAATTCACACTCTGCTAAACTGCACATTTTTCATCTCTACTTGCTCTACATCTTTGTTACACACACACACACACACACACACACACACACACACACACAAAACGTGCGCTCATGCTCACGTTCTCCTGTTCTCTCACTGTAGACCCGGATGAGCAGTGAGTAGCAACCATGCCAAAGCCTGAATTCTCTCCTTTCCTAAAATTTTCTCTGCCAAGTAAACCAGTCCATTGCTTTCATATTCAACCATACTCGAGTTCTCATGGATAAGATACAGCTAGGTTCTTTGCTGGACTAGCACACAAATAGCCATTAGCCTCACTCCTAACAGAGTCTTTCTTCTCTTTGGAAGCCTCATAAGCAAGTCTCAGAAGTCCATGTTTATTTCATCCCTGGCCTTACAAACTTCTATCAGAATGGTTCACTAAGCTCTGCTTGCAGTACTCCAGGGCTTTTCTAGTTCAAAGATTCAAGTTGTCCCAATTCTTCTTAATACCAGTTCTAAAGGTCTGAGAACCACATGGTCAGACCTATCACAGCAACAGGACCACTCCCAGTATATGTATATACATAATACATACAAACATACACATAGACAGACAGACAGACAGACAGACTGACATGTATGTGTACATTTATATGCATATTTAATATACATATGTTTCTATTAGTTGCCAGGACAACATGTAACATGCAACTTAAGGACTGGTTAATTTTGACTCACAGTTCAAAGATACAGTCCATTATAGCAGGGAAGACATGGTGCCAGAAACTCAAGATGGCTGGTCACACTGCATCCATAGTCAAGAAGCAGACGGGGGAAGTGCTAGTATCAACTTGCTTTCTCTTTTTATTCTGTCAAGTGCAATATGTCCAGAGACCTTAGCACAAATGACTCCATGATGGAAGCAAGTATCCACTCAGGCCATATAACTTAGCATCTAGATGGCACCAGCAGCCAAAACAAAGACCTAATCCATCGAAGCCAACAGTTCTTGGAAAGTCTCTGAATGGACTAACCTTGCTTCTTGGCTTCTGTGGTTCTGCTTCTGGCTAACTGTTCTTCTTAAGTATGTCAACCCAGGATGTGCTTTTGTGCTTAAAAGCTCACCTTGAGAAACGCCTGGACTGCACTGGAATCCAGAGTTTCCAGTGTAGGCACCAGCCAGCTAATAAAGATTTTCTATTGGTTTAAACCCACGTCCAAGTAGTCTTCTCTGGTGATTACCCCACAGCACAAGGACCACATGGAATGGTATTGTCTACATTTAGTGTGTGTGGGTCTTCTTGCTTTATTTAACTCAGTCTAGAAACTCCATCACAGACATGCCCAGAGGTTTGTTTCCATGGTGATCCTACATCCCACCAGGTTGGCAAGCAATACTAAGCATTAAAGAGAGATAAGAGGTTTTGAGCACTCACCTACTGGCAGATTCTGACTTACATGTTATGTATGAATTAAACAGTTGAAGTTCGAGGATGCTAAGAACAGCTATTTGGAGTTCTATCTGCCTTCCTTCTCAATCTCTTATGTCATCCATACAAGTATGTGTATACCTGCATAAACATGTGCACATACAACACACACACATATGTATTAGAATATCATCACCTTGTTTTTACTAACGTGGAATTTCCAAGAATATAATGAAGACTATGGGAAGCAGTGACTTGCAACCACCATAATCCAGGCCCTCCATATATTGACAGCTACATTAACGAAGACAAATGGTCCATCTTTTGCAGTTCTATTCCTCCATGTCCATATCAGCAGAGCTTTAAATAGAAGAATGTATGTGATGCATGCAAATCAGTAACAGGATGAAAATATCTTCCAAAATGTAGTTTGATATTTTCGTGCGGCAGAAATGTGATTAATTAGCTTTTGTGTTCCAACTGTATTTAGAGTTGGCTCTTGTTTTGTTTCACCTATGTTGTAGTATCCTCAGAAGAGCCTCCAGGTTTTATGGAGCCACCCAATTTGAATGGATTCTGTGACCTGGACTCACCATATTCAGTCCAAACTCATTAGAGGCAGGAGTCTCTGCAGTTGATCACAGTGTAGTTTTAATCCCTCTGATTGCTACTGGATTTCACAGTAGGAGAGTCAGGTAATAGTTCCAATCGTCACACTTACTGCACAGAAACTGAGGGGAAGGAATGATTGAAGGCCAGCCCAGCCCTGCAGGAGAAGGTGTGATAACTGTCAGCCCTCCCAGAGTCAGGCAGCCCATACTGCAGCAGCCAAGCCTGTTGTTTTGCAGGAAGTCTTAGCTGAAAACAATGGGACCAAAAGATGCTTTGTGAAAGACAATGACGTCCATCCAAGGGCCTCTCATTAGCTCCTTTATACTCTGCTGTTTTGCACAGACTTGTATCCAGAATTATCTTGTTTTATTAATCAGTCTGGCAGACTCACAAAGTGGGGGAAAGAGAGCATGCTTCTTAAAGGCAGGAGGGGAGGTATCCGGCAAACCTGACAGCAAAGCAGCCACTCTGTCATCCATTCAGCCCAGCTCTCACCCTGCGGAGGGCTGGCTTCTCCCACATTCCCTCTCAGCAGCACTTCTGTGAGAGGAGATGATAGCTTCCTAAAAGCACCAATTCCCAAGTGGGTGCGTGGGTTTAAAATAGCTCGCTTCTCTAAGAGGGAACAGCCCCACAGGCTTAAGTAGCTACATTCAAACCATAGTACCTTAACACAAAACAAAACAACATGATTTCTTATAAAAAATCCTGGAGATTATACAGAAACCAGTTCTGGAGACACAGGAAAGGCAGTCCTGAGAGTTAAGTTTATAGCACTTTATGCCTACATTAAAAACCTGGAAGATCTCATATTAATAGCTTTATATTGCACCTGAAAGCCCTGGAAAAACAAAACCAAATAACACCAGAAAAGAGTGCATGAGGAGAGATAATAAAAGTGAGGACTGAAATTAATTAACTAGAAGTGAAAACTAATACAAAGAATCAATGGAAGGAAGAGCTGCTTCTTTGAGAGGATTGACAAGATAAGCAAGCTTTAGACCAAAGTAAGCAAATGAAAGAAAGAGGGGAACCAAATTATTAAAATCAGAGACAAAAAAGAAAACATTACAACAGATACTGAAGAAACTCAGAGAATCCTGAGGGCATACTGCGAAGGTCTATATCCTGCTAAACCAGAAAATTTCAAAGAAACAGATTGGTTTCAAGATGAGGTTAGTAATTTAAATGGAGCCATACAGACAAATGAGATAGAAACAGTAATTGAAAATTTCCCAACTAAAAATAGCCTGGGATCAGAGGTATACAGCACAGCGTCCTACCAGGCCTCCAGAGAAGAGCTAACACCAATACTCTTAGAAATATTTTGTAAAATAGAAGAAGAGGAAACGTTTCTAAATTCTTTCTTACAACACCAATATTATCCTGATACCAAGTGCTACAAAGACCCAACAAAAAGAAAACTATTGGTTTATAACTGTGATGAACATAGACACAAAAATTCCCAACAAAATACTTGCAAACTGAATTCAAGAACATAAAAAGATCTGTGCCTTACCTCCTCTGATCAAATTGGCTCCGTGCCAGAGTGTAAGGCATGCATCAACACAATTGAACCATTATATTTATTAATCAGAAATGTAATCTACCGTGTAAACGGACTTGAGGTCAGAAACTACATAATCATTAGGTGCAAATAAGGCCTTTGACAAAACCTAACATCCTTTCATGATAAAAGCCCTAGAGAATCTCAAGCCATCATGATATAATAAAGACAATTTACAACAAGCCAAAATAATGTAACTGGAGAAAACCTTGAAGCATTTTTACTAAACTCAGGAATAAGCCAAGGTAGTCCACAGTCCTTACCTATTCCATATAGTTTGATGTCTTAGCTATGGCAACAACTGGAAGGGATGAAGGGAATACAAATATGAAAGGAAGTTGATACAATTTTGTATAAGAGACTCTAAAGACTCCACCAAAAAAATTCCACAGCTGATGAGTGCCATCTGCAAAGTAGAAAGATACAAAATAACATAAAGAAATACATGGCCTTCTTATACACAGATAACACACACACTGAGAAAGAAATCAGAGAAACAATATGTTTTATAATAGTCTTAAAAGGTAAGTCAGAATAAAAACCAAAGAAAGTGAAAGACTCATACAATAAAAACTTTAAGACATCAAAAGATGGAATGGCCTCCTAGGCTCATGGATCTATAGGATTAATATTGTGAAAGTGGTCATCCTACCAAAAGCAATCTACACATTCAGTGAGTCCCCATAAAAATTCCAATGCAATTCTTTATAGAAATTTAAAAACGAATCCGAAGTTTCCTATGGAAGCACACAGTTCCAGATAGCCAGAACAGTGCTGAGCAACACAAGAAGAGCTGGAAGCATTATCATCCCTAAATTTTAAGTTTTACTACAGAGCCATAGTTATAAAGACGGTATAGCACTGGCATAAAAACAGGCACACTGATCAGTGGTGTAGAATCCAGACTACAGACATAGTCTATACACCTAACAGACACCCAATTTTTGACAAAGGGGGCGAAAATACATGTTAGACAAAAGACAGTCACTTCAACAAATAGCGCTGCTCAAACTGGATGGCTGTATGTAGAAAAGTGAAAATGGATGTATATCTATCACTCTGCACAAAACTCAATTCAGAATGGACCAAGGACCTCAATGTGAAACCAGATCCCTTGAATCTAATGGAAAAGAATAGAGAGAATATGTTTGAACTTATGGGCACAGGAAAGGACTTTCTGAATGGGACTATGGTACTACGGACAGTAAGGCCAACAATTGACAAATAGTTCCTCATGGAACTTAAAAGCTTCTACACAGCAAAGGACGCCATCATTCGGGTGATGAGGCAGCCTACAGAATGAAAAGTTCCTTACCAGCTATGTATCTGCCACAGGGTTAGTATCGAGACTATACAAGGAACTCAAAACCCTAGACATCAAGAAAATGAGCAACCCAAACCCAATTTAAAAGGGGAGCGTGGTACTAAGCAGGGAGTTCCCAGAAAACAAATGACTGAAAAACACTTTGAACTATTCAAATCCTTAGCCACCAGGGAAATGCCAATTAAAACGACTCTGAAATTTGAACTCACCCAAGAAAGTATGGCCAAGATCAAAAAACAAAGAGCCACAACTAGCAGCAGATGCTATAGGAGAGGGGAACACAGCTGGGCAGGGTGTAACCAGAGAGACTGCTACTCAATCAGGGTGGAGGTTCTTCAAAAAGTTGGAAATAAACCTAGCCTAGAATCTAGCTCTGTCATTCTTAGGCATATAGCTGAAGGACTCTCCATCCCACTGCAGACATACATGCTGATCCATGCTTACGGCTGCACTATTCACAAAGCTGAGAAATAGAAACAGCTTAGGTATGTGTCAACTGATGAACAGATAATGAAAATGTGCTACGTTTACACAATGTAATTATTCAGCTGTTAAGAAAAATGAAATTGTCTAACACATGCCACCATACCCTGGGGACTTACAAGCAGATAAGCACTCTTTCCTTGCCTCTTTCCTCTCCATCTTATCACTAGATCCCCAGGGAAGCACAGAGATCCTGGTGGCACATCCTGCTTTCTCCCTCAGACCCCTGCCCCCATTCCTAAGAGTCAACTCAATGCCTAGAAACACATTCTACCCAGAACCCCCAGTGACCTCACCTTCAGGTTCCCAAAAACATTCCCTACCAGGCAACCCACAGCCACCACACTCTCCTAAGAACCAGGGAGGGCAACAGAAACCAATAAACAGAACACCCACCCAACAAAGATAACATCAGATATCAGCACATAGGATTGTAATCATCCCAAAACCTGAAGCCTGGAAGCCAGGGTAGACACACAGTCAGTATCACCCAGGTCAGTATGTCTCCACTAGAGCCCAGCAACCCTAAGTCCTGAGAACTGCAACATAGCTGATGCACCAGACAAGGACTTCAAAATAGCCTTTATGGATACATTAGAGGTGGTCCTTTAAGAGGAGATGGATAAACCCACTAATAAAAATACAACAAATGGGGGATTGAAATGAAGAACATAGTTCAAAACATAAAAGTAGAAATAGAATCAATAAAGAAAGCCCGAGCAGAGGTGTAGGCATAATGTGATTGTACATTGCATAAAAAAATTATCCTTGTATTATACAAATGCTGATTCCTCTACCCCCATATCTGGTTGAAATCTGGACATGGCATTGTAATGTTTATTTTAAATATCTCCTGCCTGGCTGTTGTGTAAGCATTGCTCCTCATTCATTCTCTCACTTGGCAATAAAAGCTGACCAGTTAGTGGGTGAGCAGAAGAGAGAACAGGGTTGGGCTTCTGACCCAGCCAGAGGAGACAGAGAAAGGAGGGGATTCACTGTGAGGAAGGGATGCAGGAGACCCCTTGGAGACCAGTGGGAACACACTGGAGCAGAGAGAGTCAGACCAATACTCAAATGCAAGCATCTCTGGGATTCTGGCTGGGAGGTAGCCAGATTAACTTAGAGCAATAGACTAGATTATTAACTGCTCAGCTACTGTGCAACGAAGCCTATTAAATAAATCTTATAGTCTCTGTCTCATTTATTTTGGGACCTAGTCAGGATAGAAAAAAAAATGATCACTTACAAAACTGCAATAACACTGAAGGAAAACTAGAAATGAAAAATTAGGAACTCAGACAGAAACCTCAGAGGCAAACCTCTTCAACACATTGCAAGAGATGGAAGAGAGAATCTCAGATATTAAAGACGAGGTGGGAGAACTAGATACCTCAGTCCAAAAAAAATTTAAATCTAAAAAAATAAAATCCAGGCATAAAATGTCCAAGAAATCTGAATCCTGTGGAAAGTCCAAATCGAACAATACTGAGAAGAGAAGAAGGAGAAGAAACCTAGATCAAAGGCACAGAAAATATTTTCAACAAAATCATATAAAACTTTCCTAACCTGAAGACAGAGGCGCCTCTCAAGGTTACAAGAACCATGGAGAACACTGAATAGACTGGACTGGGAAAGCAATTCTCCTTGACACATAATAACCAAATAGTAAACATACAGAAGAAATAGTAATAAAAACTGCAAGGAGAAAATACCAAGCAACATATAAAGGGAGAATTATTAGAATAATATCTGACTTCTTGATGAAGATTCTAAAAGCCAGAAGGGTCAGGACAGATGTTCCACAAGCTCTTAGTGACCACAGATGCCAAACCCAGACTACTCTACCCAGCAAAACTTCAATAGATGGAGAAAAACTTTACATGATATGACCAAATTTAAGCAGTATTTAGCTACAAATCCAGCCCTATAGAAGACTCTAGAAGGAAAATTTCAACCTGAAAAAAGGAATCTGCACCTAAGAAAACACAAGAAATAAATAATATCAGGGGGAAGGAAACTTACGACAACAAAGTAACAGGGAATAACATTGTTCCTTGATAACTCTCAACACCCATGGTTTCAATAATCTAATATAAAGACACAGACTATCAGAATGGATGTGAAACAGGATTCATTCTCCTGCTGCTCCCAAGAAACATTAAGATTAAAAGCAAGATTAAAGATTAAAAGCAAGGATAGATACCACCTCATAGAAAAAGGCTGGAAAAACATATTTCATACAAATGGAGCTAAGAAGGAGGCTGGTCTAGCCATTTTCATACATGACAAAATAGTCTTCAAACTAGATCTTATCAGAAGGGATAGGGAAGGAGACTACATACTCATCAAAGGGAAAAATCCACCAAGACAATATTGTGAATCTGTCCCATTATTTCAATTTATGTCCCAAATACAAGGGCATCAAAGTTCATAAAAGAAATACTACCACAGCTTAAATCACGTGTTGACCTTCACACAGTGATAGTGGGTGACTTCAATACCCAGTTCTCACAAGTGGACGGGTCATGAGGACAAAAACTAAACAGAATACTGGAGCTAGGTGTGATCCACTATATAAGCTGAAGGACAAAACCCACATGATCATTTCATTAGATGCAGAAAAGCTCTTTGACAAAATCCAACATCTCTTCATGGTTAAGAAGTTCTCAAGAGATTAGGGGTACAAGGGACAAAACTGAACATAATAAAGGCAATTTACAGCAAGTCTATAGCTAATATTAACTTAGATGGAAAGAAACTCAAAGCAATTCCACTAAAATCAGGAACAAGACAAGGCTGTCTACTCTCTTCACATCTATTCAATATAGTGCCTGAAATCTTGGCCAGAGCAATAAGACAACTGAAGGAGATCAAGGGGATACAAATTGGAAAGGAAAGGGTCTAAGTATCTTTATTTTCAGATGATATGATAGTATATATCAGTGACCCTAAAAATTCCACTAGAAAAATGGAGTAAAGCAGCTCGACACAAAATTAACAAAAATCAGTAGCTTTGCTATACAGAAACAACAATTATAATACGAAAGAAATCAGGAAACACAGCATTTCACAATAGCTCTAAAAATATAAAATAGTTTGGGGTAACTCTAACCATACAAGTGAAAGGCTCATATGATTTTTAAAAAAATCCTTAAGGCATTGAATAAAAACATTTAAGAAGGTATCAGAAGATGGGGAGACCTACCATGCTCATGGATCAGGAGGGTGGATATAGCAAAGATGACTATCCTACCAAAGGAAATCTACAAGTTCAATGCAATTCCCATCAAAATTCCAACAAAATTCCTTACAGACATTAAAAGGGCAACTTTCAGCTTCATATGGAAACATACACACACACACACACACACACACACACACACACACACACCACACCACACCACACAGACTCAGGATAGCTAAAATTATCCTGGATCATGAAAGAACTGCTGGAGAATCACCATCCCCAATCTCAAATTACTACAAAGTTATAATATTAGCAAATGTATATAGTATTTAGCTTGGTTTTGGCATTTAAAAAAGGCAATGAAATGATTCCTAGAGATATTCTGTTATACTCATAGATCAGCTCTTAGCCCAATTGCCATTAGAAAGGTGTCATTCACCAACTAATGGGAGCAGATGCCACAACCCACAGCCAAACACTAGGCATAGCCAGGGGAACCCTGCAGAAGAGGGGGAGGGAGGACAGTAGGAAGCAGAGGGGTCAGGGACTCCAGGAGAACACAGTTGGTAGAATCAGCACAACAAAGCTCATAGAGGCTCATAGAGACTGAAGCGACAATCAGTTCCTGTATGGGTCTGGGCTATGTCCTCTGCATCTATATTAACATGGGAATGGGGGTGATATCTCTGACTCTTTTTTTAACCTGCACTTGGGACTCTTTCCTTCCTATTGGGTTGCCTTGTCCAACATTGGTATGAGAGTTTGTGGCTGCTTATAGTGTAATTTGTTGTGCTATGTTCAGTTGATATCCCTGGGAGGCCTGCCGTTGTTTGTTTGTTTGGAAATGAAGAAGGAATAGACCTAGGGTGAGTAGAAGCAAAGACACCGGGAGGAGTGGGGGGAGGAGAAACTGTGGTTTGGATGTAATGTATGAGAGACAATAAACAAATAAACAAACAATTAAATAACCAACCCAGCTTAAAAATGGGGTATGGAAAAAATGGGGTATGGATCTAAAACAGGCAATTCGCAAAAGAAGCAACTGAAATGGCTAAAAATCTTTTTTTGTTTTGTTTTGCTTTGCTTTGTTTTTTAAATTGAACATCTTTAGCCATAAGGGAAATGCAAATCAAAACTACAGCAATCAGAATGGCCAAGATCAATGAAACAAATGAAAGCTCATGCTGGTAAGAATATGGAGCTAGGGAATGCGAACGTGTACACCCCTTGCTCGTGGGAGTGTGAGCTTGTTCAGCTACCCATGAAAATCAGTGCGGTGGATCCTCAGGAAGCTGGGGGTCAATCTATCTCAAGACCCCGCTATACCACTCTGGGGCATATACCCAAAGGACTCCTCAACCCAATGCAGGGGCACTTGTTCAGCCGTGCCCATTATTGCTCTGTTCACACTAGCTAGAAATTGAAAACAACCTAGATGTCTTTTAACAGATGAACAGATTAAGTTAACATGTGGAACATTTACACTTGCTAGAACTGGAGCATGAAACAGAGAGAGGGAGGGAAGAGAGGGGTGAGGGAGGAAACAGCTAAGACTAAGGGCCATTTGAGGGGTCATATCAAAACTTAATACAGTGGAAGCTTCCTACAACACATACATATACAAAGGCAACCTACATGAAATTGCCGAATAACAGGGGAGACAGATCCCCCAAATGTCATCAAATGAAGCCTCCAATTCCAGGGATGATTTGCATCTGTTCAAGTTGTTGGTCAAAGGTGTCCGACCCAGGACGAACCAAACCCCAACACCAACCCAGGCTGTGGCGCACACTATTGGTTGCTCTTCACAAAGTGACAGTAAGGCCCTGACAGCAACTGAAGACAAAATTCACTGACCATGGAGAAGTTAAGTTGGAGCCTAGCTAGAGTCTTCTTCACTCCTGTTAATGTTCAGGATGCTGGCAGGTACTCTGCACACTACCAAAGGATAAAGGTAAAACTAACCCAGCTAAAACCCCTTTGATCTGCAATGTTAACCTGCCTGTGAGATGCACGAATGCAATGATGGCACAACGCTGTGGAAGCAACCAACCAAGATCTGATTTGATTTAAGGCCCACTCCATGAGATGGAACCCATACCTGACATTGCTTGAGTGGCCAGGAACCTGAGATTCAATAGACCAAAGACCTAGGGGAAACCCAAATGATGCTGTTCTACAAAGAAGCATAGCAATATGACTTCTAATGACATTCTGCTGTCCTCATAGATCCATGCATTGCTCAGCCACCACCAGAGAAACTTCTTCCTGCAGCAGATGGGAACAAACACAGAGACTCATTCAGACAATGTGCAGAAAGTGAGAGATCCTGGAACACTTAACCCTAGTGGGATGTCTCCATCAAATCCCTCCCCTCAGGGCTCAGGGAGCTCTGAGGAAGAGGAAGTGGAAAGATATTAAAAGCCAGAGGTTATATCTAGTGTATAGATATCTTGTCTCCTATATCTTGTATCCTAGACACTAAGGATACAAGGCCTTCTGAACATAGCACATATGAACACACAGAGACTGAGGCAGTATGCACAGGGCCTGCATGGATCTGTTCTAGACCAGGTCCTAGAACCGAGAGGAAAAGTGGACACATGATCCCATCCCTAACCCAGAGAAAACCTCCAACTAACAACCACTTGCAAATGAAAACTAAGCTTTCTCCAAGGGAGTCTCACTGGAAAAATGAACCGATCTTAAGGATAGGCCTGATGCTCAGCAGTAGATGGCCAACACCAAAGGAACTCAGTGCTGTCTTTCGTGGTTCTTGTGGGGAAACCCTGCTGTTCGAGGTCACAGTCTACCATGTCCAGATAGCTCCTCTGAACTCAGTGCAAAATGGAGGGCTCCCTTTTCCAGCATCTGGGAAGCCTGAGCCCTACATCTTCTACATGAAGAAGGTCACATAATCCTTGGCAAGCCTAGAAGTTCAACCTCTTCTTTCCTGATAAGAACTCACTTAGCAAGTACCTGGGATTCCTGAAATGCCTCTCTACATAAATGAGGCATTCACAGTACTTTAAACTCCAGCCAATGGTTTACATTCACCATGAAAACTCCTTCTCATTCTCCCAGGTTGTCTATTCCTAATAAAGTGTATGCACACAAGCTGTTACACTGAAGATCTTCTAAGAAAGCTGTTTCACTGAGTGCCATCTAAAAGAGCTGTAACACTGAAACACTCAGAGCAGACCCCATCCATTTCAGCCTCTGCATCATCCTTCTGGAGTGGCATCTGGTTCCTGAGGGGGAAAGTGGGACCACAGCTGGCACAAAACGAAAGCAGGTATGAAACCACAAGTTCCTTGTCTCATAACATTGTATGCAGGCCGTTTTTGCTTTGTGTTTTTATGGGATTCCTGTGTAAGTAAACCTGTGTCTGTCTGTGTCTATGTATGTTCTTTGTGACTTTTCGTTGGCTCTTTTTCTTCGGCTTTATCACATTCCAATTTATTTGTTTTTGTTTTGTAAGGGGCGGTTCTGAAGCTTTGATTGGGAATCTACATGTGAACGCTGAAGGTCCTGTTCTCCAATTGGTTCTTTTTTTTTTTTTTTTTAATTTATTTATTTATTATATGTAAGTACATTGTAGCTGTCTTCAGACACACCAGAAGAGGGAGTCAGATCTCGTTACGGATGGTTGTGAGCCACCATGTGGTTGCTGGGATTTGAACTCTGGACCTTCGGAAGAGCAGTCGGGTGCTCTAACCCACTGAGCCATCTCACCAGCCCTCCAATTGGTTCTTGATCGATCAATAAAGATGCTAGTGGCCAATGGTTGGGTGGAACTTCCAGGTTCCCACAGGCAGACTAAGAGATACAGGAGGAGGAAAGGAAAACCGCCATGTTTTGGGGGGAGAAAGAGAGAGAGCCATCAGTCATGTCAGATCTCGAGTGAAGTGGACATATGCCACTTAGAAACGTAACTAAGCTGAGGACAGATTTAGAGATGTTGAGCTAGGACTAAAGGTAACTGAGCAACTAAACTGAGGGAAGATTTAGAGTGTTGAGGAGGGAGTGAAGCCACAACAGGCTTGGAAGTACCCAATCATTGAGCTAAAAAGCATATTAAAAATAAGCTTGTGTGTGTGTGTGTGTGTGTGTGTGTGTGTGTGTGTGTGTGTGTGTGTGTGTGTGTGTGTGTGTGTTTCATCTGCAGATCTGGGGTGGCTCCTGGATGGTGGCTAGTAGCAGGGTCTGCCTGGAGCTTAAAGCAGGGAAGTAGAAACTACACGATACATTGTTTTGTTTTATTCATTTTGTTTTTTGTTTTTGTGTTTTGTTTTCGTCTCTGATTTTTGAGATGGTGTTTCTCTGTGCAGCCTTGGCTGTCCTGGAACTCGCTCTGTATACCAGGCTGACTTTGAACTCTGCCTGCCTCTGCCTCCCGAGTGCTGGGATTACAGGTGTGTGCCATCACTGTTTGCCATTTCATGTCATTACTATTCCTTAGTCAACAGTTTGTTTTCTGAGAGACAGAAAGGGTGTGGACCCAGATGGGAGGAGGTGAAGATGAACTGGAGGAGTTGGGGGAGGGGAAACAGTAATCTGAATATATTGAATGAAAAAATATATTTTCAACACAAGGGGGAAAAGAGAAAAATGAAATGAAATTTGAAATGTATGTCTATGAAAGAACTCAGCATGTTTTGGGGAGGCTTGTGGGAGGATGCTGGGATTTTGGCCTAGAGAACCACTGGGTGTTGAGAGCTCTGTGAGCTGCTGTAGGAGCCTGGAAGATAATGCTGGGAGAGAGCAGTGAGGGCGGAGGCCTGGCTGTAAAGACTCTATCAGGGCCTTTCAGTATTTTGAATTAAGATTCTGTTGTTATGTGTTGTTAGAGTTGAGGAATCAGCTGTGGTTAACAAGAGACCAGAACCACTAAAGTGAAACCTTGCTTTGCTGGAATACTTGGTGCTGATTAGCTGGAGCTGAGAAACTAGCAATAATTAAGATTAACCAGCATGGTTGAGCTGAGAAACTAGCAATAATTAAGATTAACCAGCACGGTTGAGGTGAACGCCTTTGGGAAGTGTTTCCTGAGAACACACAAAAGCTGTGCTACAGGCATAGCTAAGGTTGTACCTTTCGCTGGCAGCTGAAATTGGTGGTGTCATCCAAGTAGTACTGGTTTTGAAGGCATGAAGGGGTCATGGAGAGCAGCTGAGGCTTGGCACTGTGAGAAGCCAGAAAAGGTCATTGATAAAAGTGCAGCCTCAGTGGCAGTTGAAGGCCCAGGATTAAAGGATTCATACAGAGAAATTGAGGCTTGAAGAGAGTCTGTGAGAGACTATTAAGGAAAGTACAGACCAATTGCAAGAGAAGACACCAGCATTTTGGAGATACCAGTACCACAGAATGACCACCAAGAGAAGCTACAGTGGTAGAGTGGAGCCTGCAAGGGCCTAGAGGAAAAGCTGCGTGTGTTGTAGAGGGAAGAGCTGAAGAAATGACCCAAGATGTTTTAAGCATGACTCTAGAGGGGCTAGAGAGCTCAGCAGTTAGGACTAATGACTGCTCTTTCAGAGGACCCAGGTTCCAGTTCCAGTACCTTCATGACATGATAGTTTATAACTATCTGTAACTCCAGTCCCAAGTCCCATAGGTATCTGATACCCTCTTCTGACCCTCATGGGCACTGTACATATATAGTACAGACATGCAGACAGACATGCAGGCAAAACACCTATAAAACAAAAAATACTTTTTAAAGGATGAATCTAGAATGCACGTTCTTAGTAACACTGTTCACGAGACTTCAAAAATGGAAGTAACCTGATTTAATATCAATGGAGAAAAAGAACATAGTGTGTGCACAGCCCAGAATATACTCAGTCTTTAGGAAGAATTGAGTCCTGACATATCCTACAACATAGATGAAACCTGAAGACATGTCAAGTGAACACAACAATAATTAGAAGAGACAAATACTGGAGGTTTCCAACCACATGACACAGCTGGAGTGGTCAGGGTTGCAGTGATGAGAGGTGCTAAGGAGGAGGGAACCTTAGTGAAGGGAGGTGGCATTCTAGAGATGGGAGGTAATGGTGCTAAGCATTGTCATTGACAGTGTGGACACTGTGGCATTGTTCTGCATATATATATGTGTGTGTGTGTGTGTGTGTGTGTGTGTGTGTGTGTGTGTGTGTGTGGAGAGAGAGAGAGAGAGAGAGAGAGAGAGAGAGAGAGGCAGACTGATAATGAGGATAGATAGGTAGGTAGATAGATAGATAGATAGATAGATAGATAGATAGATAGATAGATAGATAGATAGATAGGCAGACAGACAGACAGACAGACAGACAGACAGACAAATAATACGAATGAGTCTAAACCAGCCTACTACCTGTTTTCTTTTCTAAAATAAGTTGTCCTGGGATCAACCCTACCCATTTGTGTTGTGCATGTCTGTAGTTGCTTCCACTTCAGCACAAGTATTTTGAGGCCATGCAAAAGAGGCTGTCTGGCCTGCAAAGCCCAAAGCAATTGCTCTCCAGCCCTCTATGGAGAGTGTGTTCTGAACCTTCTACACATGTGAACACAAGCTGTAAATTACATGATACACTGTACGCATGTTAAATTTATCTAGCACGAGACTGCATTATAGTTATTGGTGAGAATGCCCTTGCTCTTGAGAGGTGGTGCTGAAGGTATGTGGTAGAACATTTAAATGATAGCTGTGTGGCTTAAAGGATGGATAGACAGATACATAGGTAGGTATGTATGTAGGTAGGTATGTAGGTAGGCAGGTAGGTAGGTTGGTACATTATAGATGAAGGAAGGAAGGAAGGAAGAAAGAAAGAAAGAAAGAAAGAAAGAAAGAAAGAAAGAAAGAAAGAAAGAAAGAAAGAAAGAAAGAAAGAAAGAAAGAAAGAAAGAAAGAGAGAGAGAAAGAGAGAGAGAAAGAGAGAGGGGGGAGGGAGGGAAGGGGAGGGAGGGAGGGAGGAAGGAAGGAAGGAAGGAAGGAAGGAAGGAAGGAAGAAAGAAAGAAAGAAAGAAAGAAAGAAAGAAAGAAAGAAAGAAAGAAAGAAAGAAAGAAAGAAAGAAAGAAAGGAAGGAAGGAAGGAAGAAAGAAAGAAAGAAAGAAAGGCGACAATGTGACCAAAGACAACCCTAGTGAAACTTGGCAGAGTACAAAGGTGTTCACTGTGTTATTCTTTCAATTTATAAAATTTCAAGTTTGTCAAAATAAAAGTAGGCAGAGAAAGGAACGCAGTGACTTTTACACTCGGTCCCACCCTGCATATCCTGAGCTCAGGTGGCTCTGCGGCTTCTTGGAGCTGGAGAGAAGAGCAGTTTTCACACTAGGCAAGACCACACCCTCCATCCCTCAGAGAAGGCCTCTGGCAAGCAGCCTCACCTGCTGTTATTGTGTGCCTTGGGTCAATTAGCATTTTTCTTTTGGATACTTGTGTTTTACCTTCTCCACAGGGTGAGTGAGCAATGCTACCAAGTCCTCCAGTGGATGGGGGATGAGCTTTAAAAATAACAAATAAGTAGCCAGCTCCCCTACTTGCATGCCTATGGCCACTCAGGAATGGAAGGTTTTTTTCAGTAACCCTTATGCCTCATTCAGCATCCAGGGGCACCGGGATCTCTTGGCTACTTTACATTTGAATGGTTAAGAGTTGATACCAAGCCGGGTGTGGCCTTTACTCCCAGCACTCTGGAGGCAGAGGCCAGCGGATTTCTGAGTTCTTGGCCAGCCTGGTCTACAGAGTGAGTTCCAGGACAGCCAGGGCTATACAGAGAAACCCTGTCTCGGAAAAAAAAAAAAAAGAGTTGATACCATTGCTTACAAGATAATTAGAAACATGCAGCACGTGACCAAAAAAAAAAAAAGAGTCTTGAGAATAAATATATAGGTGCACACAGTTTAACATCTGTCTCTCAACAATTCCACAGCACAGAAGGTATCTTAAAAATATTCTCAGCCTAAGTTATAAAGCGACAGGGACAAGCTGCTTTTCCATATGTAGTGATGGCTCAGGGAGTAAGTGGGTAGAGGCGGTGAATGCTGGCCATACATCTTGAAGTAGCACAGTTTAGCGCAGCATGGTGAGGCACACCTGTAATCCCCGTAGGATCATAAACTCAAGGCCAGTCTGGGTTACTTCATCTTAAACAAGGAGTAGGATTCGAATTGGTCATGTGAACAAAAACTCCTGGGAAGAAGCCATGTCCGCAGAGGCTGAATAGAACTGTAGCACGGTGAGAGGCTCGACTGCTGCAGGGACAGAGGCTAATTACCTCTTCTTGGGCCACTTCTAGCCCCTCCACCCCCATCCAGCAGCCATCCTCTACCCACTTCTGTGTCTGAACTAACATCTTGTGAATAATCCATACAAAGTTTTTGAAATCTATTAATTTATCACTATTAGCTAGCTTCCACCAACCCAACAACCCAGGAACAGCATCAGAGAGCATTTTAGGCCTACAGAAGCCCTGCACCTCACCTGGGCAACACAGTGTAGCTGGCCCTGATGGTGAAGGCACGGGTGAGCCAGGTGAGCTGAGAGAGCAGGAGAGCAAGCCTCCTGCTGATGGCAGCATCAGATGGGCCAGCCAGAGAAGTGCTGGAGAGCTTGCCTTGGTGGTGCAAATAAGGCAGAGCCAGCACACTGAGCAGAACAGCTACCACCCAGGCCCAGATCCAGGGCTCTGAGTTGGCCCAACCCAAAATCTGTATTATCTGTGAATGATTGTGATTCGTGAAAGGGCCAGTCCTGCTGATTCAAAGCTACAAGATCTCCACGACACAGGGCCACAATAGGATAACCAGGAGGAGTCCTGGTGAGGATCTAATATTGATGGTGTCACAGAAGCTGTAGACCTTAAGCCGGACAAAGACTCTGCAAGTGAAGATGTGTGGACAGAGGAATATATTGTGGGGCACACTATGCCATACTACAAGTTCCACGATGGGACGTTTTCTATGCTTTGGTTTGTGTGTGTGTGTGTGTGTGTTATTTTGTGCAGGGTGGTTGTGAGGGCAAAGGGCAGATATGAGTGGGCTGGGGAGCAGGATGCAAAAAACAAAGAATCAATAACAAGTTTTAAAAAGAATAGAGCAATCTCAAATGGCTGAGAAACACTTAGAGAAATTTTCAACATCCTTATCCATCAGGGAAACACAAATCAAAACTACTTTGAGTTTCCATCTTACACCTGTCAGAATGGCTAAGATCAGAAACACAAATGACAGCACATATTAGAGACACTGTGGAGCAAGGGGAACACTCCTCCATTGCTGGTGGGAGTGAAAACCTGTACAGCTACTCATGGAAATCAGTGTTCCTCAGGAAGCTGGGAATCAATCTACCTCAAGACTCAGCTATATCATTTCTGGGCACATATCCAAAGGACGCTCCATCCTATCACAAAGACACCTGCTCAACTATATGCATAGTGGCCTTATTCATGATGCCAGAAACTGGAAACAACTGACACGTCCAGATGGCCCAGGCCTCGCCGCAGGCCTAGAACCCCTGAGCCAGCTCCAGCTGTCCCCCACCTCAGACTGTGCTTCCCCTACCCCCAAGCGATGTCCTGGGGCTTCCCGGTGGGATAAGTACAATCAACTCCCATGTCCCACTTCCCTGAGCATCCGTGTCCTGTTGCAGAGTGGATGCCAGACCCATAACCCTACACTAAAATTCACAGGCCCAGAAAGGCTAAGTAACAAGGAGGGCTCTAGTGGGGTACATGGATCTCCCGGAAAGGGAAAATAAAATAGGTTTTCCAAGTGGACTGGGGATTGGTGGGGGTGGGGTCAGATGCCTGGGAGGAATCAAGGGAAGATGATGGTGAGAGACCACTGGAATTGGAGGGTGTTGGTGTGTGTGTGATATGGAAATCTAGTGTAGTAGGATTCTACAAGCATGACCTTAGTGAGGACTCCTAGTAATAGAGGATTGGGAATCTGAACTGGCCATCCTCTGTAACCAGGCAAGACTTCCAGAGTTGCAATTGGCACACCAACCCAGCTACAAAACCTTTGACCTATGTGCTGGGGCAATGGTGGCTCAGAACTTCTGGGAGCAGCCAACCAATGACTGGTCTAATGCCACGAGAGGAAACCTGTGACTGACATAGTCCCCAGACCTACAAAAGAAAAAAATCAATAAAATGATTCCTAGTGATATTCTTATACACTCATAGATTGGTGCCTAGATAGGCTTCCTCTGACAGCTGATGGGAACAGATGCAGAGACCCACAGTCAAATGTCAGGCAGAGAGGGAGCTCAAATTAGAGCTCTCCGTCAGGTCCCTCCTCTTTGGAGCTCAAGAACCCCATGGAAGAGGGGGAAGAAGAATTGTAGGAGTCAGAGGTGCCAAGGACACTAGGAGAACACAGCCCACAGAACCAACTAAGCAGGGCACACAATGGCACACAGAGACTGGAGAGGTAGCCATGGAGCCTGCATGGCTCTATGCTAGGTCCTCTGCATAGATGTTATGGTTGTTAGCTTGGTGTTTTTGTGGGACTCCTAATAATGAGAATTGGAGTGCCTCAGATTGTTTTGTCAGTTTTGGGGACCCTTTCTTCTTACCTGGGTTGCCCGACCAGCCTTGATATGAGGGTGTGTGCCTGGTCTTATTGTATCTTGTTATATCATGTTTGGATATCCCCAAGAGCCCTGCTTTTCTTCTGAAGGAAAAAAAAAAGGAGGAATAGATCTGGGGGACAGGCAAGGTGGTGGGGGAGGGGGAGTAGGGGGAAGGGAAACAATGGTTAAGATGCATTGGAAACAAACAAATAAAAAGAAAGAAAGAATAAACAAACAAACAAATAAATAAGAAATGCAGCTTGTCCGGGCTGGCAGGATGGCTCAGTAGTTAGGAGCCCTTCTTGCCCTGCAGAGGACCTGGGTTTACTTCCCAGCACCCACACAGTGCCTCACAACCATCTCTGACTCCAGTTCCAGTTAGGTCCAGTGTCTTCTTCTGGCTTCCACAGACACCAGTAACAGATGTGGTATACATACATGTATCCAGACAAAACACCCATACATTTAAAACAAGAAAAAAAATTTTAAAGACTAGATTCCAATTGTGTCTCAGAGAAATAAAAGAATACTACAGCTTCATAAAATTTAAATTTAGAAACATTTTCTGTTTTATGAGCACCATTCTTAAAATTACATATAAAATTATATAATCTGAATTTAACAGAAACACTTGCTAAAGAGAAGAGAAAGGAATATGGGCAGAGACAGATAAAGAAAAAACAGAGCCAGGGGGGTGGCGCATGCCCTTAATCTCAGCACTCGGGAAGCAGAAGCAGGTGGATTTCTGAGCTCGAGGCCAGCCTGGTCTACAGAGTGAGTTCCAGGACAGCCAGGGCTACACAGAGAAACCCTGTCTCGACCCCCCCCAAAAAAAAAACAAGGAAGGAAGGAAGGAAGGAAGGAAGGAAGGAAGGAAGGAAGGAAGGAAGGAAGGAAGGAAGGAAGGAAGGAAGGAAGGAGAAAGTGGAGAAACGCCTCGAAGATATGGGCACAGATGAAAAATTCCTAAACAGAACAGCAATGGCTTGTGCTGTAAGATCAAGAATTGGCAAATGGGACCTCATAAAATTGCAAAGCTTCTGTAAGGCAAAAGACACTGTCAATAAGACAAAAAGGCCACCAACAGATTGGGAAAGGATTTTTACCAATCCTAAATCTGATAGGGGACTAAGATCCAATACATACAAACATACAAAAAGCTCAAGAAGCTGGACTCCAGAAATTCAAATAACCCCATTAAAAATTGGGGTACAGAGCTAAACAAAGAATTCTCAACTGAGGAATACTGAAGGGCCGAGAAGCACCTGAAAAAATGTTCAACATCCTTAATAATCAGGGAAATGCAAATCAAAACAACCTTGAGATTCCACCTCACACCAGTCAGAATGTCTAAGATCAAAAATTCAGGTGACAGCAGATGCTGGAGAGGATGTGGAGAAAGAGGAACACTCTTCCATTGTTGGTGGGATTGCAAGCTTGTACAACCACTCTGGAAGTCAGTCTGGTGATTCCTCAGAAAATTGGACATAGAGGTAACAGAAGATCCAGCAATACCTCTCCTGGGCATATACCCAAAAAATGCTCCAACATGTAATAAGGACACATGCTCCACTATGTTCATAGCAGCCTTATTTATAACAGCCAGAAGCTGGAAGAACCCAGATGTCCCTCAACAGAAGAATGGATACAGAAAATGTGGTACATTTACACAATGGAGTACTACTCAGCTATTAAAAACAATAAATTTATGAAATTCTTGGGCAAATGGATGTATCTGGAGGTTATCATCCTTAGTGAGGTAACCCAATCACAAAAGAAGTTACTAGGTATGCACTCACTGATAAGTGGATATTAGTCCAGAAACTTAGAATATCCAAGATACAATTTGCAAAACACAAGAAAATCAAGAAGGAAGACCAACGTGTGGATACTTCATTCCTCCTTAGAATAGGGAACAAAATACTCATGAAAGGAGTTACAGAGACAAAGTTTGGAGCTAAGATGAAAGGATGGACTATCCAGAGACTAACCCACCCGGGGATCCATCCCATAATCAGCCACTAAACCCAGACACTATTGCATATGCCAGCAAGATTTTGATGAAGGGACCCTAGTATAGCTGTCTCGTATGAGGCTATGTCAGTGCCTGGCAAATAAGTGGATGCTCACAGTCATTTATAGGATGGAACACAGGCCCCCAATGGAGAAGCTAGAGAAAGTACCCAAGGAGCTGAAGGGGTCTGCAACCGTATAGGTGGAACAACAATATGAACTAACCAGTATCCCCAGAGCTCGTGTCTCTAGCTGCATATGTAGCAGAAGATGGCCTAGTTGGCCATCATTGGGAAGAGAGGCCCTTAGGTCTTGCAAACTTTATATGCCTCAGTACAGGGGAACGCCAGGGCCAAGAAGTGGGAGTGGATGGGTAGGGGAGCAAGGCGGGGGGAAGGGTATAGGGAACTTTTGGGATAGCATTTGAAATGTAAATAAAGAAAATAATAAAATAAAATAAAAGAAAGAAAGAAATAAGGAAAGCAAGCAGGTAAGCTAAGAATATGGTGTCTTGTCGTCAACAGAAATGAAAATGAAAGGCATTTGTTATGCTTCAGAAGTGTATAGCTGTTACTGGGATGGGGGCAGGGAGGACTCAGGTATGATTGTGAGCTTTAAACTCCAGAGGCTGGGGGGTGGAGCCATTTCCTGGGATGTGTGGATTGGGCAAAGGTGTACAGAGAGGCCTATTTTAATATTGTAGGCACATTGTCTTTGAGATAGATACTGGCTAGACTTCCAAATAGAGGTGTCAAGTGGGATGCCAGATGTGCGAGTCTGAAACTTCTGCATACCGTCAAGGCTACAGGTGATAATGTGTCAATCACAAGCCAATGAACGGTCTTTAAAGCCAGAGTCTCTAGCCACTGGCACAGAGTGTGAGTGAAAGAGAATAGGGGTTGTTCTGCCTGGCTTTCCACTGCTGCGATAAACACCAATATGGGAGGCAACTTGGGGAGGAAATGGTTTATTTCATCTTACATCTCACAATACATCACAGAGGGAAGTCAGAGCAGGAACTGAAGCAGGAACGTAAATCAGAGACCATGGAGGGATACTGCTTGCTGTCTTGCTCTCAGGCTCACTCTCGCTACCTATGCCAGCCAGGGTAGCAGTGTCCCACCCACGTGGCCTGGAGCCTCCCGTATCAACCATCAATCAAGAAAATGCCATGTAGGGCTGCCTGTAGGACAATCTGACGGAGGTCCCTTGACTGTGTCAAACTGACACACACACACAACTGTCATGAGTCAAGGATCTAGCCTTTCGGCACATCATGTTTGGAGGATTAGTACAGAGGAGGCAAAGTGAAACTACAAAGGTGTGAAGAGAGAAAAACCACACTGAGGAGTGAGCATGGGCAACGCCTGCCACCGAAACCGAGAAGAGAAACTAACAAATGATGCTGAGAGGTGGGGCGGATGCAGGGATGCAAGAAAAGGGATGGCTTTTCGCTTTGGCTACATGAAGGTCAGGAGGTCATTGATGAGCTCAGCAACAAACTTGAAATGACTACAGAGAGCATTAGAGCAAAATCGTGAGGGTAGCTGTGTCTAGCCGAATCTTTCTTCACTGACAAAGAGGGGTGGTGAGGTCAAGGGGTGTGCTCTATCTATGGTGAGGGTTTGATTTTTTGGTTTGGAATCTTCCATACTTGACCTACTTGTCACTCTGCTTCAGCAGGGACCATCTGTTATATTTGTTTTGTCTATGGTCCCACTACATTTTTTTTTAAATCTATGCATAACTCACACTCAGTAAAAATTTACTTTGGGAGAACATATAGGTCTAAATATTTATGTAATTTCAATCTAATAACTACTGCCCAGTCAAAGAATAGAGCAGTTCTACCACCTCAAGTCTTCCTCCTTCCTCTTGTCCTTCTTGTCCTACCAAGAATTTGTCTCCTGTCACTATAGTTTTGACATTGGTGTTCACATGATGAACCAGCCTTGGACCATGGCATACTGTTCATTTTATACAGTGCTGCATTTTGTTTGATTACATATAAACGTATGCACACACACATATGAATGTTTTGAATGTTTGAGTCAGGGTCTCAAGCATCCCAGCCTTGCCTGGACCTCACTATGTAGTAGAGAATGACCTTGAACTCCTGATTCTTCTGCCTCCACCTCCACAGAGCTGGGGTTAGGAATAGCATCTACCATGCCCAGCACGATGGTATTGCAGTCCCAGAAAGGCAAATACGTGGATATTAGCTGTTAAGTCACTGAGAATCAAACCACAATCCATATAACCACAGAGGATAGGTATAGAGTAAGGGGCTAGGCATGAGGGAGGGGGCAGTGTTAATGATAGATATCATTAGGAAAGAGAAATAGAATAGGTAGTTATGGATGAATGGGGGGCTGAAATGGGAGAATCAAGTGGGAAGCGGGAAGGAAGAGGAGGAGTAAGGGAAGGAACACAGGGAGGGGTGGTTAAAATTAAGGGCCTTTTGAGAGTAATATAAAACAGCTAATACAGTAGAAGCTTATATACATACATACATACATACATATGTACATACATATATATACATACACACACACACATATATACATATATATGTGTATATATACACTTCCATGAGTGTGTGTGTGTGTGTGTGTGTGTGTGTGTGTGTATGTGTGTACATGAAGTTGATCTACATGAAACTGCCAAATAATGAGGAGACATGGCCCTGGCCATCTCTTGTCACCAAATGAAACTTCCAGTATTGAGATTGAGTTACATCTAATTAAGTTTTTGGCCAAAACAGTCTCACGGGAACCCCCAAACAAGACTGTTGCCAAGATTATAGGTTGCTCTACACAAACTGACAGCAAGGCCCATTACTGAAGACAAAATCTATACAACTTATTGAATATGGAAAAGTGGAACAGGTGCCTACAGAGACCCTTCACTCCTGTGTTCTAACTTCTTTGGTACAGGAAGGTACCCTGCAATCTAGCGAAGGAGAAATATAAACACCAAACCAGCCACAAGTCCTTTGATCTACATTGGTGCCACACCTGAAAGATTCTCTAGGACAACGGTGGCAAAAGCTGGTGGAAGAAACCAACCAATAACTGATCTGACTTAAGACCCACCCCACAAGATGGAAGCCATTTCCCAACACTGCTTGCTTGAATGACCAAGAACCAGAGACTACACAGCTTAGGGGCCTGGGGTAAAACCAAACACTATTGTCCTTAAAAATAATGCAATGAAATGACTGGTAATGACATTCTCTTATACTCATAAGTCAGTGCCTTGCTCAGCCATCACTAGAGAAGCTTCCTTCTGTAGCACATGGGAACCAATACAGAGACCCACAGCCAGACAATGTACAGAGGGTGAGAGAGCTTGGAGCAGCCAGCCTGTAAATGTGTTCTCAATCAAATTCTTCCCCTCAGAGCTCAGAGAACCCCACAGAAGAGGAGGCAGAAAGAGTGTAAGATCCTGAGGGGACAGAGGACACCAAGAAAACAAGGCCCTCTAAGTCGACAAGATTAAAAGTTATGACCTCACAGAGCCTGAGGCAACATGCACAGGGCCTACACTGTGTCCTCTGCATACATATTAATGGTTCCCAGTTTGGTGTTTCTGTGACATTTCTGAGTGTGTAGATGAGTGAGTCTCTGATTCTCCTACTTTCTCTTGGGCTCTTTTCCATCTTTTTGTCTTATCCAACTTTGATGGATTAGGTTTTGCTTTATCATATTAGCTTTTATTTTGTTATGTTTTATTATCATCCCTTAAAAGCCTCCATGTTTTCTGATGAGAGACAGAAGTGGATTCAGATGGGAGGGGAGGTGGGGAGAAACTGGGAGAAGTAGAGGAAGGGGAAACTATAATCAGGATATATTTTTGTGAGGAAAAAATAATCTATTTTCAATAAAAGGAAAAAATGTAAGCAATCACTACTGGTATAGTTTATGGTTTTATTGAGGTAGCATGGACATGCAATATGAAAAGATAGTAGCTTGACTTTGTATACGATCCGAGGGTTTTCAACATGTGTTTATAAACATGAAACCATTACCGTGCTCAGTCCGACATTCGTTTCCATCGCTTGTAGTTTCAGATGCATCTCTGCCATTCAAACTTCCACTGCTCCCAGCAATCTCAGGGAAGCACCGTCTGCCTTTCATCACAACAGATTAGGTTAGGATTTCATATAAATGGAAAAGTGTATAGGCTCAGTGTGTGTGTGTGTGTGTGTGTGTGTGTGTGTGTGTGTGTGTGTGTGTGTGTGTGTGTGTACTGAGGTAAGTTGAGTATCTCATATACAAAGTGCTTGGAGCCAGACACATTTTATCTTTTTGTTTTTATATTTGGGAAGATTTTTTCATTGGCTTTACCACCTGTGGATCCCTAATCCAAAATTCCAACATCTGAAATGTTCCAAAAGCTCATTGAGAGTCAGGTCACTATCTTTTCATATTGTTTGTCCATGGTCTCTCAATAAAACCATAAACACAAGCTATACAGTCATGATTACTTACAGCTTGGCCCCTCTTAAGGCAATCTCTCCCCTCTCCCTCTCACCTACCCATCTGTACCTACATCCTGTTCCACTGAGCTATTCCTTATAGAGCTGCCGCAATTCTGTTCACCTTAAAGTGTTTCCACTTAAGGGTCTCTGGGTTTCTAGAGGACAGATGACAAGCTGGGAAGGCGGGCAGTTAGCTGAGACCAGGGTCTTTTCTCCACATCCCTATGAGCCTCACTTGAATACTTTCCCTAGTAACGGAATCGATACTCTGATTAGGTTGCCTGTTCTGCCTGGTCACCAGTGTGCGTAAAGACAGGCGGCTCTTTTAGTAGCCACATTCACGTGCAGACAGCAGTGCGCTGCACAGGCCTTGTCCTCATGAGCGGTGACGCCTTGGAATACTGTTTGAAAACACAGAACCCCAGTGAGTGCCAGCTAGGAAGACGATGTGTCTTCGAGTGTGTAGCGGTATTTAGATGGGAAATGTATTCCCCAAAGCTTATGAGGGCTTCTTCACCGACGCAGCAGCGTCCTCTCAAACTTGGGAAGGCTTGGTCACAATTAAGCGGGCGCAGAGACAGACACTCTGGAAGCTGATTGGCTCAAGGTGAGCAATGAGGTGAGCAATGCTGCGGGTGACATGTTTCCCACCATGACCTTTCCGCCGAGTCCCAGAAACAAAGGACCATGTGACCACAGACGGAGCCCTCTGAAGTCTGGAGCTCAAGTGAGTCTTGCTTTTTAAAAGGTTAATTATTGAGGTCATTTTGCCCTAGTGAGAGAAAGTTGATTGACAGTAGGAGGGTGAACCTGGAGGTAAGTAGTTGGAAAGGAAGAGGGGGAAAAAATGAAGGAATGGGAAAACAAGGAATCCAGGAATGTAGTAAATAGAAATATATAAAAGTTAAGAAAAAAAAACAAAAGAATGAAAGATAAAAACAACGAAGCCATCGAACAAACCTAATCTGAAAAGGAAAATATACCAGCAAGCAGTCAGCTATGAAAGTGCAGATAACATGGTCTGCAGACTTGATCCGATTGCTTGCTAGACAGGCTTTTTTGTTGTTGATATTTTTATTTGCAAATGTGAAGCATTTTGAATCGTGACCTATATAGTATATATGCAGCAAAACAGAATGCACAGCTTTCAAATAAATCCGTTGTGTTTCTCTTGTATTCAATAATGCCCACGATAGAAAATGTCTGTAGTGTCAGGATTAACACGCCTTGAGAACAAACAAACAAATAAACAAACAATAAATATTTGTTAAACCATACACTCTGCAGATATTATTCATAACTTACTCATGGGAACTTAGGACTCTAGACTGCTACTTTTATTTCTGGGCCATTTTCAAGTTCCGTCCTTAATAAGCCTCTTACATGATAGTAAAGAGAGAAATACAAACTGCTTGGGAATTATCGGTACCGCAGAGGGAGCAGAGCCCATGACACACAACATTCTCAACCCTAAAACTGTTACACCAGAGACTTGAGAACAAAAATCAGCTACAATGCTTCTGGGCTCCTGCTTTGGACGTGATCGCCCTGGCCGCAGCTCCCCCTCTGCCTGTCTTCGCATGACAGGTTTGCTGTTTTTTCACCTTCACCTGCATTCACTGTCTCTCTGGACCCCTCCAGGCGTACTGTGGTCCAGCCTCACCTCACACGCCCTGTAATTAAGTTGTGTACAGGAAACAGTTTGGAAAGGATGGCAGTTGTGGACATGCCTGCCAGCAGACGATGAAACTATTGCCTTCACTTGCCTTACCCACTGGAAATATCTCTAACAGAAATAAAGGGCGGGGGGTGGGGGTGGGGGAGGACGCATATCTGTGAGGCCTCTGTCACACTGTCAGGACAGCCAAACCACTGTGATCTGCTGCGTAGGTGTCAGCTCCATCACCCTTGAGGGCCTGAAGGAAGGCTGGGGCACTTCACTTACTTGTGACTAGAAACCATCTTTTTTTTTTTTTTTTTTTAAGATTTATTTATTGATTATATGTAAGTACACTGTAGCTGTCTTCAGACACTCCAGAAGAGGGAGCCAGATCTCATTACGGATGGTTGTGAGCCACCATGTGGTTGCTGGGATTTGAACTCTGGACCTTCGGAAGAGCAGTCGGGTGCTTTTATCCACTGAGCCATCTCACCAGCCCTAGAAACCATCTTTTATGCACCCATGTTCTTTCTTTCCCCCACTAGTAACACTATAGGGAAATTTTCAGCTTCTACTATTTTTTTTTACAAGGATATAATTTATTTTCATGTAAATTATGTGCATTATTTGGTGTTAGTCAATAACAGAAGAGATTTCTAGAACAAAATATGTCTACTTGTGTTCAAGACACCAGGCCAACCAAAACCATAGAAGCTAGCTTGATAAGATAATTCACTTAGACACTCTTTATGAAACAGTTGCACACACAAACCATTATTCAGTTTAAAGGATCTATGAATGATATCTTTTAATTTTCAGAAAATTCATCTACTCAAACAGATTTGATTTTAAAGTAGTATGCATGCTTAGTTCCTTTTCATTTATACTTTTTTTTATTGGGTATTTATTTCATTTACATTTCCAATGCTATCCCTAAAGTCCCCCACACGCTCCCCCACCCACTCCCCACCCACCTATCCCCACTTCTTGGCCCTGTCGTTCCCCTGTACTGAGGCATATAAAGTTTGCAGCTACTACTATTTTTATACCTTCACCGTCTACATTTTATTATTTTGAAGTTTCCCCTAGTCACCAAGCAATAGCTCAACACAATATTGCTGTGACTTGAACAGTCACTTCTAGCAGGATGATGCAGTCACATTAATGATCCTGTGACCTTTAGGAATGCAGAATATGTAAACAGCAGCTGTTTCCATCAGAAACAGCATCTCCTTCGGCCCTATAGGAAATGCTTATGCTCACATATCGGGTGCAGAAGAATGAAAACCCCATCTTAAGCTTAGAGGGAAACGATACTGAGTCTGTGACTTTAATGTCAGGCGTTGTCTGTGTTAAATCTGTCTCTAATTGTGTAACTACAGCAAACTCACCGGCATGCTTTCTAAAAAGTAAATTGATATAACTTCCACTAAATATGGTTGCTGCTGCTGACACATGCAGGGCACCTTCTTGCTCAAAACAGCTGGGAATTGGGGATGAAAAAACCAGCAGATTTACTGGTGCGTTGATGACGTCTAAACAGACAGGAAAGTGTCCAGGTCTGGGAGAGGAGGTAGGCATTGGCTGAAGTAAGCACATTGCAGCTAACTGATCCTCACATAGCCCGTCAGAGTCCAAGCCTAATATGTTAATGGCTTCTCAGGAATAGAAGAATCAAGGCTCTTTCTAGCTGAAAGACTGGATGTGGTGTCAGAGTATTAATTTTTTGTTATCTGTGAAGCAGGACCCTACCTAGAAACACCTGCACCACCAGGGGAGCATCCCTAGACACCATTTACAAAAGCCCAAGTGTTTCTGTGACTCGTCAGGAACCTGTGCCCGGGCATTTATTTGTGACAAGCCATTTACAGAAGCAGTGTCATCAGAATTAGCAAAACCCCGTCCAAGAGGATACGGATCCTACGGTTTCTGCAGAAGAAGTCCTAAATTCTACTGAAGTAAACCTGACAGCAGCCAGGTTCACAATAAAATATTCACTCGCAGAAGGAAATGAAGCTAGGCTGAGGCTAAGGCTCGGTTGGTCTAGCATATACCAAGCTCGGGTTTGATCCCCAGCACCGTATAAAGCTTGGTATGGTGGCACATGCCTAAGTCCAAGCACTTGGGAACTGAAGGAGATTCAGAAGTTCACAGGGAGCTATATGTGGAGTTCAAGACCAGCCTGAGATACACGAGACCCTACCAAAAGGAGGAGGAGGGGAAAGCAGATGAGGAGGAGGCAGATGAAGAAGAGGAGGAGGAGATAAAGAAGAAGGTGGTACTTGAAATGAATAAAATGGATATAATTAAGATGTTTAATCAGAATTGGGGCTGCAGAGAGAGAGAGAAAAAGAGAGAGAGAGAGAGAGAGAGATGAATGCTGATACTCAGCTTGTATTCTAGATCCCTTTTCTTCAAGTCAGTGCCCTAGCTCACAGAATGATGCTGTCCAAATTCTGGATGGATGGACTGTCCTCAGTGAACCATTTTGGGAAACACTCTCATAGATCTGCCCAGATGTACGTGTCCTAAGTGACCCTAAGTCCAGCCAAACTGGAAGCGAAGCTTATCCGTCCTACCATCCTAGTTACTGCAGGACCAAGTCTTAACTGATAGCTTTTCTACACCATCCTTAATATCTAACCAAGTATTTTAATTATATTTATTTTACTCATTTTCAAGACTTTCTTTCTTAAAAAATAAAATCAGCCTTTTAAAGCAGGGTCTCGTGTAGAAGCTAAGAGTGAGCAGCATATGGTGCATTGGGAGGCCCTATTCCCCACCACCAACTAAACACAAGCCATTATTTGAGTTGGAGAACAAGAGACTTATGTATGAAAAGTTAACAAGCTAATTTGGATTTGGGGTCTTCTGTAAAGATGGACATAAACTTTGCTCTCACCAGGTACTCCTAAGGTAGCCACGGCACCAACAAAGCATCACTTGCCGGAATGTTAGAGGTGCCTTACAAATAAACAGGGTAAAGCAAACACTAAGGAGAAAATGAACAAAGACACCAAAAGGAAACTCTAACAACCATAGAAGGCTAAACGGAAGCTCATCTTCAACAGTGGATTCAAAGCAGGCAAGGTGTCCAACCCCATCCCTGAGAGCTAAATGGAAGCTCGCTTCAACAGTGGATTCAAAGCATGGCAAGGTCCAGCCCCATCCCTGAGGACTGGTGAGGCTGTGGAGGAGTCAGAAGACTCGCACAGTCCTGTGAGGAGTGCAACCACATGGAAGAGCAATCTCCTAACAGTCAAGGACCTGACGCTTCGCACACAATGCACACACTAGTAAACAAAACAGCGCAAAGAGAGCACAAGACAATATGCACTAAAATATCTTTAGTATTGTTGTCATTTGGAGAAAAAAAAAAGGAAACTCTATCCCTCAGTTAGTGACTGGGAGCCATCACACCCCTTCCTAGAAAGAAGGCTAAGGTGAGAAGGAAGCAGCTCTCTAAGGAGCAGAGCAGGGCAAACTCAGGAGACACACCAAGGAGTAAAAGCAGAAAACATCACAAACAGCAGTGCAGCATTGTGTCTGTGTGTGTGCGCGCCAAGGAACTGGAACATGTCAACACAAAACCCATGCTCTCATCTGAAAGCGAATAGGAGACGACTTCTTCTGGAGCCATTCTGAGTGCCCATGGCTCAGGAACACAGATTTAAGTTACCCCGAATCCCCTGTTCCAACATGGAAGCATCATGTTCAATGAAGGTTTTATATATATATATAATTTTACAGAGCAGAAACGTCATAAATCAAGGCAAGTTTAAAACACATCCTTATCTTTTGAGTTGGTGGCATCTAGTTGTCTGCTGTGTTAATAGATTCCAAAAGATTGCACCTCCTATTCATAAGGTGTTACTATAGACAAAGAGGAGGGCATGGATTGGCTGTGTTGTAGGACTAGAGCTAGCTCAAGGTAAGGTAAACGGCCTCTGGACTTGCAACATCCCAACCTCTCCATAGTACTACATCTGTAATCAACTGGTCTCAGCACAAAGAGCTTCTTTCCAGGAATTCTCCTTCACAAAAGCATGAAATTGACAGAAACATTTCACAGAAAACTAGCCCTGGGGACAGGGGAAAGACAGTCACCACACGTGTCTTCCTCTTCTTCCACATCTTTAAAAGAGTAAACATGGCGTCTGCAATTTCAGATCCAGGAGGAAAAGACAGGAGAATTGGCAGGAATTTTTGGCCAGCCTGGACTACATAGGAAGATTCTGTCAAAAGCCAAAAAAATGACCAAACCAGGTATAGTAAACATTGCGGCGTGCTAACTCTGGGCAGGGAGTGCTTTTATAGTTGTAGAAATGTTTTAGCACCCTCCTCCCCACCCCCAACCCCCAAAACCCTGAAATCAACTGTTCATCCAGTTCACCAAAACTAAAAAGCAGGAACACAAGCCTGGACCAGGAGCCTGTGCAGTCCTGGGGCAAGGCAGAAGTGTGGAACCCAGGGAGACACAGTGAGGACTCAGCTCAGCGTGGGTGGAGGGCAGCAGCTGTGAAATCGGCCACAGGCCGGCGGCGAGCACCCGGACAGGGATAGGGTTGGGGGAGGAAGTTAGGGTTAGGGATAGGGTTAGTGGAGGAAGACAGGTCCGGGCTGAGGTGGAGCTGAGTGGGGGAGGTGGGGGACCGCATCCCCAGGGACACTTCTCCCTTCCGTCTATCCCGCAGCTCTGTCTCTTCAGGAGCCACCTCTCTCTTTATATATATATATATACTTTTTATTAGGTATTTTCCTCATTTACATTTCCAATGCTATCCCAAAAGTCCCCCATACCCTCCCACCCACTCCCCTACCCACCCACTCCCCCTTTTTGGCCCTGGCGTTCCCCTGTACTGGGGCATATAAAGTTTGCGTGTCCAATGGGCCTCTCTTTCCAGTGATGGCCGACTAGGCCATCTTTTGATACATATGCAGCTAGAGTCAAGAAGGAGCCACCTCTCTTGAGTTTATCTACATTAAAGAATCAATGTATATATTAGTTTATTCGCTCTAGTTTAATAAGAGCTTGAAACTCCTAACTATAACATGTTTTTTCTTGCATCACCAGAAATTAAGGCAAAATACGTTTGTTTGTTTTTTATAAAAACAAAATCCTATGTCTTTCCATATTTCTCACTGTTGCTCTTAAAAAGAAAAGAGGTTCCCACTAATGTCAATTTTATGTCGTCTTTTAGTTTTATTTTTTTTTTATTTTTATTAATTCTTTGAGAATCCCATACAATGTATCTTGGTCATATTCACCCCAACTCCTCCTGCAAACACCTCCCAAATCCAACCTAAGTCTTTTCATGATTCAATCTATGATATACAACCTACTGTGTGTCAACTATTCTACATGGGATCAGTCCTTACATGAGTTATTTTATTTACTTCTTGTGAAAGCAGAAACAGCCATGAAGTAGTTTGTCTCTGCATTACAGATTGTCTCTATCCCAGAGCTGTGAAATCTTGGACACAGAGGTGCCAAATAATTTAGTTAAGTATTGGAAATGGCCCAGTTGAAATTCAAGGGTAGTTAGCTTTCCAAGCTCAGCCCTTATCACTGGCCACAGAGATAATTACTCTGACAGCATGGCAGGAAGGGCCCAGCATGGTGGTGTGCCTGTAACCCAACTCAGCAGTCAGAAGCAGAAGTTACCACAACTCCAGGCCAACATGGGTCTCCTCCCCCCCCCCCTCTCTCCTAGGAAAGAAGACTGTCTGAAAAGGACTCTTAGGAATGTTCTTTATGTCAGTATGAAACATTTTAGGAGATCCTATTTTTCTATAAATTTAGGAGTGTGTAATTTTATTTTACATACTCAGATAATTATAGATAAACTACTCAACCACAAACTGCACTTTTATTTTTAAATCATCCTATACCATCACTCTCAAATCTGAAAATTGAAGGTAAACTCATTTTTGTCTCTAGTTCTGTCTCTGTCTCTCTGCCTTTCTCACACTCTCTCTCAACTCTCACACACTCTCTCTCAACTCTCTCTCACACACTATCTCTCTGTCTCTGTCTTTCTGTCTCTGTGTGTCTCTATGTGTCTCTGTCTCTGTCTCTCTCTGTCTCTCTCTCTGTCCCTCTCTCTGTCTCTCTCTCTGTCTCTCTCTCTCTCTCTGTCTCTCTCTCTGTCTCTCTCTGTCTCTCTGTCTCTCTCTTGCGCGCGCCCACACTTCCGGATCTACTAACCTACATCACCAGGCTCAAGGGTTTCTCAGAGACTCCCTCAACATTAAGGATACTAATTGATGCTCTAGCAGTTACAGGAAGATCAAAGAACCGCCCACAGCGCTGAGCTGCGTTTCATCTTCCCCAGACCAAACACTAATACTGCCCGTCCCCCCAACCCACTCCCCCTCAAGCTGGCTCTGGACCAATCCGCTTTCCTTTTCCTTACATGCTCCCCCGCCCTAAAATAGCCCTGTGCCAAAAATAAGCAGTCAGAAAATGCTGCAGAATGAATGGAGAAAGGTAACTTCACTATCATCATGGCTCCCTTCTAATTACCAGGCTTGTTTGTTCTTTGCTGGTAGTGATTCAGAAACCTGTCAAGGGAACCCTCCCCAGTCCCTCCGCAGTCCCTCCCTGGTCCCTCTCCCTGTTCCTCTCCCATGAGCCAAGGCAAGAATACTACTAGCTTGCTCTCCTCCATCTCAAAGGCTCAGGGCACTGACAAGTAGCCCCCCTGCCCCAGAGTCTCAAACTCTGGTCCAGCAAGAAGTTGGTGGGCTGGCATTCAAAGGAGATCTCTGTTTTTCTAAGAAGCACGGCTCTAAGAGAGGACCCCTGTTTCCTGGGTCAGGACATTATCTTTCTGGGGCTAGCACCATAATGCAAGGCGTATTCTGTCACACATTACAAAATGAAGTGGTTACATCTAGGTGAACCTATCACTGATGGCTTAAGTTCCTTCCAGGTTCCATAAGGAAGACTGAACTAGAAAAGATGGCCCCTCAAGAGCTTCACAGAATGAGGGGCACCAGGAAAGTGGCTCCCTGAAGAGCCTGTTTAGCAGTGACGTCAGTCTGGGGTGTTCTAGCAAATCAGACACAGGAATCTTCTGTGGCTGCTTGCAAGCCCTTCAGGATGAAGGTTCCTCCCAGCAGGCCTTGGTCAGGGTCTCTTCCCACTGTCATCTGGGCCGCCAAGCAGTAAGGGTTCTGGGTGGGGCCAGAGCATTTTCACACCTATTTATCTGTCTTGAGTTCTAGCTGTGAGTTCAGCTCTGTTCCCCATCAGCTCCTGCTGCCAACAGTGGGTCTCAGTGTTTGGGGTAACAATGTGTTAGGCTTTCCTCACCATCCTGGGTTACCCATTGCCAAAGAAATCTTTTCTGTAGAATATGTCTCTGTCTCTGGTTCCTTTTCTCCTGGTTAATATTATCAACTTGACACAACCAAGAGTCACCCAGAAGAGGGAGCCTCTGTTGAAGGGTTGCCCAGATCAGATTGGCTGTAGCCAAAACTATGAAGCACTGTCTTGATTGTGACTGATATGGGAAAGCATAGCCCACTGTGGGCGGTGCCATCCCTAGGCAGGTGGTCCTGGGTTGTGTAAGCAAATGAGCTGAACAGGAGCTGAAGGGAGCAAAGCCGTAGTCAGAAATCTTACATAGTTTTTGCTTCAGTTCCTGCTTGAGTGCGTGACCTGACTCCCCCCAGTGACAGACTGTCGCCTAGAAGTATAAACTAAATAAACTCCTTTTCTTCTGTGTTGCTTTTGGCCATGGTGTTTATCGCAGTGATGAAAGCAAACTAGTACCCTCTCCCTCTTCCTCTCTCTCTCTTTTTCTCCTTTCTCTCTTTACATGATTTCCTCCCTGAGGAGTCTTTCTAAACCCATCTCCACCCTTGTACAGCTACAGCAAACGTTATAGCTAAGGATTTGAGCTGTCAGTCTCCAAGACTTCCCTTTGCCCACCTCTGCCCTCTCAAGTCTATCAGGAAACCACTGCCCAGTGCATTTGACGCTGATGACGCTTCCATTCTCGTCATGGCCAGCTAAACACCCTTAATGAGTTTCTTAAAAACTTCATGCTACGTTAAAGACTGCCAAGGAAAGGTTTTTGAAATACAAACTTTGGTCTCTAATTTGTGCTGGCTTTCGGTCTGAGCTAAAGGACTTAGTCCATAGGAATCCATACCACAGACCTTCTCTATAGAGCCTGGGGGGTGGGGGGCAGGAACTGTGTCTAAATGAATAAATGTCACCTCATAGCTACCAAGGACTGTACAGGTAGGAGAAGCACTGCCTTCTTCCCAGGGGTCAAAGATTAGGGCTCTCTACAAGAATACTGGTTAGGGAGCTGAAGAAGATAGAGTACCAAGACCCCTAGGCCACCTTCTATCAGAACCCCTGCTCCCTCCCACTCCTAAGGCAGCTTCCTGAGGTGAGAAGAGGAGGGGAAGTTGGTCAGCTGAGGTGACAACAGCAAGTTTCTATTGCAGTCACTGAGCAGATGGGACAGACATCAGAGCCCACACCAGCTCTGCAGGACAGGCTACTCGGAGAGGTAGAGAAAAGGGCTGAGAGGAGAAGGAATGCTTTCTGCTGAGCTGACAAGCTGAAAGTCAGGAGGACAGTGGAGCCCTTCTCCACAGCGCTAGATTGTCCTCCCTGCTGTAGTATCTAGCTCTCATATGCAGGCTATAGATTAATAGCTTGTCTGTTTGATAAAAATCTCTTCTCTTGGCCTATAGACCCAGTAGGACCTACTCCATTGTCCCTGAACGCACTCCAGTGTCCAACCACACGCTGACTGGTGCTGTCATATCTAGGTATCCCCCCTCCCTTTGCTACTTGGGTCTCGGCTTATCCCTCTCTCTCAGAACTACACCCGACTGCTTCCTTTTACAAGTGAGGATAGCCTGACTGTTCCAGTGCTAACTCATTCCTGGGTTCATGGTCATTTCTAACCTGCATTACGACTCCTACTGCATCCCAGCTGATAGGCCTGATGTCACCAGTAACATCAAGGATGTCAAATTTAGCAGGCAGTTTTGATCCCATTTGTCTCGATCTCTTTAGAGAATTTCCTTAGAATTCTTGTCTCTCTGGCATCTGTACAAAAGTGTTTTCTTTCTTTTTTCTTTCTTTCTTTCTTTCTTTTTTTTTGCTGGCCAGGCTCTCCTTGTCTCCAGGCAACAGCGCTGATTTTCTTTGGAGTAGCCACCCTTGCTGTGCCCTCTAATCTGTGCCTGGTGGGAAGGGCTGAAGGCAGGCCTCCAGCTCAGGGCTGTGTCCAGTCCATGCCTGACCAGCAACAGCAATGTCTACTGTTTAGCTGGACCCCACGAGGGACATAGTCCTTACTATAGGTGGTTTGTAGGTCTGAAACTTCTGTTGGTGACCTGATCAAACCATCACACGAAGCCCCACCTAAAAAAGAAGCCTAGTGGAAGAAGGCAGAACTGAGAGATGGGAACCCAAGGTCTTGCACAAACACTTGTATCCAGCCACGCCTATGACTAATCTTGATAATCAGAACCCATACATTCCTTCTGGCTGATGCTACTTACCTGGAGATAGATTTCAATAGTGTGCACTGGAAAGAGTCCCGACATATGCTCTACTTCACAATGCTTGCTGCCACCTACTTGTCCCCTCCCAAGCTTCAGCTCCAACCCACTTGAGTATACAGGTCATGAAAGACCGATCCCAACTTGACTTCTTGATTTTTATGTCTCACAAGGCAATCTCAGCAATCTCAAATTCAAAGCCAGTTTACACAGGTTCCATGGAAGGACACCAAATATTAGTGTCCGTCCTGAGCTGGGTATCAAGAAGGCCTCACAAAAACCATCAGCCACTTGTGTTCATCTCAGTGGTGGACTTCCTCTCCAACACCTCTCATTCTCCAGTCCTATCTCAGCAAACAGTAGAAGACACCAGAGGTCATCTTTGCTTACATTTTACTTGGAATGATTAATTTTTTTGGGTGGGGGATACAATTTTGATTATGTCCCTTCTGTCTAAATGCTTCCAAAAAATTTACCAGAATCAAGAACAGCTACCTCTATGTCCTGCTCAGTGTGGCTCTTACCTATCTTTACCTTGTCACTGTGTTCTGTGTGTTCCATGAGCTCAGCCTGATCACTTCTTTGAAGGTGTCATAGTCACACTCATCTGTGGATCTTGGCACTCACTCTACCCATTGGCTTAAACCCCTTTGCCTAGCTGACGGCAAAGCATCCTTGCATCTCAGCTAGAAGGTCCAGTAGCTTAGCCTCACTCTTCCTGAATGCACTAGACCACCAAAATTCAGTCTTACTGTACTCAGAGCCTAGATGAGACTCACTGCACCAGTGCGACTCTTTGACTGAGATTCACGTCCTTTGTCAGACAGTGCTTCAGGGCAAGGACCACACTTGTTTTCTTTCATGTTTCTTTAATAGATGTTTGTGGCGTACAGTGGTGAACACCCGACGTGTCTTTTAGTGGGGGGAGCTCTTGCAGACAGGAGGAAGCTGCAATGTCCCCAGCAGCACCGTGTCTTGTAGACAGGTAGAAGAGGGTGTCTAATAGCAGCACCACTGGGAAGGGAGCCAGGGAATGAAAGAGGGAGGGGGGACTTCAAAGGGAAAGACAAGCCAGGGTCAGCCAGAGCCTGGGGAACAGCAGGTGATGCTAGGCTGAGTTATGGTCACCCTGATGAAGGGAGGCAGGGTGAGCTGTGACCTGTAGGCAGTGTTGACAAACTTTTTGCACTGGACCAGGCTGTTTAGCTGAGAATGGAGTGGGAAGCCTCAGGTGACCTTCTCCAATACAGATGAGTGTCAAGGGGCAGGCAGCACTGTAACCTAATCAAAGAGCTTCTAGCACATGTATGATGCGTATCACATACCCGAGGAGCAAGAGGTGGCCCAGGCTTGTGGATAAGCCTGCATGTAATTTTGATATGTGCAATAGCCATGATGCTTTCGTTGTGTGCTAAAACGTTAGCGGGAAAAGGAAGTTGCACTCTTGGGAAATTAGTACAGACAGAGGCAAAGAGACATGTCCTGTGATAAGCTACCTGGGCCAGGAGACAGCTATGTGTCACCAAACAGGAAACGTGGAGGCAAATAAAAAGTCATTTTTATTTAATAAATATTTATTAGTCATTTAAGACTGCTCATTTCCTTGGTCTGTTATCTCTTGGATTCTTTGTGCCTTAATAAAATTGAGATAATGAAGATTACTGAAGTGATTAAACGTGAGATAATCATGTGAGGCATTAAGGGCAGTGTCTGACATGAACAATCAAAAACGATAGCGGGGTTGCCTTTTTAAAAGGTTTAAAAAGCTGATATAAAAAAATGGATAAGATCTGACGGTCCTGGAGCTTCTACCCAACTGAGGCGGAGACAAGCTAGTAAGTGAACTAACAAGATAGTTTCAGAGAGGGATATGGGTAAAGGACAGTGATGGGTGGAGTGTACTTGGGGACAGCAGCAATCAGGAAAGGTGTCCCCAAAGAGGGGACAGGTGAGTCGAGACTGCATGCTGAGAGTTCCATGGAGAATCCTCTAGCATGGGCATCGGAGCCAGATGTGCAGCAGCTGTAAAGGCCCTGAGGCAGAACTGAGTGGAAGTTGTGGGAGCAGAGAGGAGCCTTCTTTCCTCCTTAGAACGTCCGTGTACTAAAAGTCAGGTTACTGAGAGGAGCAAAGGGCAGAATTTAATCAGTTTCCCATGACACAGGAACCTATGGAAACAGATCCAAGGACCCCAGGAAAGTTGAGTTTTCCTCATTAGGTTTGATGGAGAATGAGTGTGGTGTTATGGTTAGACAGAAGGGGTGTGGCCTGGAATAGGCTGGAGGCAGGGGACTCCCACAAGTCAGGTATGTTCCAATTCTTCCTGGATGTTTTCTCTCTCTCTCTCTCTCTCTCTCTCTCTCTCTCTCTCTCTCTCTCTCTCTCTCTCTCTCTCTCTGTGTGTGTGTGTGTGTGTGTGTGTGTGTGTGTGTGTAGGTTAGGGCCCCTTTCAGAGTGAGGTTGTGCTGTCTGCCCCCTCCCTCAATAGGTTGGATTATTCTCCTGGCTGTCTTTACAACAGAAAGAAAGGCTGGTGTGGAGCTCCTTCATTCTGAACCCGTCGCTGCCTTACGAAATTTACAGAAATGTATTTAGGTGTTACAGCTAGCTTTGGGCAAAGAAACTCTACTATCTGTGACTCATCTTGGGAGCAGGGAATCTCTTTGTATCTGGCCCGTGGAAAGGAAGAAGAGCAAGAGAAAAAAAAAAGCAGGAAGGAGCCAGGCATGACACGATCTCACCTTGAAGCCTGTGATAGTCGAGGTACCAGGTCACCAGCAAAGGGAAGCCTTCCTCTGTCAGCCATGAGGATGGAAAACATCCACTTTCCACTCCAAGATGGCTAGAGTTCTGCATTAGCACTGCTTTCCCCCAACCACAGGCATTTTTGTTGTTTTGGGGTTTTTTTTGTAACAAGCTTACTCAAACTTCAGATTCATCTCCCTCCTCAGTGGGAAGTATTAGGGAACATTCTTTCTGCCTGACATTATTAGCAACATGTGGCAGGTCTGTTTGTTGGTCGCTGAAGAGCCAGTGATAGTGAATGTGATCTGACAGGTGCTAGCTACCTGACTATCTCTCAGGAGCGTACGCGGACGCGGACGGCTTTGACCTGAGTACCAGCTCTGTGTCTAGAGAACGTTGGGGAGACAAGGCCACTGTGTTCTCTCAGCCACTGATTCTTACCTACGGATCTTGTGACAAAGGACAGACTACCAAAGAAAAGCACACTAGTCACCTAGAAACAGCTAACCTGTGTACTTTGGTACTAGGTTGTAGAACAGTAGATAATCCTAGGATAGGCCAAAAAGGACAACATAACAAACCAGGAAACTTATCAAGGCCCATCTGTTCAGATGCTTTGTTCGCCGGTCCTGTGGGACAAGCAGGGTGGTTGCTTGCCGTTTTCTCTGTGTACAGGGAGGGTACCTCTCTTGGGGAGAGTGTTATATGATCACTTCAGAGGAAGATCAAAAAATCATTCTCCAATTTTAGGATTTGTGTCCAGAAGGTGAGGCCTAGAACACCAGATAGACACTTCTGGGTGTGGTTTTCTCAACTTTCTTGAGCTAAAATGCCCCAATACCCAACATATTATAATTAAGGATAAATGTGCCAGCCCCATCCAAACCACACACCATAAGTCTTCCACAAAAAAAAATGTTTTCTTAACATTTAAAATCATTAATACCGACACACACACACACACACACATCATCATCATCATCATCATCATCATTATCAATACCTTTCCTAAATTTGGGCAAACACCACCTACTAACAACTGGAAAATACTACAGAATGGCTGATTCCTTCCTGTTTTCTGTGCTATTTTCCTGAGCAAGCATATTACCAACCAATGCTTTAAAAATATTTTTATAATTCTTTAAAATTTTCATACAATGTATTTTGAACACACACACACACTCTTTCCTTTACCACCCACCTCTCTTCCCACCTGTACTGGCTAGTTTTATGTTGACTTGATACAAGCTACAGTCATCAGAGGAGGGAGTCTTATGAGAAAATGCCTCCTGAAGATCAGGCTGTAGGCAAACCTGTAGGGCATTTTCTTAATTAGTGATTACTAATGAGATCTCAGCCCATTGTGGGTGGTGCCATAATTCCTGGACTGGTGGTCTTGGATTCTATTTTTAAAAAGCAGGTTGAGCAAGCCATGGGGAGCAAGCCAGTAAGCAGCACCCCTCCATGGCCTCTGCATTAGCTGCTGCCTCCAGCCATGCTTGAATTCCTGTCCTGACTTCCTCTGATAATAAACTGTAATGTGGAAGTGGAAGCTGAACAAGCCTTTTCCTCTCCAACTTGCTTTTGCTCATGGTGTTTCATTGCAGTAATAGAAACCCTAACTAAGATACCTCACGACTTTGAGCTTCCTCTTCTTCTTCTTCTTCTTCTTCTTCTTCTTCTTCTTCTTCTTCTTCTTCTTCTTCTTCTTCTTCTTCTTCTTCTTCTTCTTCTTCTTCCTCTTCTTCCTCTTCTTCCTCCTCCTCCTCCTCCTCCTCCTCCTCCTCCTCCTCCTCCTCCTCCTCCTCCTCCTCCTCTTCTTCTTCTTCTTCTTCTTCTTCTTCTTCTTCTTCTTCTTCTTCTTCTTCTTCTCCTTCTTTGATCTCTTGGTACAGTAATACGTCATTAAGAGTAACTTTAATAATATGTCTACTTAGCAGAGTAATAGTACTGGATTCTCCCTGCAAGGACCAATCTAGCTGCATGTTTTTGGTCCCTTTAATAATGACAGTGCTAGGATTCCATCTCATGGAATGACTCTTTGAGGCCATCAGAAATTGGTTGTTACTCTAATCACATCTGTGCCAATATTGCACTAGTTAGCCTGCTTTTTCAGACTAGTCATTGCCGGAGTTTTCAGGATCACAGATAAATGAGACTAAGGCTTACCTTTCTGTGGCATCAAGCATGAAACCTTCCAGCACCATGAATGCCATAAATCAGGGGCGAAGTTTGCAGGTGAGTACTACTGTGACATGTCCATGCCCTGAGATTTAAATATAGTGGCCAATACTTTAAAATTATTTCTACATTTGGGATTCTGGGCATCGTTTATTAGCATTATTTATTTAAAAATTTAAAATTGGCTGCCTTCACTAATAAACTGAGCTGCACAGACAGTGAAGTGAATAGGTTTCCCACTACCTTGCAATATAAAACAAAATGTCTCCTAATGTCACAGGAAACCATGATCCAAGAGAGGCCTCCGGAAGATGCCTTTACAGTGCGTGACTCTCTACCACAGAGAGGTTTATCAAATGTGCTTCATTCCATGTGAGAGCCTTGTCTGGGAAGGCAAGTAAAAGGCTGAAGGTTCTGTCCCGGGGCCTCCTGCTAACCACCTGCCAGAAGCCAGAAACATGAGAGAGAGGAATGCTTTATGGGGAGTATTTCTTCACCAACACCCCATGAATGAGGCACCACTTAATGGTATTGCATTGAAGAGAAACTTAGGCACAGAGCAGTTAAACAATACACAGCAAGGAGGTGCTGAGTCCAGAATTTGAACAGAGTCAGTCTACTGTGCTACAACATGTGACACTGGCAGAGAGGAATGAGAGAAAGCCAAATGAGGTTCACATAGGCTCTGGCATTTCCTGTTACATCCAAGATGCATTCTAAGATCCAAGATGGAATCTAAGGTGCATTCTGAAACAAATGTAAGATGTGGGCAAGATAGCTCAGGAGGTATAGGCACTTGCTACATAAACCTGAATTTGATCCCCAAAACTCATCCAAAAGTGGAAAGAGAGATAACCAAGTTTACAATGTTGTCCTCTGACTTCCACAACACACACACAAACACACAGATTAAGGAATATATAAATGACTCTCCCTCATTTCCAGGCTTGGGCCAGATGCAGCAGCTGTTTCTCCCACCTCTGGCTGTCTTACTGAACATCACTGCATCACTGCCAAGGGTCCTTGTTCACAATGCAGGCTTATCACACACACTGGATGGCAGTCTTGTCATGGCAAGTACCTCTAGCTGAACACAGAGGAGGGAAACACAATGGAACACAGGAGAGCCACTCAGGTCCCAACGAGCAGACAGCCAAAGTCCCTTGAGCCAGGAAGGCAGAGGTCATCCTGAACAGCCAAAGAGGTATAGCTGTGAGGGGTCTTCCTTCTTTGTGGCAACTTTGAAAAGTTGGTAGGCATTCAGGGCAGTTTATTTTCAGCCTTCCCTGGCCTTTCTCCATCTGGCGGACTGGTGAGATACATGACATCACAGTCTAGTATGCAGCCGTCATGCACACTTACATTTTGGGGAACCAGAGTCTTGTTGCACTGTCTATGTCTGCTCTGGGGTTCATGTTGTCACATCTCCACTTTCATAACTCAGTAGATTAATTCCGAAGGAAGTTCAGGTTTTACCAGTAAGTCTCCAAATGTGGGTTCAAGTATAGGAATTTTCCTATCCTTGGCTAATGAAGTCACCCTTTCATTAGCCAAATAAACACTGTAAGAGCATTTGCTCAACAGCAGGCACTGCACTGGGCTATAGAGGGATTTTTTTTTTTTTGTCCCATTACCATTGAGAGTTCAAGCCACTGACCTACAAAAGCCATCATCTGCCTGCTTTCCAGAAGCTGTAATATTTGGATATCTGAGTAGGGTCTCTAGGAGATGGTTCCATAAGCCCAGAGAAAGCTGCCTGGCTTCTAGGGACTGAAGGAATCACAACGGTTTTCAGGTGGCAGGCTGCTTAGCTGGAATTTTGTGTTACTGGTAGAAGGCACTAACCAATCTGGGCCTCAAAACCTATCAAGTGAGCTGAAAAGAAAAATCTCTCCCCTCTTTTGATCTGAGAGCTTGTTGCTGTTGTGGGGTATCTTATAGGAGTGCTAACCATTGAAGCTGGTCTTGAAGGTCTGGTGATTCGCTCTGCAGTTGGGAATCGCGAGTCATATCTGCAGAATCTCAAAGAGCAGCTCTGAAGACGGAAGATTGTGTTCTTTGTGATAGCAACACACAGGCGCTTGGAAACTCAAATCTTGGTCTTCCTTGCCGGAAACGGCTCCTTTTTGGCTGGTAAAGCAAGAAATGGAACTCTCTCAGAGTCTGCAGATCACAAACTCTTGATAGAGAGGTCTTCGACTAGAGCTCCAGGATTCCCAAGACATTCCACAGAAGCGGTTGGTAACGATGACTTCTGACCTCGTTCTCCTGGCCATTCTTCGTATACATCCCTTTGCCTTTCTCAAAGGATGTTAGTTGAAGAAAGGGTTCCTATACTAAGGGAAAGAAAGAGTGAGGGAGGAAAAGAGGAGATGGGAGAGAAAGGAGGGAGGAGGGCTTAGCAGAGAGACCATAGCCCATGAAAACCACAAGACCTACAAGGCTCACACAGCTTCTTAGAGAAAGCACTGTGTAGCTGGTGAACTTCCTGCAGGGGACTTCCCAAGCACACCTCAGTTAGTGGCTGTCTGCTCAAAGATGCCAAGGCTTTTGATTTCTCTCTTATGATCAGTTATAGGCAGTATCTAATGCTGATTCCCTTCGCCTTTTATTTAGCAATTTCCAAAATGAATTGGGCCTTACAGCTTTTGCCCTCTTCCTAGGGAGAACACTAGCTATGTGCTGTTATTTCGCCCAAGACAATCTTTTCACAGGGAGGCTTCGGTGTAGCTGAGCTGTTTGTCACATCTTGCTGCTGGGAGAGATTACACTATGAAAAGATGAATAGAACTGAAGCAATGTATTCAACAGTAACCACTCAGGAAAACAAATTCCTTCCTACACGAATCTCCCTTGGTAGCCACCGCTTCTATTACTGACTGGCTTCACTTTCTTGTCGGCATAAAAACAACCATCCAAGGTAAAATGTGTATGATATCCCAACGAATACCCACTGTCAAGAGGTTCCACTGTTTGACCCACCCTGCCCCCTACTTCCTCCGTACACCTGTGCTTATATTCTGGTGCCTGGCAACACATGGCAAGCAAGAGGTGATAGCCCAGGGGAATCCCCCGCCAAAGGGCAGATCTGACAAGACCATTATCAGATGAGACTGAGGTGTGAGGTGACTCAGACACTGTGAAATTTAAAAAAAAAAGCATGTTCATGTAGACCGGCTTTTCCTCTATCAGACAGCACGCCCTTAAGATGCTGTGTCTGAAGCAGCTCTGAAAACCGAGTCCTCTGTTAAATGAGATAGAGGCTCTTGTTGTTCAAATGATTCCCATAAGACAGACTTTTAAAATCAAAAGTCTTTTGCCCATTCGTACATTCGCTGAGCATGTACAAATCTTTTCAGGGCTTTGAGCTGAGTGCTGGCTCTGGAAACGGGGAGAAATAAGACAACTCCCTGCACAAACATTAGACAACCACTCTTTTAAAAAGTGTCAGGGCTTTTCTCCAAGATGGTGGCAAAGGTGGTTAAAAAAAAAAAAAGAAAGCTCTTGCCCCTTGCAAAGCCAAAGCAAAGGCCTTGATTTGCCTAAGAAGGCAGTCACAGCCGCAAAAAGAAGATCCGCATATCACCCACCTCTTGGCAGACCAAGACTCTGCAGCTCTGGAGGCAGCGTAAATACCCTCAAAGGAATGAACCCAGGAGACACAAGCTTGAGAACCATGCCGTCATCAAATTCCCTCTAACCACCGGGTTAGCCTCTCGAGAAGATAGAGGACAACGACATGCTCTTGTTCACTGTGGATGTCAAGGTCAACAAGCACCAGACCAAACAGGCCGTGAAGAAACTCTATGACATTGATGTGGCCAAAGTCAATACCCCGTAAGGCCTGATGGACAGAAGAAGGTGTACGTAGTAGGTCCGCTTGGCTCCCAATTATGATGCTCTGGATGTTGTCAGGAAGACTGGGGTCATCTAAACTGAGACCAGATGGCTAATTCTAAATATACAATTTTTCTTCACCATATGAATGAATGAATAAGTAAATAAATAAATAAATAAATAAATAAATAAATAACATGTTAAGTCTCAAAGAAACCCAGGACCAATGGCTAGCTGAGGTGGTTATCAACATATCAAAGCTGACACTGGCTGCCAGGCTCTCCATTACAGAGTAGCTGTTACAGAGTCCTGGCTTCCTCTCCAGCCCCCGACCTTAAAGTCCCCCTTCCTCTAGCATGTCTTTTTCTATAAAACTCTGCCATTATGGTTACGTGCTCTCTCCATCCGGTCATCGTCTTGGCTCCTGGTCCTCTCCCTTGCCCTCTCTTCTCTCCTCGTCTCTCTCACTCCCCTCCACTCCTCCTTACATGACCGCGCTCAGTCTGGACTCTTCCAACCACCTCTGGCTCTGCTCTCTCTCTCAGCTACGATTCTCCTCAACCATACTTAGCGGCAGTCACGTCTTCCCTTTCGTTTGCTTTGGACTAGTGGCTGAGCAGAGTGACGGAGTGAAGTCTGGGTTTCTTTCCCCCTCTCTGTCCTTGTCAGCCTGTTCCTCCACAGCAGGCCCTCCCACCCCTCTCCTCCCAGGTTTTAGCTTCAGTTCTGCTTTGATCCCGTTTTCTGTGGTTGCCTATTTGAAGTACAGTGGGATCCAAACACACCTGGGAAGTTACTCTTTGAAGAGAGAACGGGAGATAAGGACATCTAGCTTGTATAAAAAGATCATTAGAGATGTCTCATTAGCAAATATGCCTCTGCCTGTTTATGGTCAGGGATCTGAGAGTTAAGAGAGAGCAATTAGAAGGAAGGTGGAAAGATTCAGATGCTGCTCCTGTTGGGAGTCTGCAAGGCTTGATGAAATGCTGTCCTTCAAAGAGACCAACCACTCACTGGTCCAGGTTGATCATACCAGACAGACACCTTTCACTCCTGGGTACAAGTAGAGACATCAATTTGTCCTCACTGGGTTGATTTACATTTGGGTGGTTGTAATCTCCTCACCTATGAAGCCTGGCCAGGCCTACCATCTGAGACACAATATACTCTAAGCCCTTGGCATCCGTGGCAGAATTAGTGGCCCCTTTTATTAGTATGCCCAGTGGCCCCTTTTGGAACTTGTACCTATTTCTCCTTCAACATTAGGCACAATCACCAGAGGCGATCAGAGGTGATAAAAATATGATCGTCAGGAGTTTAGAACATCTGGGGTGAATGTCTGGGTTCTTTCACCAGCAAGTAACCCAGACCAGTAAAACTGCCTCCGGAGGAGATGGACAGCAAATAGGGACCTAGAATAGCATCAGAAACCATCACAACCAGCCCATATGTTATAAAGGTTTTTGGTGGAGTAGGAGCTAAAAGGCAAGTCAGATACTATGGGGTGAGCCACCACCGCCTGGAAAGATCTAGAAGAACTGGAGGAATTTACTATAGAGCACAATGTCTCTGCTTAATGTGAGGGGCAGACTAGCCTCTGCACTCTGCGCCTCACCATTTGACAGCAGAACCAGGGGTCTTTTTATAGAGGGCAGAGGAGATTTTATAGCACAAGCGGCAACCAGGCTCTCTGACTCTCGGGACGGAAGCAGGGAAGCCAGAGGAAACAGTATATGTGTAGCCATATTCTCTCTAATATAAAGTCACTTCACCAGTGAGAGATTCTGGTCCTGAGGAAGCCCACTCATTAGGGACTCCAGCTGCCTATTGGTTTCTGTGAAATGGGGGGAGGTGATACAAAGGCCCGTGGCCTGAGCAGCCACTGGATTCTAGTATTACATTCTGACACAGGCCCACAAGTGTTGGGAACCCATGGGGCCAGGCCTTAAGAAAGTGCAGCAAGCAGAATCATCGGAGAAGGAACTTGGAGATGATACATCAGGAAATCTAACCTTGCTAGGTGCTTAGGAAAGGCCTTTGTGAGACAGAGGATGAGCAGGATGATGTCAGGCAGACACAGGCAGAGGGAATATTAAGAGACACGGAAGCAAGAAGGGGGTCGCAGAGCAAATGAGAAATGGATAGAGGCATGGAGTGGAGAAGGGAGGCAGGCACTGGACCAAGGCATTTGTGGGGAATCCTTGCCTCAGATCTTCAGTTATTATTGACACATTTTCAGCAAGAGAAGCCATCACTCAGCTTCTATGCCGTGAGCTCACGCTGGCACTGTGCACAGAAGCATTGCGTCTAGAATGCTCTGTCTATATTAAACTCTGTAAACCAGGCCCTAGGTTACACGGGATGTATACAAAAACGACCGAGAGAGCACAGCCAGAGGAAGGTGGGACGGGAGGTACCCTGGGAAGCAGGAAAAGAAGGCAGGCTTGGCCAGCAGTATTAACATTGCCAGAGAACAACGGCAGTATTAAGTAACATTAGAGGGCAAAGAAGTGTTAAATGACGTCATCCGAGAGCTGCAGCAGTGCTGTGACATCAGAGGTCAGCAAGAGAGGACATCCGCTTTGCTCTCGATTAAATATCAGTGTGACTTAGGAAAACATGCTAATTGGGAAGTTACTGGGAATCTATCTGGAGGAAACAACGCAAGCGTCCATGTATATGACCATGATGGTTTCGCTTATAGTGCACAATAAAGCTAGGTGGTAAACCAATCTTACAGTCTTTCATCCTTATGGTAGAGAACTGACTAAGCTGAAAGATAAAATTTCATTAAAGTATACTGCAATCATTAATCTGCTATGATGTGTCTGAAATTCCTTCACACGTGAGCCTGTGGCTGAGTCTCTGTCATGTGATGTTAGCCTGTCCTCCTGAGTCTCCCTTACAGTCACCCACACACCACAGGTGTTCTAGACTGCTGGGGCATCCCCTCCTAAATGACCGATCGGGAGAATTTCGTTCCATAATCACATTCTGGGTCTATTTGATCTTCTGATAACTCTATTAGGATGTTTATAAGCTGACTTGCTTTTTAATTGTTTCCCTTGTCCCAGAGATATAACGAGTGCGTTTTGCTAATGGGTTTTGTAACCTCAATTCTTTATTTTTATTGCTAATGGACTCTCCAGTAATATAAAATGAGTGATGAATGCAGTCAGATAGAAGCAGAAAAATCAATACCTGTGCTGACTCCATATTAGTTAAAAGCAGATGAAGAGCCGAGACTGGCAGAGAATAGGATTTCCTCTGCCTCCCCCAAGCACTGGAAAATGGGGACAATGATCTACCATGGGCTGAGCCACTCTCTACAAAGAAGGCTCTCCCCCCCACCCCCCTGTGCTGTGTAACAAACAGTGAGTGAGGAGTTGAACAGTCCTTGGCATGCTGAAGAAGTATCTCCAGTAGAGGGCAGTGCTCCATGCCCACAGTCTGAACACTGCCTCTCTGGAACAGCTCACCTTCCAGATAACAGAGGTGTAGTGACTCCACCACATTGGAAGGTCCACCTTTGGTCAGACATGCTTGTCCATAGCAAAGCCTCAGCCACTGCAGGTTCACGTTTGGTGAGCTGGTAGACACGGCAGACACACTCGGCACTGTGGATGTATTATCTCATTTAGCCTTCACAGCAGCACTGTTGTCATTGACCCTGTTTATAGAAAAGGATGTGGAGGGAGCTTGCCCAAGCACATCCAACTAACAGTGGAGCAGTGAACTCGGTTGTGCTCTGTAAGACCAGGGTTTAGTTCCCATGGTGATAGCAGTGGCAGGCCATATTGTCTGTTCTGTTCTACCATTCTAGACCATAGGGACTCTTACATCCATCCACAACTAATGGAGAGTTTGGGGTATGATAGTGCTTGGTGCTTGGGAAATAATTAGGTTTGAGTCACCAGCTAAAAGTGCTTTATTGTGTTGGGGAGGGGTGCTATCGAGTAGGTTTGGCATGCTTTCTAATTTGTCTTCATTTATAGTCAAAGCCAGTAGTAAATAGCCATGATAAGCACGTACATAAACAGCTGCCAAAGAAACATGAACACAACCTAAATGGATACACATTGCCAAAGGCAAAGCTCAAATGGTTACCTATGCCTGCCTCTTTAGTTGCTACTTGTAATTTTCTTAAAACCTTCCATTAAAGTCCAAATTGGTTACAACTTCCAAACATCGTCTACAGACAATGTTTTCTGACAGTTGTCAACCCGAGGGCAGCAGGAGTTTCAGTGAGGTGCTGCATGAAGATTCCCTTTCAGGGTTTTAACAAGAGCGCTCCCCACCATACCCGTCTTCTCCATGGGGTAGTGGACCGTAAGAGGAAGCCTAGTCCTCAGTCAAGCTAAAAGGTTTGAAACCCTGGAGATCCTTAAAGCATAGTAGGAGCTTTGTCTACTCTCAGGCACCAGGCCCCTGTCACATAGACACAGCCCCCCCATAGATTTGTGGCCATCAGTCACACAAGGGCAACACCCCAAGCCCTTCCCCATGTAGATGAGGCATCCCTAACATCTCAGACCAAGACAATAGGAAAAGAGATGCAACCACAGGTGACACAGGCTCAAGACAGAGATCTCCATGATATTGAAGTACCCAGAGGCCTGGAGAAGATTGCCAACAAGACTTCCTTCCCAGACATCCCTCCTTGCAAAAGATATTTAATCTCAGGCCCACCCCGAGAAGTGGGGTATGACTTTACCCATCTACTTTCCACCATGACAATAAATGCCTCAAAACCACAGACTGCCTCTTTTCATTGAGATCTGCCTTGTAGAGCCATGGAGAAGGCCTTCAAGTCTCCTGTAGAAGGCCTCTCTGCACTCAGCTAGACACAGCCCAAGGACCCCCAATCTGTTCTCAGCTCTTCTGTGACTCCCAGTGGTGCCTGAATGTCCAAGAGTCTGAGAACCCCGTGGCCCCCGCCTTGTCACAGGCCCAGGGACCCCTGAGCCAGCTCTGGATTTGCCATGGAGGAGCAGTGCCTTAGGGCTTCCCTACAGTAGAGCATCTGCCTGGCAGGGCATAGGATCAGTGAGGTCAAACTCCCCGAGTTCCGCCTCACCCAAGTGGTCTTGCAGAGTGGACTCGGGACCCAACGCCCTACACTTCTCTACTCCTTCAGTCTACCACAGCAAACTCTCCGCCTTTGTCCTTCTTCCCATGGGAGATAACGACATTAACTCCTACCCACCTGTGCCTTTTGATTGCTGGTTGGTTGTGTTGTGGGGTTTGTTTGAGACAATGTCTCTGTGTCACCCTGGCTGTGCTGGAACTCGCTCTATAGACAAGGATGAACTCGAATTCACAGAGCTCCACCTGCCTCTGCCTCCCCAGTGCTGGGATTAAAGGTGTGCACAGCCATCCCGCCAACGACGCTATTACTTTTTCCACGTGTCTACATGGTGTGTCTCTGACCATCTCTGGTAATAACCAGAACTTTTACATTAATCATCTAGTACAGTACAATACTCTGAAAAATATCTGAGGGCAATGGAGACTACTGCGGGTAGGATCAAGACATGTTTTTGTACTTTGAGAAGCTAGGACTGGAGACATGGCTCAATCACTGAAGCCTGGGCTCCCAACCAAAAGGATAAGAAATTAGAGTGTTGTGCTGAGATGACTCTAGGAACAGCAACTGGTTTAAGGGTTGAGAACTGGATGATAATTTCAAGGGGTCACATTAATCCTTAGAGTTCTCTAAGGAAAAAAATTTAACTCTGAGTCTTTATATTATCAAATGAAAAATTAAAACATGCATTTACCCATAAATTATGGGCATATATGAAAGCATGCAGCATGTAGTAGTTAAGAACTTGGTTCTGAAACAGACTGCTTAAGCTGACGTGCCAGAGAGCTTGTCTAGCTATAGATCTTATAAAGACCTCTTGTCTGTGAAATGGGACCACACAGAGTCTTAATGGGGAGTCTGTGAATTAACAGATTAACGTGGACAGCCTCTGTTGTCTAATCGGCACTTTATAATCACCAGTCATTCTTATTATTAGCAAGAAATGGCCTGTAATTGAAACGTGTTTGTATTTATAGTTACGCCATTACCAAACACTGCCTCAACTTCAGAGCCAACAGAGAAAGATAGAGCTTGGCTATCTAACAGTGTGCTCATACTGAGTGTGCTCACACCAAGTGTGCTCACACTGTGTGTCATCCGAACATCATTAAAATGGACCCAGCAATGTCGAACTTTTAAGAGTTTGACAGGGGAAAATGAGTGAGAGGATTGAGTCACTCCCCAAAGCTCACCATGACAAAGAAATACTGAACAAAAGGACATGTGCCAAAATGGCCAACACCACCATCCCGCCCACCCCAAGGGACAATTTATTGGCCAAATCCCATCTGTTGATATTTACACGATATTCATGTTTTAAATTTTCTCATTTTACTTTGATAAACGAACTTCCTTTAGAACTGTAGAAACCTGAAGCAAGAAGGATATATGGCATTTTTGGTTTGGAATGTAAGTGCCGTTATTTCAGGGGAAGAGCGGGCTCCGTGGCGCCACTGCCTTTGAAGGTATCACTCAGCTCCTCGAGGCTGGAAACACGGCTGTAGTCTTCTCAGTGGCCCGAGCTGCTTTCACAACAGTGAGGTACACAGTTGGCTCTGCCCCTGACATTCCCTCCAAGTCCTGTGAGTTCTGAATCACAGAATCAAGAATGGTCTGTCAAGACTGTCACTGTAACGCCAAAGTCATCTAGCTTGTAACAGTTAAACACACTCTCATTCCTTAGTTTGTTTTAGACACCATGTATTTATTCTACTCTGCAAATGCGTATAGACAGAGAAGAGAGTCTCACCACAGGACACCGCCCTGAAGAAATAGAGAGACTTAGGTGCCCACTTGCCCCTGTATTTTTGGTGAGAATTTTGCAAGAAGGGTCCCAGAAGGAAGAAAGAAACTGACTTCCAGCTTGAAGTACTATGAATTCTCAACTGCTTTGGCTGGGTAACAACTCCAAGATCAAGGCTGCCTCGGGTCTCGTGACTCACACCCCTCAGCTTCGTGCTTGGAAGGTGCCCAACAACATAAACGAATGGGGTGAGCCTCGTCTCGTCATAGGTTCTGGTGCCTCTACCTTCTCCCACATGTGGGCATACCGACTGCTCTGTAGTCTGCAGAGGAAGAATTGTATTTACAGAGGCCTTAAAGTTTTAATTAACTGATCTAAAAATGTTGAATGAATCCCTAAATCCCTAGGGATCAAGCCCCAGTTGAGTTAGGAGGAAAGAAGCTAAGTACGGTGACTGAGACAAACCCCTGGGAGGAATGTCTAATTAGTGGCTCCTTCTTTACCCACGCAGCAAAGGACTTTGATGTCACCATAAAACTGAAGAGACTGCATGAAATAGAGAAGATGGTAGATGGAGAATAAGTCATTTTCAACATGATGAATGCAAGCCAGAGGTGACATCCAGATCTGTTAACATGGGAGGCAAGGGGGCTGAGGTTCAACAATTAAATCGGTGTCCCTGAAGACCACAGCTGTTCCAGATGTTAACTCTTTGGTTGCTATATGATGAGAATGATGAGAAAGGCTCAGGTGGTGCCAGATGGAGGGGCATCATGGAAGAGGTTTAGAGTGTGCGTGTGTGTGTGTGTGTGTGTGTGTGTGTGTGTGTGTGTGTGTGTGTGTCACTGGGAACATATTACAGTGATTTGCAATGGCAACAGTCTGCTCATCAGGCCGTTTTCATCACTTTTCATGCCTAGGGTGTAAAAGAGTAACTGGTATTGGCCTTGGTCCGGGTGTTTCAGTATTAGGATGTCCACTTCTTCCAACACTAGCAAGTATAAACTGATCAAATGCACAGAAGACAATCCTAACATAAGACTGGCAGAGGACAATTTCATCTCAAAAAAAAAAAACAAAAACAAAAACAAAAAACAAAAACCCAGACTTTAGTTAGTTATGTGGACAGATAGTGGGGTTCTGAGTTGCATTGAAATGTGGCATCTGGCCAGGGATGGTGGGACATGCCTGAGATCTTAGTGCTCAGAGGCCTGGGTCAGGAAGCGTGGCACACACTTTTGAGGCCAGCTAGGAATGCACAGTAAGACCTTGTCTTTAAAAACTGAAAAATAAAGGGGAGAAAATAACACCATCCCAAACGGATTTCTTGCATCTGCATTTCATGCAAAGCATTTACCTCAGGATTTTACGGGAGCTCTGTGGGTGAAACTCTGGTCCTTGCACTCATCCGACAAGCACTTTCTTCTCTGAGTTGTTGCAGACTGCAAAAATACATGCTCATTGATCAATGGCGGCTGAAAGGCTGCTTTCCTGGGGGCAATTTTACTTTGCTACAGACTTAGAACAATGTTCTTTTCCTCTTCTGTCAGGAACAGCCCTTCCAGGTGGGCGGAAGGCAGAAACAAAGGTAGGCTTCTGAGGGAAAGAGGCAGGCTTTCATGAATGAAGGGTGGGCGTTCCAGAGACAAGTACCTGAGATCTGAACAACTAAAGGAAATGACTTTTCTAAATCAACCTTGCAAATGCCGAAGCCAATGGGGGGCAGGATGTCTTTCACAGGGCTCCCCACCTCCCGCTGCAATTCCATGCTCCTGCATGGACATCATGGGGCACAGTGTCCACATACACGTTCATGCCCAAGTCAATAACAAATTGAAGCTAGGGATGTAGCTCAGTGGTAGATTGCTTGCCTAGTACATAGAAGGCCCTCAGTTTGATCTCTAGCTCTGGGGTGGGAGGCAGGGGGGAGGGGTGGTAGGAGGAGGAGGGGGTGAGAGGGGAATTACAAGAAACTTTGCTGCCTGTGCCCTGACTACTCTCCACTCAATCCTACTGCTCTTGGGGGTCGGAGGTGAGGTGGTGCGGAGTCAATAACACAGACTCTGGGAGCAGGTGAGAAACGCTGCAGCAAGCTCATCTGTACACTGCTGCAAGCTTCTTTAATACCTTCCACCCATCCCCCATTGGTCCCAAAAAAGCATCTCTTCTAAGCAGCAGTTCCTGATTGGCTGGCCTTGTCTGTGCCGGCAATCCTTGGACTCTCAGGCAGTCCTCAATTAGGTCCTCCTTCAGGAGATGCTTTTGCAGCTGTGAAGCCCCCTCCCCCACATTTACATAGAGGTGGCCCTGCAGTTCCTGCTACAGAACTTCTCATCAAATATTATACTGTAAACTAGTTGTTATTTCAAATTATTCAAATCTATAATATTTTTTAATATTTCAAAGCTTAGGCTTTAGTTAGATCATCTAAGTTTTTTTTAAATTGGATATTTTATTTAATTACATTTCAAATGTTATCCCCATTCCCGGTTTCCCCTCTGCAAACCCCCTATCCTATCCCCTCTCCCCTGCTTCTATGAGGGTGCTTCTCCATCCACCCACCTACCCACTCCTGCCTCACCACCCTAGCATTCCTTTACACTGGGGCATCAAGCCTTTACAGGGCCAAGGGCCTCCCCTCTCATTGATGCCAGGTAAGGCCCCATCAGGCCCTTTAGTCCTTCCCCTAACTCCTCCATTGGGGGCCTGTGCTCAGTCCCATGGTTGGTTGAGAGCATCGGAGCATCCATATCTGTATTGGTCAGGATCTGGCAGAGCCTCTCAGGAGACAGCTGATCAGGCTCCTGTCAGCAAGCACTTCTTGACATCTGCAATAGTGTCTGGGTTTGGCGTCTGCATGTGGAATAGATTTCCAGGTGGGTCAGTCTCTGGATGGTCTTTCTTTCAGTCTCTGCTCCACACTTCCTTCCTGTATATCCTTTAGACAAGAGCAATTCTGGGTTAAAATTTTGGAGATGGGTGGATGGCCCCATCCTTCAACCATGCCTAACCTCTGGATATGGTCTCCACAGGTTCTCCCTACCCTTTGTGCAATATTATTTGAAGCAGTCATCCAAGCTGCCATTTAATGATGTTCTGTCTAGGAAATTGCCAAGATGCCAATTTCCTGTAAGGAATAGACTGGGCTCTCCTCAGCCTCACCCTGTTGTGAGGAACTTGAACTCAGGATACCCCCACCACTGCCCTACCAGTGAAAGAGGACTGAAGAGGGGCTTAGGCACCGAAACCCAGAATTTGCTGTATGTTGCTAATCCCAGCCTACTGCTATGATGTAGGGGTGGCAACAAAGCTCCAAGCCCACGCCTAAACCCAGGTTGAAGACTTTGTGGTACAGCTCTTTCTGGCCACACTAAGCATTAGTGTTTGTGCTCACCACACACAGTTAGACAGTCTTATGATGGAAAAACTGGGCAGCATTATGACTTCCTTGCGTTGTTATGCTTTGCCAAATGCTGAACTAATTAGCTGGCCCTCACATCCCTTCCTGATATGGTCCTGGGAGCGGGGAGTAGAAACGGAGACTGGTGCTTTCCCCAGCCCTTCCCTCTGTGTCCAGGTGATGGCTGGCACACTTGATAACCGTGCCCCAGTGGAGGCTTGTGTGCCTTGATGTTCCTTGATGAATGAGTATCACTAAACGACCCCCCATCCCCTGCCCCAGTAGGTTTTTCTTAGGATGGCAGTTTGGAAGACGGAGAGATGGATACTGAGCAAACTCCTCCTCCCCAGTGTCTTAGTCACAGTTTTACTGCTGTGAACAGACACGGTGACAAAGGCAGCTCTCATAAAGGACAGCATTTAATTGGGGCTGGCTTACAGGTTCAGAGGTTCAGTCCATTATCATCAAGGCTCCAGAACATGGCAGCATCCAGGCAGGCAGGATGAGCTGAGAGTTCTACATCTTGTTCCAAAGGCAAACAGAAGACTGACTTCCAGGCAGCTAGGATGAGGGTCTTAAAGCCCACAGCTACAGTGACACACTTCCTCCAACAAAGCCACACCTCCTGAGAGTGCCACTTCCTGAGCTAAGCATATTCAAACCACCACACCCATGGTTAGCAGACTACTTCCCAGATGAACTGGGGCTCGTGCAAACAGGCCAATTAGGAACAGGGTGGGCTGAAGAAAAGAGAGGAAGCTTGCCTTTTGACCTTTCAACCACAGCTTCCAGAAAGTCGGCTTGAGGTCCAAGCAACTCACACCAGACCCCAAGTCCTGGGCTTGCTCAGCAATACAAATGATACCTAGAGGCCACCCTCATCCCCAAATCTCTCCCAACTTTTACCCAGCAGAGCTATTCTGAAGGGGGTACTATGGCTGCCATATTCTATCTGATGTGACCACCACCAGTCTTGCTCCTTACATCTGGTGTGAGTTCTGCCTTTTCCTTTCCACAGCCCTTTATTTGAGACAGCATCTGTGTAGCCTCTGGCTGGCTTTGAACTTAGAGAGGCAACAGCCTCAGCCTCCAAAATGCTAGTATTAAAGGTGTGTGCCACTATGCCTTCCTCTTTCTGCCCCCTTCTGAGTGGCGCTATCAAGATCTAAAGTGTCCCACTCCCATAAGGCCCAATTGTCAGACCATTTACTTGCCTGGAATCCATCTTTTATGTAGTCTATAAAGCTAGAACTATCATGGAACTAGCCCTCACGGGGTACACGGACTTCTGAATGAACCTATTCGTCAAGGCTGAGACAAAACCTCTCCGTCCCTTTCTTTACTCTGCCCCACTCAAGGCAACAATGTCGCTGCTAACCAGGAAGCTGGTCTTTTCTTAGTGTGGTTACAAAATCAGCCAGCGGCTCTGATACTCCATGGAGAAGAACAAACTGCGCCTTGCTCTGTATTGTCCCAGACATCGCAATGTTACCAGGATGCAGCGCTCTTCTCTTTGTAAGCAATCATCACAGAGAGCCTGGCATTCCTCATCTATCACTGCCTTCCGTGAAATTCAGGAGTAGAGAATAATCAGAGTTGTGGGGGTGGGGGTGCTCTTGTCCAACTCCATTTCACGACACATTGGTTAAAGTGGATTTTTAATATGCCATCCAGGTTAATGTCAGGGAGTGAGTCTGAGCCACTAATGAAGGTGTTCCCCTGGGACTCTCTACTGCTGAATTCCATCCAGACTTAGAAACACACAAACACACATTTTCCCACTCAGACATCTGGGGGAAGGGCGGGGGGGCAAGGCTGTCAATCATTCCCAGTCCAGCACTGGTTTGACAAAATGCACAAAGAGTAATTACAAAAGAAGAGACACCCCTCCCCCCAGGACCTTCCTATGTAATCTTCTTCTAAAAATTGAACACAGGTCATCATTTCACCTAATGTAAACCGGGGAAGTACAAAAAACTCTAACTGAGATGAGAGAGGACAGGCAGGGGTGGAGGCGGGTGGGAGGTGGGGCACAGCCCTGGTGAGGACAGCCACAGATCTTTTCCTTTCCAAAGCTTGATTGGCCTTACCACCCTGTATGCCAGCAATTAGCCTCGTGGCCACCTGACTGTCAAGCCGTGAGTTCCACTGCTTTGACACATTGTTCCAATCTCTGGGGAAAGGCGGGAGACCAGTTCTAATTTTAGCTCTGTGGACTCCTACCCAGGAGACAAACTCCACAATGAATTTATAGTGATGCGGTTTATGTCACGAGCATCTTACTGAAAATTACTTTTGTTCTGGGTTTAACTTTCAAACGATTCTCAAATTTCAAACGTTGTCTTCTTCCTGAAAAAAAAAAAAGAAACTAGAAGTAGAATGTTTTCAAATGATAATTTTCTTCAAAAGAGCTTTATTCCCCCGAAACACATTTTTTTCAAGTTGCATACTAATACTTCTGAGATGAAAATATGCACGCACCGCACAAACCCACGATTACCCCCTTGACAACCAGAACACGTGTTCTCCTGAAACAGCCACACTTATCAAACATCGGGCCTGTGTGATTAGAAAGAGCTGCATCAAATTCATCAGGAAGCCTTCCCTAGTTATAGAAAGAAGTAGTCAAGATAGCTATATAAAAGAAAGAGGAAGAGAAAGAAGAACGTGGCTCGGGGGAGGGATGGAGGAAAGAAGTCAGCACACAGCCAGAGGACAGTGCCGCAGCTGAGGAAGACCCTTGTTCAGGGCTGTGGAGGACTCCCAGGCAATATTCCAGCTAGGCTCAAGTACAGGGGTGTTCTCAGAAGAAGGGTAACAGTGAGAAAACAATAGTCTCGGGGTTCAGTCGAAGGTTACTTCATTCTTACCATCATCATCGTCACCACCATCATCACTATCATCTCATTACCACCACCATCATCACCACCACCATCACCATCATTATCATCATCACCACCACAACTTTGCCAGATCTCAGATGGATCCATTAAGATGCAGGAAGGCCAAGCTACTTGCCCAAAGTTATGCAGCCAATATATGGGGATCAGAACCCAGCAGGTACGCTATAAAACTCACAACGAGCCACATTCTAAACTTCAACCACTGGCATTATCCTAGCAGACCATTGCCCTTTATTCAGAATGAAAGGCTCTGCCAAAGAACTGTCAAACCTTCACTCTGGCTCATGGACCGAAACCATACCCTTTTGTCTCTTTAACTGCAGAGAGTTTTTATTTCTCCCTAGGGAATATGACCTGGTAAAGTTTCCTAAATTCAGACCCATTTATAACAGGGTGGACTTGGAAAAATGTTTTAGAAGAAAAATGGTAGATGACGGTGAAGAAATAGAATTGGTTCCCATGTGTGGTCCAAGAAGCAGCTTCGTTATAGTGAAAAAAAGAGTTTTGTTTGTATGGGCAGTTGAAGATTAGAACCTGGGAGGTCTGTGTTGGGGTAGGAGAGGGTAGGATGTAGGTAAAGGCAGAACTTGCAAAAGTACAGAACGGAATGATCCTACCCAATCTCTCCAGAGCCCACCGCTACTTCCCTGGGCTCTCCCATCGGACATCCAGAGCGTTCTCAGCTTGCCTGATGGACAGGAAGAATGGCATTGGTGATGCTACAACAGCGATCAAGCCTATATAAAACACTCCGACAAAAAAGGAGTTACGGATGTAGTTTATTGTGGTGGATGGTTCCTGAGGGGCGGGGGCAGGGAGCGGGCAGTTGGGGCAGGAAGCTGAGTGATCTCACCTGCCTCTGCAAACACGGAGCGAACCAACAAAACAGAAGTGGCTGAGGGTAGGGAGACAGCTTCCTCCAGCAAGGCTCCACCTCTTAAAGGTTCCAATAACTTCCCCCAAACAGTGCCACCAAGCGGGAACCAAGTGTTCGTATACCTGTGCCTATGGGGGAGGTGTCCTCATTCGAACTACCACAAATACCTGATGAGATACACACCAGGAAAAAATGAAACCACATCAGAGGCTAAACTCTGCCAGGTACAGAGCGTTGGAAATTCCCCACACCCTGAAGTTTGTATTCTTAATTCTGGGATCTATCAGTCGGCACAGTTAGGATGGAGGAGGGGACCTGACTCACACACTACACCCTGGGGACTAATGTAAGCCACAGTCCACATGTACGTAGTTCTGCCATGGAAAGTTGTCCTTCCTGTGACTATACAACTTGTGTGTTCTGAGGTTGATTGAGTCCCCTCTGGGTTTCGAGAAAGAGGTCTCTTGGCCATGTGTCGCCTGTGGGATTTTGTGCATTACGTTAGATCAAACTACTGGTCCTGTCCTGAGTTGTTTGTGTTAGCCTTTCCCTTGCTTTCTTGTTAAGGCTTGGCCTGGGTTCAGGCTCACCCGTTGGTCCGGATGCTGCCGCATCTCAGCTGATGACGATCTGTAACCTTTACATGGTGGGTTTGACCTCATCGACACAGAAGTAGGTTCGGAGCAAAGAAAAGTAAAGTGCTTGCACACTCCTTCCGTGTCACTAATCGTAGTCATGATAATCAGCGAGGCGTCTTGAATCCCTACCACAGGGCCCTTGGTACATATTAGCTCACTGAACTCTCATGACCACCTGCAGAGCTGCTTCCAGTCTTGTCCAAATTTCAGAGAAGAGGAAACCGGCCTGGGAACTCTTTCTCAGAGTTACAGGGTTAGTAACTGGCAGGACGGAATGCAAACACAGCTTGATGCCCACACTCTCAACCACAACACAAGTGACTTTCTTAGTCTTCCTCCCTGGGTGTTTTGACTATAAGAAGCCGGCTGAGAGGAAGCAGCTGTTTTCTCTCCTGCTCAGACTCTACCTAACTGCCCTTGACACCTTTGCATTTTTATCCATGCAGAACAGAGCTGTTTGTGTAAACTCCAGGTGAGTGAGTGCTTTCTCTTCTATAGCACCAAAGATTTGAGAAGGTTCGACTAATGCTGGCAAAATATTAGAGGCCGACCGGCCTGCCTGCCGTGTCCCAGATGGTATGTAAAGTTCCTTCCTGTGGCGGCAGACATGAGAGGATGCGGGACTCATCCCATTCTGCACTCTTACCTTACACACAGCCTCTCCATCTCGACCCTCTGGGGCCACCAGCTGGGACCAGCAACATCCACACAGGAGAACCTGGAACATGAGGGTTGTATACAGAACAATAAAACTGTAAGAAACAAAACAAAACAGAAGAAATATAGGGCATCTGTAGTTACCAAGGACTCTGAGAAAGCATAGGCAGCTTGTGTGACTCAGCTTCCTTTCCTCCTTTCCTTTCCTTTCCTTTCCTTTCCTTTCCTTTCCTTTCCTTTCCTTTCCTTTCCTTTCCTTTCCTTTCCTTCCCTTCCCTTCCCTTCCCTTCCCTTCCCTTTCCTTTTCAATTTTTACTCTGAAATTATAATCTGCAGGGTGCCTCTGCCCACTTCAAGAAGACTTAAGACTCCACAGAGGAAGGTGATCATGAACCAGAGGTTACCACGGCTCCACGGGCCTCCCAGCTTTCCCTCCCTTGGCTTAATCCTGGCAGTGACCTCATGTACCATCTAGTCTGATTTCCCTGTCCAGGGCAGAAAGGTCAGATGGCTTGTCTCCTGACCCCTGTTCTCAAGTCCTCTCTCTCCCTGCTCTCCTATTGTGGGAGCTGTCGGGGAGTGGGAGAGAGCACTGTTTCAGACACTGGCAGCTTTTGCCTGGGTTCTTCTGCTCTGTGTAAGGGAGACCAGGCTGAGCTTAGATGCCAGCCAAAACTTGGAAGAACGAGACCCTCAACCATTAAGTACTCAGGGCACAGCCCAGCGAGTAAATACAGTCACTCACATAGGAACCAGGAGGAACGAAACAACAGGTGCTTTGAAAGGCTTACAAAAATGTCTTTGTACCTGGGCCACGTGAAAGCCACTTCCAGGGTGACAGGAAGGACATTTAGTGTTTTCACTTAAGGTTTATAAAGTAAACTGTGCTGCAGAGCAGGCTTTCCATTCAAACCCTTTCTGGCTGTGTGCAGAAACCGCTCGGGTGCCTGCCATTTCTTCCTCTTCTTTACAAAGATGCTTAGTGAACAGCACGAGGGAAGTAAACACCGGGGAAGCGCTAAGAAGAAACCTGTTCAGGAGTCCAAGGGCTCACTCTGAGAGAAGGGCTCAAACGCCTGACCTTCGGAGGATCACAGAAGATCCCAGCACAAGGCTTAGTTCAGGAAGTGTGCACAGCATCTATAGAAGGAGAAGCAATGGCTCCAGGATCACAAGAAACAGTTTTTAATCTTTTCTCAATTGTATTTACGTGTGTGGATACACTCACAGAGGCACCTCCTGGAGCTAGAGTTACAGACGGTTGTAAGCCACCAGGAGTGCAAGAGCACTCCACCTTCTTAATGGCTGAACCATCTCTCCAGCCCCAGGGGTTACAAGAGATGTGGTCTAGTTAAGTGCCTGGGCATCTTAACAAGCTTGCTTCTGTCCCGTCAGTCTGTGGATGGATGGATGTGACTTTTTGCATTTCTAAGAAGCTTCTCCAGGGTGAGGACCATACTTTGATGAGCAACTGCATTCCGCGTGCATCCATCCTTAGCAGATTCGGAGTTAGTTAGGTGGGCTGGGCTAGCATCAAGGAAAACAAGATGTGGCTGAGGTTTGTTCCCCAGTGAAGGAGTAACTAGGGTTACCTCAGTCACTAAAAAGAGACTTCTGGAAATCCTAACTAATATTAAAGTCCCAAGTGCTGGGACCGTAGGTGTGAGGTGCCATGCCCAGCTTCACATCATCCACTTGAAGGGACAGCTCCAGTTTTGAGATGTCAGGTTAAAAAACAACTCAAACCACTCACTGTACATCACACATTGGGCCAAGTAACGGGGGCTGAGTTCAAAGCACCTTATTAGTTCTAGACCTAAAAAGCCATAATTGTCTCAGACACCGCTGGGCTACAAAGACACCAGACACATTATTGTTCTCTTTTTATTGAAGTTCAGTTTAGAGTGTACAGTTCAATGAGTTTTGACAAACACGTAGTCATGTGACGGCCAGACGACAGAACAATTCCACCACTTCCAAACGTTGCTTTGTGTTTTTCTCAGGGCACTCGGGCTCAGAGCAAATGGCCGCATGCATGCAGGTGTGAGGGCCTCCGCATCTCTAACATCAGCTGTAGCTTTCAGGACGAGGTCCCTGCCCTTCCAGTCTCATAACCGCAGAAAGCCAAATAACTGCCTTCCTTGTGTCTCCTGGCTTTGCTGCCTCTGAATGGGATCACATAGTATTTGAATTGTGGGTGTTGTTTTAGCTTTTTTTGTATGTGTGTGTTAATGGTGACATTAGGAACCCATCTATATGGTTGCATCTTTGAGTTTATTTTTATCACAACGTAATATTCTAGGGTTCGTATAGTTTGTCTGTTGGCCAGCTGGTATATGTTGGGGTCACATCCAGGTTAGGACAATTACAAAGAAAATATCTGTGACCATCCATAGGACTTGAACCGTATGTATCAGACATTGTAAGAAATTGACAAACTGGGTTTCTGAAAGCACTCATGTCGTTTGACGTCTTTACCACAACTGAGAGTTTAGATTTATTTACATTTCCTGCAGCACTTGATATTGTCAGTTATTTTAATTTTAGCCCATCAGGGTGTGTGTGTGTGTGTGTGTGTGTGTGTGTGTGTGATCTTATTTAGTCTACATTAATAACTAATCGTTTCGAGTATATTTTTTATACAACCTGTGGATCAATTGTATGTCTTTTCTGACTCAAAATTATTTCCAATAGTAGACTTCAAAGATTAATGAACTAAAGCTAAAGAAATGAAACTATAAATCCCCATATTTCTTCCATAGGGCCCTGGAGATAACGTTCCCAAAAGAAAACTAAGAGGCATTACAAAGTCAGAAAGACTTGCCAGGGTCAGCAGGGAGCTCAGAGGGCAGAGGCTCTTGTTGCAAGCTTGGTAACCCGAGTTGGATTCCAGGACCCACATGGCAGGAGGAGAGAGCCTTCTTTCACCAGGGCTTCTAACCTCCACACACACACCACAGCAAGTGCACCTCTCTCCAAAAAAATGTGGATGGAAAATGGAAAGTCTGTGAATCTCTATAGCTTTATGCATTCAGTGGGATGGATGAATTCACAGGTTGTAGAGAATAGATAAATAGATTTTAATATCATGGAATAATTTTCAAGTGAGAATGGGTATCTGAATCCTAAATTATTTAAAAATCCCTTAGGTTATTAATCTATAATAGAAAAATATAAGTGTGGGACCACATACTCACTATGAGAGGTCTAGTATAGCAGTCAGGAGTGCTGGCTGAGTCCAGTGTTGCTAGAGAAAGATAATAGTGAACTACTGTCACCCATGAGAGTTTTGAAGTCAGTAACATGACTTTCTGAATGAAGTGGAACTGAAGGCCTTGAGAAGCCCCGACAGGTCTGGCCTCTCGCTCAGGTGATGCACACACAGAAGGCAGACCTCAGAACACATGTCTGTAAAGCATCTCAAAACTGCTGCCAGAACCAGATGTGATATGCTCTGCTTAAAGAACAACAAACCCTAGCTACCCCTGAGCGTACATGCTGTCTCAGCAAGTTCTTACTTTATTTGTGTTGTTACACGTTTATTCACAGAACTATCACCCCGTGGTGGGTGTTTCAACGTGATGCCCATGTCTTCCAGGTGCTCCCTTGTTCCAGGTCTCAAAGAGCAGGCAAGGCAACTATATGACAGTGTTTGAAATACAGTGTGAAAAAATTAAGTGCTGGCTGGACTCAGTCAATCTGAACTCACACCCTGCCTCTGTTACATGTAGGAACGTTGTGGGTCTCAACATCATCACACGTAAAATTAAAACGATAGCAACCACCACCACCACCACAGAGCTTGTGGAGTTAAAGATGAATGGGATCTGTAGAGTGTGCTCAGTAGATATTAGGCATCATTCTGTAGACACATAACTGCAAACTAACTTAATGCTGAGCATTGGAAAACTAAATACGTACATAACAACAGCAGAATGCTGCACACACACACACACACGGAGACAGACAGACAGACAGACAGACAGAGACAGTGCTAATAATTGTAATAAGGTCTGATTTCTATCTCAAAACATGTTAGTGAGGACTCATTTCTACAATAGCATCCCACATATACAGTAGGTAACTTGTCCTCTTTTCTAAAGGGACACTTCAACTCCTTCAGGACCAAGAAAACAAGTCTGAGGATATTTTTTTCCTGAAAATAAACCCCTGACTTAATCATGTTCAGTCCAGATAGTGGGTCAGGTGTTGCTAGGCAGAGTCCCTACAGGACACTCTGGCTTTTCTAGGGGTCCTCTCCATGTTGTTCACAATGATGTCATCTTCCAGTAAGTGCATAATATTTTCCCCAAAGATGTATGTTCATCACAAGAAGCAGTTACAGAATGTGTGCACAACACACAGATATCACTGTAAAAAAAAAAAAAAAAAGAAAGAAAAAAGAAAAAAAACCCCGCCCAAGAGCCAGAGAGATCGCCTAGTTCCCTCAAATATACAACCCCCCTTTCTTGATTGTACCCTTTCCCAGGCTTCTTCCTCTGATCCTACCAGGATTCGCCGTGCGGCCAGCCCTCACTCTTCTCCATAGAGGATGCGGACTGGAAAGTTATCACTTGTTTAGTGAGATCCTTAGTGGGAATTTGACAACCATTAGAGCACACAGGTGCACTCGTGCAGGTGTGAGACCCTCAACAGCTCTGAAAGCAGCTGTGGCTTGCAGGGTGAGGTCCCCATTCCCCATTTAACAGTGGAGAGCCAAAAACAGACTAAGAGGTGAGTCACTGACGAGTTATTCCTAAACAGCAAAGACCAACACTTTAGTGAATTCCAAATCCTGAAGTCACACGAGTCCAAAGAGGGAAGTCGTGAGAGTCAGGAGAGGGGGCAGGAGGCCGTGAAAAAATAGAAGTGACAGAAATAGGCCTTCAGTGTTCTGGCTGCTCATTAGACCAGCACTGAGATGGTGCTCATATGGCCTGAATAACTGATACTTTTTATAAGTAACTGAAGAGCTATAAAAAGCTTAGCATTTAAGAAAACAACAAACAGCTGTGGTAAATGAGCAAGAAAAAAAAAAAAAGAAAAATCTAAAGGAGCGAGCAAGCATTGTCTGGGCTGCAGAAGGTCAAGTTGCTGCAGGAGGAAGTGCTAAGCCCTCCTGTCGCAAATGCTACAGTGTATGGACCGGCCCCTCCCCCTCCCCCACCCCCTCAGCCACACCTCTCCCAGAACTTGCCCTCCTCCCTTATCAAAGAGAAAGAGCACAGGCAAGTCAATAGAATACTCAGCCATTATCTCCCGAAAACAGCATTTGTTAACCCAGGAGACCTAGCCACGGATTAAGCAGTGTCCACCTGAGGTCTTGCAGACCAAGGTCTCCAGTGAGAGCAAAACTCTCCCTGAGGTCAGCTGCCACTGCATTCTGGATGAGCCTCATTGAACTGGGGCGGCCCCTGGGATTGGTTTCTGTGCGCCCTGAGATGTCACACAGTTGCCCTTCCCTTTAACAGAAAACGTTATCTGCAGGCGCTACAGCTAGCAGTGGGTAACGGTATTCCTTCCAACTTCCTCACTTGGCTGATGGGTAAGTTCAGTGATGAAGGTCGCTGTCAGTGGGAAGGAGTGCAGGAAAGTGGTCGGCAAGCACTTGGCTCTGGCCTCTAAAGTCAACTCCACTGCTCACTGTTCACGACTTGAGTGTTAACCTCTCGGCACCTCAGCTTCCTTGGTAGTAAATTTAGGAAGTCGGTGTTTCCTTCCTCTGGTCTTCAGCTGAATCTCAGGTTAGCTTGCTAACTAATACTTGAGAGCAATCTTGAGTGGCCTGTAGACATCTCGCCTTGTCTCTAAGCTTTGGGTGATATTCTTAATAATACATCGTAAGCACAAGTTGGAAGAAATGGAAAAGGAGCAGGAAAAGGGTCGGTCTGTTGTTACCGAGCAAAGGTTTTTGCTTCTTATGTTATTGAATGAAGAAGTCAGCCCAGACAGATAGCTAAGGAAAGGACAGTATACTCCAGAGAGAGACTACCATGGTCAGGGTGAACTAAGTAAGTGCTTTGGGTTCTGTGTTGTGGGTTTTAAAACCATTTTAATGAATATTTATTAAGTGGGTGGTATGTTCATGAGATCAGGTGACTCCCTTCCAAATCATGTTAGACCAGACCTCCTTTTTTTTTTTAAACTATTCTTCTCTCACATATTACATCGCGATGGCAGTTCCCCCTCGCTCCCTCCTCCCAATCCCTCCCCACCATCCCCACTACGCCCCAGATCCATTCTTCCATTTCCTTTCAGAAAAGAACGGGCATCTCAGGGATATCAACCAAGCATGGTATAGCAAGTTACAACAAGACTAGGCACAAACCCTTATGAAGGTTGGACAAGGTAACTCAGCAAGAGGAAAACGGTCTCATGAACAGGCAAAAGAGTCAGAGACAGCCATCCCCACTTCCACTGTTAGGAGTCCCACAAGAACACCAAGCTACACAACATAACATATATGCAGAAGACCTAGGTCAGACCTATCAGGATCCCCAGCTGCTGCCTCAGTCGCCACGAGCCCCTATGAGCCCTGGTTAGTTGATTCTGTGGACTTTTCTATGGTGTCCTTGACCCCTCTTCCGTAGGATTCCCCAAGCTCAGACTAATGTTTGGCTGTAGGTCTCTGCATCCATCTGCGCCCACTGTTTCCGTCAGTTGCTGGATGAAGCCTCTCTTATAACAATTGGAATCTCCTTTTATTATTATTATTTTTTTATTTTTTGGGATCTCCTTTTAAATGCATTTCTTTCCATAGTTCTTTTGAAAATTCCTCATTGTGGTTCAAAACCACAATGCACACGGATATAAGGAAGACTGGGTCTTTTGAGGGTGTGGACTGTTCATAAACTAATAGGAATGGTAGTTGGAAAGTGCTGTGGTGTACCTCTGATACAGTGAGAGGAACCTGACTGTAGCTTCAAGTTCATCTAACCACACAGGAATGCTCTGGTCCACTCCCGTTGATGCATCTACAGCACAATTCCCACACATAAGAGAGCATTGTGGGAGATGGGATGAAAAGATCGTAAGGAACTTTGGACTGTAAGGATGAAAGACAGAGAACCAGGATATGATGGCTGCAGAAAAGCAGCCAGGAAATCCTAACAATATGGCTGCCTACCCTAAACAATGGCAATACTTTTGACATTCCAATGTGGATGGGGGGATCTCACGGCTAGGTGAAGAGCTGCAGGAAATTAACAGATGAGAAAGAGATAATCTTCCCCGGGGATTAGCTCACAACTGGTTATCCGATGCCAAGTGGTCTATCCTAAAAACATGTATGCAAAGAAAATGAAATGAACTCAGCATGCTTTATTATGTATTTATTTGTGTGTGTGTGTTGGATAGTTTTATGTCAACTTGACACAAACTAAAGTCACCTGAGAGGAAGGAACCTCAATTAAGGAAATGTCTCCAAAGATTTGGCTGTAGGCAAACCTGTAAGGCATTTCTTTTAAACCAGCGATTTGATGGGGCAGGGCACAGGCCATTGTGCTTGGTGCCACCCAGGGACTGATGATCCTGGGTTCTATAAGAAAGTAGGTTGAGCGAGCCAAAGTGATCGAGCCAGTAAGCAGCACCATCCATGGCCTCTGCATCAACTCCTGCCTCCAGGTTCCTTCCCTGACTTCCTCTAATGACAGATTATGTCAGTGTAAGTCAAATGAACCCTTTCTTCCCCAACTTACCCTCCCTCGCTCACGATATCATCATAGCAATAGCAACCCCAATTAAGACACTCTCTGTGTGTAACCGATAAAGAAAAAGAGCCCATGAACTGGAGAGGGAGTTGGGGAGGGGCATGGAAAAGGTTGGAGAAGGAAGTGGGGAGTTAATATGCAAATCCAGAGCACACATATGAAGTTAAAAAGATAAGCTTAACATTTTGAAGTTATAAAGATAAGCCTAACATTTTGAAGGAAGGACATATCCATAACCAAGGCTTTGCTGCTTAGGTGAACCCTAAACAAATATGGTCCTTATTTACATCCATCAGCAATTGCTGAGGGGAAAATGACAATGGGGTCATCTTTTTTAAAGAAAGTAAGCATTTGGTTCTCATCTCTGTGGTGAAACACCTGACATAAACAACTTAGGGGAAGGAAGGTTTATTAAGTCACAATTTCAAAACATGACCCCTGAACCCACTGCCTGGGCCCTAAAGTGAAGCTGGACATAATGGTGGAAATGGTATGGTGGGACACACCAGAGGCTGCCCACCTCTTGCTGGCTCGGAGTAAAAGAAGAGCAACAAGAGGCCAGAGCCCAGACATTCTCTCAGAGGCACCGTGACCTCTTTCCCTAACCAGGTCCACCTTCCAAGGCTGTACCACCTCCCAATGGTCAATTCAGATTTTGATCCCATAAGTGCAATAAGCCATTGATTAGACCTAAGTCCTCATGATCCAGTTGTCTCTGGAAATCCCTTTATAGATGCATGCAGAGGCGTGCCACATCCATCTAGACCCCTTTCCTTTTTCGCGTTCTCTCCTACGTTTATGTTTATTATTCTTATTTTATGTATATGAGTGTTTTGCTTGTGTGTCTGTCTGTGCACCAAGCACGTGGAGTGCTCTCAGATACTAGAAGAGGATGCTGGATCTTCTAGAGCTGAGTGGCAACAGACAGTTGTTACGTGCATCTGGGCCTCTTTCAATTCAACCAAGCACAGTCAAGATTAGCCATCATGCTCAAAGGTCAGGATGTTTGTTCCCATGGCTATGTAGCGACACTGCAGCATTTCATCCACGCCGATTCTGGAGAAAGATATGCATTATAGAAAGGCCTTCTTGTCCCACGCAAACTGGGTGAACATCCCAAATAAGGAATCTCTCTTACATTTACCTTAGGACACGGGACTCCCGTAGACAGAGATTTATTTGAAAACTGTACACAGAGAATCACTAAGTTCTGGGACTTGTCGATTCCTTAGATTGCCACCACAGACACCAAATCCCCTTTCCACTGTGCAAGCGTCCCCACAACCCTTGTCATACTTGGACCACGATGGAAAGCAGACCAAGGTCTGAAGAGGGTGGATTTAGGCACAAGGGAGCTTTTGAAAGCTTGCTTTGATGTCTCTGGTTTAAATTTACAGCCCCGTCCACTCAGACGAAGAGGGGGCCACCGTGATGCACCGACGAAGGCGGAGAAAGCATTCTCAGTTGTGTTTCTAGCCTCGAGATGCTCTCCACACCTAAGAGTGGTACTCCGAGATGGAAGACCGCTACTCCTCAGATCTATTCTCTTCCAGTCTCAGTGGCAGCTCCATGCTCTCTGCTTTAAGATAATTTCTAGCTCGCCCCGTCCAAACTACAGCACCAAAGCCCAGCATGATACAGAAGTCCTGGTCTTTGATAATGAAATGCTTTCCCCTTCAGGACCTTGCCTACCTCGATTCTTCCTCTAAGCATATGCTCTGATTAAAAAGGACACAATTAGAGTCTTCTCCCCCTTCTCATCAGGGTATTAGTCTTTGCTGACCCAACGCTGACTCATTCCGTGATTCATCTCCCCAGTGCTCTCGGAGGGCAAATAGGTGTCAAGTCTGGGGGGACGAGCTTCTGTGAACGCGCTTTTTACTGGAACCTATCCTACCTCAAAGCTCTTCTGCCAGATTCCATTAGGAAATTGCAAGCAGATGCATAGATCCAAGTGCCCTCTTCACTCCTCCTCATAATATATACACATCAGATTTCAGGGAGGGGCTGAGCTGACTGCCTCTCATGATTTCTGGGCACAACAGACATGCAGGCCAATGTGAATCCCAAGCATGCAGCTCCTGTGTGCATGAATACATATCACATATCCCCTCTCATCAGTGAGAAACTACGGAGCTACCAGACAGGGGGAGAGCAAAGTGACAATCGATATGTTGTACTTCAGAATGTCAAGTGAAGGCCATAACAAGATGGGCAGCCTGCCCCAGGAATTTGAAAAGAACAGAAATACCTAAGGATTGATTAGGGGCCGGGCCAAATTCCAGGCTTGAACTCAATCACAAATTATGCTAAAAGCTCCCAAGGGATGGCTCCAATTGGCGATTTTTTTTTGAGCATGCATTCCGTTCTTCTGATACAGACATCATTCCTGCCTGGGAGATGACTGGAGAATTAAAAGCTGGAGCAAAAAATGAGTTCAGGAAGGGCTGTTTTCTCATCCGAATGCCCTCGATCTCCCTGAGACATCTCCCACAGTCTTTAAAAATGAGTGGATTTTATTATTCCGCTTTGCCATTCTGGCCCATCATGAAGGCCAAAGCCAGCATTCAGAACAATAAGAATTATCTCAGATGACAATGGCCAGGTCAGAAGACTGCACTGTGGCAGACAGACTTCCAAGCAGAACTGTACGAGGCAAGTCGAAAGGCAGGTGTGGTCAACCTTTAAGGAAATGTCCTTAAAGGGGTTTTCCTATTCTTTCAGGAACATTTAGGTCTTGTCTTTTTCCTGTGGACAGAGACATATACTTAATCACTAGCATATTGTATAAGAGAAAAATATATAGACCTTCAAGACCTTCAAAATATATAGCCACAGTTCCAACCTTCATTACCAGAAATAACTAGAGGAAATGAGAAGCAGGTGGGGGAAGGCTTTCCTGAGCGATGCCAGGACTCCGCTTTAATTCAGCTTGTGGATGGCCTGTTCCCACCTCCCCGTCTGGCTGACCATATATTCAGAGGTCAAACTACTAAAATCGAGCAAACACACTCAATTTCCTTTAGACTTAACCTCTGCAGTAAGAAGAAGCACATTTCTCTTGAGACGACGTGAACTTCAAGGGGTCTGAATTAATCAAAGACAATGCTAAGACCATGTGGTGTGGTGGTGGTGGTGGTGGTGGTGGTGGTGGTGGTGGTGGTGTGTGTGTGTGTGTGTGTGTGTGTGTGTTTGTGTATGTGTGAAATGGGCACTGGAAATCTAAAAGGAGTTCTTTATTTCTCCAATGGATAAATTATATCTTCCAGAGAATAGTGTACAAGGTCTGTTGGCATTGGCAACCATTCCCTTGGCGTTAGTATCTGACAATATCTTTTGTTAATGGCTGGTAAGTGGACAAAGCGAACACAGGGTAGACCTAAGGACACACCTCTTCTCCCTTCCACAAAGAACCCACATTACTCCCTTTATGTTCTTTAGGCAGCTGTTTTAGTCCTTTGAAATTTAAGAACTGCCCAAGAATTTAAAAGTGGTCATTAGCATATGCTTTGAATATATACCAGAGACTACTGTCCTGCACAAAGGGAGAGTAAGGCCATTCACAATTCAGCATTCTACTTGAAGCAAGATCCTTCTTTGTTAGTTTACAGCCTAGCTCTGGGAGCATCTCACATAATTTTGGTAGACAAAGGGGGGGGGGAGGGCAGGAAATGAGTTTAAGCCCTGCTTCTACCTCTTCCTGAATACTAACCTTTGACAAGTCGTTTAACCCCTGGATAACTCAATTTCCCTATCTGTGAAATGAAGCATTGAAATAGATCATTTCCAAGGTCACTTTCTGCTATAAAATTTTATGATGCCTGAGGCTCTGGATATATTGGAAAAAGCTGTGTGTGTATGGATTTGTTGCACTTAAAACCCCAGGGAGCTAGAAAGACTTTAAAGTGATACAGGAGTATAACAGAAAGTTAAGAGGATGCCCGTGTTCCTAATGAATGAACTTGCTCAAAATCCATCTCTGTGCAAGGAAACCTTTGGTTGTGGTGGACTTCCACAAAAGCTGCTCCCACAGAGAAAAGTCAGAGCTGCCACTTGAGAGCTTCAACTGGCTTCCTCCCTCTCACTTCACCCTGTGGATGCTCCAGGAACACCGCCTTTCTCTTAGTGAGCCTCTAATCTAATCAGGGGACAGGAACTAGTGCCTCTGGCAATTTGTGTAAGTTTGGTTGTGGGCCCATTAACCACACACACACACACACACACATGCACTACAACACACACTCAGACACAGACAGCACATCATATACACCACACATGCACATACATATGCACCACACATACACACACATATACACTATACCACACATACATACACACACAGCCACAGACTCATACATACACACATACAAACCTACACTCACACACACACACACACACACATCCATACAATCGCATATGCTCACAGACATACACACAGCATACCATATACATATACACCACACTATACATACACACGCATATATATATACCACACATACACATACATCATACCACACACACATACACACATACACAACTACCACCCCCCCACAGACTCAGCACACACTCATACAAACCCACACACACTCACACAAACACTCACACAATTTTTTATACAAACACATACAAACTCACACACACACACATACACACACACATACACACACAGCATACTACACACAGATACACACCACACTATACATACGCACACATATATCACACACACACTATGCCGCACATACCTACACACACACAAAACTATCACACACACATACAAACACACACACATTTTCACACACACTAACACACATTCAAACTCACACACACACACACACACACACACACACACCAATTGGCAGTGTTCCCCCCAGAAATGCTTCACAGACAGACAGACAGACATGGGTCCCTACTGAAGAGGTGAGTTAATATTCTTCCTGGTCATGTATCTTCAATGCCAGATGTTTTTTTGTGTCTGGAGTCAGGGATAAAGAACTTCAACTGTAGGGCTGGCACCTTCCTGGGGCCCAGAACTCCACCCGTTGCTGCCTGCTTTCTGCCACTCCTTCTCTTTGACTATGCCAACATGAGCATCTCTTTGCTGAGCATGCTTACCCTGGTTTATATAATCCACTCTACTTGCAGTAGCATTACTGGGCACCCACATCAATTCACTCTGCTGCCCCAGGAGTGTGGGGTATGCAGCTGTGCTCAGCCTTTCTCAAAACATCAGATCCATAAGCAAATTCTTTTCTCAGAGTTTTGCCAATTGTGCCCCACCTCTCTCGCATTGCTAATCTTCCTGTGCCCCGTCTTAACCACTGACTTGGTGTGTGGCATTTTCTTTCTTCTGTGCTATGGTGTGGACGTGACACTACTCAGGCGATGAGAAAATACATTTGCTGGGCTAAATTCTCCGTTTGAGGTGACTGAATCTCTCTAAATGGTAATTCCTTATAATGCAAAATGGATTCAAGCTTTTTGAAAACTCTGAACGTTTTTATGGACTGAGTCACAAGACATACTTTCCATCGGCTCGTTCATCTCTCTTCCTTATCTCTAGCTGATAGGTACTGTTACGTGTCCAATCTTCTTCCTCTCCACCACACTCAGACTGTGAAGTCTTAGCCCTTGTACCTAAGAACGTGACAATTTAGAAACAGGCATGCTACAGATGTGATGGATTAGGACGGGAAGATGATGCTGGAGCAGGAAGGACCCCCACACACACCCAGTATTGGTGTCCTTATTACCAGAGGACACTCAGAGTTGTACACGCAAGGGTAGCATCCTGTGCCAAAGCAGGCAAGAATCGTGCTTCTACAAGCCAAGAGCACAGAACACAGCCAGCGACCATCTCAAGCCCACCTCCATCTCAGACTACTCAGCTCCAGAATTTTGAGAAAAGAAATCTCTGCTAAGCCACTCTGTTAGTGGAGCTTACAACAGTCCTAAGCACCTCACACAAGAACCACATTTGGATACCTTCATCTAGGCTTTTCTTTAAATGACCAAGAACAGCACTGGAGGGATCTCGGCTTAAGAAGTAAACATACTTGCCACTAAGCCCGATGCGCTGAGTTTGGTCCTCAGAACCATGTGATGTATGAAGAGACCTAACTGATAATCAGAGTTGTTCTCTAATCTCCGTGAGTGCCCAGCACATGCAAACACACACAGACACACAAAATTAAATAAATAAATGTAAACAAATTATCAAGAACAAATCTTTAACAGTTGAAGTCTGATTTCTTTGCCAGTTGTTACACCACACACACATACACACACACACACACACACACACACACACCACACACCACACATACCACACACACCACACACACCACACACCTCACACACACACATACATACACACACACACCACACCACACATACCACACACACACCACACACCACACACACACCACACACACACACACACACCACACATACCACACACACCTCACACCTCACACACACACATACATACACACACACACACCACACCACACACACACACACACACACACACACACACACACACACACACACACGTCCACACCCAAACACAGAGCTGTGTGTGGGATTGGTTCCACTGAGCAGCTGTTGGGAATGCTCCATACACCATGCTGTAATAGCCAGCGTCAGGAGGGCCGATGTCTTCTTACGCTCCATTCTGACTTAGTGAAAAACATAGAAGAAGAAAAAAAACCAGCACACTTACACACTCATTGGTTTAGGCCCTGTCATGATTCCTTTTAAGAAGCTGCCAATAGATTTTAGTCATGTTCTGGCAAAGGTTTCCCCGACCACAAACACTACATAGTTGCTGAATGAGTCACTACCTTGAGTAATCTAATTCCTTGACCAGTGCATGCCTGCTGCTCACAGCTCACAGCTCAGCGTCTGCTTGTGGGTTTTGTTTTGATGGGTTCCCTGAAGTTTCTTAAATGCTTTCTAAGGGTCAAGTTAAAGACTTACTATGAATCCTTTGGGAGTCAGTGGCATGTGAACTGGCCAGTTGTCAGGAACCAAAACGCTAAGTTTCATTAAGCCTTCTCATGCGGTAAGCACGGCTCCATGTGCCCTTAACACCAGGGGAAGCGGCAAGTGTGAACTCGAAACTTTTCTCTCAAGCTGTAAGCCTTTTTGCTAAAGAATCCAGGAGGGGAAAGGGGAGAGGAACAGAAGGGCTTCTGGGGAAAGATGTCAGGGGAGCGGAGCCCACCCATGTCTCCAGACAGGCTCGGGAATTCAGCATGTCCACCAGACGTCTGGATGCCTTAGAAAGAGCAGAACAAAACTATAACCAAACGGTTATTTCTATCGAAGACTAAATAAACCAAATAGACCTCTGGGCTTATTTTTACATTTATGTGTGGCTAAAAGATGTTTTCCTTATAGACATGTTCTAATCAGAAGAATCCTTATGTGCATGTGTGTTTCTGTGTGTGTGTGTGTATGTTTGTGTGTAAATGTGTCTGAGTATATGTGTCTCTGTGTGTGCATGTGTGTGTGTCTGTGTGTCTATATGTGTGTCTGTGTGTGTATGTGTATATATGTGTCTACATGTGTGTCTCTGTGTGTGTCTGTATCTGTTTCCATGTGTATGTCTATGTATGTGTGTGTGTCTCTGTGTGTGTTTGTGTGTGTCTCTGTGGCTGTGTCTACATGTATGCCTTTGTGTGTATGTCTGTGTCTGTTTGTCAATATCTCTGTGTGTGTCTGTGTGTCTGTGCATATATGTGTCTGTGTCTGTCTGTCTGTGTGTATGTCTATGTGTGTCTTTGTGTCTATGTGTCTATGTGTGTGTCTGTGTCTATGTGTGTGTATGTCTGTGTCTATGTGAGTGCACCTGTGTGCACATGCAGGTGGAGATCTGAGGTCAACCTTTGCTGTCGTTCCTTATTATATTACTTTTCTGTGACTGTGATAAAGTAACCATGACCAAAAGCAACTGAAAGACAATATTTATTTTAGCCCCAGAAGGATAAGATACTGTTTTGGTAGCAAGAAGTCACATCTCCATCTACACACGGGACGCACAGAAAGTGAACGAAGGGTGGAACAATGCTATACACTCTCACAGACCTCCTCCAGTTCTGTACTTCCTTCAGGAAGACTCCACTTCCTAAGAGTCCCGTAACCTCCCCAAACAGCACCACCACCTGGGACCAAGCGTTTATACATGCGACTCTATAAGGGACATTTCTGTTAGCGCACCACACAAAGAGCCATCAACCATGAATTTTGACAGTGTCTGTCACTGAACCTGAACTCACCAATTAGGCTAGGCCGTTGTTATGTGACAAGACTTTCCTGGGGAGACATAACACACACATCTACTCACCCCACATAGGACACCCATGACATATCAAAGAATGGATATCACCAAAGTCAATACAGTGAACCATAAGTTTTATTGGGGTTAGTTAAAGGAATATGGATGAGAGGTCACTTACAAGAGCAGAAATGACTTAAAGATAGTTGCATCATCAAAGCTCATCCCAGTATGGGTGACAGCTCAGAAAAGTTAGAAACCGGGAGCACACTGAACAGCCTACAGGCTGCTCAAAAGGTTGGAGAGTGTCCTTCCCCAGTGTCTTGATCTCTGTTTCTTCTAGAAAGCTTGTCCTGTTTCAGTCTCTTTTTTGCCGCCCATCTTGTCTGAGTCTTTGCTTACTCTTGGAAGGGAGGGACCTAGTGAATTTGATTAGTTTCAGGAACTTCCTGAGGCCATTTTGTGTTATCTTCTGGCTAAGGAGCTGGCTATCCAAAGAGCTTGAGGATCTACCTGTCTCCATCTCCACACAATTGGGGTTATAAGAGCATAACAGCACCCCCACATATTCTGCTATTTTTGAGACAAAGTCTGGCCTGGAAGTTGACATGTAGACTCATCATCATCTGCCTGCCTCTGCCTTCCAAGTGCTGGGATTAAAGGCAAACCACCTTCCTTTTCTCTAGTCTGCCACAGGAGGTGCTCCCCACATTTAGGGTGGATCTTCCCACTTCAAATAATATAAGGAAATTCTTGGGAATGCCTAGCATCTTGCTTCTTAGTTAGTTCTAGATCAATTCAAGTTGACCACCAAGATTAACTATCATGGTAGTATTTAGCATCTACTCATGGAAGAAGGAAAATCTGAGACTAAAGGATTTAGAGAAAGCCGGCCAGACACTAATGAAATTCTCCTTATAAGAAAACTACAATATTTAAAATGCCTCTGTCTACCATCCCTAAAATATAAAATATTTCCTAGTTAGAAACAAAGAATCTGGGCTGGGGAGATACTCGGTCTGAGGAGTGCAAACCATGGATCTCCAGAATCCACATAGAGAGTCAGGAAATAATTTTTTTCTTTATATCTTTCTGTTTACTGTTGCTCTTATTGGCAAGCTCATCTATCCTATCGCTGCTCTTTTTCTTTCCATCACTGACACTAGAACCAGCTTCTTCAGGTTTCCCAGGTAAAATGAAGACTGGCAACCCTCCAGGGTCCCTCCAGGTTTTCAACACCAAATTGAGACTACGGAAGCATCCAACCCCACGAACTAATCAACAATGAGATTCCTGGCTTCTCCAGTGTGAGACAGCCACTGAGGGACTGTCAGACCATGTTGTATCAGCCAGTTTCCTAAATCCATTTTTTTTTCTTACTAAATCCAATTTTAACATATATCTTGTCCATCAGTTCTGTTCCTCTAGAGAACTCTGGTTAACACAGTATGGAAACTGAAGTGGGAGAAATGGAATAGAAGTTCCAGGAATTCACTTCAACCACGTCATGCTATCCTCTAACATCACTGAATAACAGTATTAGGTCTCAAGCATCTGCCCTGGCTGGGGAGGCCTTCACAGCAGCTGAAGAGTAGCCATTTAACCACATCATTCAAGATTTACATTTTAAAGGCAATATACAACTCCCATAAAAACCAGCTCTGTTTTCAAAACAGCTTTAAGAACAGACATGGTGCAACTGTAAAGATCAAAGACCCCAAATGATATGATACAGTGGAAGGGAGTCCAAAGACGCGTCACTCTGCACTTTTTATTCTCTACCTACTAAGGCAGCTTGCCTTGAAGAGACCGTCGACACAGAAAAAGCTGCCTTTAACTCAGATCACACCCCTCCCTGCCTTAGGACACTGCTTCCCCATCTGCAGATCAAGGTTAAGGCTACTGATGCTCTCACAGATGAAGAGAGGAAAGCCAAGAAATGCCAGTGAGAGAAGGTGATAGACCAGAGGAATAGCCCACACATTCGCCATTCTCTCCATCAAAAGGTGGGTCACCATGAGCCCAAGTAACTGGAGCTATCTTGAAAAAGAACAAAGGCATCATGTTTTGTGATTGCAATTTATATTTAAAAGTTATAGTAGTCAAGACATTTTTACTGCCATAAAAACAGACACATAGGTCAATGGAACAAAACCCCAACTATCTAAAGTCAACAGATCTTCAACAAGGCCATCAAGAAGATACAACAGAGAAAGGGTTTCCTCTCACTTTCTCCACTGCCAACTCTCTTTCTTATAACCCAGAATGGGCTCAAGCCCATGATCCCCTTTCCTTTCCTAAGATTTCAGGTTGTGCTGCCACTCCTGGCTGATGGTTTTATTTATTTTTTTAAGAAATGTGTTGGTTAAAATGGATAACCACATGCCAAGGCATGAGATCGTGTCTTACCTTATGCTGTACACAGAAATCCATTCCTGATATAAAAACTTAAAACCATCAAACCAGAACAGGGTGTAGGAGAACACTTCCTTGACCTCAGCAATAACTCTTCTGATGCTTTGTTAAAGCCTGGCAACAAAAGCAGATATAAATAAACAGGACCACCCACAACAGAGCTTCCGCACAGCAAAGTCAGCCAACGAAATGAACAAGCAGCTTGTGGAAGGAAATGTTTGCAGAGTTAAAGTAATGAACTTAAGCTACATAAAAACACACACACGACTCAAACAACAACAATAGTGAAGCCCAAATAATCCAATTAGAAATAGGCAAAGCATCTATATGAATAGAGATTTTTTAAAATGAACTAAAAATTGTCCAACACATATGAAAATGCTCACCAACACTAATCACCAGGGCCTGTACCTCAAAACTGAGTAAATGTTCACCTCTCACCCATTAAGATGGTTATTACAAAAGATGACCTGTGTTGGCCAAGGCGAAGATGGGGAGCATCTCCCATTATGTTATTGGGAGGAATGGGAACTGGTTCAGTCAATATGGAAAACAGTACAGGTTCTTCAAAAAGTAGAACTACCATATGACCAAGTTCTTCCGAATACATACCCGGAGGAATCTTCTCTTGGGATAGACCCCAAAGAAATGAAATCAGTGCCTGACAAAGATCTCCGTATTCCATGTTCATTTCAGCCTTCACAGTGGCCAAGATACGGAAATACTTCAGTGTTCACCAATAGATACATAGATAAGGAAACTGTGGTATAAGGCTAGGATAGACCGCAGTGAAAGAGTTTGCCTAGTATCCTAACATGGACAAGACCCCCAGGCTAACTCACAGTACCACACATAGAACTATGACATCTTCTATGTGTTAGATATCATAGTCGATACTCCAGTGCTATTCAGCCTTAAAAGGGGAGATGCTGTCATTCATAACATCATTAACAGACTTGAACTTGGAGGATCTATACAAAGTGAATTTAGTCAAACCTACTGCATTATCTCACGTGTAGGACCTAAATATATCAAGCACACAGTGGTAGAATAGGAGAGTTGGCTTACAAGGGGTGCAGAAGAGTGGGAGAGGAGGTGGCCAGCTGAAGCTCGGCGGATGTGAAGCTGCAGTTACACAAGATGAGTACGTTTAGGGATCTAATGCACACCATGAGGGCTGTGGCTGAAGACACTGTATCATAGACATTCGCTGTGAGAGTAGCTTGCCGATACTCTTACCACAAAGGTACCTACATAAGGTGACAGGCATTGAAATCTGCTTGACTATGGTAATGGAGTCACTACATATGTCAAAGCATCATGTCCACTATAAACACATTCAGTAAAAAAGAAACCAAGCCACAGATGAAGAGCACTTAGTTGGTGTTTGATCTAGGCAAGTGACTATATTTCTAAAACCCAATTTCCATATCTGTCAAATGGGCAGATGCAAGGACCTTGCCTAATATGATCATTGCTGAAGAAAAGCAAGCACGTTCACTCAAGCTGAGAGTTTAGCGCTGGCTGTTGTGTGAATGTTAGCTCTCACCAGCAAAGCCACTTAACAGCATGAGTGAAACCAACCGGGCACAGGAGTCTAGCCAACTGCACTGTAATCGAGACTGTCCAGGCTCCTGGCTCTGCAGTTTCAACTCCACACTCTCAAAAGATATCTATATCTATATCTATATCTATATCTATATCTATATCTATATCTATATCTATATCTATATCTATATCTATATCTATATCTATATCTATATCTATATCTATATCTATATCATCTATATCTATATCTATATCTATATCTATATCTATATCTATATCTATATCTATATCTATATCTATATCTATATCTATATCTATATCTATATCTATATCTATATCTATATCTATATCTATATCTATATCTATATCTATATCTATATCTATATCTATATCTATATCTATATCTATATCTATATCTATCTATATCTATCCATCCATCCATCCATCCATCCATCCATTCATCCATCCATCCATCCATCTATCTATCTATCTATCTATCTATCTATCTATCTATCTATCTATCTATCGAGAGACCGTTTCCATTTTGTTTTGCCAAAGTGATGTTCTAGGTCCACAGCAAATATTATATTGTTGAAAATGGGTCACTCTCCTTGTCTTCTTACCGTAATGAACTCCGGGATTGGAAAATATACCCTCCCAACACCAAGACTCTAAGAAGAGAGCTAACCCAGCCGACATTCATCTCCAGAGAGAGGCACTGTGACAACCACAACCATATTCCACTGGATAATTGGCGGTTACAGAGCCAAGTTTTGTGAACGTACACAAGACTAAATCATCATATGGACTACGGGAAAGCAGCCCCAGATCAACTTGTCAGCAAGTCAAGAAACAAGCAGCGGAACTCCTGGCAAGTCACTTAAGACAATCTGGGGTGAAATGGAAGAGCAGTGTGTCGCCCTGCTGGGAACACTGTCTGATCCTGCCTTGCAAGAATGTAACAGGGAAGGGAAGAAACATCAGCGGGTGAGCACCACTAATCGCAGAGTCTCCTCCGTCTCAGGCTCCGCACACTGCTTCCTAATGCCATTTTCCTCTAACTTAGATCATCTGAATATGTTCATTTTCATATGCTGCCAGAGGGGTCAGATAAATCACCTGCATCCACATCCACGCTCGAGTGAGTGAAAATGGCTTTACCTGTTGGGGAGCATCCAGGTTAGTCAGTTCCACGGACTGGCTTTCAGAGGAGGTTGAAGCCCTGTGGGTTTCGGAGACGTACATTTGGAAGAAGAACACAGAGAAAGTGCACTGTGAATCGACACACCGTTTCTGCTCACCGTTCAGAAACATTGTATTCTCCTCTCAATTCCTCCCCCTGGGAGGTCTGGCAGGGCCTGTTATTAAGACCTTAAACTTTCTATCCTGCCTGCTTGGTTCCTCTTAGAATTTAAAATTTTCATCACGTGACTTGCTGCTCCATGGAACTTAACCATCTAGGGAACACTGACCAAGTGCCAGTATCTCAAGTCGTTGTGCAGAGAGAGGCTGATACTACTGGCTTCTATTCATCTGCAAATGGTAAGGGCCAGCCACATACCAAACACTGAAGCAGCACATTTGAAAGAAGCTGCCGAGCCCTTAAACCCCCAATGAGAGTCAGGCCAAGGAGGGGGGGGGGCAGGAAAGTGAGTTAATATAACTATAGGCTTGCACATCTGACCCCACCCGCTGACATCTGCCACCAAGTGCCATGGCGAGACTACATCACCTCCTGGGAAAGATGCTCCTGGGACCCCAGCCCTGGGTGGTTATCCCCAGAGCTGGGCTCCTGAGCTCAGCCCAAAACAGCCCAGCAAGAGCATATCCTTATACTTGTGTGTGCCTCGGGGTTTTTGTTGTTGCCTCTTCTAAAAACTTTAGTCTTGTGTGCAGCTCTGGAGAGGAAGGTCTTGTCTGCAGCTCTCCGTGTTCCCTTTATTCTCCTTCTCCTCTCATTTCCCTTTTGTTTTCCCATGTCTGCTGCTGTCTGAGACTTCCTCTCTTTTCTGCCTTTGCTCTGAGGCGGTAGTTCCCTCATCCCACAGGGGCCTGCTCCGAGTGAAACCTTGTGACCCACCATTCCCACTTCAGGGTGTGAAAAGTGGCAACATATTAACATCCAGCATCTTTAATTGGAAGCAAAAAAAAAAAAAGTATTTTAAAGACAGCCCACTGAAGGCCTTCCCCTCACCCCTTTGTGGTTTTTAAACAAATCTTCCTATGTTGACCAGGCTGCCTCAGACTCCCAAATTCAACTGATCCTCCTGCCTCAGCCTCCTGAGAGCTGAGACTAAGGCTCACACCTGGCTTTATCTATTTATGAGCAAGACAACCACATGATCATAAGTGGCTCCTCCTTTGAATGCCTATGTTTCTAGGAAAATGAAGCATCAGAAAGGTATGCCTGAAACGGGGCAAGCCAAGGGGACACATTGTTTATGAGCCGTACTCCCCTGGGTACGGTGGCTTTGGGACTGTTTGTCCCTAATGGGGTGAGACAAGGGTAGCATTCCTGGTGTTCTCTCTATAGTTCTGGGAGTAAGCACTCGCAATGTTCTCTAGTTTATACTCCAGTATAATCTCTTTATTGAAAACCTGCATTTCAGAAGGTCTCAGTGTGGACATATGGGTCTGGGAAATCAGGAGGGTGGGCTCAGATGAGATTGCATGGCTCCGACTATGTGCCATGTGGGTATCCCGACCTGTGGATTTAGGCACAAACTGGAACATGACAAGCTGCAGGTGAACTCAGGCAGGCTCCATCCTCTCTGGTGATAATGTGAGCCAGTCACTTGACTGTTCTGCTCCTTGGTCCTGTCTGTGATGGAGGAAATGGCAGAAGCTGGCTCATGGAAGTCTGGTGGTGGATGAGTCAGGTTTTTTTCTTTTTACAGAGCTCTTTGTGCTGTGTTTGGCCAGCAACAAGCACTGGTATGTCTATTTCCCATTATGGCTCCCAAGAGTATAAAGAATATCCAGTTAAAGATAGGATGGTATTCTTGGTCTGCATTTAATGGATGAAACACTGGCATATTTGGGGTTGAAGATGTAGCTCATTTGTAGTTGTAGTGTACATTGTACACCTGGCCATACATGAAGCCCTGGGTTCGATCCTCAGCATCCCATAACTGTGGACATGCCCATTCTGGTACCCATACGGTAGATGCAGGAGAATCAGAGTTCAAGACTCTCCTCAGCTACACAGCAAGTTCAAGGCTAGCCTAGGATGCAGGAGTCTCTGTCTGAAACTAACAAGGAACAAAGCTACTAGCATTTTAATTCATCCAGTTTTTTTTTTAAATATAATGTTTCAAGATAATGCTGTCAGCCAAGTTTTTGCACAATATGAAGGACACCAGTGGGCCACTAGAAGGTGAAAATGGTTGGCTCAATAACAGCAGAGTTGTGAAATTGCTTTGTGAGCTGTGCCTTTCAGGACTTGGGTGTCTGAGCTTCAAAAGATGGCCCTTTGCAAATAGACAGACTTCCCCCCAGATTCCTGGGTTCACAGCAATCCACAGTTCACCAAGGCAGTTTGCTCAACTCTAATTAGGAAGCTGATTGCTGGTTGGCCCTGCACAAAGGACTTTTAATTAGAGCTGAGAACGCTTAGAAAAATCCACTTGGCAAGTCAACTCCCTCCCTCTATCTCTTTTTTAACATCTCGCCAAGATCACAAGGAGAGACGGGGCTTAATTACAGTTGGTGTATATATCTTTAAGAAAAAAATACATTAAGTGCTTTAAAATAGGCTCTCTTGGCTCTGTGATCACAAGGATTTTACTCACTTCTTATCCCTGATTGGTCTCATTCTCAGTTGCAGATGAATCAGACACATTTTGAGCAGCTTTAAGATATGCTTTTCATCCGAAGCCAAGTAGGCAAATGGCAGTGAATTCCCAAGCTCTTCCGGATGATCTCATAGGTTCCTCTGGCTCCACTTTGGGCCGTTTGCACTCTATGATGCTCTTATCTTCAACAACCCCCCACCCCCGGTGTCCCGAAAGAGGCTACAGTGCAGGCCAGGCAAGGTGTCCCATTGTCTAGACAGCCAGAGTAAGCCCCATAGTATGTGCAGGTGGCCACTGTCAATTGACAAATAAGAATAAGTAGAACCTATCAAATAGAGTGAGCCAGGTCCTGGAGTCTGTGACAGCAAGAAGAGAGCCCAGGAGATAGATGCTGCTCTTAGGACCCTCGTGAGAGCACATTCGTTGCCTGAGGCACTGCCAACCTCTCATTAAGTCTCCCAGTCTGACAACAGGAGACTTGAATGTCCCATAAATCCATTTGAACTTGGCATGGGCAGCTAGAACTTTTAAATTATTTATTTGAAATATCTGGTAGTGCATGGAGCAGCCGAACTCGGTGTCATGGATGAAGGGGTTGATTCTAGAAAGCTCCTATTAGCCACTTGGTTGTGTGAGGTCTCCCAGCAAAGGCATGCAGTTTCTGTTCCCTTCATTTCTAACTTCCCCTCAATGATAAAATCCCTTTAGTCTAATCTCTGTGACCTGAGGCTCTGCTGCCAGCATGCCCTTTTCTTCTTCTTCTTCTTCTTCTTCTTCTTCTTCTTCTTCTTCTTCTTCTTCTTCTTCTTCTTCTTCTTCTTCTTCTTCTTCTTCTTCTTCTTCTCCTTCTCCTTCTCCTTCTCCTTCTCCTTCTCCTTCTCCTTCTCCTTCTCCTTCTCCTTCTCCTTCTCCTTCTCCTTCTCCTTCTCCTTCTCCTTCTCCTTCTCCTTCTCCTTCTCCTTCTCCTTCTCCTTCTCCTTCTTCTTCTTCTTCCTCCTCCTCTTCCTCCTCCTCCTCCTCCTCTTCTTCCTCCTCCTCTTCCTCTTCTCCTCTTCCTCTTCTTCTTCCTCTTCCTCTTCTTCTTCCTCTTCTTCCTCCTCCTCCTCTTCCTTTTCCTTTTCCTCCTCCTTTCCTTCTTCTTCTTATTTCCCAGCTTACTATTTATGCTTGATGCAGAATTAAGAAACTAGAAAGATGCCACTGGCTTCAGAAAGGGAACCGTCGATCATCCTTGAGCCCTGCCAGCTCTTTCAGACTTCTTAGGCAGGCGTGGTGCTTCTGTGCAGACTTTTGGGCTTATCTCTGGGGAATGAGCTTACAATACAGGAGCATCCCTCCCGTGGTCCACTAGGATATTAAAGTCCTCTGCCTCCTGCTCTAGGGCAGCCGAGCGAGGCATGGGATGTCAGTTGCACTGGACTCTGGGGCCCATGTATTTCTCGGAGAGCACCTTCCTTGGGTCACTCTGCTTCTGCAGTAGCTGTGCAACAAACGCGTTGAGTCATTCTGTGGTAACAGTCATGAGCCTCAAAACTGATTAAGAGTAAAGGCGATATTGGAAGGAGGAAATCAGTCTAATTAAAGCCAGGCGGGCTTCCCAGATCTGTGGCTGATTTACTGAAATGTTCCTTTACATGGCTCTTTCCCCATTTTTTTCCTTTACTTTTTTATTGATTTACATTTCAAGTGTTAGCCCTTTTCCAAGTTTCCCCTCTGCAAACACCTCATCCCATACTCCCCTCCCCCTGCTTCTATGAGGGTGCTCTCCCACCTGCCAACCCACTCCCACCTGACCACCTTGGCATTTCCCTACACTGGGGCATGGAGTCTTTCCAGGACCAAGGGCCTCTCCTCCCATTGATGCCAGATAAGGCCATCCTCTGCTACATATGCTACTGAAATTCTTTGGTTGGTGGTTTAGACCCTGAGAGCACTGGGTGGGCAGGGGGGTCTGGTTGGTTGATATTATTGTTCTTCCTATGGAGTTGCAAACCCCTTTAGCTCCTTCAGACCTTTCCCTAACTCCTCCATCTTAAGAGAGATCAGACATCTATTTACCATGTTAGGTTCTTCATGCTATTAAAAATAATCGTATTTATGAGTTCTTCTTTCCCAACTGCCAAGAACCCAACCTAGAATTCAGCACCAACTCTTCAGATGCTCTGGGAAGGAAAATATCATTACCACTTTTACAGATGAAGGAAGCTGAAGCCCAGGGAGACTGTTTTGCCTAAAGGTGAAAGTGTTTTAATCCTAGACTTTTATTTTTATCTCTTTAAATGTCTTCCTGACAGTGGTAATGAGCTTGGAACCCTCATCAGGAGAAAACCCTGTCTGAAGCCTTGTTTATAAAATTATTTCAATAAAATCCACCATCAGATTGTCTGGGGTGGGTCTTCAAACCAAGTGGCTTCCTTAATGAGCACACTCATCAGGGCAGCAGAGCCTTGTTACCGGTTTCTCCCACACGTGGTCCAGGCAGGTGGTAAGGCTGGTACAAATTCATTAGTACTAAAGACCAGAGTGCTAGAAGGTTTGAGGCTAGAATCTGGTTCATTTCTCATTTGTTTAATTATCTTAAAGGTTAGGTGGAGAAGTGTTTGTGGCAAGGAACAATGTGACTTCAGCGAGCAAAGGCTATCCCGCATCCCCTTGTTACTGCAGAGGCCACTGGAAGTTGACGGCTCATCTGGCTGTGGCCTCCTAATTGGCTGTCTCTCTGCCTCTGCTATCCTGCTCCGGAGGACTCCCTGTCTCCCACACTTACACTACACAGATCACTGGACTCTGAAAGAAGGAAGTCCCAGAGGGGCATTGTTATCCGGAGCCCTTGGCCACTGTATTTCCCTGAGTCCTGTTGCCAGCGTGCATCTAGCATTTTGTGCACCATAGCACCTTGGTCACTAACAAGACATGAGTGACGGATGCATGAGACCACGCTGGAGCAACGGTGTGGCTAGGTTGTCAGAATGCTCCACCAGTCAGAGGTGGTAAACTTGTTCTCAGTCCTAAAGACCCAGCATTGTGTACATCCCTGCGCAAGGGTGTGTGCGCAGGCACACACACACACACACACACACACACACACACACTCCCACATTAGCTCAGTTGCCCCTGTGCTTTCTGCTGAATCAGAAGAATTTACAGAAATATAGGCCTCTCTGTTGCCTACCTTGCCTAACAGAAGGACCATACTACACAGTTTCTTCTTTCCTCTGTGAAAGTGCACTGGACGTAGAAAGCATTGAGCAGCAGAAAATTTGACCACCACCATGCGCCTCGGAGGAGGAAGGGTTCAGTTACTGAGATAAAGGTTTCTCCATTTAGGGTTAGTGCACAACACTTAGACCCCACTTTTTTTTTCCGTTTAATGTTACTCCTTGAGTATCTTCCCGTGTCATTAAGCAGTCTTCACAGCCTTCATTCTTGTCATGTGCGTGGATTCCATTGTATAATGTGCTAGGATTTCAGGGCCCCTCACGTTGGACTTCAGGTAGCACTCTGCTTCATGGTTATCATAGGAGACTTCTACAATGCACAGACCCTCCTTTTCTTTGCCACATGTGTATTTTTGGAGGGATGGGGTTATCAAATGAAACTAAGCCCATTCAAAATTTTAAAATTCTCTGCATGCTTGCAAAAGGTGCAACCCTGAGTTATAACTGAAAGTTGTGTGTCACACATCTGTCAAATCGAATCTTTGCTGCACCGAACTTCAAAAATACAGTTTTGCAATTACTATCAAGTTTAGGACAGTTTTAAAGAGTCCTAATTTTAGGGCAGTTTCTACTGTCCTTAGACTTCCTTCTTTTCATTTATAGTCATTTCCCATTATTACACCTGTCTCTAAAAGCCATCGACCTGCTTCTGTTCTGCCTAAGTTTGTCTTTTCTTGATTTTTTTTTTTATGTCTTGAGACAAGGTCACACCATGCAGTACTGATTCTCCTGGAACTCAATATGTAGACCAGGCTGGACTCAGACTCACAGAGATCCACCTGCCTCTGCCTCCTGAGTGCTGGGGTTAAAGGTGCAAGCCATGTTTCATAGACATGAACTAATGTATTTCGCAGCTAGGCTAGTTTCTTTTCATTTACCATAGTGTTTCTGATGTTTTCATTTTTGCCTGTATCCACATGAGATTCGTTTTGTATTGATATAAGGTATTCTTTGATATGGATATGATCCAGTTTGTTTATTCTGAATTGTGTGAAGTGTGGGGTCCTTATGATGTGCTGTGATAGCAGCACAATACTCTGCATCTCACAGGCATGGTTACATTCATTAGAGTCACAGGTGTCACTCTCTGGGTCCTCTAACTTTTGAAAGGTGTCTGCCAACTCCTGAATGGATATGTCAAACTGGAAAGATTTTAAACCTCGCTTATTTTCTTGAACAAGAAATATTACATAACATAGAAATCGCTGGGGCTGGAGAGAAGTGCATTTGAGACCATCTAGAGACTGCCATATCCAGGGATCCATCCCATAATTAGCCTCCAAACGATGACACCGTTGCATACACTAGCAAGCGTTTGCTGAAAGGACCCTGATAGAGCTCTCTCTTGTGAGACTATGCCAGGGCCTAGCAAACACAGAAGTGGATGATCACAGTCAGCTATTGGATGGAGCACAGGGCCCCCAATGGAGGAGCTAGAGAAAGTACCGAAGGAGCTAAAGGGATCTGCACCCCTATAGGTGGAACAACATTATGAACTAACCAGTGCCCCGGAGCTCTTGACTCTAGCTGCATATGTATCAAAAGATGGCCTAGTCGGCCATCACTGCAAAGAGAGGCCCCTTGGTATTGCAAACTTTATATGCCCCAGTACAGGGGAACACCAGGGCCAAAAAGGGGGAGTGGGTGGGTAGGGGAGTGGGGGGGAGGGTATGGGGGACTTTTGGGATAGCATTGGAAATGTAATTGAGAAAAATACGTAATAAAAAAAAAAAGAAAATAAAAGAAATTGCTGGGGCTGGAGAGAAGTGCATTTGAGACCACTTGCTGCTCTTTCATAGGACCCAAATTCATTTTCCAGTACCCATGTCAGGCAACTCACAGCTATCTACACCTGCCTATACACACACACACACACACACACACCCCTTGTAATTAAACATGATAAAATATATCTTTAAAAAAGAAGTCACAGTTTTTGAAATTTTGAAGAAATCTTTAGGTTGATTGGAGTTGAAAGACGTCTCAAAAGGATTTGGGCATTTTGTTGTTGCTTAGGCATTTTGTTCAGTTTGGTTGTGATCACTGTAAAAAGGAGAATTTTATTCATGATTTTGTCAAATCCTTTGAACAGTTTCCTTTTCACACACACACACACACACACACACACACACACACACACACACACATATATATATATATATATATGTAATATATCACCTATTTGACCAATTTTAACAATTTCTCCCAAGAAAATCATCTGTTTAATATGTTTTGAAAATATTTTCAATGTGTGTGATATATTCAATATTTTTAGTATTTCAAATATTTCAAATATTGCTGTATTTGCGTTCACCTTCCCTTGTGCTTGCTTTTTGTTGTTCGTTTGTGCATTTGACTCTCAGGTTGATATGCTTGCTGGTTTTTCTTATCTCTGGCTTGATAGTGAGAGCATGGAGATTTCTCGGCATACTTCCTGGGACTGATTTGAACAAACTCCAAGAATGCTCACAGATAAAATGCTGAGTTTTATACTTTTCTTAAAAGTATAAATGTTTAAAATTAGATTTTGTAAGCGCCTTGGGTTTTCCAAGTGTTTAAGAGTTTGGGCCGTGAGGTTTTGTTCAAGCTTTTGTAATTTCATCCTGATTTTGTTGCAATTGAGACAAAAGCTTTATCTATGACCTTATCTATTATTCGCTTTGCTAAAGTTTTAAATAATACTTCAAGAAAAGCGTATTTATTTATCTATTTATTTTGTTGTTGTTGGACAGATATGAAATCCAAAACTTGCCTAGTAATTGCCTTTAATAATTCCAAATTTTCAACTCCTTTTACTCTCTGTTGATGGCTAAAGTCTGGTGCTTCTTTCTGTCTGCAGAACTGTCTTTCTGTTGATTTCTACTGACACGTCAGTTCGTGTTTGAAAGCTTAGTGCTGTTCTTTCAGAGCTTGGCACCATCAGGATTCATCTGCATTTACCTGCTGTCAACTACGTTGACTGACAAAACGGTACCACCTTTATCCTAAGTGTGCTTTATGAGGACTCCCACTTATTCTAAATTGTACTACAATTCTTTTCTTTTTACTCGTATTTGCTTGAAAAAAATGTTTAGCTGTCACTTTATTCCTTTAACAGCTTAGCATCAATCTCAACATTTGCTAGCATTTAGAAGTGTGCCTGAGTGTGTGTATTTGCACCGCATACGTGAAAGAGTCTAAGGAGGTCAGAAGAAGGCATTGGATCCCCTGGAAGAAAAGGTTCAAGTGCTTGTGAGCGGCCATAAGGATGGTGGGAACTAATCCCCGATCCTCTCCGAGAGCAGTCAGTGCTCTTACCCACATGCTCCTGGCATGTTTTCTTCCCCCGATGTCTTCTAGAATTCATGTAGCATTCTAGGATAGAGAACACACACAAAAACATCCTATATCTAGTACCAGACTTGCCTACCATTTTGTTTGTTTAGCTTCTAATCTCTTCCCTTAACACATGCCCCTTTTAAAATTTATTGGATACGTTCAAAGAAACCTAGAAGAGCCACTAAGGGCCAGCAGGCCACAGAGCAGTGAAGCCGGACACCAGAGAAGAAGGGGCAGACTCATTACAAAGCAGCTCCCCGGTCTGTTTCGTTTCTTGAAACCAAAACAGCAAATCACATCTCACATTCCCATCTTGTCCACTGTGGGAACTCAGAAATTAGATCACCGGGACTTGCAGCAGGAGGACTTGAACTGTCTGGGGGGCAGGGCATAAACCCCAGTCCTTCCCTGTGTGAGGAGTTCAGAGAAAGTCAGGTCAGTAGCTGTCACTAAGAGGAGAGGGAGGGGAGGGGGAGGGGGAGAAAGAGGAGGGAGAGATAGAGAAAGAGAGAGGTTGAATGTGTGTGTCTGTGTGTGTGTGTGTGTGTGTGTGTGTGTGTGTGTGTATAGTGAGCCAAGAAACAACAGCAGCAGACAAGGCTTGGCAGCAACCCAAGGTCCCAGCCAACACAGCTGAGTCCTTCCAGACATCCCTGGAGGTCGGAGAAATGCTGTGTCTGAGGGAGGTCTCCAGTCAAGTTCTGGCTGGAAAGTAAGGTCCAGAGCTTAAGCAAAACTGTGCTCTGGGTCAAAGGATCTGAAATTAGGCTCTTCCTGGAAAGGTTAAGGGACGGAATGCCTTTCACAGAAAGAAGAAAAAGAGCCAGAGACACTTAATCACCACCATCAAGAGCAGGGGTGTCTTAAAGAGGGGTGCTGGAGGGCTTTCCACCTTCTCTGCAAGACAAAGGATGAAACTCGATCTCTTGAAACATTGGAAAGATCAAGGAGACGTTCCTAACACTGGATTTATACATTGTGGAGCAGTCTGCAGGGAGAGGTGTAGAATTTCCAAATCCCTGAAGAGAGAAGCAGGCAGCCGCAGTTTCAGAGAGCAAGGGCTGGCCCCAGCAGACCAGACCACAGCAAGCCATGACTAGGTCAGCACCAAGTCACTATTGGAACTCCCTGGAGAGCAGGCATCTCTTCTGCACTTGAACTTGGAAGGCCAGAGGGAGCACAGCTTTCTCACATGTGCACGAGGCTAATTATGATGAATCCATGGGGGCCAGGAGGGTTGATTTTGGAAACAAGGATGTGTCTGCTCAAAGCAGCCAAGCTTTTCAGTTACGTGAGTCCACAGTCCCACTTTGTGTTTAGGCTGGCCTGAATGGAGTCTCCTGTGCTATGATATGTGCTGTGCAACATGTACAATCATCATGGAGGAAAAGACTGGTGATACATCAGAAATCAGAGTAATAACCATACAGAGAAAAGTATCTATTATGTAGTATTTATCTAGTGGTCATTAAATCCTTGACACATGCAAGAATCTTTACACGGGTCTTATTTAATCTATTTGGACAGAAGCAGCCTCTTGACCTTGAACTTGGGAGATGGGTAGACCTGGATTAAAGGAAGGACAGCAAAGGGGAAGAGAAGAGGCAGGAAACCCAGGAATAGTGGGAGTGGTGCTCCTGTTCCCTGGAGTACCAACGGCAAGGGGAGGGGGTGCTGGGCATAAGGCTGAAGCCAGGTTGACATTGGCTTCCTGTCACTTGGAACTTCTTGAGTAAGGAATTTGCACTAGTGACAATAATGTTTTCTAAGCAAAGCCGCAAGTGACTCCAAATTTACTAGGGCATGGCTTACATTTATCTGGAAGAAAATATTGTTTTTGCAAAATATTGCAAAACAGTGAAGAAGTTTTCCAAGATGAGTATAAAAGAGGAGGAAGCTATTAATACAAACATTCAAAAAAAATCATCCTTTCTTTGTGTGTGGTGGTTATTTTGTCTGTGTGCACTGCTGGTGTAAAAGGAGGCCAGAGGAGGCTATCAGAGCCTGTGAAACTGGAGTTTCAGACTGTTGTGAGCTGTTGTGTGGATGCTGGGAGTTGAGCCTGAGTCTGTCCCCTGGGAGAGCAGTCAGTATTCTAAGCACTTAGCGTCTTTCCAGCCCTGACTGTTCTTAACCTTAAGAGAGAAACTGCTTTGGGGCAGCAGGCAGGTGATTGTACAGAATAAAGACAGTAGAGGAACAAACAAACAATGCCGATAGTGTAAGATGAACTCCATAACCACTTAAATAAGAAGGGGAGAGGAGAGGATGGCTGAGTACAGGAGCTTCTGGGACAGCCATGTAGAGCAAGCTAAGACTGAGGTGGAAAGTTTGCCTAAAATATGGTAGTGTATTTTCTTGGGGGGGGGAACCCAAAGACTCAGGGCATGGGACATGACTCTGCAATTACTTTGCCATGCCTGGGACTTGCTGTCAGGAATGAGAGCTTGAGTTGGTACCTGCAGGGGCACAGGTGGCATGTGGGGGAGGAACAGTGTGTGCTTGGCTTGAGTGAAGCACAGGAAAGATGCTGGGATCTGGGCCACCTTGCCAAGAGACACTGAGAGGAAGTCAGAAAGGGCTGTCAAAGCCATGGGCTGGGCTCCTCCAGAAACCAAGCCCGCAATTACCAGGTGAGCTAGCAATTCCCTTCCTAGCTTGAAGAAGAGACTTCTTGACCAGTGTTGATAACAACAGCTTAAAGACAGAGATGAAATACACAGCAGAGAGGATATTTTGCATCTCAAAAAAAGATCTGATACATCCTGCACCATGGCTGAGCCTTTAAAGATTCTGCAGCGTGAAAACAAGGCAGACACAGAGGCAAATACTGTATGTGTAGGTGCACTAACACTCTGTGGGCACACTAACACTGTACAGGTTCACTAATACTGAGTGGGCACACTTCTGTCCAGATACCACAAACAGGCAAAATCACAGTCACCAGGGATGTGTTGGAGGTCACAAGCCACAAGCGACAGAAGGATGCAGAGTTTTATGAGTGGAGTTCCGGTTTGGCATGATGAGATTTTTCTGGTAATAAAGGAGAGCTTGCACAACATCGTGAAGGTACTTAATGCTGCTCGATTGAGCACTCGAAATTGTTAAATACTAGCTTTCACAATATGAATGTTTTATTATGATTTTTTAAAGAACCACACGCTTGACGTGGAGTCCTCAATACAGACTTGCCCCACAGATGTCTTCTTGGTCAGAGGAGAGCAATTATAATGTGCTAAGAGCTACATGCAGACAAGTTTGCCCCAACACCAAGGCACCAGAAAGGATATAAACCTTGAAAACAGAGGGAATGAGTTAGCTGTGAGTCGAGTAGAAGAGAAACGTGTTGGGAAAAGAATGGGTGTTGGGAAAGTGGCCAGGCGTCACAACTCAGCTCTTTCACCTCACGAAGCACAGCTTCAGCTACAGCGGCTTCTGCCATCTGACAAACCAGGTAGTTTCCTTTTTAACACAACCTGACATCACCTTTCTCAGCTACTGCCATAACGAGAACTAACTACTCACAAAGTCTTTAAGCTGCTGAGCTCGCCCACTCTGCGGTCCTCTACCACAGAAGGGAGTGGGCAGCTGTGGCTCTGGAGAAGCTCTGCTTATCCAAATGGAGACAGTTTAGTTTTTGCCAGGCATGTTACTGAGCGTCATTCTGAAGTCTGTAAATACACACCCCACCCCCGTACTACAGCGTTTCCTATTGCGCCACTATAGGCTTTGACAAAGAAGCAAATGTCAACCTCCCTGTTGATCAATATAAATGCCAATTTCCAACCTGTTTTTCAGGATCTTCTGAATCACCACTTATGTTTTCATAACCTTTCTATTCCAATAGCAGTTCTCAATCTCAACTTATTTAAGTCTTTATACAAAATACAAATGAAAATACTTATATCAAAACAAATTACTACTATTGATTGGTACTCTCTATAGCCCTTCAATACAGACTAGGTGTGTTTACTATCAAAGGGGACCTCCTAACTGCAGATGGAGCTAAAGTAGCCAACCACAGCATCTCTTCTAAGACTGAAGAAGAGGCCCAGTTTATCAAGGAGGAAAAAGGTCTCACACTACACTTGTGCAATGCTGAAGAGACCTATAGCAAGGCTCTGAGCAGCCCAGGAGAAGCAGAAGGTCATTGGAGCTGATCACAGGGCTGAAGTTAATGACACCATTGTCTTCGTCAGGTAGGTTCAATAAGATTAGATCGATCTGACAGTCGAAGACTGGTAATATCCCTTCCCAAGGCTGACACATATGGAACTTCAGGTGTCCCATAAGAAATGTCCTTAAACTTTGTACACTCCAGGCACACACAGGCCTGGACTACCATCATGCAAATATTTACTGAGAGTTTCATACTGTGTTAGCCACAGTAGAAAGTGTTAAAAAGAAAGGACTAAAACGTCTAAAGTAAGGGGCTTATAACTTTAATGGGAAAGACAATCATACATAGAATAACAAAAAAGCAGGATAAACTAATGACTGGAGTGAAATAAAAGACAGAACAGGAATGCTCTAGTAAGTTGGGCAACTTTTCTGTTAGAATGAAGAAAAACAAAAACAAACAAACAAACAAACAACCCTGGGGGGGGACTGAAAAGAAGAAAGGCTAGATCCTGTTCATGGTTTCAGAGGTTTCAACCCAGGGTCAGTTGGATTCAGTACTCCACAAAGATGCTCTTTATTGCCGAGGCAGAAGCATAGTATGGACCAACTGGTATCTGAGTTTTGGTAAAAACTGAGGCCAGAACTGACACATTTAAGGAAGAGCATCCTCTCGCACAGAAAATTCCAAAAGTGATGCTGTGACTGTCTCTTGTCTCTTCTCACTGATGACCCTGGCTCAGAAATGCATCAGGTCAAAAGAGGCACTAAGTGCTGGTTAGTTCAAAGACTGTAGTCTATGATCACAGTTCAGCTTTAGTGGGCAACATGCTCAGATTATTTTCTTCTATGAGAAGAGCCATGTATGCCTTTCCTGTAAGCTCAGTTCTTCTTTGTCACATACAGAGCCGTCTCTCCTTGCTCTTATTTTAAATGTTCTCTTCATTTATTCTTACAGTGACTTTAATAAGGACTGTGTATGCCCCTGGTCCATCCCAAACTATCACTGTTGCATTGTTGACGAATCCCTTTGTTAGACCTTTTATGGAGGAGGAGATGAGCCCCAAACCTTTGCTCACTGCTGTAAATTCTCACCCGTGCGTAAGGCATATTAATGACATGTCGACAACACAGAGACTAAATTTCATCTCTGCCACTTACCACTGGGGAACAAAAACCACCACTTGTATGCCTGTTTCCTACCCTCCCTCTATAAACTGGGAATTGTCACTCATTGGGTTACTGTTACAAATGACTAGTTTAAAAGATATGCCAGATGTATTTAAAAAGCAAGTGCTATTATTGCTATGTGAACTAATAGAATTCAGTTACAAGGTGTCTGATATATAAAGACTGTGTCCATGTAGCTTGATTGTGTACACTATCTTAAATTAAAACACACACACACTTAAAATAGTCATCACTTACAAAGCTGAATCATGACATTTCTTTTTAGTGATATCACAGGATCCGTTTTGGAAGCCGAGTGACTGTTCTGTCGCACACGAGGTCACACTCTCAGGCACCAAAACAACCCAAGCCGGTGACGATATGCGTTCCTTACCCCAGGAATAGCAGCATTCCACTTTAGGCAGGACTCTGCTTGGGTGCTAGTGCCCCAGATAGGATTAAGATGTGGCTAAGTCGCATCTTCCCAGGCAACTTGGAGGGGGCCCTTGGGAGTTTAAGACACAGCTCTTCCCAGAGACCCACTAATCCGTGCTCTTTGTTGTGACCAAGCACTGACTTACTAGTGTGCCTTATCCCTGTCTATCTCCGGGCTTCGTTAGCAATTCTCTTCATACCCTGGGCATGAAGCTTCCTCTCAGGTAACCAAGAGCTTTAAAAAGAGAATCTCCAAGAGAAAAAAAAATCTGAGATATCGTGGTGGTTTTTCTACTACACACTAAGATAATTCCAGTTACAATTCAGTGGATCACAGCATCCATCTCCAGAAGAGCCACTGGCAAGCAAAGACCAGGCCTCTGGAAGCACCAAAAAAGCCAAACAGCCATGTAAACAAACAGTCTGGACCAGAACAGTATAAGCACACCTAGCTCTCCTCCTGTGGTCCTACAAAAGAGGGTGGCCTGCCCGCCCTCAGAGTCTACTCTCTTTGGATCAAGGGCAAGTTCAAGCTTTTCAACAACTCCTTTGATCTTCATCAAAGTTCTGGGTTAAACATTCCAGGTTGTTGCTGTCTGCCTTAGTTACTTTGTCTGTTTGTGTGATAAAATATGCTGACAAAAATCAACTGACAGGAGAAAGGGTTTATTCTGGCTCACGGCGCCAAATACAGCCTTTCCTGGCAGCGACGCCTTGGCAGTAGGCACTTCAAGTGACTGGTTATATTGTGTCTACAAACAGGAAGCAAAGATGGATGAATGCGTACTGTACGGTTGCTCAGTTCCTCCCGTGCAGGATCCAGTCAGGCAACGGTGCTTCCCACAGAGGCTGAGCCTGCCCAACACCATCCGTGTGGTCAGGACAATCCCCTGCAGGCACACTCAGAGGCCTGACTGCTAGGAGATGTTAGATTTTACTGAGTCGACCCTTAACATAACCATCACGCATCTATGCATATCCGCTCACAAAGAACTCTACTTCAGTGATGTTCCCAGAGCAAGGCAAGCCCTCTACTTCAACCACCAAGAATTCCTGAGATGCCTGGCTCTCTGTATGCCACACATCACCAGAGCATATGACAGACAGCGTATGACTTGTGGGTATGTTTCTGCCTGGTCAGCCTGTAGGTGATACTCTGACCACAAGAACCTTCAGTCACCCTGAGCTACTCAGTGTGGATAGGAAAGAGAAGCCTACACAGCCTGGTGCTCCTAGCTTGAGTTTGTGTTTGTTTAACAGGCTCTCAGGGGGGAAATATTCTGGGAACCTCCGCATTTATTTCTTCCTTGGCATTTTATTGGAGTATACAACTTGCAACACTGTTTCTTATCAGGAACATATTCTCGGGGTTCTTCCCCCCCCCCCCAGACAGGGTTTCTCTGTGTAGCCCTGGCTATCCTGGAACTCACTCTGTACACCAGGGTGGCCTCGAACTCAGAAATCTGTCTGCCTCTGCCTCCCAAGTGCTGGGATTAAAGGCATGCGCCACCACTGCCCGGCTTCTCGGGGTTTCTTGAGAGTAGTTCTTTTACATATTAGCCAAGGCTTTTTTCCTGGGGGTGGGGTGGGGGGAGGGGGAATGACACAAAGACACAGAGACAGATGACACAGAAACACAGAGATAAACGGACAGAAAAGAGAGATACGCTGAGAGACAGATGGAGGCAGAGAGACAGAAACAAAGACAGAGACACAGAGACAGAGAACACACAAAGATCCTTAAGAAACTTGGCTCATGCAACCCTAGAGGGTAAAAGTTACATGCTCTGTCCTGCAATCCACAGACCAGAGGAAATCAGCAGTGCTTCCTATCACACTCACGGGCTTGATAACCAAGGCTAATGTCCCAGGGCGAACGGAGATGGTCGTCTCAGCTCCAGAAGGAAGCTTGAGCCCACCATTCCTCTACTTTGTTGCTTTCTTCAGGTTACCAACTAGGCTGGAGGATGCTGGTCCACATTGGAGGGCTCCATTGTCTTTGCTCCGTCCATCAATTCAAATGCTAGTCTCATCTGAAAGCACCCTCACAGCCATCAGAAAGAGTGTTTTACCATCCGGCTAGGTATCCCTTGCCCAAACAAGCTGATATTATCACAGGTTGACCCTCTGCCAACTTAGAGCCTATATGTTGTTTCTTCTTAAACCATACTTAATCTCCAAATAATGAGAGTAATTCCACTTAGCATGATCCAACTGTCTCACATATAGGAAAAAATGCCCTAATCTTTCCCACAGTAAAGATGAGGTCCTTGAACGATGCTTAGTTCTCTCTTGACAACTCATAACTTAAATACCATGATACCGAGTTAGCAATACTACATGCTGAAGGGTAGAAAGCCGGTCTACCTTGTGTTGCATTGTAAGGCATTAAGAGAAGAAATTAAAATTGTTTGCTTGTGATACGTATACACACATGAATTTATAACAAAATAAGGAGGAGATAATCTTGATCATCGTCCTCATTCCTATTACTGGAGACAGGAAAGTAGATAGACGCAACTATCTTCTGATATGCTGTCTGTATTTCTCTTGTCTTCAGAAAGTGCTTCCTTACCTAACTGGTGATGCCTAACCAGCTGTTTCTTTACCTGGTGGAGTAGGTCAAATCTGTTTGTGCAGGCTCTTTGCCACGAGTAGTATTACCTGGATTGGGTTGTAGCTTTTCATTGGCCTTAATCCCAGGGCATGGCCATATGAAGAGCCACAGTTAAGAAATTTCTTAGACTCTCTTTTCTCCATTGTAGAACAGTAGTTCAATTTCCCCTTAAGTAGTACAGCTAACACACCCCTGCAATGCTGTAGCCCCTTATTTGTTGGTATAGAGCTATGAGGAGTGCACAGCATCTGGGAACAGGGCTAACTTTCAGTTCAGTAGATTCCTTATTGAGTCTTATGGCAGGAATACGCCTCAGTGTGTAACAGACTCCGCTCTAGCCTGGTAGAAGGCAAAACATCAGCAACACAAGCAAGAATTCTGTTAGGAGTCGCTAGCAAACAGGGACATCTTCACTTTGTATTTCAGGATGGGTCTTGGCTAATAAAGAGTACCATTTAAGGACACTGATTCCGAACGTATAGAGAACCTTGCCCCAGACCTAACATGCACTATGAGCGAATCCTTAAAACATCATTCAGTCCTTTCATCAAGGCAGCCGCTTCCGTTTGGAGAGTGTGAGAAGCCTGGTGAATAATTCCACAGCGCGGGCCTTTTGCCACCCCTCCTTGGCTGCGAAGTGCACTGTCTAATAAGAAGCAGTGCAGTATGGAATAGTCTAACAGAATCGTTCTGTCAGCTCATGGGTGGTCGTGTTGGCTGAAAGTGGGAGCCCAAATTCCATTGTAAGTGGGGAAGCAGCTTCAACTCATAAAGATTCATAAGGCTATAGGGGTTCAACATCTCCAGTTTCATCAAGGATTTTCTGCATATTCCCACCACAACTGGCAGGACCCCGATATTTTCCAATCAGTGGCCCCACTTTTTTTTTTTACCAGAGACATATATAAGACCTGGAGTTTTAGTTCTATTACAACTAGCCAATCACGGGATGAGATTCTGTGTTTGCTTTTCAGCCATTTAAGCCCTCCAGCTGCAAGATAAGATATGCCTACAGAACACACACAGAAGCTTATCAATGCTTTAGGAAGCACTTTAATCTACAAAACGAAAACTGGATTAATTTACTGCATTGTCCAGGATCAGACCATAGGCACAACCCACCAACATTATCATAGTCTCTACGTTCTAAAAATGTTCAAAGGTTCTATGTTAATAACAATTGTCAGTTTGACAATATCTAGGCTCAACAGGACAACAAGCCTCTGTATGTCTGTATGTCTGTATGTCTGTATGTCTGTATGTCTGTATATCTGTATGTCTGTATGTCTGTATGTCTGTGAGGGGTTATTTAGGTTTGGATACACAAGCTAGGAAGAGCCACCCTAAATGTGAGTGGCATCCTAGCATGGACTGGAGATCCTAGACTGAAATATTAGGAGAGGATGGGGGTGGGGGGGGGGAGACTGCTCAGTCAGCATAAACTATGAGCGGGAGCTGAAAGACTGGAGAGGCTCTTTACCCATGGTGGGTGAAGAGCAGACTGGAGTTACTCAAAGAATTAGAATTTTATTTGGGAACCCATGATATTCATATAGAAAAGCACACTCACGTACAAGCAGAAACATGTCACCTTAAGAGTATAGATCACATGTTCAAAGAGGAAAGATAGTTGCCACATTCTTCAGGCACTCAACCTGTGAGAGCACACATTCTATTCCTAGCATGTGGGAGGCTGAGGCAGAAGGACAGCAGATGTGAGGTGAGCTCCGGCCACACAGGGAAACCTGTCTTAAACACAACAAAGAAAAGGGAAAGGAGATGATGGGCAAGAACACTTCTGTGCATGCTCTGTTCATACTGTAGGGTCCTTTCCACGCAGTGTTTAAAAGAATGGGTTGACAGATGCAAGCACTAGTCTGAAGACACATTGATCTAAGTGTTTGTCTTTGATGCTGCCTGCCTCATTTGGTGACCCCTATCTCCTACAGACAGTGATTAGGAGTGTCTGGTAGAGATGCAGGCCATGTGTCACAGGTTATCTGCTATGGGAAACACATGCTCATTTGCATCTTTAAATGTGATTAGATTCGAGAGCCAATGCCAGAAACTGCAAGTGTAGTTTGCAGTAACTCAGAAAAAAAAATTCTTAAAGTTCTGGTTCTTTAGAAACACTCCCACTATCAAACTTCTTATTAGTTAGAGTTTTCCAGAATTATAGAAGTTTGTGTGTGTGTGTGTGGCTGTGTGTGTATGTCTGTGTGTATGTGTCTGACTGTATGTATATGTGTGTGAGCTTATGTATGTATATCTGTGTGTGCATGTGTATGTGAGTCTATGTATGTGTATCTGTGTGTATGTGTGTGAGTCTATGTGTGTCTGTTTGTCTGTGTCTCTCTGTGAGAGTATCTATGTATCTCTGTCTCTCTGACTCCCTCCCTCTCTGTGTGTATTTGTGTATGACCATGTGTGTGTGTGTGTGTGTTGTGTGTGTATGTCTGACTATGTGTCTGTGTGTATGTGTTTGTGTGTGTGTGAGTCTATGTATGTGTATGTGAGTATGTGTATGTCTGTGTGTCTCTGAGTCTGTGTATCTATGTCTCTCTCCCCACCCCCATGTGTGTGTCTGTGTGTATGTGTGTGCCTGACGGCCTGGGAACTAGAAGTATTACCATCTAGGAGCAGGAAGAGGTGCACAGTCATTCCCGGACAGCACAGTTTCACCAGTCTCCACCCTATGGCTTTGGATGATGCTCACCCACTTCTGCCTAGGAACATCCTCTTTCCCTGGTTTGTGAATTTATATGATCATTTCCTCTGCAAATATCTTCACAGACACACCCTCAAAACAAGGCTTTATCAGATTTCCTGGCATGATATAGCCCAGTCAGGTTGATGTATAAAATTAGCCCCAAACTTTCCTTCCCTGGGATGAAGGTTGGTAGTATTATGCCTCCATTGCAGAAGGATGCCTTGCTGTTCCCATGTGGCCCCCTCAGTTCAGACACCCTAATGTTGCTGAAGATGTGTGAAAAGATGTCTTTTTCAAAATGCCAAATTGTGGCTCTCTGCTCATCCCAGTTCCAGAGACAGTCTTTTCCCCTCTTGCAGTGCCAGCCTTGTCCCTTAGACAGAACTGTGAAGGTCAGAGTGAATGGATTTAGCCATATTGGGTACCTGGTTATGGGCTGCCAGCTCATCTGGCAAAGTGGAGATTGTTGCCATCAATGAGCCCTTCATTGACCTCGGCTGCATGGTCTACATGTTCCAGAATGACACTATCCACAGCAAGTTCAACGGCACAGTTGAGGCTGAGAATAGGAAGCTTGTCATCAATGGGAAGCCCATCACCATCTTCCAGGAGTGAGATCCCGCTAACATCAAATGGGGTGGTTGATGCTGGTGCTGAGTATGTCCTGGAGTCTACTGACATCTTCACCACCATGGGTGGTGCCAAAAAGGTTATCATCTCTGTCCCTTCTGCTTATGCCCCATGTTTGTGATAGATGTGAACCACAAGAAGTATGACAACTTGCTCGATTGTCAGCAATGCTTCCTGCACCATCAACTGCTTGACTCCCCCTGGCCAAGGTCATTCATGACAATTTTGGCATCATGGAAAGACTCATGACCACAGTCTATACCATTACTGCCACTCAGAAGACTGTGGGTGGTCCCTCTGGAAAGCTGAGTCATGATGGCAGTGGGGTTGCCCAAAACATCATCCCTATATCCACTGGTGCCGCCACGTCTATGAACAAGGTCATCCCAGAGATGAACAGGAACCTCACTGGCATGTCCTTCCATGTTCCTACCCCCAATGTGTCCTTCGTGGATCTGACGTGCTGCCTGGAGAAACCTGCCAAGTATGATGACATCAAGAAGGTGGTGAAGCAGGCATCTGAGAGCCCACTGAAGGGCATCCTGGGCTACACTGAGGGCCAGGTTGTCTCCTGAGACTTCAACAGCAACTCCCACTCTTCCACCTTATGCCAGGGCTGGCATTGCTCTCAATAACAACTTTGTAAAGTTCATTTCCTGGTATGACAATGAATATGGCTACAGCAACAGAGGGGTGGACCTCAGGAGTCCCTATCCCAACTCAGTCCCCAATACTGAGCATCCCTCTCACAGTTTCCATCCCAGACTCCCACAATAACAGGAGGGACCTAGGAAGCCCTACCCCTGGAATACCATCAATAAAGTTCATTGTACCACCACCACCACCACAACAACAACAATAATAATAATATTAAGAAGAACAACAACAAGAACAACAAGAAGAACAAGAACAGGAAGAAGAACAAGAAAAAGAGATACCAAATTGCAAAAGTCTTACAAGACTATTGCCATAGTGATGCCCACCTACGCCCAGGCCTGACTCTGCCACACTTAGTCCCATTGTGGCTAGAACTATGTGATATGTTTGCAAAAACACCTCTGGGCAGTTAAGTACTTGATGAATGATTTTTGTTAAGGTGTGAAAGCTGAAGAATTGAGGAATGAAACATTCCCTGAAACTAAGAGTTCCATGCTGAGTGAATTCACCTTTCAGAATGATGGTCTAGCTAGCAAGCCCCACTCTACACTACCCAGTACACAGGGAAGCCGACGGCAGTCATGGGCACAGGGCTAGGCATGTGGGACCAGAGCCACAGCACCATATTCTTCCGTGCCAAACTGTCTCTACTACATAAAAAGAAAAGCAATAAGATCTTAAATTCAAGAACCACACTGGGAAAATATTAACCAACAAAGAAGACTAGGAACTCCCAATGCAGAATTGAGCGAAACCCCCTTAGACCTCACACTAAAGAAGAACAGGTATTTATATAAAAATGTTAAACTTAGCAAGCCAAACACAGGTTCATGAAAGTAAGAGTGATGGAGAGGTTAGAGCCCTTAAGAAAAGTAGAGAGTGAGGGAGAGGTTAGAGATGGGGTAAATGTCAGACCATTTCCTTAGCAGAGTTGTGAGAGTGTTGTATGCTCAGGGGTGGATGGATGGAAAACCATGATTCACTGCTAAGAGAGGGAGAACCTTCCAGAAATGAATGGAGCAGTTAGAGAAAGTGAGGATTCATAAACCATGGGGATTGGGCATATCGATCTGCACACACTGGTCGGTGAAAACATGGAGCTGAGTGCTGATCGGACTGTCTAACGGTCCATCCAAAGCAGTCAGGGCCTTTGCTGAGCTGACGCTGGAGGAGTCCTGCCCAGGCAGTTCCAAGCTGGCTCTTAAGAAATTCTGCACACTTTCCCACGAAGGTCAGGAGCCTCCAACATTGAAGTCCCCTCTGAATCCAGACCATCCTCTCCTCTGATCTCCAGGGAGAGCAGTGTCCAAGCTTCTCCAGGATACTTAGTCACAGTTTGTAGCGTGAATGATTACCCCAGTGGCCTCACTACTCCAACCAATTTTAAAGACAATGGAGAGGCAAGTCAGAAAGCCATCTAAATCGCAGGACGCTGCAGAGCAAAGGGCTTGCTCATGATTTAGACATCATAAGATCTCATCAACGGGTTGGTAAGGAAGAATACTAGGGATGGATACTTTGAGTCACGAAGACATCTTTTATAAAGATATCCGGCTGATGGCATTGTACATCAAGTAGGAACTTAGAGGCATTAAAAATTAATAGAAAAGTGTATGAATAATGGATTTGTGGCAGTGTGCAAAGCAACCATACACTAAACCCCAAGTTAGAGAACACATTGCTGAAAGGGCGCTACAGGCTATGCAACTTTAGTCTTCTCGCAGAGAACAAAAATGAGACACAACACATCTGACTTGGGCCCAGTGAAGGATGCTGAGCTATCCTGCTGCTTTTGCTGAGAAAGCACTGTGCAAGGTCTGCTTTTACTGCGTTGTCCTCGGGATGTGGATGTGGCCGTAAGCTTCTAAGCTGAGACTGCAGTAAACCCAACCCCCTTGGACCAACCCAACCTCTCAACAGTAGATCCATCAGAATGCTGGCCAAACTAGTTTGGGTCAGCCACTGTGAAACCCTGCTGTGGAGGATCCCCACAGAGGATCAAATGGGGTTGGGGATCAAGAATAAGGTAGTGTTCGCCCAAGCCTCCACCACCACCCTGCCCTTATCTTTTCCACCAAGCTTGTTTTTGATAGTCAAAGAAAAAAGTTGTAATCTAGCCATCTCTGCACTCTTTTTTTTTTCTTCCCCCAAAGGTTTGGTTATCTCCAAAGAATGGTAGTTTCCTGTGTTTTCCTTCTCATCCTATGAATATCTCATGACTCAGTTATCAAAAATAATAAACAAAATAAAAAGCAAGCAAAAAACCCCATCAGCTATAAAATAGACTGCCTAAGGTACACACACACACACACAGCGGACACACTTGAAGCTTAAGTTTTATATGATATGTTGGTTCCACAAGAGAAAAAATAAAAAGACCATTCATTCCCTGGCAAGGACAAGCCTGATAACACAGGTGATGGGGCAAACATTTCCAGCTTGCTTCCCTTCTTGGCTTCCTGGATGCAGCTCATTTTTACCCTAAAGGGTTTTCATGGTAATGAAGTCTGTACTCACAAATCAAGCCTTCCTCAGTAGAGCTACCTCGGGACTCTTGTGTGTGGTGTAGCTGTGTGTGTGGCCACGACCCGTTTCTGAGTGTGTGTGAGCATGTGTGTTAGGAGGAAGGAATGTTAGCATCAGCGTACTTTCAAAGCTGATCACAAAGGATCAAATAAGATATGGCTCTAACTTAAGGAGACGCTAAAAAATCTTCTGACCGCCTTATCTAACAGCGTTCTCGGGCTGGTTCCCTGGTATAAAGAGCTGGGGTAATAACTTTATTTAGTGCTTTGATTCCCCCCACCCCAGATTGCTAGTGGAAAGTCAAAGATGCTGATTTATAAGCAGAGGTTTCTTTAGGACTATTTTTAGAACAATGCTGTACCAGGTTTATAGGAGGGGGGCTGGAGCCACTTCTGAACAGAGCAGCATTTCACTGCATAATAACCAAGTACTAATTGCTCTTTGTCATCACTTTTTATGCAAATTGCCCTGCAGCATTTGCCCAATATGCATTCTACATTTTAACAAAGAGAGTGGAGTCTCGATGAGCAAGAATCCTATACCCAAGCAAAAATTAAAAAAAAAAAACAGCTATAAAACAGACTGCCTAAGGTACACACAGTCACATAGACATTGTTTTGTTCTGTGTCTGATTGACCAATAGGAATCCTTTGAACCCCAAGTAATGGTTTATGTGTTAAGCAAAAAATAAAATGTGTGTACAAAATCTGCACATTTTGCTTCTCAGACAGTATCATTTTCCCTGAAGACTTGATACCAGGCTAAAATGTGGATTGCTGGGGAATCAAAGCCTGCCAAGGCTGTTTTAAAGGCTTCCACTATCCGAGCCTAAGTTCCGAGTTTGAAGCACGCCTCGAAAAGCGTGCCCAGATTCCAGTCTGGATACCATCACTGGCCTCTATCAAATTGCCAGGGAAGTAAACATGGCTTAAACTTGGGGAATCTTCAGAGGGAAACCAAACTTCAAACCCAGCCTTCGAGGTTATCATGAAGATACATTTGTCAAGGTAAGAGGCTAGGACATATTTTATTTAACAGTCTGTTAGCTTGATCTATACCATCTAAATATTTAAACATAAGCTATGAGAGACTCCATTTGCACAAGGCCCTGGGCCTCACTGAAGTTAGGTCTACTCCTTGGAAGCCCCCACCCCCCCACTCCTGACTCCCAAGTGTCAGTGGGATGTTTCTTCTGAAAAGGACATAAAATCCAAAGATCAGCGCCTCTGCCTTTCAGTAAATCCACACTTTGCAAGCAGAAATAGCCAGCATGGAATTTTTTTTTTTGAGCTGGTGCTGTTCATGAAGACCCCATGTCCAGACGCTCAGCAATGGACCATTGCCATGTTGAAACGACCTTTCCTAGGTGCTGTTTCCAAAGACAGATAAATCCCGGAATGACAGTTACCATGCCAGTGTAGTCCCAGACTTCAAAGCCATTTACAGCTTTAAAGTAGCTGTCCAGGTGCCTTCTTCGAGGTTGGATGTGCAAGGCGCTATCTACCTGCTCTTGCGTGCGCACATGTCCCACTCCAGAGCAGCACTTACCTTGAGTTGTTGGATCAGTGTGGGCTGAGAGACTGGCACTCCTGGTCCCAGACTCTCTCCATTAGACAGCCTGATTAGGCGATGAAATAGTGGCAGCCATGAGCTTCTGGGCCCAGGAAATGTACTGTGAAGGGTGTAATGAATTACTTATGCCGTGTAGTGTATGTATAAATCATATTAAAGCATGCTGAATAGTACATTATCATGCTTCTCTTTTGCATTACAAAAGTAACTAATGTAAGCTGCAAAATGTACTTTTAATCCATTATTCATTTCTAAAAGTAGTCAGACCGTGATCCAACTACCATAAAAAGCTACCAGTATAAGCAAATATGTTTCTCAATTCGGGAGGTTGAAAGAGCATGGTTTTCGAATCGATTTCAAATTGTGAAGCATTTATCAAAACTTATATTAAACCTTTGCACTCCTAGCCTAGTCCGGGAGCAGGAATTATGACAAGCCCGAACTTTTTCCCTCAAGGAGAGTATTATTTTCAAACTCAGAGACCCATGCAGTTCTTTTCATCCTGTGAGAGTCTCTGTTTGCTTTATCTCACTCTTAATATTTACACTGGATCAAATATCTATTTTTAGTGACCTTTCTCATTCAGGCTCAACCCTGTGTGCTCTGATTTTTCCACCATGTCTGCTCCTGTGTGCTCAGAGTCTCTCCCAACAATGTTTGCCCAGTGCACAAGCAAGGACTTGGAGCAAGCTTCCCCAGCTACCTCATGCACACTCTCCTTTAGAGGACCTACTGGTCATAGCTTAAAGGGGAGAGAGCAAGTGTGGAAAGGCTGATAGAAACTGACCAAAAGCCACACAAACTAAAGGTGACAAACCAAACACACATTGTAGCCTCTATTGCAAAGGGTCGAACTCCTTAATGTTTGGCATAAAAATTGAGAGAAGTCCAACAACCTAACAGTACCTGAATCAAAGACGGTTTGTGGAAAGTATGGGAACTTACCCTCAATCCCATGGATGGCAATCGGACACTCCCTATCCACGCTAATGCTTTGACCTATAACATCATTTCTGGGAATGCCGTTTACACAGTCTTGTTATATGTGACTATGGAATGCCCACACATGCCAGTCTGACAGCTTGATCCCAAGTTAGTGGTCCTCTCTGAGGCAGTAGAAACTTTAAGGCAAATCCTGTTACTGGCCTTCTTTTTTTTCTTCTCAACCGTGAGAAGACCACCTCCAGCCTATGTCAAGGTGCTGTGCCTATCACAGGCCCACAGAGAGGAAGCCAGCCAACCTTGCCCTGAGACCTCTCAAACTTTGAGCCAGAACGAACCCTTACTTCCTGTGAGTTGTTCTCTCAAGCAATTGTCACTACAGAGCTAAACAAAGAATTCTCAACCGAGGAATACTGAAGGGCTGAGAATCACTTGAAAAAAATGTTCAACATCCTTAATCATCAGGGAAATGCAAATCAAAACAACCCTAAGATTCTACCTCACACCCGTCAGAATGGCTAGGATCAAAGATTCAGATGACAGCAGATGCTGGTGAGGATGTGGAGAAAGAGGAACACTCCTCCATTGTTGGTGGGATTGCAAGCTTGTACAACCACTCTAGAAGTGAGTCTGGTGGTTCCTCAAAAAAAATTAGACATACTGGTGGTTCCTCAGAAAATTGTACATAGAGGTAACGGAAGATCCAGCAATACCTCTCCTGGGCATATACCCCAAAAATGCTCCAACATGTAATAAGGACACATGCTCCACTATGTTCATAGCAGTCCTATTTATAATAGTCAAAAGCTGGAAAGAACCCAGATGTCCCTCAACAGAAGAATAGATACAGAAAATGTGGTACATTTACACAATGGAGAACTACTCAGCTATGAAAAACAATCATTTTATGAAATTTTTGGACAAATGGATATATCTGGAGGATATCATCCTTAGTGAAGTAACCCAATCACAAAAGAAGTCACTTGATATGCACTCACTGATAAGTGGATATTAGCCCAGAAACCTAGAATACCCAAGATACAACTTCCAAAACACAAGAAAATCAAGAAGGAAGACCAACTCGTGGATACTTCATTCCTCCCTAGAATAGGGAATAAAATATCCATGGAAGGAGTTGCAGAGACAAAGTTTGGAGCTAAGAAGAAAGGATGGACCATCCAGAGACTGCCCCACCCAGGGGTCCATCCCATAATCAGCCACCAAACGCAGACACTATTGCATACACTAGCAAGATTTTGCTGAAAGGACCCTGATATAGCTGTCTCCTGTGAGGCTTTGCCAGTGCCTGGCAAATACAGAAGTGGATGCTCACAGTCATCTATTGGATGGAACACAGGGCCCCCAATGGAGGACCTAGAGAAGGTACCCAAGAGCTGAAGGGGTCTGCAACCCTATAGGTGGAACAACAATATGAACTAATCAGTACCCCCAGATCTCGTGTCTCTAGCTGCATATGTAGCAGAAGATGGCCTAGTTGGCCATCATTGGGAAGAGAGGCCCCTTGGTCTAGCAAACTTTATATGCCCCAGGACAGGGGAAAGCCAGGGCCAAGAAGTGGGAGTGAGTGGGTAGGAGATCAGGGCTGGGGGAGGGTATAGGGGACTTTTGGGATAGCATTTGAAATGTAAATGAAGAAAATATCTAATAAAAAATGGGAAAAAAAGAAAGAAAACAAACACAAACACAAAGGTGACCTGCGCTGCCATCCCAGTGGAGCTTTGCAGAATAGCAGAAGTTTGAATACCACTGAGGTACCTATGAACAGGTATAAAGTTTAATGTCCTGTGCCTACTCGGATAAGTCATGAATATTTGCCTGAACCTTACTCTGGATGTCTGCAGAGATCAGCATTTAAATAGGTCAATAGTTAAAGAAATTAAGCTGGCCTCTGTAGTGGGGCTAGGCAGTGTAGTGGGGCTACATTCAGTCAGTTGAAGGTCTGAATAGAATAAAAAGACAGGCTCCCAAAAAGCAAAGAATTTTCCTGCCTGGTGCACTAAACTGGTGCACTGGGTTGGTTTTTTTTTTGTTTGTTTGTTTTTTGTTTTTTTGTTTTTTCCTGCCTTCTGATCCAACCTAAATCACAGGGTCTTCCTGGATTCCAAGCATCCTGGCCTCCAGAACAGAGCTGTACCTTCTACTCTCCGAGATCTCTGACTGAGCTCATCTTAGAAGCAGTGGGGCTCCATAGTCACCCAGTGCTCCTTATCTTAAGGATCTTCTTATGTCTGTTCATCCCATTGACTTTGTGTCTGAAGTACTCTGACTAACGCAACAGGGAGCTCATTAAATAAACACAGTATGCACACAATGAATAGTGCTTAGCTCTGGGAAAGCAGATGGGGGAGATTTTGGCCCACTGACATGGAAAGATCCTCAGGATGTAATGGCTGTTAGGTACAGAGCAGGACATACTGATTGCTGACCTTTGCATAAGGGGGAAAGAGGAAAATGTTATATATTTGTAATTGAATATATCTACATTAAGAAAACATTTTTATTTATATTTTTTGAAATACAAGTATAATTCCATTGGTTCCCCACTTCTGTTCCTCCTTCAAACCTTTCCCATGCACCCTCTCTCAGATTCATGACCCCATCTTTTATACATATATATATGTGCACATATATATGCATACATATATACACACACATACATGTGTATATTTAAATTAAATACATAGTATATATATCCCTAAATATACAAATATAGCCTGCGCAGTCTGTATAATGCTACTTGTGTGTATATAACGATAGGGCTGGCCACTTGCTATTGGAGAGCCATTAGAGGCTCTCCCCTCAGGAAGACTATTTCTCCCTCCCTGGGCATCCTTAGTTGCCTGTGGTTCTTCATCTAGGGCTGAGGTCCGTGAGCTTTTCCCCCTTTCACGTTAGTGTGTCTGTTGGGAGTGTCCTTCCTCGGGGCTCGCTTGGGAAGCTGATGAGAGTTCATGGGTATCATTTCTCTGACATCCCTGGAGGCTCAGTCTCACAGCCAAGTTCTCGTTCCTCTGGCCTTTCCACGCCCTCTCCCACTGTGATTCCTAAGCCTTAGGCTAGACGCATCAGGCAGAGCTGGACACTTCATAGTTGCTTGCTCTTTGCCCTTTGATCAGTTGTGGTTTTCTGTAGAGACCTCTGTCTGTTGCAAGGAAATAGTTCTTTAAGGAGGGAGGACACCTATACAGCCACTGTGGTAGAGTACTTGCTTAGCAAGCCAGACCCTGGGCTCCATCCCCAATGCCCCCCCCCCACAGAAGACACCTGGAATTGTTTTTACCCCCTTAGGCAACTATAACCATGTAACCACATCTTTCTAATCTGATGATAGTAATTTCACATTTCCTTCCAGAGAGAGCAAAATGCTTCCTACTTCAAACGAGTTTTTCATTCATTGAAACTAAAGAATCTATATTTCTCATTTTAAGACAACAGTTCCTATGGGAACAAAGTATCAGTTTCTCTTAGCAACCGCTGCAAGCATTTACAACATTGATAAACTTGGTTTCAACACAAAGCTACTTTCAGTAAGAGCTTATTGCTGCCATCATAGAAACAAAAACCGAAAGTCCTAAGCAGGATATAAAATCACATCACATAAATTATGAAAACTGGGTAATAATTACCTATGAACGGAAACAAAAAGACCTCAAAGGAACAATTTAAAACAGTAACTTACCTTCTTTGCTTCTGTTTTTTCCAAATTTTTGTTTTGTGAGTAACTGACTGTGCCAGAGAAGAAAACCCTAGACTGCAATCAGGTAGAGGGGGATGGGTATACTACGCATTGCAGCAAAGGTCTGTGTGAGGGCCTTTGCATGGACAGTGTCAGCTTCAGATCTCTCTCTCCCTAAGGCCCAAATACTTACCCACTGGGTCCAGCTCTTCCGACAAAAAAGTAAAGTCTAAATTTATTTTAAACTACAACATTCCATAATCTTGTATGTTTAAGTCCCCATTATCATATGCAATGTATTGATACAATAGTGAAGTCAACCACTGAAAAACATAAAAAGAAACCACTACATGAGCTTTTCAAAGTCAGGTGCCTGGAAGCCCTGCACTTAAGGCTCAGGCAACGTCATACGCAGAAAAGCAGTTGGAAAGTCTGTAAGAGTCAGAGGACCAGGATGACAGCTTTGAGACAGCCTCTTCTTTAAAAAAAAACCCAAAGAGGTCAGGAGTGGGTGGATGGGGGCGAGGAAAGCTGGATGTGGGAGGTGCTGACAGAAGGAGTAAGGGAAATGTGATCAAGATACATTGTATAAAACTCTCAAAGAATCAATGAAAATATGATATTAAAGCAAAAGGTGTGGGTCACAGCCTACTTTTGCCCAGCAGTGTTTAGGCTACTTCCCAAGTGTCAGTATTTTTCCCCACAGCTGAGAACTCCGGAGATGCCACATTCTATGTCCAAATGTTGGGGTCATAGGAAGCATTGTCATAAGATGAGGAGCCTTCACCAAGGTTACCCCCAGCCAAATGGTAAAATTGGATTTTGGACAGTTTTGGTCACACAGTATTTACCTCCCTCAGCTGTGTATACACGGCTCACCTTGCTATGCTAATTTGTGGTATGGGTTCCATCCATATTTTTCACATCTTTGAGACGTCGTTCCGCACCATCTGCACCACCCTAGGTGACTCATCTCTGAAGCGTATCTGACTCCCCTCACATGCGCGCGCAGCCTGATTCTCAGAACATGAATGTTGCCCATTGTGCTGGAGGCGTGCCTCTCATTCCCTGACAGAAGCGAAGCGTGTTTTGGCATACGCCACTGTGGCAGATCTTCCTCCAAAGATAGGAAAGCTATCACTGAAACTGGGAGACAAAGAACCATTCCTGAATTATTAGGGTTTAGCAGTCATATCCAAAAGTCAACACGCCTAGGCCAATGTGGTACCTGTCTATGATCTTAGCCCTGGCTAGGCTGAAGTAGAAGGGTTACAGTATGCCAGTGTGGGACCCCCCCCCCCTACGTCATCATCCCATGTGTTGACAAATCAAAGAAAAAGACCAACAGGCTTTGGCTGAGAGCATCCTTCTTTGGTGAAAATGAGCTCAGATCTACTGATAAGCAAATGGAGACGACATCATTGAGGCATTGCTTCTTAATGACAAACAGAATTTCACAATTCAGGACAGCAATGTCTTTTTAAGATGGTCATCATTAAAACCAGATCTTAATGTATTATCAGGAGGAGATAGCCCAACGGCTGTAGGACGCTGAGTTTCATTCCAGTGGGATTGGGATTCATAGTATGGTGGATTGTTAAACCACCATATATTTTATATAAACACATCTCCTGGGTTAAGAGAAGAAGTAAACAAATCAGGGTGCAGAATGCTTGAAGTAGAGCTAATGGACTATGTTTTAAAGATGTTCTCACCTTTCAAAAGATCACTTATATAAATAGACTTTGAAGTAATATTCCAGCCACATCCGGGATGACTTTGGCTCTGCCATTGATGTTTTCGCTCTTGGTCTGACTGTTGAGTGTGTTCACGTTGAGAACACTCACTAAACTGTGAACTTCTGACCTGTAACCTTTATGTATGTTGTATTTGAGAGGGGGAAAGGCCTGCATAAATACTCTCTCGGTTTATAATCTAATGTGTTCACAAACTTTTGTAAATATTAAGCTGCTCTGTCTTTTGATGACATGTTGTAAAGCCGAGGTGAAGGAGAGACAAAGGAACAGGACAGAGCCTACCTCTGAAATCTCAAGAATGAGACCCACCCATGAGGTAGGAATGAAGAACTAAGCTGGGGGTTCAATGGAACGCTTTGTCGACAAAATACTGTGACCATCTGGTGACGCCATTTTTAGGGTAATGTCAGAACTGACTATTATAATAATTAGTCTCTTTCTAAAAGAAGACAGATCGGATTCATGACATGAAGCAATGTCGTTTTTTCCAAAGACGAGCTCTTTACTGCTAAGGGAGGTAGTGTAAAGTCATCAATGCCAGGATTTAAATACTGAACAGGCCAATTTTAGCTACACAGCACTGGGCATATTAACCTATCTGACCCTTAATTTGTTCATCTGTACAAGAGAGATAATAAGACCTACCCTGTGGAGTTGTTATGAAAATTAAGCAAACAACACACTTGACACTTCAGGCTACTGCCCAGATCAATGGCAACAGCAGCAATTATTATACCAAACATGAGAATTTGAGTGTGTGTGTGTGTGTGTGTGTGTGTTTTCATTTGTAATCACCTAATTTATTTAAAAGCAAAATTGAATGTTTTGGTCAAACTTTTATTTTATTTTTTTCCTGCAGGTTGCTCCTGATGGTGTTTTTACATCAGGAGCAGTAAGTGATGTCTATATGTGAGAGATGGAGAGGGGCTGGACCTTCTAGTTCTTAGTAGACTGGGAAGCGTGAGGTGGAAAACTCCTAAGTGGTGCTGTGCGTTGATGTGTGAATGCTAAGTAGCTTAATACAACACCTCCCCACCCCAGACACACTGGGCCTTTAATTTCCTTTACACAGTTGCCTAAGTAAGATTTATCACCCTTGACCTGGGGGACAGCGCAGGCAAACAGAGCAGCCCACTGGGCAGGCTGCTTTCACTTGGAAATGTTTCTGAGCAAGCTGTAGCTTAACTTTGCCACCCAAATCAAAATGCAGTGGTCAGGTCGTATTTCGATAGCGCTTGGGTCTAGATTTTGGTTTCAGGATTTCTAAGTATTGAGGTTTATGCCACTATCTTGGTTAGCATCAGTTAGATCTGTATCTACAGAAAGCCCTGTTAACAGAAGCAGAAACCTGTTCATATAAAACTCCCTTTAAAACAACCCGGAGCCCAGCTGAAGCCCAGGGACTGGAGCAGTCACAACCGTCTCCATGTGCCCGGCTGCTTTTGTAGCTGAGGCTGTTGAACTGGAACCAAATTCACCCCGGCCAAGCTTGTCATGGCAAGTCTGGTAGATGAAACTGGCCTTGTTTTTAATTTCATTTCCTTTTTTATTGAAAAAAAAATATATATCTGTTATTTGCTTTTCTAAGTTACACTAAAATGCAAGTCTGCTGCCGACTCTGCCTGTTTGCGCAGGCTAAAGCACAATGTTTTGTGGAAAGCGACGTGGTGCAGTCCAGCCTGACTATTAGAGCTGCCCAAGGAGGGCTATTAGAAGGAGCCACCTGGAACTCACTCTCCCCATGTTGCTGCTGAAGAAAGCCTCTGGAAGCTTACATACCACTCAGGCTGCTTCAGGGCTGGAAGAGAGTGGGAGGGGTTTGTCTCCTTTTAAAGAGGAAATCCTTGGGAGGCTGCAGTAGTCTTTGACTCCAGCAAATACTGGATGCTAATATTTTCTGGTTTCTAACCTTGACTCTATTGTAGGTGCTCATTTCATCCCCTGGAAGGCTTTATGCCTCAATTTCACTGTCACGACATAGGAGTAACACAGACATTCTTTGTTTCCCACAGCTGATGTATCTATCCTTGAGGCTGCGAACCGAATGTTGGAAATAAAATCGCAAACTTTGCATATATTAAAAAAGTATTTTTCTGAACTTTCTAGATGAATCATTTTGTCAAAGAAAGAATTCTGAATAGCTTAACTTAAAAAAAAAAAGTTCAGGGCTCAGTGTTAAGAGTTTATATTACTCTTACAGGAAACCAGAATTCAATCAGTCCACAAATCCCAGGTTGGGTGGCTCATAGTTATCTGTCACTCTACCATTAGAGAACACCATCTTCTGGTCTCTAAGAAAGGGATTTGTGTGTGGCACGTGCGCACGCTCACGCACTCGCGCGCGCGCACACACAGACAGAGCATTAAGACTAAAATAAGTCTTAAAAAATAAATTTAGTTTTTAGTATTATTTTATTATGACGGTAAATTTCATCAGGCTGACAGCATTTGAAACCATCTAGAGGTCACACTTGAGGTCACACCTCCAAGTGTGGTTAAGAGGTTCCAGAGGAGTTTAACCGAAGAAGGAAGAACTACCCTGAACATGGACTGGTAGCATCATCCTGCTGGAATGCACAAAAAAGGAGAAAGCTGGCTGCACACCAGCATTCATCTCTCTCCGACTCCTGGCGTCTGATGTGAGCATCTGAGGCCCTGTCCCGATGCCATGAAATACTGTCTCTCTCAGATCATGAGTCAACCCTCCCATCCCTAAGTTACCCTGTCACAGCACCAAGAAAAGCAGCTAATGAGAGTCTATCCTTCTAAAATTTGGACACATTTTAAAAGGGAGTGTATGCTGTTGAATCGGGGTCCACTCCTAAGTGTTAGCCTGATGAGAGCACCTTTCTTCCCTCCCTGAATTTCCTGGCAGGACAAAATCTCAGTGTAAGTTGGGCCCAGGGACATTTCCTGAGTCTTGCTCCTTGGTTCCTTGTTCAGTATCTTGTTTCAGCGTAGGAGAGTGAGAGAGGGCAAACAGGCCTGTGTCATTACAGGATGAGTCTTGAGACATTAAAATCACCCTGTGTTGTTGCGGGTTGGGGGCGGGCAGGAGGATGAAGAGCAGAAGCCTAAGCTGGAGAGATAGGAGAGCAGAGAGGAAGAAGATCTTGGGCACAAAGGAAGCTCAGCAGAAGTGATGCAGGATGTGGCAAGGCCACGGGGCTAAGGGAAAAGTGTGATGGATCCGTGACAAACAGCTGAGACCTGAGATGGAGCCTAGGCAAGCGTCTGTGAGGAGGCTGTACTGATGGGAAGACGATGCTGGGGTCTTAGTTTAACCTGACATGAGCCATTAGGAGGGTTTTTAAAGAAACTTAAACACTTAAAGAAAACCTTCCTCTTGCCGTGCGAGACAGTTCTGGGTGGCAGGAATGGAGGCACAGACTGTGACATTCAGGAGGACAACACACAGTTTGCAGTAAGGTAAGGACTGGGGAAATGGTGGTAGTGGCCAGGTTCAAGCTAACGTCTGAGGTAGAAACAGTGGTTAAGACAAGAAGGTGAAATGCAGGGGAGGTGTGGAGGGGAGAATTGGGGGTTTGCTCCTAAGCTTTAGCGTGATGAGAGGGCACCTTTCTCTCCTCCAGTATCTCCTCCAGTATTTCCTGGCAGGACAGAATCCCCTGTTGCGATGTTTTCAAAGTAGCTTTGTTCACAGCTTGCTATCTCCAGCTCGGTCTGCCCTACCACCTGGGTTCTAGATCCCTCATTTTAAAGTCTTGTAACACGCTGAGCCCAGTCTTCCCCCTCCTTGGTCAGTTCTAAAGCTGAAGGGTTGTGTTGTAAAGGATTCTCTCCCTTTTGTAGAGCCCCATCTCCAAATCATCTCCCAAGTCCTGAAGGATGGCACTGCCCAGAGAGCCATCAGTTCTTCTCAGCTCTGACCCCGCCTGGCCAGACAGTGCCTGCCGGCGGCTTCTCCCATCTTGTTTCCTGCTCTCTTCATCCATCCTGCGCCTCCTTCCAGATTCATTCTCCTGACCCGAGAAATCCCAGCATTTCAGTGCTCAAAAGCGATGCATGCTTTTCCCCGTTAGACATTGAAGGCAAGCATGATGTCCAGCATTCAAGGTTGTCTGTCTCTAGACACTGGCCTGCTTGAGGAGTTCTGTCTACAGAAGATGCAAGATGCCTTAACCCTGGGGGAAGGCAGTGGGTGGTTTTGTATGTGAGCACAGCGAATTCGGGAAAGCAGGACTGTCCCTAGACTATATGAAGATCTTCTCCAGAACTGATATCCTGTCAGGTGTAGATCCAGGAGGTAAGCATAGGATGCTGTCCTGCTTTAGCCCTCTCTCCCTTTAAGATAGGACTGTGTTAGTCCTGAACTCCCGTTTCCCAGTGATGAGTGCAAGCCGTGGCTCACAATCCACTGCTACTGAGCAGAGACCTCCCCAGGGCTTTCAGCTATGTGTCCTGGGGAAGAAAGCGGCATCTCCCCAGAGGATATGGAGAGCCTATGGATCCATAGGTGCCTGAAGCCACCTTGTTCACACATTCCAAACACCTCCTTGGGAACAATAGCAACGCAGAGGAAAATGGAACAACGTCAACACAAAGCTCTGGGTATTGCTGTTCATAGCCCGTGGGAAGGGGCTCACTGTCTTTATCACTGTGCACCAATGCTGCACTTCACCGAAACCTGCCATGTGTTCAAGAGACAGGCTGTGTCTAGTGCCATCCAGTCTAGCCCCATGCCTCTGCTCAAGCCAGGGAGAACCTGCTATGGCTTGCTTATACCCACTACTCAGACAGGGTCATGGAACCTTGGCTCCTGTCTGTGCCCTAAGCTCTGGAAAGAACCATGACAATGCCACTATCTCTGCCCTTACAGTCATCACACTGCCACCAGTTTCCAAGGGTTCCTTCTGTGCTGTGCAGGACTACCTATAGAAAGTGTACGTGTGTGTGTGTGTGTGTGTGTGTGTGTGTGTGTGTGTGTTTTGTTGCCTGTGCTGTTGTGGTTGTGGTGTGGTGTGTGTCTCTGTGTGTGGTTGTGGGTGTGGTATGTGTGGTGTACATGGTATGTGTGTGTGTGTGCTGTGCTGTAATGTGCATGTGGTGTATGATGTGATGTGGGGGGGTGTAATATGGGGTGTTGTGTGGTGTGTATGGTGTGTGTCTCTGTGTTGTTGAGTGTGTGGTGTGTGTGTATTGTGTGTAGTGTATGTGTGGCATGATGTGCATATAGTGTATAGTGTGATGTGGGGGGAATGTGTGTGGGGTGTGGTATGTGTGTGGCTGTGATATGTGGGTGGAGTAGGGGGATATTGTGTAGGTGTGTTGTGTAGTGGGGGTGTGATGGGTGTATATGTGGTATGTGTGTGTGTGGTGTAATCTGTGTATATGTGTGGTGTGTGTGGTGTAGTGTGTATGGGAGTGTGAGTGTAGTGTGTGTGTGTGTGTGTGTGTGTGTGAAGTCAGAGGTCAGGTCAGGTGCTGTTTCTCAGGAGACACTGACCTTCTTTTCTGCATGTGAAATCTCTCACTGGGACTGGAGGATCCTATTAGTAGGCCAGTTGGCCAGGAAATTCCAGGTGTGCCCTCTCTGGCTCCCCAGTACTGAGATTACAAACATGCAGTCACACCAGTATATTTGTGTGTTTGTGTGGTGTGTATGGTGTGTGTCTCTGTGTGTTGTTGAATATATTATTACGTGTGTGTTGTGTGTGTGTGTGGTGTATGTGTGGCATGAGGTGCATGTAGTACATGGTATGACAGGCCTTGGGGGGAGTATAATGTGTGTGTGTGTAGTGTAATATTGGTACTGAGGACCAAACTCAGTCCCAGAGCTGTGTGGCAAGTATTTTAGTATTTTATCTTCCCAACCTCCACATACCATTTTGAAACTTCATCAACACAATATGTGACAACATCATACCACAGAGATGGCTGTGAAGGATATAAAGTGTTACCTCATTTATTCAGATCAAAAGCAGGGACCTTGTGCTTCTTGGGCAGCACTCTGAGAGGTTTGAATTAGCAAGGGTTGGTCTGATATTCCTACAATGGAATAACAAAGAATATCTATTCATCACGAGAGCTGTGAACTGCTTTGAGTTGCTCATGGTTTTGAATAAACTAATAATGGACTGAATGATTTGTGTTGTATTCCATTCTGCATCTGGCCAGCTTCTCTTGTGCCTTCCTTGGGAGAACACAGGATGCCTTTAGATACAGGGCCCCTCTCGTGCCATTATTGTTACTGTTTTAGAATACTAAACGTGACACTCCTGGCTGACTGGCATTAATGCACCTTTCAAAAGTGCCCAGTTTTTCCCTTGGAAGTAATTTCAGCAGCAATCGGCTACAACTGAGTAATTTCTGATAAGCAATTAGCACATATCAAATCAAGCCATATTATCCCAGGCTTTGTGCTGCCACTGCAGATATAGCAGGGGTTAGCCATTAAAAACATCAGTGAAAACTTCTGCTATTGTTATGGAAGCGGTGGGCAATATTCAAATGGAGACAACTGAACCATTTAAACAAATATATTTTTAATCACAAAATGTCACTCATTTTCAGACCTGTGTTTCCTATTAATAAACTAGAGATCATGTTAACAAGATTGGTGGCAGTGTTCTAAGAGCAGCAGAAGTCTTATTATAAAGGACAGCAGTGGAGAACACTGGGTCACTCAAGTGATGAAACTTGGCCACACCTAAGTCTGCCAGCAAAATGTCCAAGCAACAAAGACACACACTGAGATGACAATGCGAACAGCTCTCTACCTTCCATACTCTGAGATGACAAAAGAAAAAGAAAAGCTGAGAAATTTGTAGTGGTGGGTATGTTGGGGAATTTCCCCAGGTTGATATCTCACAGACCATCTCATTTGCGAAGTATGGGTGGATATGAAATATTTACCTATTTACCTATCATAGCACTCCTGAAGAGAAGGTACCTCCCCACACAGTATGTGCCAGGGGAAAGGTCTGCATGGCCATGAGGTGTTCCCACCATCAATACCACCTCCAACTTGGTGACAGTTGATTGCACTGCTAACCCATCAGAGGCAGCCAGTCCCTGCCTGACTAGCCAGCTATGCTGTGCAACTGGCCCTCAGACTTAGTCTTTTGCAAAACGAACAGGGACGATAGAGTGAATTAGATATAGCCAATGAACAACAGAAACTGAAGCTGAAAAGGCACATGGAGCCAACGTGACAACCCAGCCTTAAAATGAGCTATGGTCACCACTGGAGGTTTTAGGAAACAAAAATTACAGGAGTCTCTTGATTGGTTCCAAGAAGATGCTTCATATTAGCTTACAAGTGAGGTGGAGCACATGGGATCATCATACCCCCAGGACACACCCTGGTTTCCCTGGGGTTCCAGGGAACAGGCACACCCATCACATACACACACACACACACACACACACACACACAGAGAGAGAGAGAGAGAGAGAGAGAGAGAGAGAGAGAGAGAGAGAGAGAGACAGAGAGACAGAGAGACAGAGAGACAGAGAGACAGAGAGTCTGAGAGTCTGAAGAGAAATAGCCACAAGCAGAGAAGACAGTCAAGAAGGAGGCTTGGAAGGAACCACTTGAGCTTAGAGGTTGGGGGAGGCAAGTGTTGGGGACAGTTTGAATTACACCTGGAAACCATGAGTTTTCTTTGCTAGTTACCACTCTTGGCAATAGCTATCTCCTTCAGAGTCATATGTATTGGGGGTGACCAGATGGCCTGGGGTGCATCAGAGGTTGGGGCTGTTAAGGCCTACAAAGGGGTAGTTTTTGCAAATGTCACTAAGGAGTGGGGTGGCAGCCAGGCCCACAGACATAGAAGACTGGTCCTCTGTACACCCCACTGAGGTGGAGCAGAGGTTATGGATGCCAGGTAGAGGCTGCTGATCTACTGATTTGGGGACAAATCACATATAGAGACATAGCCAAGGAAAGCCAGCTAGTGGAGCAAGAGACACCAGAACTTCCCAAACAGACAGACAAGCTTGCCTCTGTGGGAAGAGTGGAGCAGAGACACCCAGAGATAAGTGAAGGCCACACTGTCCCCAGGAGACAGATCAGGATTAGGGACAGCTTTCAAACCTGTTTCCAATACCTCCCCCTGATTTCTTTGCAGTAATGGCTTCTAGCAATGTCTTGAGTATGCATCTCCTTGCAGCAGAAACACATCTAATTAAACACCAGCAAGCTAACAAGCTGAGGGAGTTTCCTGTGTTGTGTCCCCTCTTCCAGTCCTGCCCTTGAGCCTGATCTGGTAACTGAAAGGCTTTCACTACTCTGGGAATGGTATATGCTAGACTGCTCACCTCGGGTCTACATCAAGTTTATGAATGGGTCATGGACTAAGAAAAGTCGATTTAATTAAACATCTGTAATGCTCCGGAGGCTTTGCTGCTTGCTGTTGTACTTGTCGACTCATTGGCTCACTTATGAATGACTTCCCGTTATGGAGTTTTAATGGCAATTTTATCAATGAAGAAACTGAAGCGCAGAGGAGTGAAACGACATTCGTTGGAAACTGTAGACAGAGATTGGAACATGGATTTTTAATGAGGCCATGGCTGCTGTAAGCTATACCCAGCCACCACCCCCAACTCAAGAGAGAAGGAATCTGAATGAATCATCTTGGACTTGGACTTGACAGCGGTAAACTGTAAGCAACAACATCGAGGATCCTGGAACCGGAAGCAAGGTTTTAAAAAAGGGTCACAGCCATGGCTCAATGAGTAGTGCGCCAACCCAGCATTCCAGAGGCCCGGGGCTGAGTCTGACCCCCATCGCTTCCTCCACTCCACCAAGCCATACGTTCAAAGGCAAAAGCAGACTGCACACAGAGCAGAGGGCGTCATAGGTGGAGAAGCAATGCCAAGGCAAGGGCTGGGAGCCTGCGGAGAACAAGAGTTGCCTCCTGTGCCTTCTTGCCTGGCGGGCGCTCTCTACTAAGGCAGCTACTCAGGTCCGTACTTACCAATGCACCATATACTGTGATTAAAAAAGAAAAAAGACCCAATCCAAACCAGAAAGAAACGAGGCACCAAATCTGCCAGTCAACTCTAGAATACGGCTTGGCACTATATCAGCACGCAATCAAAGTTTCTGCTTTTCATTTTAGGAAAGTTCACAGTGCACAATTTACTATCTTCCCCTCCGCCAGCAGCGCCAACTGCATCCATTTGGTACGTGGACCAGACCCAGACGTTTGTGGGCAGAGAATGCCTTTACTGCTCTGGACAGCATTGCCTATGGGTTATGAGCTTGGGATCTGGAGCCAGGATGTATGAGTTCAAATCCTGCTTCGGATATTTGATGGGGTACCTTCAGGAAACCGTTTTGCTCCATGACACCAACGTCCCTACTCCTCAGGTTGATTAGAGCGACTGTGCCTCCTGGTTTGCCTCTGCCAGGGTTTGAAAGGGTCTTTCAAAGTCCAGTGCTATTTGGTTTGGGGAGGAAGGAAGTGATTTGTGATTAAGGAAACTAAGATGGGAGTGACTTTGTTATCACGGAAATGGATTTGGCCCTCCCTTGCTCTTGCTACCTCCCCCCCCTCCCCCGCGCCTACTTACTTTTTTTTTTTTTAAGCCTTTCCACATTCCACCAAGGGGTAATATAGCACTAAGACTGTCACCAGGCCCCAGCCCTGATCTAGGTCTTTCCAGCCTCTAGAGCAGGGTGACATGAATTTCTGCTCTTTAACAAACTGCCCAGCTGTTCTGTAACAGCAGCACGGGATAGGAGTGGGGAGAGGGAGATTTTTTTCTAGACGCTTCTCACACAGTATGCGACTCAGTGCTGGGACCCACAACCACCCAATTAAACAGGGCGAGCATAGCCAGCCCCAGCAAAGGAAAACATTGCACACAAAGCACCTAGAAGAGTGAGCTCAGCCAGTTAGCTAATGAACCTGCACCTAGAAGAGTGAGCTCAGCCAGTTAGCTAGTGAACCTGCTCCTGAGGACGACACTGTGCAAGTGGGCTCAGCCTCCCCCTGGATGCTGAACTCAGGCTGCCAGGCTTTTGTGGCCACTGTTCTTACCCACCAAGCCACCTCATTGTCCCTAATATTCATGGATTTTTTTTGAAGATTTAATAATGGTTGAATCTAGGCTGCTTTATAGACTTTATATAATCTCTATTAAAATCCCAAAGGCATTTTTTTTTTGTGAACAATGAAAAAATCGACTCTAAAATTCATGGTATTTCAAGGCACACTGTGTAGCCAATAAAATCTTGAAAAGAAAGACAAATTTGGAGGCCCCAATCTTTCTGATCCCAAATTTATTGCAGAACTAGAATAACCCAAACAGAATTGTGCTGTCTAACCCAGAACTGCCTGGAACCGGCTTCCACAAATAGCGTTAACTATTTCTTAGCTAGCTTGGTGGGTGGGGCCGTTTAATGTGGGCAGAACAGTCTTCTCAACAAATATCACTGAGAAAATACATATTTAAAAAGAGTGAAGTGGAACCTTTACCTTACGGAATGCGCGCGCGCGCGCACACACACACACACACACACACACACAAAACCTAAAATTAAAAAAGAAAAACCCAAGCACTAACACACAAAGGAAAAAGTCTTTGGCGTAGAACTGGGCAGTGATTTCTTGGGTGCAACACCAGAAGCACAGTAAAAATAGACACCCTAAATAGATAGGCAAGGTTACATCGAAGTTTCAAACTTCCATTTAAGGATGCAGTCAACACAGTGAAAAGGGAAGCTATAGGGCAGCAGATACATTTGCAAGTCACGTGAAGAGATTAATGTCTAGAACTTCTGCAGTTCACTAACACAGCAGCCTAATCAATACAGGAGAAAAGGGTTCGGGTAGACACTTCTCCAAAGAAAATACAGAAATCCCCAGCAGGTTCAAAAAAAGGTGCTCACTCTCATCGCCAACACCAGGAAATGCAAATCAAAGCCACAGCAAAATGCAACCTGTTCTGGTTTCATTTCTGTTGCTGCATTGAAATATCCAGACAAGAAGCAAATCAGAAGACCAGGGGCTGGCTGACTTCCGCTTACAATTCCAGATGATAGACCACGGTTAGACGCCGGAGTGTGGGGCTAACAGGCTGCATGGCATCACAATCAAGAGCCCAGAGGAATAAATGCGTGCCTGCCGCTCCCTTGCTCGCTTGCCTACCCTCAATCAGTTTCTCTACTCTTACACAGTTCAGGATTCCTGCTTCAGGAATGGTGCCATCCTCAGTGTGCTGGGTCTTCCCACATCATTTAACTTAATAAAGTCACCCACCCGGACCCTAGACATGTCCACAGGCCAATTTGAGTTAGACTATTACCCATTGAGGCTTCCACAGGTGATTCAAATTGACAATGAAAGCTAATCCTCACACTACCTTATAACCATAGGATGGCTACTACCACACACACACACACACACACACACACACACACACACACACACACACACACACACACACTGCATTCCTCTGGAGGCATAATAGGAGTGTGGGCTGTAGACTAAAGGATATGACAATGAATTGTAACCCATGATGATGTAGATCTGGTTCCTTTTGACCTCTTTAAGCCCAGGGCTTCATGCATGCTGGGTAAGCATTCCACCAACTAAACTACATCCCAACCCTGTATTTTGATCTTCTTCCAGTAAGGGACAGTCTGGGCAGTTGGTGAAAGTTAATAGGGTGTCTGAATTGGGTGGTGGTGGTGAAGCAATGCCAATGGCTTGATTTATCAGGTGGTGATGGTGCATTGGTGGTTCAATGGTAGAATTCTCGCCTCCCACTCGGGTGACCCGGGTTCGATTCCCGGCCAATGCAATATGGTCTTTTCTGTCTGCTACCTACACGTCCCAGCACTCGGGAGGCAGAGGCAGGCAGATTTCTGAGTTCGAGGCCAGCCTGGTTTACAGAGTGAGTTCCAGGACAGCCAAGGCTATATACAGAGAGACCCTGTCTCGAAAAACAAACAAACAAAAACAAAACAAAACAAAAAAGAGAAAGAGAGAGAAAATGGGAACTTCTGCGTTTAGGGTTAGTGGAATCATGCTGACAACACTCGAAAAGGAGGAAAAAGAATAAGAACAAAGCCTAGCGGCACAGGTGCGAAGATGCCACACTGAAACCCGTGACTCTTTATGCTAACCTAAGACATTAGCTAAACAATAAAATGACATAAAAATATCCAGGAAAAGAATGATGCCAATGAGTATACATATCAAAAAGAGACAGGTGGCAGGCTGGAGAGATGATGGCTCAGAGCATGCACTGCTCTTGCAGAAGGCCCCTGTTTGGTTCCCAGCACCTGCATCTGGTGGCTCGCAGTCACCTGACTCCAGCTCTAGAGGATCTACTGCCCTTTTCAGATCCCAGAGGCACTGTGCTGACTGAGGTGAGCATACCACCCCTGTGCATAGTTAGAAATAACCAAAGCAAATATTAAAGCAGATAGAAAATGTGTTAAAATGTTAGTCATCACACTATATGACTAAGGACCTATGGTTGTTGTATCTTTTGCTCTTCCAGCATTGCTGAACAGCTTTCCACATTATTTCAACTAGTGTGATGTGTGTGTGTGTGTGTGCAAGTGTGTGTGTGTGTGTGTGTGTGTGTGTGTGTGTGTGTGTGTAAGACAAGGTCTATCCATATAGTGGTGACAGTGTTCCATTATTGAAATGAATTCACAGGCCAAGCAGCAGGTAACGTGATAGACATAAGATAAACATTTTATCTGCCACTGAACTTGGAAACAGTAAGGTTTGAAATTTAAAACAATATATTGTTTGCTCAGATCTCCAGAATGACGCCAGCTTTTCCGCAAATAACTGTGTAGGGTTATAGTGAATTTATGCACAACATTCTCGGACATCATTGCCTTCTGTAAGGTTAGCAAGCAGGACACTGAACTTGGGAACTCGGGTTCCTCCTCTGGACCACAGCCCGGAACTAATCCTGAGAGTCATCACAGATCAATCCACATTTCGCAACACCAGACTTTCCAGCTTCAGAAAAATTAAGGATAAAGATAGAGAAAACCTGCCAACCGGATCCTGCTGTGGACAAGTCCTGGGGAAGCTATAGAACCCAGGGTGCCAATGTGGAGGAAGGGTACTGTAGACCCAATATGCTTCAAGCAAGGCCACCAATATTTACTTCCGGTCAAGCCACAAGGCCCTGGGTCTCTCCTATGTGTGAAACATGAGACCAAAGATGGCCCTCTCTTGGAGTGTGGGAGTGGGTGGACCTACCTTGGGAACATAGTAGGATAAGCCCTGGAGAGTTGGAGGCAGGAGGATCACTAATTTGATCCTGGGCTCCATGATGATACCCTTGTCTCTATTCACAGTGGGCTGAAAGCTACAGGTGGCCACATGTCATCTGTGCTGCCGGCACATGGCTGTTAGCACTGTTCGGGTTGGATGCCCTTGTGTAATTATATCACATAAACAATTCTTAAAAATAGATTAGAAACTGTAAGTATGTCTCACTGACTCTTTGGGGAAACTGCTATCGGGCTAGTGAATTCAACTTTCCATATCCTGTAAGAAGTCCTATGTCAGGTAGAGAAAATTGTTCAATTTCAAAATTGTGTAATTTTATTAAGGACTATCCGTAAGGCTTTCTTCTCACAGACTTGAAAATTGCCAGGCATTTCTCTCTATGGCCAAAACTTTACAAGTTTCTTTAAAGCAATGATGTAGTGAACCTTAAAAAAAATCAGCCAGTTGGTGGAAAACAGTTTTTTAAGGTGGGGTGGGGGCAAGAAGAGATGGACAGGTGACTTACTAATGTGAGAAACCCAGGTATCACAAGTGGGAGAGGAAAAACATTGTCACTGCTCTTAAGATGGAACAAAAGACAAGTGACCTGTGGATGTTGTTATTTTGTTTGCCTTTGAACTCAGCACCTTCTTTCCCATTTTTTTGAAGGGGGGGGGGGGGAAAGCAAGCCAGCTCTCTCCCTGTCTCACATGCACCCTCCATTTCTTGGTTTCCACTGTAACCCAGTCAGTGTTCAAGCCTCACTCTGCACAGTGGTGAGCTGGGCGAGTCTGCTGCACCCTACAAAGTACATTCAGTGTTCACACTCTTCAAGCCTTGCCCTGACCCTGGACTACTTCCAGAGACAGGGTTCTCCACCTGTTCCCTACATCTTCCTCTACCTCCAACGTTGCTGCTGTGTCCAGTTCTAGTCTCTCAGTGCCCCCTCTTCCCCTGCTCAGGAGCCACCCTCAGTCCCAGTCCTCAGCTCTTCTGGCCTCTTCTCCCATGCAGCCCCCACTTTCCCGCAGTGGGTCTCTACACACGGACATCTTACCTAGCAGCTTCTTTGTCATGGGTGTTCTTCCAGGCCCCACCTTGAAACATTGTCCTCCTGGCCCTCCTCTCTTCTCTAGCTCTACCTTCCTGCTTGCACCAGTGTCATGAACTCTGTGTCCATTATACCTGTTCCCTCATGTTCAGATGCTCCTTGGCGTTCCATATTTGAACTCTGAACAGGGTTTCTTTATTATCATTTCCTATGTGTGTGTATGATGCGTATGTGTATATGTGTGCGTGCACACATGCCATAGTGTCTGCAGGTCAGAGGACAGCTGTCAGGAGTTGGTTCTCTCAGACTAGAAGGCAGGTCTGTGTCAGTCTCTCTGTCACGGTTTGTACTCCAGGCTAACTGGCTCTGGACCTTCTGGTTGCTCCATCCTCCTGTCTCTACCTCCCTCTCATTTTAGGAGAGCTGGGATTACAGAGGTGTGCCTTCTTAAAAATGTGGCTCCTATGGATCAGGTCCAGGTCAGCCGGCTTGTACACCGATTGCTTCTACACAGGGAGCCCTTTCACCAGCCCAAGTCCCACTTCTGATCCTGATCCACCTTCCTCGCTGGTGAATTGCCTTCTTCTTCCTGCATCCTGGTTGAGAGTCTTCTCGTTACGACTCCTATCCTGCCTGTCACCTTCCATATGCATGTGTCCTCTTAAACCATGACCCTCTCCCATCTGCCCGTCCTGGCCCTTTGACCTGCTAACTACTTTGCTTTAGGCTCTGGGGCTCCAGCTGCCATATCTAGCTCCTTCCAACTCCTCGACATTATTAATACTTTGCTGGAAGATTATAAGGAGAATTTTGTGCTATGAATAAAAGTAGGTCTTTAAACTGCTGGCCCATGTCTGCCTTTGCGTGCCTGCATTCTGATATTGATATTGCTCCTAATAATCTCAACTCAGTTTTCCAGTTTTAATGAGAACGACCTTCTTAGATCTTGGACAAATCCTCCTCCTCTTTTAGAACCCAGCTCAACGACCTTCTTAGATCTTGGACAAATCCTCCTCCTCTTTTAGAACCAAGCTCTGTTATCACCACCCTCAGGAAGCCACCCCAAACTCTCCAAAGCCAAATCAGTAAATAGCTGCCCTTTGTCCCATTCAGACCTTAGCATGGTGTGCCGTTCATCTGTCTGTCACACCAGAGATCCATGAGACATGGACAGGTCAAAGAGAGAAGAGGCTACCAGTCAAATCTCACAATAAGGGGAAGACAAAGTTTTGTCTTGACCCTACAGCAGAAAACACAGTGTTCTCTAACTTGGTGAGCACTCAGTATTTATTGTTCATGATGCAAGAGACACGGAACAGTATAAAGAAATCACTCTTCTGGGCAGCAGTGTGTTCACACAGACCCATCAATGCCATCAATCAGGCTCAGGCACCCTGCTGCATCTCTTTGCACTGCCTTCTCGTTCCCTCAACTCTCACAGCCTACCTCCCTCCACTGACTGACGAGAAAGCCAGCATCCTGTCCCCTGTGGAAACAGATCCACTCAGACAGATCCACCAGACTTTTCAGAATCGCAGGCCACACTTCTTCCTAGACAAACGCAGCACCTTTCCACCTTTCCATGGATGTATTGTCCTTACATTTGTGTGAGCTCCAATATGATTCATGAATTTCTCCCCAGAAATTATACCTCTGTCGTGATAGCCACCGGTTTCTCCCTCCAGGGTTTTACTGACACAATAAGCTCTGCTTTCTCCTCAGGCCATGTCCAAGTTTGCCTATCTCCTTTCACAACAAAACTCATCGTAACTCTGTACCACCCAAGCCAGGGCTCATCTCTACCACCCATTCCTCTGTCAAAGACAGAAGGACTCCACATGGACGCCCCCCCCCCAGCAGCTCAGCTGATCATGCTTGCTTTCCAGAATGTTCTCTTTCCAGAATGTCCTCTTTCACTCGGCTTCTAGCATGTGGCACCCTCCTCTCCCCCTGTGGCTGCTGCTCCTCAGTCTCGCTGGTTCAGTCTTCCTAATCTTTGACCTCTAAATGTTAGATTGCTCCAGATCATAATCCTCTAGTCCTCAAGCCCCCACTCCCACCCCGGCGCTCTCTCTCTCTCTCTCTCTCTGTATCTGTGTGTCTGTCCGTCTGTCTCTCTCACACACTTAATTGGAGCATCTTTCCTCAATTTTAATGTCTACCTTATTACTTGCTCAACTTTGCCATCGAGCTGTCTGGTAGGTACCCCAAACCAACTGTTGGAGTTTCCTTCCTGCACCCACTCACTGGTCCTGTAGCCAGCCTTACTAAGTAGAATCTCCACTGACTAAGCTGCTCAGGTCCACATCCAGACATTTCTGAGTTCTTTCTTTCACACTCCACAATGGCATCCTCAGTAAGTCCCGTTCGATCCCTTAGTAAATGTCTCTAGATCCCAACTGTGGCCATTATTCTAGTCCCTCCCCCACCCAGCCCCCTCCTACCTGCTCTCTCTCTCCTTCCGTTCTTGGTTCTTGACTTCCCTCTGCCTGAGGAACGGAATGACCCTACAGAGGTGAGGCCAGGTTGTGTTTGCTCTCTGCAGAAGAGTCTGTAAATGAATTTCCATTTTGCTGCTGCATGCCAGGTTCCATATTCTGTCCTTGCCAGGAGATTGGGAAAGAACTTCCCCCAAAGTGTGTGCTCCTAGGAGAATGAACTATTCATAAGACATTAAAGGTTGGTCCAGGCCTTGAGACTGCCTCATCTGAAAGCCTGCTGGTACCCACCCCCCACTCCACCCCTGGGCTCTCTTGCCTGCTACTCTCCTTTCTGTTCTCAGGCACTGTGGCTCATTGGATGCTGAGTCTACTTTACCCAAAGACCTCTGCATCAGTCTTGAAATCTGAAAAGCTTTCCTCCCAAGACAGCTGGAGGGACTGCCCTCTTGCTGTGTTCACATCTCCACTTGAAAGTTCCTTCAGTTAAGAGACTTATCTGACCCAGTCATCTAACCTAAGAGCAGCACCAACACCATCACTCCTGTGTTTGCTACACACACACACACACACACACACACTGACTGGCTATTGTACCATACGACCCAATGACATAGCATAGAGTTTGGCTCCTTGTCTCTCTGTCCCCATCCCAGTCTGACCATGAAGATGGTTCCACATAACTTCAACAACTGCTGAACAAACCCACATTCTCATCTCAGAGCCACCGTTCTCCCCAGTGTCACCTGCGCAGCCTAGCCTTACCATCTGGCGTTGAAAGAATAAGTGTCGGCCATAGTTCCAGGAGCTCAGCTCAGTGGAGACTGAACTCCTTGCAGCAGAGCTCCCTCAGGCAGCTTGGCTCCTCCTGGCTTTGGATTTGGTAGTCTTGTTCTTAGCCTCCCACTTCTTTCTGTGTTGACAGATTGCCCTGCTGTGCCTCCTTCAATTCTGCCTCCTGCTTTGCCTTAAGAAAAACCACCATCTTGTCTTAACACCATCACCCCCTACCGAGTGCTTTCCTCGGTCCTTCGCTCTGTGCGAAGGACCGAGGAAAGCTTTACCATTTAAAAACCATATCATGCTTAGAAAAAAGTTTGTTTTCAGGGTCAAACCCACAGGTAACTGTGGAGGGAGAAGAAAAGTTTGTTCAAAATGGTTGAATGTTCCAGGCATCGGACTGAAATTGACCTCTACTCGGGTTACTGGCAGCAACACACAGGGAGAAAATCTCGCATCTGTTTCCCATTGTACACGCCTAAAGGGCACAACCCAGAGACAGGCCTGCAAGCAGGACGAAGGTGCTGAGGCTGCTTGCAGCCTGACCTCCATGGCGGTCCAGGGCGTGGCTTAGCATTACTATTTCATGGCTATTTCTGAGTGTGGCTTCTGGAGTTTAATCCAAAAAACTTACTTCTAACTGCTGAAAATTAAAATAGAACAACTAACAACTCCCTTTTTGTCTCCTTCAACCTCCCAAAACGCAAAGATTTTGTCTTCTTCACAGCCATAGAAGATAAGATTACAGAACCTCTGCAAATGAGTTTTTATTTTTTTAATGTATTTTCCCTCTCTAGGCAGGTTGACTAAAGAAGAGCACCTATTAGCTATTGTTGAAACGCTCTGACTCTAGAAAGGAGAGGGATAAGATCAGTTGGTAACAATAACTCCCTGCTTACCTCCCTTACGTCAGTGTCCCAGCTGTTCTATACAACCTAGCAGACACAGCCTGCTTGCTAAAATATGCCTATAAACATTCTCATTGGTTCTCTATGAACCTGGTTATAAAGGTTCTCCAGCCTGGCTCATATAAGAAAACATTTATTGATGCTATTAAAATGCATAAAGCTTAGCCCAGCATGGTAGTGCACGCCTTTAATCCCAGCACTCAGGTGACAGAGGCAGGTGGATCTCTGAGTTCCAGGCCAGCCTGGTCTACAGAGTGAGTTCCAGGAGTCTACTCATAGAAACTGTCTCGAAAAATCAAATTAGTAAGTTAATTAATACAATTTTAAAAATGCATAAAACTTTTAACCAATACATGTTTTAAAGTATGAGAACCACCCTAAGAACTACCCATGGCTGTAAGAAACTATCTAGCAATGCAGGCCAGAATTGGCATTATGTCCTTGCCGGGAATTTGGGTAGAACTTGCCACGGACAGCGTTTGTTTCAAAGGGGACAAGACAGGAAAATAAGACCCAGAGCTCCGGTCTTTGCCTCACCTGAAACCAGAATCGGGTACCCAGGAAAGTGGGACAGCAGTTAGAAAAAACTAGCGTAGGCACTGTCACCCTACACGGGGCTCTTGCTTAGTTTTCCACCCAGACATTTACTAAGTCCTCAAGTGCGGGCGGCTGGAGCAACACTTTGGATGGTATCACAAGACTCCCAGAGCGATGCTTCCTGGCTTCCTCGGCATATGCCAATGCCCATTTTACAGGGGGATTTATGATCCTTCTCTCAGTAGAGCCAGCCAAAGTTTTATAATCTTCATTAAAAGCCAGCACCACGTGTAATAATATGAAACGCTGCCCTACACAGGGTAGGGGAGCAAGTTATAGGTGCTTAGGGAAACATGGCAGTTTCCTGGCCTTGGCAAAGGGTGAGGTTGCAGGCACCAGCACAGCAACTAACACAACCTTACTTTATTGCAAATGTACCTTCAACCTAAGTCCTAATTACTTTCTTTAAATTTTCAACTACCTGACACCAAGCCTATGGTGGCTTAAAGGGGCAACAGCAACCTGACAGCATTCAGAGGGGCAAGCAAGTGACAGCTGTGGAAACTCAGTGGAAGTTGAGGTTAAGGAGATGGAAAGAAACTCTAAGATCTTTTAGACTGGGAAATATATAGCTCTTGGTGGCTGGAGGTCCCCCTCCATTGGGTAGGCCTTTAAAGAACTCTTCTTGGGTAGGGAGCTGCTCTTCTCAAGGCCCACTTCCCATAAAAGGGGGCCTGATTCAGCTTTCCAGGGTTCATGGCTCATCTTGTCCAGCTCCTTCAGGGAAGCTGTAGTCGGCCGCGGAATGTCAGGTTCCAGGTCGGCTTTCCCTTTGATGAAGTGCCCATGGCTCTGGCGACCTCCCCACGTGCCACACTGGCCTTCGCAGCTCTCCCAACCCCACTAGCCCCACAAGCCCTGACTTTCAAGGCCCGGGCAAAGAGAGGCGGAGCTAGGAAGTCATCCGGGCGGGGAAGACAGGGCTCTTCGGGCCGCGCGGCCCGCACAAAGCCTGGAGCCCGGCGTCCGCGGCGGCGAGAGGCGCGCCCCCTCCCCGAGCCAGCCGGCGAAGCGCGCGCCCGCCAGCCGGAGCCGGAGCCCCGAGAGCGCCATTCGCCGAGAAGCTTACGCCAGTCACCCGGCGTACCGCGCCCCAGCGGCCGGGGAGGTGCGCTGCCCCGCTCCCGTAAAGTTATTGTGAATGGGGAGCGGGTGACGTCAGCGCCGAATGTCAACAATGTAGCGATTGAGAGTGTGGGCGTTCCGGGAGAGCGCGAGCCGCGCGGCGCAGCCAGCAGCCCCGCCGCCGCCGCCTCAGCAGCCAGCCCCGCGGCCGCGCACCGGGCTGCGGTCGCCCCTGCGCCCCGCTTCGCCCGCCGCCCCTCCCTCGCGGCCCGCGTCCCCCCTCTCCCCCGTCGCCCCCGCCGCGCGCGCCGCTCCCCTCCCCCTTCCCGGACTCGGGGGGCTGCGAGCGAGCGAGCTGCCATGTGATGCGCATCCCCTCCGCCTGCTCTCAGTGACCCCAGGACCGCCCACCACGCCGGCGGCCGGGAGGGGGCTGCGGGCTGGGAAGACGCGGGCAGGACCGGCGCAGGGGGACGAAAGTTCCCGGGAAGGTGAGTGCCCGACCGGGCCGCGGGGCCGAGGCGACGCAGCGGGGCAAGTTTGCACGGGGAGCGGGCGAGCGGGGCAGCGGGCGGCGTGGGGCCGCGGCGGGCAGCGAGTCCGGAGGGCGAACGGCCGCTCCCCGCCCACGGCCGCCTTATGGCATTTTCTAGGAACGGGAAAGGGGTGGGAGCCGAGCGGAGGACGCGGCGGCGGGGCGCGCTCTCCCGCCTGCCTGTTTACGGCGGGCGAGGCGGCATTGTATTTTGCTCGCGTCGCCGGGTGTTTTGGAACAGCAGGGGGAGGAGGAGCCGAGGGTAATAAGTCAGTCGTGGGGCGGGAGGGCGGGTGGGGAGAGCAGCGCCGCCGGAGCCGCAGCAGCTGTCAGACCCATGGCCCTGCCTCCGGCCCCAGCCCGCGCTCCGGCCATTCCGGGTGGCCTGGTCCCTCCCTGCCCACCGCACCCCCGCGCGCGGCCGTTCCGCGAAGACCGCGGCTCTGTGGCCCTGCGGCTCTGTGGCTGTGCGCTCAGCTGTCAGCCGCCGCAGGGTGGCTCGGATGACCGCGCCGGGCGCTAGAAAGAGGCAGCCCCGGTCCTCGGGCGCAGACGTGCCCAGGGGAGCTCAGGGCTTCCAAGAGGGGACACCTTGTAACCGCCTTCTCCCCAAGGCCCTAGAACACACATCCACACCTGTGTGCAAGTCTCTCAATCCCCAGGGCTCCACCCAAGAGTCGAGTTTAAGGAAGGGACAACTCGCTGCACCTCCCCGCACCGCGGCCCTCGCAGTTCACCCACCCACCGGGTGTTCAGGAGCGAGCGGCACCGAGAGGGCGGCGGGCGGCGCTCATGGACTACCCCAGGTGCCCGCGAGAGAGGACTTGATTCAGCATCTGGGCTGGGCGAGGATTTGCGGAACTTAGAGGAAGCCCGCAGGGCGGCGCGTGTCTGAAGAGCCGCACATCCCAGGCCCCCGGGGTCGTGGGCACATTGAATCTCCCCAGCCTCCTCTTGTATTCATGCAAGTTTGGCAACTTGGGCGAAGTTCCTGCCAGGCTGTGGTCCGGGTGGTTTTGTGTGTGACCCAACAAGATGCTCCTCGCATTCCGCGGGTCCAGCCACTGCTGTCGCTGCCTCCTGGAACGAGAGGGGCTGGAGCGTCCCACCCCAGAGACCCAACTGCGACTTGCAGCGGGCTTGTGGGCGGCCAGGCGACGCGTTCCTGGATTTTCACCTTCGCTGTCTAGTGTCATAGTCTCTCACTCTGTTAATTTCATCTGCTGAGTGTATTTAACTAAAAAGGGTAATTACTTTAGATAAAAATGCTTCCTAGCCTAGTGGGAACCTTGGCGGAGATACTGCCTAATGAGATCTTTTTTTTTCTTTTTTCTTTTTGCTTTTGTCTGTTTAAGAGTAAAATTAGAGATGTTAACTCTGATAACGGTTTTCTCAGATCATTAAAATGTATCATGTAGGAAATTGTGCCGCTAAAGCTCAGGCTGACTAGAAAAGCTAAGCTTGAACTGCCTTATGCCCCTCCTCTTGAAGAGATGGCTATTTCTGCAAGGCAGCGGGCGACTTGCTTAAAATGTGAGGTCATCCCATCCTGAGCCTCTAACAGCTTGCCAGTGGTCGGCCCTTTTCATTCTTGCAGGTAATAAACGTGGTGGAAAAAAAAAAGACATCTTGTTAGAATTAGTCTTGCCAATTCACAGTGTTGCAGCCAAACTGTTCCAGTGAACGTTCTGTCAGTGTCTCTATTGTAATTCAGTTTTCCAGGCGCTTATAATCACCACAAAACTTTGTATGGCTTCTCCTGTTCTGTACTTTAAAACTATTGATCACCCACTTTGGCACTAATTGCTATGTTTGAAACCCAAAGTCATTCAAATGAAGGTGGGTAGGGTCCAGAAACGAGATCTGCCACCATAAAATAGTTTGGTTAATATTTACATTTTGTATTTTAAAGGGCTTCAGGTTTGCCACATGGTAATCTAAATGTTTGAATAAATTCTTTGACTATCAAGGGGGTTGGAATGTCAGTTCGTACAGATCTGTTTTCCTCCTCAGGTGTATGATGTCTAAGTGTCCTAGCTAGATTGTAAGCACCCCTGGTAGGTAGTTCTTAGTGCTTTGTGTGTTGTGTGTCAGAATCTGCCACCGAGCAAGAGTGAGGCAGAAAGAGTCGGAGGGAATCAAATAGCCCCTAATTTACTTTCAGTGCTACCGGTGTCTGGGAGGCTGCCTGGGAGGCTGCGGTGTATTCTCTTTCCATTGAATTATGCCCTTTGACTCAGAATCTTCAGGCAATTCCCTTCCAGCCACTCACCTCTGGCTGCTGTGTGAGGGGCTTAATTATTTGCAAACTGCCTTGAAATCCCAGGATGAAAGGCACCGAATAAGTGCAAAGTATTGTTATTCAGATATGGAATTTAATGATCCATTACAGTTCATCAGGAAAATGCACTTTGCCGTGATGGGAGGAAATGTTTCCACCTGATGGAGGGTAATAATAAGTGCTTAAAAGTAGGTTCAGATTACAGATGAGACAATTAACTCGAGCCATGTGCTCTTCAATTTGTTGCAATTCATTTTGTGATCAAAGTGAGTTACAGGGTGCCAGATGGTCAGGTTCACGTTCAAATCTCTCTCAAGCCAGCCCTGCACTTCTGTGCCCATGGTCAGCCCAGCCAATGGGATGCAGTAATTCATTAGTGACTGGGAACTCTATTCCTCTGAATCTGTGATGCAGCCTCCTTCGATGCCAACAGAAGGGCCCAGGCCAATCAGTTTTGCTGGGAGCAGTTTGATTTCACTTGGATTAGCTCTTGCTTAGCATCTCTGGTATGGATCCAGTCTTAACAAGGAAGAAAGAGACCCTTGGTCTCTCAAGCGACACTGCTCTTGGTTTTAAACCTCCATCGGATTTCAGAGACTTAGTTTCTGGTTTGCTTCAAAGGCTGGCCTGACTGTTGAATGAGTGAGCCAGTGCTTAGGTAAATTAGCACCTTGCTGATTCTCTGGGGGCACGGGGGGGGGGGGCGGGATGTAGGATCATGGGATGGAGTGAAGAACAGCCTCCGAGGCCAGGACCGGGCATCTGCACACTGCTCTGCCCTCTCTTGCTCAGATAGCACACACCTGCTTTAAAATTATGTCTTTGCCTCTTCAAGATCTTAAATCATAAACAAAGAAAGGGGCCTCATTTCCACTTTCCACCACATCCCTCAAACTGTGCATCTGGTCCCGATGAGGAGAGGGCATAGTATAGGAGGGTGGGGGGCAGCCACTTCTAAGCCCTTGTCTGCTGTTGCCAGGCAGGGTGAGTGTGAATGCAGGCTTTGTGCTGCCAGGTCCCTTGCCTGATCCGGGTTGTCCTGTGAAATCCCCTCTAGAGCGTTGGTGAGAATGTCTGTAGGAACTTGGGCTGGATCAGAAATGGCTCAGTGGATAAAGGCACTAGGGAGCCAAGTCTGACTAGCCTGAGCACTTGAGTTTGGGGAGTACCAATTTCTGAAAGTTGCGCTCTCTCTCTCTCTCTCTCTCTCTCTCTCTCTCTCTCTCTCTCTCTCTCTCTCGGTAAGTTAAATAAACAAACATCATTTTTAAAGCTGCAGGTGGCCTATACTGAGTACTACTTAGTATACTAAAACATCTTGTTGTTTAATATTTTCAGACTTAATAATCTATTATTCTCTGAAGTCTGACACATAGTGGATAATTTGTAGGCCTCTACCGGAGGAGTTGTACAGTGGTCAAGAAACCAGAAAGGCTTAAGAACAATGGAGGTCCAAATTAACATCTTGTTCAGGAATCACTACCTTTCTTTTTAAAATAGAAACTTCAGTCTAGAAGGTTAAGTACTTAGTTCCATGGGCACAGTGTTACGCTGCAGGTAGCTAACCCATTGTTTGTGAACTATCCAGCTTCTTTGCGTTGTTGCTGACCAAAGTAGAGTAACTTCCTGTTTAGTGCCTGAAGACTGCCATATATGCTTGCACTTGGGGACACTTGGTTAAAACAGTAGGTTTGATTTATTGATTGTTCATGCTCTGCTAGAGAGTACGAAGTTCTTCACCTCCATGTGTCTCACTGACTCATAGAACAACCTGTGAGGTAGGTGCTCTGCTGGTTCTTGAGAACTGGCAAGTTGCGATTTGAACCTTTGAATGTCTGCTCCTAGAGCGTTCAGCCTGCTGCTTGTGGCCCGGCACTGTGCTATGAGGGTCTCTGAATGCAGTTCAACACAAAACCGTAACTTTTACTTAAAACCTTAGGGACATTATTATTATTTTTTTTTAGAACTCCATTGTGAGGTTCTCAACAGTGTATAGTGTCATGGAATGTCAAAAGGTTGGATTAGCTCGGGGCTCGTTTTCCCGGTCTGAAATACACAATCCTGCCCCAAGTCAATGACTGGACTGCAGTGTGGCGAGATCTGCAGCCCAGGGAGAACACAACCCCAGCCCCCGAGGCTGTGGAGCAGGAACAGTATGAGATGTAAGGTGTTGTCAACTCCTGCAGTTCAGGCAGCAAGCCCTCCGTGCTCCTCTGTGTTCTGCTTTCCATCTGGGCATTTCAGAGACTTCAGTGACATCAGGCCCTCCCAGAGGCACTCAAAGTTCAGAAGTCAGGGCTGATGGCAAACACTGGAACGTCTGTGCGGGCGCTTTTGACAGAGCTGGAGCTGTCTTAGGAAAAGCGGTACCAGTCATGGAACGGAGAGAGAACACGCTGTCTTATCAGTGACAATACATGACAGAGTATTTAATACGTATTAAAATTCTATGTAAATATTTACAAAAAATTAGAAACAATGTGAACTAAACATTTTTACAACTTCAGCAAGGTTGCTCAAAATGCTACTCATTTTTCTTTTTTTTCTGTTTAGTTTGGAAATATTTAACAGAGAAGTAATTTGTCAGGATTTTCCTTCAAGTTTAAAAATTTTTTTCCCCTTTCTTGTTTAATTCAGGTGTGAGTCTCCTTAAAGCTGAAAGTTAACCTTACAGTCAACATGCTGCCCCCTTAAAGAGGGAAATGGTCTCGGAGTCTTTATCCCGCTGCCCTTTCAAGAGCGCCTTCATTCCTAAAGAATATGTAGCTGGAGGCCACGAGTGGCCCCACTTCAGAACTCTGGCAAACTTGGCTTTGTCTTTCTTTGAGCTTTTTTTTTCCCCCACCAAAATAATGAATGTCCCGAATCAGAAAGCGTTTCACGTACCAGTTCATTCGAGTCTCTGGAATTACAGCCAAGATGCCTCTCAGTCTTCCCAGTGACTTCATAATCACGGCCTAGTCCCCTGGTTAGCATCTCCTTTGTTCTGTGCCTGATCATGACTTGTCCTTTGGTTTCAAGATGTGTCATTTCCCTCCTGGCCTTCTGTTTTCTTCCCAAGGGCTTCAGGACCCACGGCCGCTGTACAGAGAGCCATTGCTCCTGGCCTGCTCCCCTGTGGTCCATCCGTCCCGGGCTTTCCTCTTCTCCAGGCGTTAGCCTGACCCTCCAGCTCTCATTGCTCTTCTGGTCCTTCCTGAGCCTGCAGCTGATACAGGCAGGCTTTGGTTCATTTCAGAAGAAGGCGTTGGCATATGCAAGTTCCCGTCACTGTGGTCTTTGTCCCCTGCGCCTTCTCTCTCCCCGTCACTTTGGGCAGATACTTCAGAAGTTTGCTGGGGACCAGCATTGTCTAACCTGTGGCCATTCTCTGACTCCAATAGTGACTTCTATTCCACCAAATGAGCAAATGAACAGGTGAACATGTGTGCTCGCTAACTCTGCAAGTGTTCCAGAAGCCATAGATTGCCCTGCCCTCCTTTGGTTTTCCGAGACTGGGTTTCTCTGTGTAGCTCTGGCTGTCCTGGAACTCACTCTGTAGACCAGGCTGGCCTCAAGCTCAGAGATCCTCCTGCCTCTGCCTCCCAAGTGCTGGGATTAAAGGCGTGCAGCGCCACTACCTAGCCTAGAAGCCGTAAATTGTTAGCAGTTTTAATTTTCATCCCAGACAGTACTGTTTATGGATGCTATCTTTTTAAAAAAGGTTTATTTATTTATTTTATGTATATGAGTACACTGTAGCTGTACAGCTGGTTGTGAGACTTCATGTGGTTGTTGGGAATTGAATTTTAGGACCTCTGCTTGATCTGGTCGACCCTGCTCACTCCATCACTGCTCGCTCCGGCCCAAACACTTATTCATTTATTATTATAAATAAGCTGTCTTCAGATGCACCAGAAGAAGGCGTCAGATCTCTTTACGGGTGGGATTTGAACTCAGGACCTTCGGAAGAACAGTCAGTGCTCTTACCCGCTGAACCACCTCGCCAGTCCCTGAAACTATAATCTTTAAAGACGAATGCCACATGCATTCATCACAGACGTGTAGTGTCTCTTACTGTGGCTGGTGACCCAGTCCCGGCCCTGGCCCTTAAGTACACGATGTAGTTGGAAGACTTTCTAGTTGATAGCCAGCACATTCTAACTTGTGTAAAGGGGAGACATGCCATCCTCCACGGGCTACCGTGGGGATTTGACCTGGTCAGATGGTTAAGGATGCTCCCCACCCATAGGTATGAGTTTCAGACAAGGCCATTTTAAAACTTGGGGCTTGCTGTTTTCCTCCAGCCTCCTGATCCTATTAATTCACATTTATCTTTGGCCCTTTGGAGTATTGTGCAACCCACGGTATAACCCCTGGGGCCATTTTTGGCAAATGATAGTCTTGTCTACAGAGTCCAGAATTGATTTATTTACCACTGCCTTTAGAACTGGATGAAAACAGAATTGCTAATTGCCCAAAGTACACTCCTGTTCCTACTTGGAAAAAAGTACAAGATAACATTCGAGTTAACATTGTTACTTTGAGCATTTTAACGACGTTTGACAATATTTGAATGACCAGAAGCTATTTGGACGTTTCCTTTGGTCAAATGTCATATGTTAGACCTATGCAAAGATGGTTCGTGAAAATGTGGGTCTAGCTTCTAAGAAGCCCCAAACTTCCCAGATGGGTGGAGAAAGGGGGGGGACGGGTAGTAGGATTTGCTACCAAGAATGATTTGGGGCCTTTCTTGGAAGCTTAACTTAAAAGGAATGGTAGTACCTACTTAAGACAGGTCACCTAGGACGCATGCGCAAGCACCTCTGTTTTCCCCTGTGTATGTGTTGCTTGCATGAACTCAGTCGTCCTAATAACCTGGGGCAGAATCATGGATGGCAGCAGATAGTGCTTGGGAAAGCAGGGACTGGGCAGGAGATATCTGAGGCAAGCAGGGGCCACCATGCTGTGTGTCCCCCTCAGTGGGACCTCCGTTGCTGATATCAGGAGTGGACATTTAGGCAGCTCACTCTGAAATACTGGCTGTTTTCTTGACTTGACATCTATCCAAAAGACAAACTTGAAAAAAAAAAAAAAACAATTTCTCTGGGAACCTGAATTGAATGTGTATCTCCAGGCAGCCTCGTGATTCACTTTCTAATAACTGTGTTCCTCGGATCTGACCTAGTAAGCATTTAAGCATCTGAAAGTAAAAGTGATAACACAGGAGAGCCAAAGATAAAGAGGTGGAACATGGATCCTGTTTCTCCATCCTCAGATTTTAACTCTGTTCTTCACACTCCGGCCTCTTGATGGCTGAAGAATTTGCTATTTGAGGTTTTTTGGTGAGAGAAGAGGATAAAAATTGTAAGCAATGATTCCTCTAATCCTGGGAGCACTCTACCCTGGGAGCACTCTACACTAGAGGAAGAATGGCATTCACGACCAATTCCATTAGCGTTCCTAATTGGGAATGTTAGCAAGCAGTGACAGAGAAAGTAGTGACCTTTGTCCCCATTCGAGGCAGTTTCAGGAAGAGATTATCTTGCCAGATTAGCATGTTGCAACTTTGAGCTGGAGATCTGAATGGGTTTGAAGGACTCTGCTTGGCAAGTGTCCCAGTTACCTGGGGTTTGTGAGGGTCACGGCTGTGTGCTTACTCAGCGCCACTCTGCCTGGACTGGACAGCAAATTGACACTTCAGTCAAGAGGCATTCTTGGGGCTGGCTGAACCTTAAGTGCACGGGAAAGGCTCAGTTTGGGAAATAATAGAGCGTATGAATGTACTGTGGCTCATTTCTTTTTAGCAATGAGTTCAAAATTTGGAGATAGCTAAATGCGGAGATACTTAGTGTGTCAGTGTTGGAGGTTTTAAGTGATTAAAAAAATCAGGCAGATGAGTGCATGAAGATTTCTATGCAAACAATGATGAGCTTAAATTAAAGCTGCTGATTTAGTGGGAGAATTACTCACATTGATTTGTAGAATATCTATATGGGTTCAAGATTCCATATTATGCAAATGAATAAACCCTGAAGAGTCAAACTGAAGGGAAAAAAAGAGAAATTATCTGTGAAAGATATTATTACCATTCAGTGAGAGGAAAATGTAGACACATTTCAAATTAACCCTTCCTTCGCACACATTCCATGGGATGACGAGCGTTGGGGACAGCAGTCCTTATCAGAATTGTAAGGAAGCTAGGCAGGCATGTTGCCATCAGTTCCCAGAATCCTCTTGCAGCCACTTCCAGGTTACACTCTGTTGCCTTTGGCCACCTGGTGTGATAGCCAGTTCCTGCCCTTCTGACCTCAAGCCAGTATCAGAAAGGGATTGTATAAATAGCGTTTTAGGAGGAAATTGGTTGCTCAGCATACCCAGTGCACTACTTCGGTGAGATGTCAGCATTTGAGCGAGAGACAGGCAAAGAAGTATGCAAGAGAGGAAGCCTGGAATGTTCCACTGTGGTGATCAGCTGATGGTCTCTGTGCCATGGTGAGTGAGGGGGTCTCGTCAGGAGCTCAGCACCGGCAGGAAGTGGAGACAGGCTGATCAGAGGACACAACCACAGTAAAATGAAGATGTAAAACATGGCTGATTTGCCACGATCTGTTATTCTGGGAGCTTCACCTGTGAGACGCTGGATTTGAATTCTTCTGCCTGTCACAGGTGTGTCATGTGACATTTAAACTCATCTTCAAGGGGGAAACAACGTGGCCAAGGGTTTGGGATTTTTGTCAGTTAATGGCAAACATCCTCTGAAATTATCCTTGAATTCATGAATATTATGGTGAGGGGAGGCCGTGCACCCAACTTCTTCCACCATCCTCTTCACTCCCCTCCCCCCAGTTTCATTGATAAAAATGGACTGAGGAAATTATTTCAGAATTGGTTTGACCTCTTCTGTTAGCACAGTGGTGCTCTCTGGACATGAAGAGAGGCTGACTGGTTAAGGGAGCAGTGCTTGTTTTAGATAAAGCCCTTGCCTGGTAAACAACTCCTGGGGGATGAAGTCAGAGTTGCTTGCTACCCCTCCAGCAACCATGCTATGTTGAGTTGGTGGCGCCATCTAGTGCCAGCCTCTGGAACTGTGCTGGACTCGGTCTTTCTCATCCGTGATATAGGGTGTGGAGAGGCTTTTCTGCCCAAGGGTAGTTCAGTGGAGAGTGCGCTCTAGTTCCTGAGGGTAAATATACCTCCATCGTCCCTTCCCCGACTCCACAGCTCTCAGAACCCTTTCCTTCTCTTCCTTTTTTCAACTCTTCCTGAGTCCTTCTCCTCCCCCTTCTTCCTGCTCTCTCTCCTCCTTACCTCAACCTCTTCTCCCTAGTCACCAGCTCTTCTCTTCTCTTCTTTGTTCTCCTCCTCCCTTCATCCTCTTCCTCCTGGGACTAAAATTGAGAATAACTATCAATACTTTTCTTTTCCCTTTGTGCGGAAGTCTCGTAGTAGACTTGGTCCTTCATTCTCTGCTAATTAGACATTTTCCCAGACTCGGTTGGTTGGGGGTGGGGCTGGGGGCTGTCTTCATTCTTCTTGGAGCCGTTGTTGCAGTAGTATTTCCCACTTGTAAGTTATACAACCTCCAGTGCACACTTTTAAGCTGGAGTGGTCTGTGGTCTGTCCTGAGATGCCCCCTGATGGGCACATTGCACTTGGCTTTGAGGAAATGCGTTCTGAGTTCCAGACCTTCCACGTGGACTTTGGGATTCTGTGTTAAATGAGAGAGCAGAACTGAAGGCACGTGGGTCAGAGTCTGGCATGAGATGGTCCTGTACAAGCCGCCAATGGGGCCTGAGTTCGTGTCTGAGTTTCAGTCTCCCTCATTCAACACTTCAATTCCCACATATGTTAAACACCTCCTATGTGGCTTTGAATGCAAGTCTCTTCCGAAAAACAGGAACTGTGCTTCGGTTACCGGTTCTTGTGGTCGATAGGGCAGCTATTTTGATTTGTCAGAGGAGAGGAAAAGCAGTTAAATCTAGTTAAAATTAAAGCCAGTTAAAATTAACTGGCTCAGGAGATTTGAATGCAGCTGTTCCACACATTGAAACACGGAGAGTGAGTTGTTTTTTTTTTAAATTTTTTTATTACCACTCCTGATTATTACTGGTCATTACTTATTTTTGAGCCAGGGTGTAGATTATCTGCATGTTTTGTTCTAACAGAGGAAAGTAATAAGTGGGCGGCGGTGGTGTGTGTGTGTGTCTGTGTCTCTGTGTGTGTGTGTCTCTGTGTGTGTGTGTCTGTGTGTGTGTGTGTCTGTGTATGTGTGTCTGTGTGTGTGTGTGTCTGTGTGTGTGTGTCTGTGTGTGTGTGTGTGTGTCTGTGTGTGTGTGTCTGTGTCTCTGTATCTGTGTGTGTGTCTCTGTGTCTGTGTGTGTGTGTGTGTCTGTGTGTGTGTGTGCGCGCGCACGCGCGTGCGCGTGCATGCGTGCAGAGATTCTTGTGTGTCCCGGTTTTGTTGCACCCTGCATTGTACATGCCACAGTGCTGCGCAGTCAGCAGTCCCCTTGCTGACTCATGTGCCGGGGCTGTGGGGCTCCCTTGGCTGCTCTGCCTGCGGTGCTTAGGACCAGCATGGCCTGGGGAGGGTGGGAGGTCGGC